>NC_134528.1:11064085-11664085 GCF_027942865.1 Odontesthes bonariensis
TCTGTCTGTGTGGCGACACGTTGAAGGTCGGTGCTTCAAATCAAATGATCTGAACCAAATTAGAGTCTGAATTACCATGACTGTAGTTGTTTATAATCACCATTTAAAACGTGTCTCAGGGTCGATTGTGGGAGCTCATTTTTGGGATTGAAAGCTCACCGAAAGCTGAATCGACAGCCTCTCTGACAGCAGGAATGTTCCTGTTGGCTTCAGCCAGGACCAAACATACCAGATTGATTTTCACTATCTGTTTGCAGTTTAGTTTCCTCTTGACTTAATGTGATGCAACAATCAAAACAAACCATTGTTTCTGCTCTTTATCTGGCCCGTCGGTAGCCTTAAAGTATCAGTTTGATCTCGCTGAAGGGATAAAAAGCGTTGCCCATGACCGTCCTCTTTCGCTCTGTGTCTCTTTTTCACGAGTCTCCATTCAGAGCCCCTCAGATCGTGATGTGTGGGATTCCCCTGCCCACCGTATATGGCTTCGAAATCCAAGAAAATGTGGCTCCAACCCACTCAAACTAAGCAAAGCCCACTCAGCCAAGAGCCACGCAAATAGAGCAGGCGCTGATATGTGAGTAACTTCAAATCTTTGCTAAATGTTGCATAGAATTAAAGCCAAACCACCTTCCTACTCTGCAGCACTGCCTTCCTACTCATCCTACCTAAGGCTGGAGTCAGACCCCCCCCCCCATCCAACGACTCACCCGGGTTGTTAATGATGAGCTGAGCTGCAGGATCTACTTTATTAGATAATAACTCAGATAGAAGGAGCATTCCGCTGACTGGATCTCTGGGTAGATATGATCATGCTGAATAAATGTGTGTGTACAGTGGTGCTCAGGCTGGTCTCCTGAATGGTTGTAGCAGAGGAGGTGTGGCTTCTTTAAATGCTATGATGCGTTTTTGGACTCGCTGTAAAGCACGGAAATACCAGCGTCACTACAGCACATTACATTACATTACTTTACATTACGGTCATTTTGCAGACGCTTTTAACCAAACGGACTTACAGTAAGTGCGTTCAACATCGGTAGGCAGCACATGTTGCTGGTTAAAGAAGGATGATTTACAGCAGAAAAAGCCACTTAACTCTGAGCTTTGAACCATTCAGGCAGGAAAAAGGCTCCTAACTCAAGGGATGAACCAGTGTTGTGTCCACACAGAACAGACAACTTAGCAAAGAAGCCATTTTAAACTGGATCTTTAGGCACTTTGTTCCCAGCAGCCTGTCACAGAGACACATCATTTGTTCCCATTTCTTTAGTTGCATCTGTGAAAAACCGCTTCATAGTTTAAACTTTATTGTACATTTACGTTTAAAACTGCTTTCAGTTACCAAAAGAGTCAAATTAATATAAGAAATTCTGTTTAAAAAAAAATCCTAATCCCAAAAAATTAACGTCATCACATCTAATAGTAGAAAAGTAGAACAAAAACAATAATAAGAATGATATTTTATTCAACATCAAGAAAAAGTAAATAAGATTCAATTTAAAGCTTAAAAAAGGAATATAAGATATAATCTAATGACTAATTATGGAACAATTAATATAAATGAAATGATTAAACTGTTTTATGCCACCAGAAATGAATAATCTAGAAGCTCTTTGTGGGTTTTAGACTGGAATTAAGATTTGTTCCCATTTCTTTAGCTGCATCTATGAAAAACAGCAAAGATAACACAGTTTGACAGACAGAAAACAGGATTTCTGCAGCAACAAGGTGATTCCCAAAGAGCTGTTAGCTGAAAACTTGGCATATCTCAGCATGGTGTGCAGTGTGTCCTTAAAACATTTGAGGAAACTGGACAAGTGGAGGACAAAAGAAGAAGAGTCAGGCCTAAAGAACTATCTACAGCAGATGAACAGGATCTGAAAGTGAGAGGAAAAAATCCAGCAAAGACCTGACACAGGAGCTGAGAGATGCATCTGGATCTTTTACCATTCTCGTATTCTTTAAAGGGAAGTTTTTCACAGTGAAATCCCCTCCTGTGTGACTGTCTTGAGGGGAAAATCTGCAGATGCTGTGGCTCTGCTGGTCAGAGGGGGGCTCTGCTGTGGGGCTCTTCAGATCAGGGTCCCATTTAAGGAGAATAGATTGATAGAATAGGGCTGGGTATCGTTAGCCTGGCTCTCACGCAGACCCTTCGTGCTTCGTGCATCTTCGTTACACTTCGTGAGCTCGCTCGAGGGTCTGGGAGCGCCTTGTTGAGCCCGAAGTCCCCGGTTACCAAATAACCGGGCCAATCACAATCGTGGGGCGGGGTGTTAACAGGTATGACGTAGCATCCGGCGCGACAACGAACACAGTCAAACACAGCCATTGCCGGACGATTAGCTGCTGCTAGCTCCTGCTCGGCTCCTGCTTTGCTCGCTGCTGTTGTGTTTTGTTTATTTTCCACCACAGACCGAAAGACCGGTCGCGCTCCAACGCGTCACGTCCGCTTTCGATATGATTGGTCGAAGTAGTACGTGACACACACATTGAATTCTCCAATCAGGTTCGAGAGGTTTTTGAATACAATCCCGCCTACTCACAGCAGAGAACAGCTAGGCAACCGACACAATTCCAGATGGATGAGAAACATCCATCTGCGTGAGAACCAGGTTAGGGTATCGTGGCCAATTTCCCAAATCGATTCAATTTCGATTCATAAGTTCCTGAATCGATTAATCACGATTCGATACGATTCAATTCAATCTGCTCTTAAATAGTGAAAATGGCTCAACTGTGTTACAAAATACAAATGTATTTCATTTTATTTATTATTTTCACCATAAACAACAGGTTTTAAGTGCAAAGTTGTGAATTGGACAGTTTAAACTTCAGCTGTAAACACAACTGTCTCAAGTCCCAAAAGTGCAATTTTAAAATGATCAAGCGGAGTTTAACTGCGTCGGCCATCTTGCAAGCTTGTGTGCTTGAATGACAAGCGGACGTAAACGCGCCACTGTTGCATCAAGCACGACACCATTGGGGTTGACTTCATGGGGAAAAAAATCGATCTCATGCCATAGAAATCGCTTTTGCAAAATTTAAAATGAAATCGACCCTAAATCGATTGAATCGATGTATCTAAGATAGATACTTTATTTATTTATTGAAGGAAATTCAAGCATCCAGTAGCAAGACATGATAAAGCAATACAAATGTTTATACAATTATAAACAATTTAAAAACAATCTAAAAATTTAAAAAACAATTTAAAAACCAGTTTAAAAATATAAAGTGACCAGTGAAATACAGAAGTGCCATCACTTAGAGTGTCTATAGTGTTTTGTTTTCATCCATGTGTCAAAACGTGTTGTCGTTTTATTGATAATATTTGATTTTAAAACTTGTTTCTTTCCATTGAAAACATAACATGTAAATGTATTTTTATTTATACAGCCCTATACAGACAATTCTTACGATGTACCAAAGTGCTTTACAGCAGGTAATAAATAAAGAGAAGAATAAGTAAAAAAACAAATAAAAACAAGAAACAAACAGTGAAAGCAATAAAATACAACAAAATCAAATTACTTAAACATGTAAACATACTCAAACATGACTTATCACGTCATCTCCATCCTCACGTGCGGCTTTCTGACGCTAATAACGCATAATTCCCCTCTTTCCCACCGCATCTGAAGGCAAGCACCGCCCCTCTCCCAGTGAGTCCGCCTCTGCGCTCCGGCTGACTGAGAGGCTGCGTGGGGGAGCCGGTGTGGGCGCAGCGGAGGACTTTCCTATAAAAGCTCAGCTCCCACGGTCAGACGCGCTCGTGCCTCCGTCAGCAGCCGGTTCGTTTCTCCCGCTACAGTTTGGGAAAAAAAACACCCTCCGAGCCTCATCCGTCTGGAATTCTTCTATGGTTGTGACTGACGCGCCGACAAGGATGTCTCGAACCGACGAGGTGCACCGCATCACGGAGAACGTGTACAAGGTGAGTCGGTTTTGTTTGTAGTTGAGTTTCAGAGCCGCGGAGCGCACGCGCGCTGGGGGGGGAGACACCTGCTGCACCTGGTCACTGGACGACCGTGGCTCAGCTCACCTTTCTGCAGCCGCTTTACCGACAGAAAGGCTCGTATCTTCCCGCTGTTCGATGATTTGATGAGTAAAAAGCGCGAGGAATTAATGAAAGAGTTGAACCGGATTCAGGTGTGTGGTGCAGGCAAAGATTTGGTCTAAAAAAGTGTTTGTAAAATGTTTGAAAATGACCATAAAACCAAGTTTTTAAGTTAAAAACAAAAAGATAAGGTTGAATTATAGAAACAAGAAAAAGAAGAAACATATTTAGGCAAATATTTGGTCTAAAAAGTGTTTGTAAAATGTTTGAAAATGACCATAAAACCATTTTTTTATGTAAAAGGATAAGGAAGACATTTAGGTCTGCTAATCATTTAAGATGATTATATTTTTATGACTGGGAGATTTTTAGCTCCTCTTCTCTGCCGGTTGGAATATATTTCTTTAGTCAGTCCGAGTGCAAACGGAGCAGAAGCTGTCGCCATCGCAGGTGAGCCGGGCTGATGTTGCCTCTGTGGACAGACTCGGGTCCTCCAACACAAAGCTGCACCTCAGGTAGCTCAGCAGGAATAAAGTTTGGCTCAGAGGTGTTGGTGGATGCAGGAGGAGAAAGAACTGATGATGGAGTCCTTTCAGAAAGCGGCTGCCCTTAAACAACATGAAAACACACACAGACTGAAAGCTTTTCCTCTGAAAAGGCTGGAATAAAAAAAATGAGCGCCTGATGTGTTTACAAAGTGGTTCTTTGGGCATGAATCAAATAGAAAATCACTGGGTTTCATTCTCTGTTTCCTTTAGTAATTCAGCAGGCTTTTAGATCTCTTTATGTAACTGTTCATTTATTTTTTTTGATGATCTTTGAGGCCTTTCCTTCTAAATGTTTCAATATCCGATCTCAGGAGTCGGAGACTTTGTGAGAAATGTTCTTATTTCATGTTTATTTTTGCTTTTATTTAGACAGAATGTATTTGGGTTGATTAAAGGGAGAGTTCAGGGGTCAAGTGTGAAAACGATGCAGGGAGGCCGCGCTGGGGCTTCTTCCTGTCATCCGCTGCTTCGCCACTGAGGAGACGCAGTTAGACCGCCTGCTGGCTGCAGAGAGCTCAGGCTGTAGGAGCCCGCCGCTCATTGCTGTGGCATTTGGTGCTGCAGTGGTGGGGCCCCTGGGGGGGGGGTTTTGAGCTGCATTTGGGGGGCCGTGTTCAGAGAAACTAACGGATCTTTTATTATTCATTAAAAGCGTGGAAGATGGAGGCACAGAGGTGCCAGCTCCCATCAGATAACGGGCGTCTGTTTGTCCTCTGAGGAGACGGGAAAGAAGCGGCAAATATCAGCAGTTAAAGGGATAGTTCGCCTCTTTTGACATGAAGCTGTATGACATCCCATATTAGCAATATTATTTATGAACATTTTCCTGTAAACCGAGTTCCAGCCTCGTTTTGGTGTTGATGAAGGTAGTCCGGCTAGTTGGCTGGGGTTTAAAAAATAAAGTGTTTTGCTTCTCAAAACAATATGCGTTCAAAAGAGTAATACATTTGCATCACAAAATCGTGCTCCAGGAAAAAGTCAGACCTCACAATCGCTTGGCCCTATTTTCTCTCCCTTCGTATCACTGCCTGCTGCAAACACCGTAACAGGCGCGGCTGTTGGCAGGCGGCAGCAGGCAGTGATACGAAGGGAGAGAAAATAGTGCCAAGCGATTGTGAGGTCTGACTTTTTCTGGATGAACGATTTTGTGATGCAAATGTATTACTCTTTTGAACGCATATTGTTTTGAGAAGCAAAACGCTTTATTTTTTTAAACCCCAGCCAACTAGCCGGACATCAACACCAAAACGAGGCTGGAACTCGGCTCACAGGACGCAGCAGGGGGTAAGAAAATGTTCATAAATGATGTTGCTGATATGGGATGTCATACAGCTTCATGTCAAAAGAGGCGAACTATCCCTTTAAATCAGGCAGCATTACGATGGCTCGGGGACAATAATTATACAACATGCTGCAGCACAGAGTCGAGCTGAGTGCACTGGGAGGGATATTCTGCCTACATCTGACCCCCGACCAAGCCTTAAAGGGCCAATGTGTGGGATGTGGAGACATTTAGTGGCAACAAATGGGAGTCCTAAACCACAAATTCTGCTTCTTTTTCTGCTCAGCGCCTTTAAGTAGACGGCAGCCAAAAGGAAAAACATGGTTGAATTACTCGGAGCCTTACAAAGAACTCGTGTTGACCCTTTTCTGCTCAAACAAAGGTTTTATTTTCCATGCGGTCGGTTTGTCGGAGCCGTTTCTGGCAGAATGAAACAGCAGCAGAGGCCTTAACCTCGCCGCTCTAACATGAGCTGCTGAGTGTAATTTCAGGATGACTCACACCGTGTGTGTGTGGGCAGCAGTGTCTCACGACTGCGTGTCAGCACCCATGCTGTACTGCGGGGTGGCTGGCGCTGTATCTGGCAGGGTAACGATGTTCAGAAGATGTAGATTTCAGAGTGCGCTCCCCACGGGTTTCGGCTTGTTGGAAGTTTCATACGTGTAAATGTGGCTCAGCGGCGTTTCCTCAGGTTGTTGCCGCTCGCTGAACAAACACCATCTGTATGTTTGTTCTGCACGAGTGTGTTTAGCCAAGTATTGTAATCCCAACAGCGCTGCGGGCTCCGTTTGTTGACTGCAGCCGGGGCGAGGCGGCCTCTATTGTTACATGGTGGGAGTGGATTAGACGCAGATCAGCTGATTGATTTCACTACTTTTGTTGTGCTTTTTCTTTCTACCCGTCTCATCCTCCGTCGTTGTTTCCAACCACAGGAATTCGGTTATGGCAGGACTGACGGATCCTGCCTTCCAAAGGGGTCCTTGCAGCTCTGACCTGTCGTTTGTTTCTCATCAACAGATTGAAAATGAACGCTTTCTACATTTCTTTTTTTCAGTTAATTTCCTGCCTGTTTTTTAATTGTTTGGATCCAAACCTCTGTTCTCCACTGCTGCTCTGGTCCAAGTTGCCCAGACTCTCCACACGTGTTCTCATGACGATGCGTATTAATAGCACACCCCATTCAGCACTTTTTGCATGTCATTTATATGCATTTTTAAGCTTTTGGAGTCTCATTTTACAGCATATAGTATGGTGGAGCGTCTCCTCCTAACCCACTACATACCTTCAAAGTAACCGGACCTACAGAAGTCCAAAAAAGCCTCGTAATCACTCGCCAAATGACTTTTCATGAAACCAGGCGGCCCACAGAGGTGTTCCCCAGCTCGCTGAAAGGCACCATCTTTCTGCTGTGTCATGGATTGACCTCTGAGGTTGGACCCGATTCAAACGCCTCATGATGGAGGTGTCCAGAAGATGCACCAACCTTCTCAAATAGTTCCTTTTCAGGCTGTAATCTGAACCGGTCACGATTGGCTGAGCTCTGCGCCCAACCTGAGGATGACCCACACATGCACTTTTTAGTGGTTTTTTTTTTTTTTTTTTTTTTTTTTTTTTTGCTCTAAATGTGTCATTCTTAAAAAAAATTTTTTGTCATGAATCAGCTCAGACTGTAGCCTCCGATAACATGGTGCTGAGTAATGTGCCTAACCCAACAGGAAAACTCTGCATGTTTCTTAGTCCTTTGACTTGGAGCTTTCTGTTGCACAATGACCTGGGCTGTGTTCGAAACCACATACTGCATACTGCATACTCATCGATCAGACAGTATGCAGAGCGTTTACCCACAATGCATTTTGCTCCTGCCCAAGCCGAAATCAGCCGGCCTGAAGCTGATTTCTCTTAAGCTCTAAACTCTGTAAACTTTAGCAACATTTGAAACATTTTCGGGCGAGAAAGTAGTCGTTTAGATCCCAACGTGTTGAAAACCTGACAAAATACCGGCTATTTACAATTTTGTTCAGACGAATTCAGCGCTACTAAAGCTAGCCGCAGTGAGCAATGCACTTTCTGTTATTTTCACAAAATAAAATACCCGTTGCCTTTTATCATAGGGAAAACCATTACGATACAATTGGTGCTTTTGTTTTGAAAACAGGAAGTGAACCTACCCTCGTTGTAGCTAGCTTGAAACTGCCGTTTTGACAGGAAATGACGATCGGCGAAGTCACGTTACGTTGCATCTTGGGTAGTTTGAGTACGAGTACTAACCTCATGATGCATACCCAACATTTCGGAGAATCTAGTATGCATCTGGGAAAAAAAGTCAGTATGAGTAGTAGAAGTATGCGGTTTCGAACACAGCCCGAGTGTGCATCTAAGAGACGACGGGCGACCTCCTGAGACCTCGGTGAATCAGAAGAGGCAGCTTCATGACCATAGATCAGCGTAGAAGCGAACACAGTTAATGGACTTAAACCAAAATCGGACGGTTTGTTTACTTGCAAAGCATTTAGTAAATCTTCTTCCCTTGTTTCTGTTCTTATTCTAATGGTCTGACCTGCATTATGTGTGGAAGTCTGGAGCATCCATCTCTTCTGATGTTGGTACTTGTATCGCCTGGCTGTCACCGGAGAGCTTTCTCCAGTGATCGGAGTCACAAATCCCAGAGAAAATATTGTGGTGTAACGGAGCCCAGTTTCTGTGAGACACTCGGCTGTGGGAGCCGGCCTGTGAAGCCAAAACTGTTTGCTCTCCCGGGAGGGATTTTACTCCAGAGTGTGTGGAGTGCCGAACACTTCATCCCCGCAGTCTGTTCGGTTCTCCGTCAGAACTACAGCCTTCTCATTTTAAAAGCTCGGTGCGAGCGAACGCAGTGACGACAGTTTTCGTGCCGTTTTTACCGCACGACATGTAGAATAAGCACAGCTGGTGTTTCATTGGACCGTGATGCTTTAATCAGAACATAATGTTCTGGAGTTTGAAGCCATCAGGGCAGCTGTTGGAACGTGCAGCAGCTGTGGTGGAGTCGAGCTGCTCCGTCACCGCCTTCCTCCTCCTCCATATTCCAGTTCACTGGAAGATGTTCTGGCCTCATGTTCGTGACCCAACTGCTCGTGTTGGGGTCGCCTGAGGTTAAACCGGGCCTGCGGCCTGCTCTGAGAAGCCTTTAATCCACACTGGAAAAAATCTAAGTATATTTGTCTCATTTCTAGTCAAAATATCTCATTACACTTAATATAAGACACAACTGCCTAACAAGTACCCATTTCAGCCAGATATATGGACTTGTTTGAAGACGATACATCTGGAATATCTTGTTAAACGAAAAAGTCTTGAAAACAAATTGTTTTGAGTCATATTTCATATGAAACAAGCTTTTCTTTTCTTTTTTTTTTTTTACATTTGAAGAGGTTTTTAAGCTAATTTCAAGATCACTTTTATCTTAAGTCCCAAATATCACATTTTTATTTCAAGAAATCTTGACAAGCCGATTTTCACTAGTTCCATTGGCAGATTTTTATTATTTTTTTGCTTATTTCAAGCAAAAACGTCTTGTATTTTTTTTTTTTGTTTGTTTTTTTTAAACTTATTTTTGGAAGGGCATTGTTTCCAGTGCAGATGCTTTGCCACGGCAGGATTTCTCTGGTGCAATGGCTTGAAACCAGCAGTTTTTCTCCTCTCATCAGTCGCGCTGCGTTCGCCTCCATTGTCTCTGCTCGGAGCTTTATCGCCGGCTTTGTGCTGCCCTCCCTGCAGAAAACGGTGCCCACTCGGGCTCCGGGGTTCGTTCCAGCTGTGATCTGGTTACCGATCTCTGGGCCTTGGTGGAGTTTGTGAGCGTCACGCTGACGCCCTGCTGTGGGGGTGTGAGGGAGATTATGATCAGCATGCCGAGCGCATAGGATGCCCGTAAAGCAATGACTGATCTCATTACTAATTATCACCGACTTTGCAGCTCTGTGTCGACTGTGATCCTCACAGAAGAAATGGTTTCTGAAGGTTATGGGACTGGGAATCTATTAAATTCCATTAATTGTCTGGTTTGTAAAATGTGGAGAGGAAAAAAAAAATCAGATTTTTGGCACCAGAACTTGATCTGAAAATGATTTAACAGAACTACTCTGCAGATGTTTAACATGTTCACTTCTCTTTTTTTTAAAAAGGCTAATTCATTACATTACGGTCATTTTGCAGACGCTTTTATCCAAAGCGACTTACAATAAGTGTGTTCCACATCGGTAGGCAAAAGAACTTCAGGTCACAAGAAATCAGAAGTGCATTTCCTTCCAAAACCAAACAGCTAAGAGCATAACTAGTGCTAGAGTAAGTGCGGTAAGTCAGGTACCGAGACAAATGGGAAGACAATTTAGGTGCGTAAGGAGCTGGGACGAAACAGGTGATGTCCTAAGAGGGCGGATCTGGGTGGTGTTTCCTGAAGAGATGGGTATCGTTCCACCATCGGGGCGCCAGAACAGAGAAAAGCCGTGACCATTAACATTCCTGTAATTGTGAAAATGGTCGATTGGTTGGCTAATCATTTAAAGCTGCTAATGTTTCATCAGGAAGCTGCTTGCTAGCGGGTTAGCTGTCACTGCTTAATCTGATAACCTCTCCCAATCATCCACCCCTCGTGCTCTCCTTGGACGGTTGAACCCGTCCGGCAGGACGAGGATAAATTGTTTTAGCTCTGCTTTTATTACAGCTTCTGAACCTTAATGTCCCAGTGAGCCTTTGAGCAGAACTCTGAGTGTGTTTCTTGGATGTCGGCTGATTTATTACTTGAAGTGTCGCAGCAGAAATGATCAGTTTTACAGAGACTGCCAACGGTAAACATGAATTTATCTGAATCTTCGTGGACGCGGTGGAGCTCTGTCTTTATAGAAGACTTACCAGTTATGTGTGTGAATCGGGGAAAAACCCAACAAAATGTACCCAAATTACTGCTTTTTGTACAATCTTCTTTTTTCCATTCACTCCATATATGTTGGTTCTCATCTGGAAACCATCAGCTGAGCACAGGTGTGCTTTTAATGTAAGATTTTACCCACCAGTACCAGCTTCCCTGGCTGTCATACAACATAATGCTTACATCTGCTGTGTGTTTATGTGTGTGTGTAGTACATCAGCACCCTTTAACACATCGGTTATCAAACTGGAGCTGCAGGGAGATCGAGGAGCAGCGGTGTGGGCTGCCAGAGAGCAGGAGGTTGGCAGAGGATGAAAGGAAAGTTGCAGGGATGGAGCTCCAAACTGAATGGAAACAGAGAAAAGAGGCCAAGGTGTGGAGCCGGTGTTCCTTTCTGACTCTAATAAGACTGGAATTAAGGGGAAAAGACCTGAAAGGCAAGAAAAAGGTGACATTCTCTGCCCCAGCTTTTGTGTTTTTAATTGGAGATGAAGCGCCACTGAGATATTTAAGGTGGAATCTGGAGTTTTATGACGGTTTAAAAGCACAAACGATTCAAGTAGAAGAAACTTGAGCAAATTTCACAGTAAATGGCAACCATTTATGGACTTTTTTGCGACAATATAACCCCCCTCCCCCTTCTTTCTTCTTTTATTTATTTATTCATTTTCTATTAGTTATGTTTATGCAGACAGTTTAATCATCTTAAACAGACTGTCATAAATCCTTTTTTATATAGTCTATTTGGACTTTTTTTTTTTTTTCTGCAATTGTTTGTTCTTAAAACATAAAAATATAATCTAAATCTAAGGGTGTATACAAACATGTTTAATGACCACACCATTGTAATACACATCAATAACTCGTGTGATGGGCTGTGTTCAGATGTCATGAACACGGCTCATCCTGGCATCACACACGTGCACGTATGTTGAATCTCTGCACAGGAAACGCTGCCAAAACGAACCTCGTCTTTATTTTTGGGAGCGCGTTGGTGTGAGACGTATACATGTTCCTTCACGTGTACGTGTGTAGAATGAGGAGCAGGTAGGGCTGAATCGGATGCGTCACCCTGAGGCGATGACGGTCCTCGTGTAGGAGACTCCCTCCCGCCTGCCACCTCCTCGCTCTCTCGCCTCTCCCGCGATGTGAACCCAACGTGAGGGGAATTTAAAAGCGGGCTGCCCTGTCACGTCGGAGTTGGGGTGGAATGGATTGGAGGGGATTCCAGCACATCCCTATATGGCACCGGAAGTGCCCCCTCCTTCCCGTCTCTCGCTGCAGAACGGGGGGGGGGTGCCGACTCTCCCTCTGCTCGCCGATGATGTTCAACTGAAAGGGAACTGAAATTGGCTGACTTAACACACACGGTGCGGATAGACACTGAATTCCCATCTCCTGAGGTGCTGAAGCAGCACAGCTTTTGCACAGCAATTGTCTCGCTGAATGAGCAGAAGCAAATAACGTCCATTTCCCGGGGAAAAAATAACACTAATGGACATAATGCCATCAGCTTATCACACTGGCATAAACAGTCTGTTATGCATCGGGGATCCCTAATGGCTTTTTACACATTAGCAGAGATCTTCTGCACAGATCTGCACGACTTTGATGTTATGAAAAGGGGAAACTGGGATGAAATGAGGTCTATATTTGATATTAATCTCATATTCTGTGAAGCTGTAATGAAAAATGTGCTAAACTTATTAGATAGAAATCTGTGCTCAGCAGCCAGGGACTGAGGAATCCAGTTCAGAGGTATTAAAACCACAGCTTTGTGTCTCTGAGCCCCCTCATGCCACGTGGGCTCGGGATATCTGAGGCATCCTGGAAAAAGGCCGGGATGCGTCCAGTGAGCCCCCCCAGATGTGTTCCAGTGGGTCTCAAATACTTTGATAAATGTTGAAATACTGATTCGACTTCTTTACTTGAGTAAAAGTGAGAAACATTACAAGTTCTGAAAATGAAAATTCAATTCGGGGTTGTTTTTATCTTTAACGGAGGTCACACCGAGGTCTCCCTTTGGGTTCATCGGTACATCCGTAAGTCTTTCTGCCAATTCAGACGCCATTAAGTCAAGTTTACGCCTTAGAAGGGGAAAAATTCAGCTTCCACATATTGGCCATGTGATGGAGTCCTTCCAGCCTTCCGCCAAAGGGAAGCTCGGACGCTGACAAGCAGGTATAGAAGATAGATGGATGGATGGACATTAAAACTCTGTGACGAGCCTCTTTTAAGAATAAAGGAAATGAATGCATTGATTGAATAAAATAAGTACTCGAGTAAACTGGAGATTCCTTAAAATTAGGGCTGGGCAACAATTACAAACTTTTTATCTAATTAATCACATGATTTCCCTGATTAATCACGATTAATCGCATTTGTACGCAAAATCCAAAAGTAGTGTATGGCTTTTAGCAGTTAGTTTTATTTTAAATGTGCTGCCATATGAATGAAAGTGCCATAACATTTGCTGTGCAAACACACTTTTAACATCAGCATCTTTCTGTAGTTTTTATGTAGAAGCCTCGCTCCACTGTCTGTTTCCTTGAATGACTTGCTGCTATCAGTTGTGTGTTTTGCCTTTAAGTGATATTTTAGACTGGAACTACTACGCTGAGAAGACAATTCAACTTGGCAGTGTTTACAGATGACTTTGGTTCTGTCGACTCCGCCGTCTGGAAGAACTTTAAAATGAAAATGGCTGAATAAAAGTTCCGTACCCTCCTGGTGGATCCGCCGATTACTTTCTTTTCCGGTTCCACAGCAGCAGACTTTTACAAAATAAAAGCCTGTGAGCAACAGACTTTTACAAAATAAAATAATAAAACCTGCGCTAATGCGCGATTAAAATATTTGCTGGCGTTAAATGATTAACGAGTCGACTCGCCCAGCCCTACTGAAAAGTAATTAAAAGTTGACTAAAATCCCTAATTTTAAAGACTTTTCTGGGCCCAGATTTTCTTATGTTGCGTTAACTCTTAATGGGTTTATTCATATTAACACTACAAGAAAGCATGCAAATCTGTTTGATTATATGTTTACAGAGTTTTAATCTGCATTTGTTTCTAGACATGTTTCTAATCCTCGTAAATGCATAATTTTAATAGAGAAGATGGCAAACGTATAGTTTCACAATGGAATCAGAAACCTCACATCTTCAAATACGATTTAATTTCGTTAATTGTTTCATACGTGGGTACCTGCTGAAACGATTAGATTAAATCCTCTCCAGCTGGAGTGTTTGTACTGAGGGCTGCAGCTTATTCCGAACCGGTCCGGTACCCACGGGTCGAGCCTGTAAGTACGACAACACGAGGAGGGTGGAGTTACACCGTATCCTGCAAGCTGCGTTTGAGTAAAGTTTCTTATCAGCACGACTTTCTGAGATAATTGAGCTAGTTTATTCTATTTGGGCACGGAACTGATCTTCAGTCGGGAAAATTTGATTTGGTCTCGTCTCTTTCTGTCCTCCAAGCAGTCGCCGTCAGTTTGAGTTCTTCCACCGTTGGGAAACTCTGTAAAGAAAAAGCGAGCAGCGCCCCCATTTAAAATGGTCGTTTGCACCCAGTTGTTGTGTTCCCATCAATGCTGTGCCGAGCCGGAGCCGATAAGCAGCTGACGACTGCGGAGTCGTTTGATGGTGCAATCAAACAAAAACTTAAAAAAATTCAAACTAAAGGGAGTAAACTTTATAATCTCATTGCAATAAATAGATTTTCAGCTAAAGAAATCAACCCTTTTTTTTTTCTTTTATTCACTTCATATTGTAATGTTGAAATATAAATAAACACTGATTCTGTGTGAAGTCGGATGACTTTTCCCTCTGTGGGTTCCTGTCTCCACCCTGTGCTGCAGGGCTGCCTGCAGGCAAATACAACAAAAAGCTGCTTTTATCAGAAGCCGAGAGTCACACTGAGTGAAAGGAATTAGTTTTTCTCCTGATATGTTCACAATCAGACAACCAGGAAGGGCTAATGTTAGGCTGAGTTTCCACTGGATGCATGAGAATAGAAGTAAAGTGTGGCTTTAACCACTTGAGCCGTTTTTGAGTGCGATAATGTGCACATAGAGGAAGATCTTAGCCTTCTCAGAGGGTGGAGAGATGAGCTGGAGCCCGAAGGAACAGAGCAAACCCTGTTCAGGAAACATCCCTATGAGCTGCTCCTGCCGACCGTTTGCAGCCAGAGACGCGGGCTCAGTGGCAGGTTGTGGAAAGGAGACATCGTAGGTTGTTTGCTCCTTGTCGTTACCATGGAAACGGGGAGGGTTCATGCAGTGCCCGGGCTGGGTTTGGCCACATCTCACGAGTCAAGGTGACCCGCTGTCATCTGTTTTCAATCCGGTTAACGACCCAGAGGGCGACTTTAACTCATCACTCGTGACTTCGTGTTGACGCTTTGGTGTTGTTGGGCGAACACGAGTGGGCAAACTTCCTGTTGCACGTCAGCCTGGATACCTTTGTCTTGGCACGAGGAAGCAGACTTAGTTTTGGGGATGTGACGGAGGAATAAAGGCAGAAACAAAGCCATGGGGAAACTTGTTGGTTCATCTGCTCACATTTCCTTTCAGTCTTCATGTAAAATGTTATTTTCTCAAACGAAAAGCTGGAAACTCCAGGTGACTTTCGTGCTAATTAACGTGCAAACTTGCTCTTTTTGTTTTGCTCAAGTTGTGTAGTTCAGAATAAAAGCAAATGAGTCTGGATTTAAAGAGGATGTAACACCCCATTTACAGCTTTTAATTTCCCTGTGACGATCGGACACGTTGGCACATTTAGACATTCAAAGACTCTTGGATTCGATGTTGGATAATCCAGGATTAATCCTGATGTTCATCTGAGGTAACATGTTTCAGTTTACCATCTTTCTTCCTCCTGTGGTGGGATTTTCTTTTGTTAGTGCTCCTCCTAAAAAAAGTCAGTAAGATCTAACTGGATATGTTGCTGCCTGTAATCTAAATATCCAAAAAGCCTCCGTTTGGTTGAGTGTGACCACATATGAACAATTCCAAAGACATGCTGAAGACATCTTTTAGTCCTAATAATGTAAAATAACTTGGTGTTTTGGACCTCCTTCTGGGGGATAAAATGGGAAAATGATTTGGTTTGTATGTGGACTGATTCATCCAGCAGACAGTTGGATCCTATGCTGGTACCCAGATAAAGATGACATCATTGCCATTTGCAGATGGGGTGTGAATATGGATGTTTTCTGAAATTCTGCGCACATTTCAGAGCTCACCATTAACTCATTAAAACCTAAGAACAGTTTGAGATGAGAGCCGCAGCTCTTAATGTTCTCTTAAACCTTTTTATCTCGGCTTGTGAAGCAGATGGAGCACGAAATAAAAGCATCCGAGTTAAACACCGTTGGACACATTTAAAAAAAAAAAAAGATCTTTTTATTGGCTCGTTATGAGACTGTTTGCTCCTCACACTATTGACTCAAATGAAAATAGACGACGGTTTTTCTTGACTTTTCAAACCTTATTGGACTAATTAAATAATTTGGTTGCATTTGTGACGCCCAGAAAGCTTAAACCAGCTTTTTGAGGTGTCCTGAGACATAAATGCTAATAATAGATGAAGTGATCTTTTCCCGTTGCTTATTATTTTTCCTTCTTCGGTCTCCACCTGGCGCGTCCCCGCCCCTCCTCCACCGATGGGGTTGCCAGCTCTCCTCTTGCTGGTTAATCTGTTTGGCAGTGAGTGGCCCAGCAGGTCCTAATGGTGCCACATGGCTGGCTCGGCTTTACAGTAATTTACGCCCCGACATGATACGAGCCGGCTGCTGTTTGTGTAGGTTCTGACTCACCTCGCCACACAAACCGCCTTCTGTGGCAGAGCCAGCTGGGTCACAACGCTCTTGATGCCGCTTGTTTTTCTGCATCTTCTCTGGTTTAGCTCTGATGGTGCTCACCTGTGTGGCCAGTAATGAAGAAGATACTCCTGCTCCTCTTTTTAACAGTGACTGCTGACATGTTCTTCTCAAATTGAATGATTAAATAAATTAAAAAAAAATATCAGTCATTTATTATTAGTTAGTAGTAGTATTTTTATTAGAATTGGTATTATTATTGTTGTTGTTGTTAATATACAATCATTGTAAATATTAATAATTTTTTGAGCTACTTGACTAATTTGAATTTCCCCCATTGGATGAATAAAGTATTTTTCGATTCAAAGGTCGACATGTTGTTCAAATTGGAGGCAAATGTAATTTTCAGCATCTTTTCTCACTTATTTTGACCAACAACGGGAGAATCCCACTAAATCGGAGACATTGGAGGGTATTTGTAGACAGTTTCATGGATTTTTGGAGAATTTAACAGGAACTAGGACTTGGTTTCATTAAAACATCAGATGCTTGTACATTTCTGTCTTAACTAACTGCTGAATTCAGTACAGATTTGAGGCTTCAGGTTCTCTCTCCGATCATAAACAAGAGAAATATCAGTGTAACCCCCCCTTGTTTTGTGGTTAATGGCTTGTATAACCTCTGGCTTTGTAACACATCTGTCTCGGGACCTGGTGTCCACATGCATCTTTGATCTGCTTTGATGGATCTATTAACCTTGATGCTGAGGGCGAGCCGCTGCTTGTTCTCTTCCCCTCCCCTCGTATTAGCCGGCTGTTATGGTCACTGTGGCACTTTGAGTGATTTCAGCTGCAAAATCAAAGCTGGACTGTTCGGCCTTTTGATCAGGAAGTGCTGCCACGAGGCTCGCTCGTTTTTTGGAATAGGATTCAGTGAGTTTGTGCTGCCAACAGACCCACACTTGCTTTTAAAGCTGCCTGTCAAATCTCAGAAGATGGGGAAAAAAAAAACAAATCGAGAAACTATTTTCACATTGAAAGAATAAAAAGATTTTCAGGTTCAAATCCTCGTCTCTCCCACAGAAACCGACGCTGTGCAGCAGCCAGCTCTGCCTGCCAGCACACCGAACCCACAGGAGCTTTAACGTGTCACCGAGCGCCGCGCTATTCCACCGCTTTGCTCGCACGCACACACGCATACATGCACCGTCTCACTCGGATGCTTCCAGAACAAACATCTGCCTGAAAAACTGTTGAGATGAAGAGACGCGACTTCCTTTTCCATGTGAAGATAAATGTTTCATGTGTCGGTGAGATGGATCGTCTGAAGTCGTGCGCCTGTGTGAGACGGCATGTGGATGTGCACGTGCCCCCCCCCCACACACACACACACACAGCACCTGGAAAACAACAGGAGGGAGACCGGCCTCGTGAATCCGTCTAGTCCACTGATACTCACTATTTATTTTCACAAGAGCCACATTGGCAGAGCAAAATCAAGGGAAGAGCCACTTTTACCACAACATACTAAAGTCCCCTTTTACAAATATGCATTTCTACATATAAAACATCCCACAAAAAAGAAACAACACAGCCAATACATTTTGAATTAAGACCATATGTACCTTAAAGGGATAGTTTGCCTCTTTTGACATGAAGCTGTATGACATCCCATATCGGTAACATCATTTATGAACATCTTCTTACCCCCTGCTGCGTCCTGTGAGCTGAGTTCCAGCCTCGTTTTGGTGTTGATGAAGGTAGTCCGGCTAGTTTGCTAGGGTCCCGAAAATAAAGCGTCTTGCTTCTCAAAACAATATGCGTTCAAAAGAGTAATACATTTGCATCACTAAATCGTTCATCCAGAAAAAGTCAGACCTCACAATCGCTTGGCGCTATTTTCTCTCCCTTCATATCAATGCGTTCAGCCACCTAGCGATAGCCGCACCTGTTACGGTGTGTACTGCTCGGTCTGCTCTGCGGTCTGCACAGTTTACACAGCCTGTAGTGATACAAAGGTAGAGAGAAATGGCGCCAAGCGATTGTGAGGTCTGACTTTTTTTCTGGAAGAAAGATTTTGATGCAAATGTATTACTCTTTTGAACGCATATTGTTTTGAGAAGCAAGACGCTTTATTTTCGGGACCCTAGCCAACTAGCCGGACTACCTTCATCAACGCCAAAACGAGGCTGGAACTCGGCTCACAGGACGCAGCAGGGGGTAAGAAAATGTTCATAAATGATGTTGCTAATATGGGATGTCATACAGCTTCATGTCAAAAGAGGCGAACTATCCCTTTAATACTGGGATGAGTGGAAGCTGGCATGCATGTCCTTGACTTTCTTCCTGTTGTATTTGTAGTTTGTTGTTGTAATCATAGTGAGACATTCAGGATGAGCATGGTTTTTGTGCTGGTTTTTGCCCTTTTTAATTAAAAACCGATCCATTGTGCCTGCATCTCGCGCTGGCTAAAGGAGCTAGCGTGCACTGCGGTCAAGTGTGACGGTGGTTTAAGCGGGCTGCGTTGCCAGGTTTAACAAAGCCCCCTTTAGGAAACACCATTAAGCCTTAATTAATACTTAATACTACAAAAACACAAACTTAATAAAAATACTTAATACTGTGCAGTATTCGCTGTGTTATTTGAATTTTTTTTTATTGTTATTGTTACCATATTGTTATAAGCTACAATGTGAGTATGAGCTGCCAATTAAAGCTTGAGGAGCCGCACAATGAGTATCTCTGATCTAATTCATACAGTTAATGGGTTCTTTCAGTGAGAAGCCTCACAGATATCTGCTGACGGATGACTCAATTAGTTTTCTGATGGGAGTTTTCCTCCTAAAGATGCTACATGTTTATATTTTCACTCTGTCTCTGCTTTGAAGCTGGATTCCACTTCTCTCTTGACTCAGCTAATCATTTGCGTAGATTCGCCGTCTCGGCTGAAGGATCAGGGATGTGCTTCATGGTAGATTTTTAAATATGCAGTGATTGGCTCCACTGGCGTTCAGCCTGCTCCTGCCTCTGTGACACGGAGAAGAAATGTCTTCACCTGAGTGTCTCTGCACCTGAAAGAACGTAAGGTTACTCTGTGTTATCACACCAGAGCTGACGCACAAGAACATTCACCCGACGCTGCAACGTGATGCCACGACTTCTTGTGTTGTTGTGCAGTTTCTGCTTTTAATTGGTTCTGGCGATTAGCGAGTCGTTTTAGGCACATGACTGAAGCGAAAGGCCAAAGAGAGGCGTTGCAGTGTTTGCTCTGTAATCCCTCTCGTTTCTCCTCGGTTAAATTTGCGCTTTCATTCAGCGGAATGCTAATCAGCCTCCGTCCCCGCTGCTGGAGGAACAACAAGTGATTGAGTGTGGATTAGCCAGGCGCCGCAGTAATGATCCGATTAAATTCACCCCTGAAACGTCTGAGGCGTGTGGAGGTGAGGTGGAAACCGGTGCGACCTGAAGGCTCCACATGAGGCCAAACGCAGTGTTTGGAAAAAGCTTAAGAACAAGAAGTTGGATTGATCGGGTCGGCAATCAGACTCGTACAGGAGATGGAAAATCTACCAAAACACCAACAGTTTTGCTTTATTTAACAAGGAACACAAAACCAACAGAAGTGACCGTTTGTGGAGGCTTGTTTTTTGCCTCTGTGTTGATTTAAACATCTGGGTTATCTCATAACTTTGGCTCGGTACAGAGCCAGGCTCCATGCTCGGCTCATTTAAAGTCAGTGTTGCTTCTCTCCTCCAGGATTCTGCCAGGAAAAAAAAAAAAGGTGTATAGGACCCTTTGAAAGGCTGCTTTGCTTTGCACACACAACCTACGGATGGAAAGTTCTCGTGGTGTCATTAATGCTCCACAGGGAGCAAAGATTTAGAACATTTATCAGCTCGCTGATAAAGCTTCAGGATGATCCATGACAATCCAGTTCAGTTGAAAAGAACCAAAAAGCACAATTTTCTCAAGATATATTCCTGCTTCAGCATCATGTAGCTGATTTGCATGACATTCTGTACATTCTGGCAGTTTTTGATCTCACTGGAGCCTAAAGGAGCTTCCTGTCCTCAGGCTTCAGCAGCAACGATCACCTTTTAACAGACTAAACATGGAGAAGCAGACCAGGAGAAACTCATCCATGCATTCATCTCCAGCAGACTCCATCACTGTAACACTCTTTTAACTGGACTTCCCAAAAAGAGCATTAAACATCTGCAGCTCATCCAGAACGCTGCTGCTGGAGTTTTAACCCGGACTAAGAGATCTGAACACATCACAGCAGCTTTAAAATCTTTACTCAGGCTTCCAGTCAGTCACAGAATAGATTTTAAAAGCCTGCTGATGGTTTACAATCTGTGATATGTTCAGAGAATATAAACCCAGCAGAGCTCTGAAATCCAAGGACTCAGGTCAGCTGGTCCAGTCCAGAGTCCAGACTAAACATGGAGAAGCAGCATTTAGCTGTTATGCTGCAAACAAGTGGAACAAACTGCCAGTGGAGATTAAACTTTCACCAAATGGAGACATTTTTAAATCCAGGTTAAAAACATTTCTTTTCTCGTGTGTCTATGCATGAAATCTGCACGCTATCTTTGAACTTATATGGACTGTTGCTTGTTTTTAAATTCATTTAAATGATTTTATTTGTTTCTCTTTATATTCTTTTATGTATTTTTAATGCTTCTTCCACTCCCTGCTGCAATGCTTTTATTTGATGTAAAGCACTTTGAATTGTTTTGTACATGAAATGTGCTACAAATAAACCTGCTTTGATTTGAAGAGCACCTGATCTTTAGAAACTTTTTATTTTTTTTGACTGGGAGAGCCGTCAGGCTGAGGTCTGATTATTTAACAGGTCACGACTACAGTCAGCTGCGAGGAGACGCTCCGGGTCGGTTACACTTTTTTAGTCCGAAATAACTCGTTTCTATCATAAGTTCTGGCTTCTTCTGCACTTTGTCTCGGCTGGTTGACATGTGAGACACCAGAGTCGGTGGTTCTTGATTGACGCTTCCGTGTCTTATCTGCAGACTTTGAGCTGCAGCCCGTGATGTGGACGAAGCATCATCTTCAATCTGTTGTTTTATTTTTATTTTCTCAGGTTTTATAGGTGATTCCACCTCCAGCTGGTTAGTTTTTGTCTCAGTTTGTTGACATGAGAAAGTGAGATCGTGCCTTTCCTCTGACAGGAACAAGAATGCAGCATGTGAAGCTGGACCTGTCTGACAGAGACTGACGGACTGATTTATGAGGCGTGTCGTGCACATGCTGAACACGCACACGCTGCCTTGCTTTGTATCTATTTTCCACGACGAGGACTGGGCTGCTCTCGGTCTTCCATCTTTATTCTTCGCTCCCCGTCCTCATGCCAGGCGGCGGGGCGTCGCACATGATTACCTCTGCTGGAGCGCTTCCACTGACTCGCTTTGTTGTGCAGCCTTACATAACTGATGGGAATGAGAGAACCCGGAGTAAAAATAGTTGTCCCCCCCCCCCCCCCCCCCAGAAGTATTTTTCTTCATCATCTTTGTGTTTCATCACACTGTGGCAGCCCAGCTGAACACTCTTAATTTAAATTCAGAACGCTGTGAAATCCTCTCCACTCTGTCCAATCAACCCCTCTTAGTCGAACACCTTTCTCTTCATTTCCCGGGCGGTCGGCCTGCATCTTCTTCTTTTCTTGCACTCCTTTGTCATCCCGTTCTACTTCCTGCTCCCTTTTTTATTTTTTTTAATTTTTTGAAGTTATGATGAAGCTTCTGTTCCAAGGTGACTGTGCATCAGCCAGCAGGCATTAGCAGGCGGCCCTTGTTGCACACAGCCATGAAAAGCTGTCTGTCATCCTCAGATGTGCCCTAACCTCCCTCTTCCTTATGCTCATTATTCCATTTTCACTGTGTTCCCCTTTCTTCACTTCTACATTAACCTGATTCGACTCAAACAGTTTTCCTCGCCGTCTTTTTATTGAAGTAGCACTTTAAATAAAGGCCTCAAATCTCACAGACTCCAAACATCCTGACCAGGCTTCTCATGCATGATCCATTGGGTGTCCTGTGGTATTTGGCATCCAGGATCCATTTTAGGTCTTGAATAGCGCTGGGTGAGTTAACTCGTTATTATCGCGTTAACTTGCTAATTCTGCTAATTATTTAACGCCGATAAATATTTTATCGCGCATTAACGCAGGTTTTATTTTTGTATAAGTCAGTTGAATGCATCAGTCACACAGTTACAGCAAACACCACAAAGCATGGAGTGATGAAATAAAAATAAACTAGCAGGTAACATCACTCGGTCTCGATTCGAAGCTCACGGAGCTAACCGGCGCTACTTCCTGTTTTACTTGTTTCAACATAAAAGCACGTATTTCAAAGTAAATTAAAAAAAAAAACAACTCCTGCATTTACAGCCAAGTTGAATTGTCTTCTCAGCGTAGTAGTTCCAGTCTAAGTGATATTTTAAAGGCAAAACACACAACTGATAGCACCCAGTCATTCAAGGAAACAGACAGTGGAGCGAGGCTTCTACATAAAAACTACAGAAAGATGCTGATGTTAAAAGTGTTTGCACAACAAATGTTATGGCACTTTCATTCATATGGCAGCACATTTAAAATAAAAGTAAATGCTAAAGGCTATACACTACTGTTGAATGAATGTTTGGATTTTGCGTACAAATGCGATTAATCGTGATTATATAATAATAATTAGATTAAAAATTTTAATCGTTGCCCAGCCCTAGTCTTGAATGTTGTGAGTGTCCACAGATCAGGAATAAATGGATACAAATGACCGGAACCCCCCCCCCCCGAAACTTCACTAACCTCTGCTTCCCTCCTAACCTTCTGTGCTGTTGGAGAAGCCACAAAGGGAAAGTTTAGTTTTTAAATTGGCTGGAGATGCAGCAGAAGCAAAAGGGCAGAGTTTCTGCACAGCCAGCCAGCACAACTCCTGTTTCCTGACTTCTCCTTCCCTTCCTAACAAGCCCTCCGGCCCTGTGCTTGTTGTTCTTCTCACAGTGGATACTCTGCACTTATACGCAGCCATCTGTCACCGAGGAGAGATTCAGAGTCGCATACAGCTTTAAATGTGCATCTGTTGTCACAGCTTCCCGTCCGTCTTTTCTTCTTCTGACTGTTTACCTTTTTTAATGCTTTTTGTCTGTCTGAATTTGAATAGGCCGGTAAAGAAAAGGGAGTTCTGACTGGTCATCATTAGTTTCATCAGAACCTGTGATATCTGCGACTTGGATTTAAAGGAACAGTCTGTAACATTACAAACACTGAGCTGTGAAGATGGCGGTCTCAGATACTATCTAACCACTTATTTGATCTCTATCAGTCGGCTAAATGATTCGGTGAGGATAACGATCGACTTCCACTTCACTCTTAAGACTTTTGTTTTTAATTCCCATCTGGGGATAAAGCCACATTTATCCCCAGTTTGCTTCGCTTCTTCATATTTCCGCATCTTTTAATGAGGTTGATTCACACATCTTTGTCTGCTTTTGCATCATGCAACTATTTTTAGAATCAGTTCCCTCGAACAGCCATTTCTCCGCTTTCTTCTTCTTCTTCTTCACGGTCCTCTGAACGGTACTTTTTCTACACGTTTGTGGCTCTTGGACACCAAACCAGTGTTGGAAGGCCCACCTGCGGGGTCTTTTCACATTGTCAGCATTTGGGGGGGAAAAAGAAATGGCACCTAAACACATGGTACCCTATTTATAGTGGACCGCATACATGAAGTGTTAGCTTGTCTGTAGCAAAATGCTAATTTAGATCCAAACGCAACATTTTCTCCAATCTTTTATTTGGATCCGGTCTCTTATCAGTTCCCAGAGTCAGAATCAGACATGGAGAAGCTGCATTCAGCTTCTATGCTCCACATGTCTGGAACAAACTCCCAGAAAGCCTCAGATCAGCTGAAACACTCAGTGTATTTAAGTCCAGGCTGAAGACACACCTACTTTCAGCTGAATAAAGCTCCAAATCTGAAGCTTGAGTTTCAAAACCTAATCACATTTTAACTCCTCATTTTATCTTATTTTATCTATTGTTCTTATTTCTTTCTTTTTTGTTTAAATCATGCTTTTTATTTCTACTGTTTTAATGTCTCTGTAAAGCACTTTGAATCGTCTCGTTGTTGAATTGTGCCGTACAGATAAACCGGCCTTTTTATCGTTGCATCCTGTGGCCTTTTATATGGATGTTTTCTGAAATTCTGCGCACATTTCAGAGCTCACCATTAACTCATTAAAACCTAAAAACAGTTTGAGATGAGAGCCGCAGCTCTTGATGTTCTCTTAAACCTTTTTATCTCTGCTTGTGAAGCAGATGGAGCACGAAATAAAAGCAGCCGAGTTAAACACCGTTGGAAACATTTTAAAAAAGATCTTTTTATTGGCTCGTTATGAGGCGGCCGACTTCCTGTTTGCTCCTCACACTATTGACTCAAATGAAAATAGACGATGGTTTTTCTTGACTTTTCAAACCTTATTGGACTAATTAAATCATTTGGTTGCATTTGTGACGCCCAGAAAGATTAAACCAGCTTTTTGAGGTGTCCTGAGTGTACAGTTGAGGCATAAATGCTAATAATAGATGAAGTGATCTTTTCCCGTTGCTTTGACGCTGTTATTTTTCCTTCTTTGTTCTTTCTTCGGTGTTGTTGAATTGTGCTGTACAAATAAACCTGCCTTGCCTTTTATCGTTGCATCCTGTGACCTTCAGTGAAAAGTGAAACTATTTATTTCCTAGTCGTGATGTGGGTAAACCGACCCCTGTGAAAATGCTAATTGGCGTTGGGCGTGTAGCGGGGAGTCGAAGGGACGTGACACCCGGTCCAAGTCTGCTGCTGAGCGGCCAGAAAGCAGGTTTTATTTTAAATGGATTCAGCAGGAGAGGTGTGAGGAAGCAGTGCCACACACACACACACACACACACACACACACAGGTGTATTGATATGCACACATATTACTCGCAGCCACTCGTTCCGTTTCATTCCTCCAGTCCAGGAGCTTCTGAGATGAATCCTCGCTGCTCTGCTCTTTCTCGTGGTTTCCTCGGCCGACTTGCTCGTGTGTTTGGGTGTGTGTGTGTGTGTTCGTGTGTTGGTGGCCCAGTAAAGAGAGGTGCTCTGCCACTGTAGCTCATTGTGATGGCGTCCTTCCTGCTTCTCATCTGACCGGACCTGCTGTTTTTCTTCCTCTTCTCTCCAGTCCATCATGGAGCAGTTCAACCCGTGCTTACGGAACTTCATCGCTATGGCGAAGAGCTACGAGAAGGCGCTCAACAGTGAGTACTGCAACCGTCTCTTTGTTTACTGTCCTGCGTCCGTCTCTCTTCTGTCCCCCAGCGGTCTAAGCAGAGGGCCAACTGACCTGACGCTTGGCGCCGCTTTTTGTCTCCTCCTGATTAACCACGAGCAGGGACACGGCGCTGCGATGCCACAGACGATCGGCAGTAAAATGTGTTTTTTGAAGTCAGATTTCCCTGCAGATTCCAGACTTTGAGCTCCAGAGCTGAACATTTCCGAGCTAAAAAGGACACGTTTGAAGAACTTGTTTAACGATTGTAAACTGTTGATGTTTTCTGAATGTTCCTCTGTGATGTCACGTCCTGCCCTCCAGCTCATTGATCTTTAATGTCTGCCTCTGCTGTGCGTCTCCTGTCATCGCTTCCTGTGGCTTACTCATGTGTGACTGCATGGCACTGTGTGAGAATCGGAGGAGAAGATGGAGGGGATGATGTGTGCCGTGCATGCAGCGGTGGCTCAAGGTTAAAGACAAAGCAATGGAAAACGTCTTGGGGGAGCTAAGTGGAGCATAAACCAATGGGAAGTGGAGCAGGGGGCGTTACAGGAGGAACGGTACCCCCCCCCCCCCCACCCCCAGAGGGGCCGAGGAAACGAGAACAGGCCGAGTCGGTATCCAGGACAAGACTGGATGAAGTGAAAATATGAGAAATGTTCTCACACACACGGGTAGAAATGGACTGATGCTTATTGGTGTTTCATGAAATGTGGTCGGTCTCACGCTCGATTCGATCAGGTTTCACGGATGTCTTCAGGTGACGGAGGAGGTGGCGCTCAGAGCAGAAACGCAGGGAAGACTCGGCAGCCTGCGACAACAATAAAGGAGGCCTCACTCCAGTCTGATAGATCGGGCTAAAAATAGCCCTGAGTGGGGATTACGCTTCATCAACGCCAGGCAGCGGCACACAGGGAGAGGTTTGAGTGGAGCCACGCAGGGCTGGGCACCCAGAGAGGGTCTCACTGTAGGTGGGGGAAAATGCCTGTGCAGCCGCTGGTTCTTTAAGTAGAACTGAGGCGGGTGGAGACCAGCATGGTGCAGCAGGGAGGCTGAGCTGGCTGGTGGTGTTTGTCTAAAACATTTAGGCTCTGAGATGGTGGTGTGGATGCGGTGCTGAGACCCCCAAAACATGCTGAATGTGTTGGGGGTCTAAGAGGAAAGCTAGTGGGGTGCATGTGTGGAAGGAGCAGAAGGCATCTAGTCTTGGTTGGAACTGGGCTGAGCCAGAGATCTGGATTACAGATCAACTGAAATGAAATCTGGGTTGTGTGAATCCAAAAAGCTTCAATGGAAGGCAACTGGATTTTTCTTTACATCCGAACAGAAGTGGCCTTTCAGATGAGTAGCGTCCTCATAAACCAGGGAAAGAAGTCCAGTTGCCTCCTATTTAAGCTCTCAGTATGTTCTCAGTCGGGGGGGTAAAACTAATTATTTCGGTTGACGCTTTATTCATCGCTCGGTGCGTTCTCAGAGCTCAAAGTGACGTCTTTAAATTGCTTTTGTCTGAGGAAGCGGCTGCTTGTCGCTCCCAGATCGTGCCGAGCTGCTTCAGTGTTGATGTGATGGACACCGTCCTAAGAGACAGTTTAAACACGTCGTGTTTCTCTTAGCTGAGAGAAGCAGCTTAATCTCACTTGTTGGTTTATTTTATGGCTGTCCTCAGTGAAGAGGGTTTCTCCAAGTTTGGCCCATCTGTGACTAAGATGGTCAGATTTGTGTGTTTATCGGGCAGAAAGCTGAGAGTTTGCTGAGCGTTAAATAAACACATTCAGAGGAGTAAAATATCGACCATCTCGGCTGATTTTAGGCTTTGTGTTTCCGTTATGCTGACATTCTCCGCTCTGTGCCGGCTTTATGTCGCTCCTCTAATCCTCTTTACAGGCAGACTCTCCTCCTTCTCCTCCCTCTTCTTTCTCCTGCTTTTGTCCCTCTCTGTCACTTTCCAGCATCTCCTCGAGCTAATCCCGCCTCACCTGAGCCTGCTGAGATATCTCCAGACATCTATAAGATTACCCTCATCCCCTCACTCTTATATCCCACCCAGACTTTAGCGTTAGCAGGCCTCAGCAAAGCCGGGGGAGGGTCTTGGTTTCGCTCTGCCGTAGTTTGCCGAGGAGGTGAAGATTTACTGATGAAGAAGTAAAAGTTGGACGTGTCTGAATGGTGTACCGTAAATTACGGACTATAGAGCGCACCTGAATATAAGCCACACCCTCTAACTTTAAAAAGAAAATCCATTTTGTTCTTGTATAGGCCACACCAGATTATAAACCACGCGTGTCCACATTGTAATATGAGATATTTACACAGAAAGATGTTACACATGAGGATTTTTAAACTTTTAATTAAATGTGTATGGTAAAATAAACAAATACAAACTGCAAATGCTTTTTTTTCCCCCCACCCGAACAGTGCCTGTAACACGGATGGTTTAAAATTAAAAAAAAAAAAAAGTAGCCTACCAGGAAAAGTCATTGATCGCCTTCAATTTAAAAGCTGCAACTTATGCATTTCTTTGTTTGTTTTCCATGTTGAGGGCGAGTACAAATGACTGATTTACAATCAGTTAGTAGTGTAAGTATGTTTGATTTATCGTACAAATTTCATTGGACAACTGTGAACTACTCGTTAATTTTATTGGTCTAATGTTACGAGGCAAAATGTTTTTGGCGACATGAAAAAAGAAAAAACCTATTGGCCGCACCGTAATATAAGCCTCGGTGCTCACAGCCTGGGAAAAAAGTAGCGGCTTCTAGTCCGTAATTCACGGTAGTTCTCAGGCGTCTTCATTTCCAGAACAGTAACTTGCATAGCGGTGGGCTTTCCTCTCCGTCACTGTGGACTGAACTCAGAATAGATTTCTTTTGTTTTCAGTGTGGGCATACGAACGCTCCGTCTCCTCTCTGGCTTTCAGGGAGCTTTCTGTGGCAGCGCAAACACTCATCATCCTGAGAGCTCTGTGATAAACACAGCTCTCATCCATGTGTATCCTCCGACTGGACATGTGTCGGCTGTCCTCGAAGCTGCGGGTCCCTGTGTAGCTGACCCCTGACCCGCTGTAATTCTCTGCCAGAGGCCAGATTGTCCCCGTTTTTAATGCCTCACTCGCTGTTCTGTCTCAGCCGGAGTCCCCAACTGGGGTGACGATGAACCTCGGAGAGTAAGGGGCTCCCTGATGGCGCTTTGGTGTCATTGCTGTGGATATTTCTGTCAGATGTGCCATCACAGAATAGAGTTGCTGAGGTCTGAGGTGCTGTTTGAGTTTGAAATGTAATATTGGAATAGTCCAGGCAGCACATGTCGGGTTCAGGTAGCCACGGGGGGGGGTTGCTAGGGTCCGTTTTGAGTCTCATCAGATCCAGTATTCAAGCACAACTGCAGCATATTTAACTCTGTTCAAAAACCAGCTGGATTATAACGCTGGAGAAGAATCATTACCCAAAAATGGTCAAATGGTGATTGTTGAGTGGAGTTGGATCCCTTTCAAACCAAAAGTGAGTTATAAAGCATAGAGAACGGCCACGTCGCCCTCAGAGTTATGAACTGTTTGGCTTTGTTTGGTCCACTTAGGAAATGAATGGCTTCACGATGGTGGTGTCCATTTTTAAATTCAGTCTGCAGCTCAGAGGAAGAACGGCTTTAAGTTTGACTCTTGCTTCTGTGTCCTCATCTCTCGCATCATGTTAACACCGGCTACCTCTGCTTTGAATACCTGCTCACAGCAGCTTACAGAGAACACATTCAACATCAGTTTACTGAGCAATTGGGGATGAATATTAGTGCTTTGCTAGCTGAATATGTTTTGACATTAGTTTGTAATATATAAACCAGGTTTATAAGTGCTGTGGAAACCCTCAATAAATCCACAATTAAAGCATCTCATGATGCTGTTCCATTGATTTTTGGCTACAAAAGCCTCCCAAAAAACTGTTGACACGACCAAATACCATTTTGGGTTAGCTAATCCCTTAAGAGTGCCCCTGCAGCTGTTAGCTCAGGGGATGGGATACAGACTTGTAGTCCTTGAGATAAATCTCTGCAGCTTTCTGCTTCCTGCAGTTGCCTCCATAGAGCTTCTTTCTTTTCCTGCCTGGTCACCATTCCTGCCTGTCGCTCTTTATTTCCCATGCCCAACCTTGCCTCTCTTGGGAAGGGGATAGTTGCTGAGCTGAAGAAGACATCATTTCAACTCGGCAGCCTTGATCTGATGCCCAATGCTTCCATGTTTCCAGGTGTCACATTCGCTGCAAAGGGCTACTTCGACGCTCTGGTGCGGATGGGCGAGATGGCCAGCGAAAGCCAAGGCTCTAAGGATCTTGGTGAGTCCTTGTAGTGGCAGTTGTACCCCTGGTGGGATGGAGGGGGGTTTAAACAAGCTGGATGGGATGGCTCGTACTGATGAGCAGAAGCAGCTGATGACCAACCTCGAACTGAACATACACGTCCAAAAAAAAAGCATTCCTCCACTTATTTAGCGTTTACAAAGATGATGAATCCTATAAAATCCACTTTTTACTTTAACTGATACATTATAACCCCCAATGTATGTTTGAGAGAAAGTCGGTTGGTTTAATCCCTGTTTTACCTCATGTTCGTCATTGTTTTTGCTTTGAACAAATATTAAATTCCCAGTTTGATCCAGCCAGTTTATATTGGAATTCCTCTCCCAAGAAGCAATAAAACATCTTCCCAAGTCCAGCCGGATGTGAGGACCACTCCCTCCAGCTCTCTCTGCTCCCACGCAGCGTGTTGTTTGGTTTTGGTTGGATCAGTTCTGGTTCTGCTCATCATAGACTTACGTTTAGAGACGAGTGGCATTGATCAGAGTTGAGGCAAGAACCAGCAGATGCTGACCGGAGACGGGGTGTTGTGTCGTGGTTGGTGACCCATTCACACGACGGGGACTGTGACGAGCCAGCAGTCGTCCTGGATCACTGCGGCGTCTTTGTTCCTTCGCCCTGACGTGACGTCAGACGGCGGGCTGAGAGCGCAGGGTTAAACGTGGAAATCTGAGGCCAGTGAGGATGTAAAAGCTGCTTTCATTATTCATGGTGGAGACCTTTTCCGCTGCTTCCTCGCCCTTCTCCATTTAGTTTTTTCCTCCCCATGTTATTTTGGGTAAATAATTATCGGAGCCCATTTCTTGTCCTCTGTTCAGTTTCCGCACTATAACTCACTGGTACAGACCTAAACCTAAAGTCCTAAACCTTAAACATTCACCCATTCAGAAAGGAGCAGGTCAGTTTGCCTATGTGGAACCATTTCTCCAAAACATTGATCAGGACTTATTTTGTGTCGATTTTGATGCTCATGAATTGCACAGCATCTACAGAACGTTTTTGTTGTGGTGAGATTTTGTGCAACTCAAAGTTTTGTTTTTTTAAAAAACAAACTGCATAAGCTTTAGGTTGAAATGCCTCATCATCCATCTGTGCATCCCCATTTCCACCAGCTCGGTTTCTTTGCTTCCCTGTTTCCTGTCTTGCATGACTGTGCATCTGTACTTCTTTTGTCACCATTGTATTGGGGGTTGCCTGTTCCATCTTCTTAACATTTTTATTTATTTCTTCTTCTGGCAGCCGAAGCATGACTCAGCAGCCTTTCAGCTCCCCAGATACTCCCTCCGCCTCCACGTAAATGACAGACCAGGCTGAGCAGAGTGGACTGATGTCCTCGTGTATCAGCAGAGCTCAGAGCAGCCGAACTGGGGGGGGGGGGTTTTAGCATATTCCCTCACTGGTGCAGAGCTTAACGTCCTCTGTAAATTAGCAGGTCAAATGAAAATAACTTGTTTGAGGTTTCACTTCAGGTTGGAGTGTCAGTCTGTGGATATTTAGCACGTGGTGTAAATGGAGGCACTCTTTGTTAAAGCCATAATGTGAACGGTAGTTCTTTTCACACACCTACTAAAGCTCAGTCAGGAATCATGATGAAGGATTAAAAAAAGATGATTTCCTGTCCTTTTCCTTCTCATCAGGTCAGTGAGGTAATCTCTTCATGAACCAGGCCCCCTTTAACCTTTTCTGAATAATGAGAGGCTGTGCTGGTGGTTTTCTTTCAGCTTTTCTATCAAAGAGGCCGGAGGAAACACTGAGTGCATTGTTCTGGGATAATGCGAAGAGTATTTCCAGCCTGTTGGCCTATTAATTGGCAGATAACGAGGACTGTGCGTTTGTGTGCGGGTCTGAACTGAGTTTCTTTGACCAGGATGTCGGTGGCTGTGACCACAGAGTGCTTTTGTGTGTGCTCGTCGGGGATAATCGCCCCTCCGGGGCTTTGCCTCGCACGTTATGATTGATGAGGACTGAAGGCAGATTTGTAAAATCGGCCTTCTTATAATTGTTACTTTAATTGGGTTTTGTTGAGGAGGAACGTGTCTTGGGGTGCTGTGCTGAAATAACTGTGCTGAACTTTAATCTGAGTGAATTCTGGCATAGAGGTTCTGCCACCTCGGCCTGAAAACAATGAAATTAATCTGAGCATTATGGGGAGCGGCTGATAATTGCAGAGGATGTGGAGCTGCATGTGACGGCAGAGAAAGAGGGTTAGGTCTGAGAAGCATGTGGGAAGCAGAAAGACGAGCGTTACTGATCAGTTCTGTTCTCAAACAACAGTTGAATTCATATCAAACGACATCTAAATCACAGTGGGATCAGTTTGTAGACTGAATGATGGTAACTATAATTATTGATTGAATCTTTACTCGCTTTGAGCTGCAGGGCAGTCCTGTTTTTCTTGCAGTAAGCAGTGGAGTTCTGTGGCATATTAGAGTGAAACCTGTTGCAGTTTTCTTTATCTGGATTAAAAAAAAAAAAAAAAAAGACCGGCTTCTGTAAGGGCCTTGACTTAGAGTTTAATGAAAAATCTTACTAACTTAAATGAGAAGCTGTCACCAGCATTAGAAATAACTAATTTATAGAAACTAAACAAAACCGCTTAAGTATTCTCAGTCTTCCAACTTATTGCTTAAATATCTGAGATTTAGCTGGATTAACAGTCAAAAAGATCATTGCAGTCATGAAAGTTTTAGCTCCTGTTATTCATAACAGATTCATGTGGATAAGATCTTTTACATGTTCTGCACTCTCTTTCAAATCTTGTAAGTTTACTTTATAAAGGCCAATTTATGGGCCCAACATCCATACACAGGCGGTCCTGGCTAGATTTCCGCCCTGGGCGAACCATCCCTCAATTCTACTTCTAGTTCAGCAAAATCGAATACAGACATGGCTAATAGCGACATATTAGAAATCTGCATCCCTTTATTTTCTGCCCGTTTCTTCTCTTCTTCTCTTTCTAAACTGGGCACCTGATGGCTTCTTTGGTCTTTTACCATGATGATGATCCATGATGACTCCACATTATTACCTTTGCTTTTCCCATTAACACCGTCCGTTCACCCGCCAATCAACCGGACTCACGTGATGTAAACAAATTCACGTAGATGACTGCACAGATTTTTATTTGTTTTTATTTATTTTTAACATTTTTCACCTTTTTTTTTTTTTGTTGATATTCTTTAGCATTATAAATCAATTCAAAAGTAGCCTTCAGTGTTCAGTTTTTTTTTTTTTTTTTTTTTAAAGTGTTTAAACCTAACCAGGAAATCGTGTCGCCCGACTCTAATCTAGTAGTTGCAAGTGAAACCTAGAACACGGAAAGAAAGGTCGAATTGGAAAAATCTGCCATCCCAAGGTCACTCTACACTGATATTGCAGAGTTTGGTGCATCTTGTGTAGATAGTCTTGTGCGCTCACCTCAAACGAATGGAAGTATTTGATGTCCTGGGATCGGAAATGGGTTTAGTTTGAGTCTGAATGTTGATAAGAACATAGTAGGGAATTTGAATTTATTGAATTTTCTTGAGTAAACCTCATTCTTAAGGTCATGCAGTGACGTAAACAAATTCACGTAGATGACTGCACAGATTTTTATTTTTTTAAATTTTTCACATAACCCGATAAATTACATGTGGGTCTATGTTAATTTTAGGAATAAAATACAGTTTATTTGGATTGGAAGCAGTTTGTGTTGTGTGGCCTGGAATCAGTTTAAATGAGCGGTACTCTAGAAAACTGGCAATTTTTTTTTTTTTTTTTTTTTTTTTTTTTAGATTTTTATTTTTTTGTACATAGAGTGCGCCCTGGGTGGTCGCCCACATTGCTCATAGCAAAAACCGGCCCTGCATCCATAAATTGGAAGTCCTAGGTCTTCTATTTGTGCAGCTGAGCTGAAGGTTTCCATCCACATCGACCGATCTACAGTCTTTGTGCTCTTCCATTGAGGAGAGGAGTGGATAACAGCGAGTGTCCTTGTAAAGCCTCTCCTGAAAACAAACAGTTTTTCTGCTTTTTCCCGGGCCTTTATCTTTTCTCTGGTGTGTTTGTGCGCCACCTTTTTGAACGGTTGAACCTTTTGAACTTCATACAGTTAATTACTGAGCTGCAGGAGCATTTCTTCTGAAGGCCGGTGGACACCCCGCGGACCTTAAATGCCAGAGCAGGCGGTACTCAAACATAGAAGTGATTTATCAACTTTTATGGCTCAAAATAAACTGAGTTGCATCTCTTCGTTGGTCATCACTTTGCACAGCTGATGCCACACAAATGTGCAAGTCTCAAGTAATTTTTTTCTTGGTCAAGTCAAAGTCAAGTCACCTTATTATTGCAGTTTTACCTGCTGAATCTGATCTTAATAAAGTGAAAACACAAAGATATAAGTAACTGTCAGTAAACATCATTGGCCAATGTGTCCAACCTGTCCACCCCGTATCATATCAAGCTAACGTTAGCTAACTACCGACTAGGCTAACAGGATAATATTAGCTAATTTGACGAGCTCTTACTGGTCAGAATGGATCTTCAAATGACGAACAAAGTTGGAAGTTGTCGTCTGGCTGTCAGAGATGTTGATGCCGCATGTCTTGCACTGCGCTGTTCGTCTTTTACCGTCAAAATGGTAATTACGAAAGCCGAAGACGACGACTTTCGGTCCCCCTCCCGCTGCCATGTTGATGCATATCTGATATGAGTTTATTCTCTCCAATAAACACTAAGGTATGTAGAGAGGGCATGACTGATTGACAGGGTAGGGATCCAGTCATGGCGCCATTCTCAGCCTGCGCTCCTACCGGGTAATCCATGTTATTTTTTTTAAATTAATTTATTCATTTTATATTCAAACTGAAAACATGAACTGAATAACACTCAAGTCATTCAAGTCATCGTGTCTCAAGTCAAGTGCCGAGTCTTTAACTTCCAAGTCCGAGTCGAGTCTCAAGTCTTTTATTTTTTGTCAAGTCACAAGTCATCAAAACAGCGACTCGAGTCGACTGGAGTCCAACTCGCAGTGACTCGAGTCCCCATTTCTGCCACACAGCCACGAGAAGCCGGCGCAGGAAGAGGAAGTGATGCCTCCCCGTTTCACTCGGTTGTTCCTGAATTACTTGACGCTGTCAGAGTTTGACCGACGGCTCTGCTGCTTGGCGCCCTGCGCACGGAGGCTGCAGAGTGGAGTGTCATCCCACTCATCCGCTCCTCTTTCACTACTGCTCTCTCTGTCTGCAAACGCCCCCACATTGATGTGGGAGCTCAGGCAGCCCTGGGAGAACACGCCGACTCTGCACACGTTTCTAAAAATAGATTCAAATGAAACGCCTCGACTGGAGCCGCTCTGGAGGAGGAGGAGGAGAGTCGGAATACGATGCTCCATCCGCAGACCAAAAATGGTTTGTCGGTGATGTCATTACGGCTGAAAAATGACACGGTCTGTCTTCCGTATACTATATTTGGGCATAGTTTTGAGGAAAAAATACGAAGCCCCTGCAGTTCCGGTTCCCCTCTCTGACCAAATAAGGGCTCCACCATTCGAAGGCAGTTTTGGGCAGAGGTGGAATGTGCTGTGGCACAAACCTGAAGGAACAGCCGCTCAGCGAAGCATTTGTCCGGCTTTGATTTGTAATGTGTATTATGTGGTTGTACTTACCTTAAAATCAGATTCTTGATCCAAACCTACATCTCTTTTTTTCTTAACCTCTGTTATATTCTGCCCTGTGGACCTGACGCTGCTCTTTTTAATTTGTACGACTTAACAGGAAAGCGAGTTTAGATATTGTCTGGATAGATGGACTGCAATGGAAGATTTCTTTTTCATTAAATTCAGCTTTTATCTCACCTTCCTGAGATTTTCTAAGTATGTCCTGGCCCAGATGGGCAGCAATAAAAGGGAGCTGTGCACCAGCAACAGAATGTTATTACACAAAGTAAGTCGGAAAGAATTTTGGATAAGAAAAGAAAAGGCCAACGAGGCTATAAGAGAGTACCATTTTAATAAGCCAAAATAAACAAATGTGTGTCCATTCCTTCGGTTTTCTGTTTAACCACCAGATCACAAGATGCAGCACATTCGATTATTCCTAAAGTATTCCTAAAAAATCATTTAGATTGATCTAGATTACCTATAATGTATCCTGAAGATGGCCTTAGTTCCATAAAATGGCACATTTGTCCCTTCTTGGAGACAAAGGACCACTAAAAGACACGGTTAGTTAGACGTTAGCATGTTTGGTAAAATACATCAAAAACTAAACTTAAAGTTTAAAGAAATGTAGTCTTGTAGATATACAATACAGATTTATAACATGAAATGTGTAAATCTAGTGTTGGCTATACTTTACTAACTAGCTAGCATAACTAGCTAACGTTAGCTAGCTGAGTTAGCTCGGTATTATTAACTGTGGTTTATAGGTATTGATTGAAGTTGTGTGATATTAGTTGTGAGCAGGAGCTGTTTCAGTCTCGTGGTCTCTCAGTTGGACGTACTGCACATTAACCACTTTTGGAGAAGATTGATTATTAACTTGGCAGCGATTTGAACATTCTGCATAGCCAAGTTCCTACATTTTCTTCGTCTTTTAAACCTCCATAAGTCGATCTGAAAGTATTTCCCTTTGTTTAAAACTAAAAGTAAACTAATTATTGCACTGAAATTAAAGGCTAGTTAAACTACAGTAACGATATGCGCGGTATACTTGTATAACTTATAATGTAAGACTTTACCCAGCAAACGAGGGACATCCATATGAAATACAACCTTCTTGTTTGCCGGGTACTGAGAATACTGTGATAAAACCAAATTTAAGTACCATCCTGTACTGTTTAGTGTAAATTGTTTCTGTCCAGTATTTAGCAGAATTCCTGCTCACCATTTTTTGCCTCGATGGTGCTGATCACAAGCAGAATAATGTGCATCTACACATTTTCTGCTCCCATTCTGTTCCATCTTCTTATCGTATTGCTGTTGGCTTGAGCGCACTGTTGCATAACATTGATCTCGTTAAAACAATTTAATGTTAATTCGGATGGCCGAATTGGAGGTCTTAAAAATGATTTCCCTGTGGTTAATTAATTCAACGCATCCCAATTTAAAGTGATACTCCGGAGTAAATTCAACCTGGGGTCATATGAACGGTGATATCCAGCCAAGTAGCCCACCCGCAGTTTTTTCGATATTGGCTGAACATCAGCTGAGTTACTGAGTTATCCCGAATAGCTTCGTACAAGGGTTAATGGATCCAGGTCCGTATCTCCAAAATTACCACACTAAAATCACATGCCATGACACCAAACTTCTACAGTAGTACAAATATGGTCTGTACTCACAAAGCGATGCATTTGGAAGTTTGAAAATAGTCCAGGAGTTTATTATTATCAACACAAGCCTGATAGCTTCTCTGCAGCTAAAGCTATGTCGACGTCACTCCAAGGAGCTGGGAGCTTCAAAGTAAGATGAGGGTTGATCTACTACTGTAGACAACAAAGCAAGGCTGCTCAATTTCTCCATTGATAAAATAATTTCACAACTCTACAACATAAAAATTCATAAAAAAACATGTAGAATATAGCATATACTTTGTTGTCTACAGTAGTAGATCAACCCTCATCTTACTTTGAAGCTCCCGGCGCCTTGGAGTGACGTCGACGCAGCTTTAGCTGCAGAGAAGCTATCAGGCTTGTGTTGATAATAATAAACTCCTGGACTATTTTCAAACTTCCAAATGCATCGCTTTGTGAGTACAGACCATATTTGTACTACTGTAGAAGTTTGGTGTCATGGCATGTGATTTTAGTGTGGTAATTTTGGAGATACGGACCTGGATCCATTAACCCTTGTACGAAGCTATTCGGGATAACTCAGTAACTCAGCTGATGTTCAGCCAATATCGAAAAAACTGCGGGTGGGCTACTTGGCTGGATATCACCGTTCATATGACCCCAGGTTGAATTTACTCCGGAGTATCACTTTAAAGGAGTGTTTTGGTCTTTAAGGCATATTACTCCAATTTGTTAGAAGTGCTGTGAAAGGATGGATGGCTCAGATATAGATTTTATGGCATCGTAGGCTTGATTAGGTCGCAGAGGGGGAGGGCGAGGCCCTGGTGGATGGAAGTCGGACCTCCCTTCCCTGTGGTATTTATTGCAGTGGTTATACTGTAACTTTCTCCCTTTTTTTTTTTTTTTTTTTTTTTTTTTTTTTTCTCTGAAATAATTGCCCTCTGTTTGAAAGGTTTCATCACAGCATGCTGCACAGTTGGATGGACACAGCAGACATATGAGCGCTTGCTCCTGAAGCAAAAATAAACAAAACAGAAAATGAAAGTGATAATAAAGTCTACCGAATGGGGATGAAATAAGATTATTTATTTATTTTTAATTAAATATCTGGGAGTCTCTCAGGGACATTCTTCCCGCCAATGCTGTCCCTCCAACTGTGCCTTACTTGACATCTCATTTGCTTAAGTTCAAGGGTAAAACCAGTGACCTCGACGTGACCCTTATTTTTCTGAGCCAGCACAGACTGAATTTCCCTCGAGCTTCTAACTCAATCTAAATTCAGCCCGTGTTCTTTCTGCGCAGAAAGGAAACTGCAGCGAGAGCACTCTTTCAAAGTGTTTTTTTTTTTTTTTTTTTTTTTTTTCTTTTTCCCCTATGCAGCCTTGTCATCTCCCCATATTACAAAGTTGTTCCATTCCTCCCACACACGTTATCCTGCTGGGGATGGTTGGGCTCAACTTTTAAAAAGATTGATTGCAGCCTTTTGAATCATCAGTTGATGACAAGTCTGTGTGCGAAGTCGGAGCGAAGGGATGTAACTTTAGCTCAGACTAAAAAAAGAATTGAGTAACTTGAACAGGGGCGGTTTCTCTAGAAGGGCGATCGGGCGACGCACCACCAAAGGGGGGAAAAAAAGAGGTATTTTTCCACAGCGTTAAGGTGGTTGTGACAGTTCAGTCACTGTCCAATCGGCGTAAGGCCGTGCTCCATGAGGTACCGCCCCTTTGGGGAGACTTCGGTCGGGTTCAAAATGGCGCCAACTGCTCCCATTGACTCGTGTTTTTTTTGTTTTTGTTGTTTTTTTTTTTTTCCAAATTTCTCGTGTTACAATCCAATCTCTATGGGTTCCGGGAAGGCTCGCCCCAACGTGCTTTCGTCATACGTAGCGTGAAGATAACTAACGTAGCCACCACGCGCTAGTCCTTTTCAAGTGTAAACAATTGAGTTGCTCCGTAAATAGTTTAATTAATGTAAATAGTCTGGCGGTGTCTTTGATTAACAACAGAAATTTTAACTATTTGTAATGGAAAATCAATGCTAATATAAAGTCAAGAACTGTAAATAAATGCAACGAATATTTTCAACTTGTATCTAGTCCCTGTTTTAATTAATGGTGAAGCAGATGTATCTCTAAGGTATTTGAAGATAAACCAATTACCTACTACTATGTGGCTAAAGGGGAAAACCTTATCTTGCAATTGGCTGTGTTGGTAATCAAATCAAATTTATTTATATAGCACATTTCATGTACAAACATGTACAAACCATTCAAAGTGCTTTTAAGTGGTAATGTGAGCTGACCAGGAAAAAAACAAATTGTGACAGCTGACTTGCTACTTGTTGATTTACCCATTAAACGGGTCATTTTAGTCATCATCTATAAAAATCGGGTTCCTCTGACTCCTTCTAGGAGATGCCGGAGGAGTCTCTCACTGGTGTCAATTTGCCTTAGTTTGCACTCCAATAGTGACATGTTTTGCCTTTTTTGTTAATATTCTTTAGCATTACAAATCAATTCAAAGGTAGCCTTCAGTGTTCAGTTAAACCTAACCAGGAAATAGTGTCGCCTGACTCTAACCTAGTAGTTGTGATGCCGAAACCTAAATAGTGGCAAGTGAAACCTAGAACTCGGGAAGAAAGGTCGAATTGGAAAAATCTTGCCATCCCAAGATCACTCTACACTGATATTGCAGAGTTTGGTGCATCTTGTGTAAATAGTCTTGTGCGCTCACCTCAAACGAATGGAAGTATTTGATGTCCTGGGATCGGAAATGGGTTTAGTTTGAGTCTGAATGTTGATTTTAAAAACATAGAAGTAGAGCTGACGCACAGCAGAGAGGGAGGAGGGACCTGGAATTTGTATTTATTGAACTTTCTTGAGTAAACCTAATTCTCAAGGTTATGAAGTTGTGTGCAAACTGAGTTACAAAGTGACTAGAGATGGGTGATTTGCTGTTGTGATACAGTACGTTGGAGCCCCTTTTAGTCCCTATTTATGCTCCCGTGGAGCAGTTTAAACCTGTTATTCTGTGACGGAGGCAATAAAAATGGTGCCTTTTTATGGAGGTGGTTTAGGATTTTTATTTAGCCTGTAACAGCTAACGGGGTAACCTTAGGGGGAGTTGATAATATGCATTTGTCTGATCATATGGCAAATTTGTGTGTCATTAAAGGAGAATTTAGGTATGAAGGACACATTTCTTTCTTACATCTGTCATGTATTTTAATTCCTGTTTTGGGTCGACTTACCATTTAATCACTAAAACCCAAGCGACCGAACCGTCCCTCGTCTGTCTGCACGTCCTTAGAGCAGCTCTACGCTACCGATTTAGCTTTTCTTTTACCGTGTGTGCCCTATTAGAAAGTCCTTCTCCTCGAGTCACCTCAGGTGGTGCCGGGGGACTCGGAGGAACAGAGGAAGAAATGAGGCACATAATGAAGAGGGAACACGGGGGGGAAGAGGAAGCCGAGACGGAGAGCGGCGCGTTCCCGGCTCATTAGCAGCCTTCAGACGGTCTGTGCAAATCAAAAACCTGGCTGCTGACAGCGCACTGGCCTGAGCGCCAGCACACTGATCACCCCCACCTGCCACTCATCACTGCGTGCCACCACACCTCTTCCTAGTCCTTCATCCGTCAGCATCCATCTTGTCGACCACAGGTGTCGCATCTTTGAGTGGCGGCCCAGTGAGGAAGAGATCAGTGAGGCCTGATGGGGTAAATAACTGTGATGGGCTGGTAATGTGTTGAACTAAAAAATGTCCTTGAGGTGTAGCATTGCTCTATAGCCAAATGGTGACTTAATGATCCTTATAATAAGGGGAAGTATGCAGGCTCTGTTTAGAGCAGTGATACTCTATTTTTTTTCACAAGAGCCACATTGGCAGAGCAAAATCAAGGTTAGAGCCACTTTTACGCCAACATACTAAGTCCCCTTATGTAAATATGCATTTCTACATATAAAACATCCCACAAAAAAAAGAAACCACGCAGCCAATACATTTTCAGTTCAGACCACATTTACCTTAATACTGGGATGAGCGGAAGCTGGCATGCATGTCCTTGACTTTCTTCATGTCGTAAAGGAGCTAGCGTGCTCTACAGTCAAGTGTTTAAGCGGGCTGCGTTGCCAGGTTTAACAGTTCCACCTTTAGGAAACACCATTAAGCCTTAATTAATACTTAATAAAAATACTTAATACTACAAAAACTCAAACTTAATCAAAATACTTAATACTGTGCAGTATTCGCTGTATGTTATTTGAAAAAATGTATTGTCATTGTTACCATATTGTTATAAGCTACTATGCAAGTGTGAGCCGCCAATTCCAGCTTGAGGAGCCGCGCAATGAGTATCTCTGGTTTAGAGAATTAACACATTGACTCCCAAGTCACGTAAAACTCGTTTTTACTGCCCATGCGTTGGCTCCCACATGGTAAAAATACTTTTTTACGTTTTTTTTTTTTTTTTTTTTTTTTTTTTTATGGATTCTGAATCTATACATTCTAATGCACATTCTGTGTGATTTTTTTTTTTTTTGTAATTATGTGATGAACAGAACTGACATAGATGGCAGTCAAAAACTGGTGTCATCATCTGGACATTTTGATCATTACGCCAATGGCTTTGCGTCAACTCAAGAACAATTTTGATAATGCTGCATTGATTGTTGTGCATTTCCGCATTTTGTCCAATCGCACGTGTCGGTTTCCAGAGGGTGACGGTAAAGTAACATAAACAAACAACAAGAAGGAGAAGAAGACACGCGACAAGTCTAAGGAGGCGGTCTTATGAACAGGTTAGCTTTGCAACATGCGACACGACGCAAATCCTCTGACCCGGATATGTAAGTATCTAAAGTGCGACAGGCTGAAAGAGCGCACGTTTCACAAAAGCCCCGATATCTGTTTATTGTTGATTTTGGTGGATACCCGCCTTGGTTTAGCTAAGGATAGCTCGCTAATGGCGGCACCTAGAGACACGCAGTTTTGACCCACAAAGAGTTTAAAGTCTCAGCTTTCAAACGTGCCATAACATGTTTCAGTGGCCCTATCACATAATATGCTGTGACTGTACAAAAAACATAAAAAAAAAAAGGTTTAGAACGCTGGGATTCTACGACATAATTCTGTAAAAAGCGCCGGTATTCAATGTGTTAACATGAATAACACACCGGCACATTTCACCAGTTTTTCTTGGAATTACCAAGGTTGTCTGAAGGTCAACGGATTCTCAAAGCCACATGCAGTGGTCCTTGTCAGCTCATCGTTAAATTATTGTCGCCCAGCTGTTAGCGTGAAGCCTCGGTGAACCCCCCCACACGCCTCTCTGGTCTGTCGTGTGTTTTGAAACAAGCCAGAAATCCCAAATTACAGCCTCGTTTTTTAAAATGGAGTCCTCCTCCTCTGTGCCTCGGCGTGCCAACTCCAGAGAGACGGAGACGGGAACACAGTAGGCGATGGATCATTTAAAGAAAACGGTTTAAAGAAAAATCTTTACTCGCCGACTCTCACACTGTGCTACCCAATTAGCGGCCTGACATGATGAGTTGGGTGCCAGGAATCGTATCGATCACAAGTCAGAAGTTGAAAAGCTTTTAAAGTTTGTTTTTTGTATCGGTCATTGGCTCTCCGTCCCTCCCCGCCGCCTCGCGTCCTGTGTCGGGGTCATCAGTCTTCATTTCTCACTCCGTCAACTCCCATGTAATGTGATCACAAAGCCGTTCCCATTGATTCCTCCTCAAAGATGAATTCATCTTCTTATTTAAGACATAAAGATGTCACGTTCCCCTCGCTGGTGTCACCAGGAGGAACAGGACGGCGGGATTCTTGGATTGCATTCGTCTCTCTGATAAACTGCAGCTGCAACTTTGTGCTTAAGAATATACTTTAAATGTCACTACTAACGACTCATTTTGTGTAAAAATTCTGCACGTCTTTGGGCGTGTTTAACAAAATTAAAGACCCAGAAGAGTGCAACAATAACTGAGTCATGTGGCTTTGAGGTGGCACCTTTTACTCCCTCCACTGCTGCTTTCTGGGTATTAGAGCTGCTTGTTTGCTTTCAGGCTTTTTTTTTTTTTTTTTATATAATATACTCCCTGCAGGGATGCAGACTGCATAAAACACCTTCCCTCATGCAGCCATTAACCGCGGCTCGATCGCTCCCACTCTGGCTCTGCTGAGCCCAGGCGCTGCATGGCAAGTAGATGGGGTAATAAACCCAGATGTTAGTGCTGTCCTTGGGTGAGCCCCAAAGAATAATGGGCTTGTTTCCCCCTGCAGTTAGACCTGCTCCCTCTGTAAACACGCTCAGATACACTGGGTCGGGTGCAGTTTGATTGGTGAGAAGCCAAACTTTCCCCCACTTTGTCAGCATTGATGCTCGCTTTGTTATATCTCAGCTGTAATCCTGCTGCGAGCTGGAAGCTTTTGTTTGGTGCTTATTTCCTCTGGACGTGTGTTTTAAAGCTCCGGATCTAAGACTTAAGAATGGATGCCGTGAGTTTTAGAGAAACGATTTTTAACTCGACTGGGGTTTGCACAGAAATCCAAATCTGTGTCTTCGTCTGCGAACACCAGCCTGAGATGGAAAAGCCACGAAAAGGGAAAATAACGTGTTCTTTAGTTGCCCCACCTGGGGCTCTCTGGGTGCGGACAACAATGTGCTTTTCTCCCCTTTAAGCCTCAGATGTTGTGATCTGCTCTGATTAGCAATAAGCAGCTTACTCCTGAGGGGTAGAAGTCCCACATTTCACAACCCAAAGTACAGAGATTTTTGGATTAGATGGGTGCAACAAAACCAGAACATCCTGGAATTTGGGGAGATTCCAGGTAATAAAACCTTGCAGGACAAAGTCAGAATGACCTCCTACAGAAGAGCACAGTGTGACCTGGCTCTTCACAACGGTTTGATTTTAAAGGATAAGTCGCCTTTAGTGCAGCTGGTCTCCGGCCTTCGTTTGCACCAGTAATAGTTTCGTTCTTTGGGAACTTTTCAGGGTAAAAGCAGAGATGGGACCAAGTCACACATGTGCAAGTCTCAAGTAATTTTTTCTTGGGCAAGTCAAAGTCAAGTCACCTTATTATTGCAATTTTACCTGCAGAATCTGATCTTAATCAAGTGAAAAGACAAAGATATATAAGTAACTGTCAGTAAACATCATTGGCAAATGTGTCCAACCTGTCCACCCCGTATCATATCAAGCTAACGTTAGCTAACTACCGACTAGGCTAACAGGATAATATTAGCTAATTTGACAAGCACTTACTGGTCAGAATGGATCCCTTAAATGACAAACAAAGTTCGAAGTTATGCTAGATGCCTAACACTCAAGTCATCGTGTCTCAAGTCAAGTGCCGAGTCTTTAACTTCCAAGTCCGAGTCGAGTCTCAAGTCTTTTATTTTTTTGTCAAGTCATTAAAACAGCGACTTGAGTCACTTCAAAAGTAAGAGTTTGTTCAGTTCTGAGCAGCTTTAAAGTGAACATCTGCTCTGAGCTCACCTTTAGTGCAGCTGGTCTCCGGCCTTCATTTGCACCGGTAATAGTTTCGTTCTTTGGGAGCGACTGTGCAGATTTGCATCATGCATATGCAACGAGATCCGATGGAAAATGATGGCAAAGACTATAAAAGATGAGTTGTTATCAAGCGGCACAGCCCTCAGAAGCATAAAAGACGAAGCAGCTTGTTTTATTGGCTGCGGCAGCTGGTGGCAGGGTGACCGCTGATGTACCATCTGCTCGACTGAAGTGTGAAGTGAGGAGACGCTGGAACTCTGCGTCGCTCTGGAGCTGAACCGTGATCTGCCGGAGGACGACGAGAAGCGAGACCTTCAGGCATCAGTGAAGACCGAAGGAAGCGAGCCTCAAATGTCACAATTCATGGTGAATAAAGGAGGAAATGTGAATCCCCTAACAATCCTAACCCCAAACATATACTTTTAGTCCTCAACTATTCACCAGTTCAAAGGAAGTAGAAAAGTAAACCCAACGGTGGGAAACTATTGGTGAGAATTGTGAAATTTAAAGAGTATAATACCAATATTGTGTTGATAACATCATGTCACATTGGTGTTATTGTACAGTTTGTTTTTACAGTAACTTTAACCCTTTTATTTGAGTGTTAAATAACAAAAAAAACTTGGCTGTAGAAGCCTGATGGCTGTGGCTTTCTGTCGTGCTTTTAGGAATAAAATTAAATCTGATGCTGGTGGCAGCTGAAGTGAGATGGACCCTGGTGTTGCATAACTTAAGCAGGTGTAAAAATGAAGTGTTGAATGTCTGCATTATGTTAAACGGTCGAAGGTCATCGTGTCTCGAGCTGCTTCGCTGTATTTGGGAAGGGAAATGAGTCGGGAACCTTTGCTGTGAGACTGCAGAGTTTCTCCCTGCAGACTCGAGCAGCTGATGCACCTCCTGGTTGTTTCTTTGTGTTCAGGGACTGCTCTGTTGAGTAGAAATACTCTGGTTTGGAAGTAACACGCTGGAATTCTAGTGAAATAAGCAACAAGTGTTTCCTGCCGGGTTTCAGCTCTCTGGCTGCTCTTCTTTTTTTTTTTTTTTTCTTCTTACACCGATGATGAGCAGAATATTGTTTCCCAACACTTTGTTTTACTGGTGAAGATGGGCTCTGTTCGAAACCGCATACTACATACTTCATACTTCCATACTGCATACTCATCGATCAGACAGTATGCAGAGCGTTTACCCACAATGCATTTCGCTCCTGCCCGAGCCGAAATCAGCCGGCCTGAAGCTGATTTCGCTTAAGCTCTAAACTCTGTAAACTTTAGCAACATTTGAAACATTTTCGGGCGAGAAAGTAGTCGTTTAGATCCCCAACGTGTTGAAAACCTGACAAAATACCGGCTATTTACAATTTTGTTCCCACGAATTCGGAGCTACTAAAGCTAGCCGCAGTGAGCAACGCACTTCTGGTTATTTTCACAAAATAAAATACCCGTTGCCTTTCATCACAGGGAAAGCCATTACGATACAATTGGTGCTTTTGTTTTGAAAACAGGAAGTGAACCTACCCTCGTTGTAGTTAGCTTGAAACCAGTGTTGCCAATTTAGCGACTTTGTCGCTAGATTTAGCGACTTTTGGCCATCTCTGGCGACAAAAAAAATAATTTAGTGACTTTCGGGCTCAATCTGGCTGAATCTAGCGACAATTTAACTTGTTTTGTGAGTGACAAATCAGTTGCCCCGCGACACCCTACAGCCGAGACAGAAGCATTGCAGGACGGCGGCAACCCGGCATACCGTCATTTCCTGTCAAAACGGCAGTTTTAAGCTAGCTACAACGAGGGTAGGTTCACTTCCTGTTTTCAAAACAAAAGCACCAATTGTATCGTAATGGCTTTCCCTATGATAAAAGGCAACGGGTATTTTATTTTGTAACCGGAAGTTACAAACCAGAATATATAACCGGAAGTGCGTTGCTCACTGCGGCTAGCTTTAGTAGCGCCAAATTCGTCGGAACAAAATTGTAAATAGCCGGTATTTTGGCAGGTTTTTAACACGTTGGGGATCTAAACAACTACTTTCTGGCCTGAAAAGTTTCAAATGTTGCTAAAGTTTACAGAGTTTAGGGCTGAAATCAGCTTCAGGCCGGCTGATTTCGGCTCGGGTAGGAGCGAAAATATATAATATGGGCATGGTTACGTCACTTATGACGCAATCTAGCGACTTCTAGCGACTTTTCAGAGAGCCAATGGTGACTTCTTTTTTTTTTTTTTTTTTGGCAACACTGCTTGAAACTGCTGTTTTGACAGGAAATGACGATCGGCCACGTTGCGTTGCATCTTGGGTAGTTTGAGTATGAGTAGTAACCTCATGATGCATTTCGGAGAATCTAGTATGCATCTGGGAAAAAAGTCAGTTTGAGTAGGAGAAGTATGCGGTTTCGAACACAGCTGTGGTCTCTGAGGCTGCACACGGCCCAGCAGATGTGTTCATGAGACGCAGCATTGCCTCGCCCCTCTGGCCGGAGTCAACATCAGCGTAATGGTGTGTGTGATCGAGGTGCTTGAGTTCAGCCTGGCTGCTGTGGCTTGTCGATGGCCGCCGGCTGTTTGTTAATGGATGGGACGGGAGTGTGTGTTGGGTGCCCTCCAAGAATCAAAGGAGAGTTTGGGCGCACACGTGCATTTATCTGCCTCGCTGCCTCTGATGCTCTGTCCTGCAGCAGCCGAACACTTCCAGGGTTTTTGTTAAAGGGATAGTTCGCCTCTTTTGACATGAAGCTGTATGACATCCCATATTAGCAACATCATTTATGAATATTTTCTTTCCCCCTGCTGCGTCCTGTGAGCCGAGTTCCAGCCTCGTTTTGGCGTTGATGAAGGTAGTCCGGCTAGTTGGCTGGGGTTTAAAACATAAAGCGTTTTGCTTCTCAAAACAATATGCGTTCAAAAGAGTAATACATTTGCATCACAAAATCGTTCACCAGGAAAAAGTCAGACCTCACAATCTCTTGGCCCTATTTTCTCTCCCTTTGTATCGCTGCCGCCTGCCGACAGCCGCGCCTGTTACGGTGTTTGCTGCTCAGAAACAGGGGACTGCTCAGTCTACATTTCGGTCTGCACAGCAGGCAGTGATACGAAGGGAGAGAAAATAGCGCCAAGCGATTGTGAGGTCTGACTTTTTCCTGGAGAACGGTTTTGTGATGCAAATGTATTACTCTGTTGAACGCATATTGTTTAGAGAAGCAAAACGCTTTATTTTCGTGGCCCCAGCCAACTAGGACTACTTTCATCAAAACGAGGCTGGAACTCGGTTTACAGGAAAATGTTCATAAATAATATTGCTAATATGGGATGTCATACAGCTTCATGTCAAAAGAGGCGAACTATCCCTTTAAGGTGGAGGGAGAAAGCTGCAGAGTGGGATGGAACAAACCTCTGTGTTTCTGTGTCCTGCATGCATGGGTCAAACATTTCACAGCCATATCCCTGACATATGTATCTGTGACATCTGTGTTTCTGCTGCCAGGATCAGCTCGTGCAGAAGCTTGAATCTTCCAGCTACGACCTGTCAGCAGGGAGCGTCTCAGAATATGATCTGAAAGAACGGCAGACAGACTTAAGTTGATATAGACGGATACTTACTGCCCCCACTTCCCACTCTGACCTTTCTTAAACCTCTTCTCTCTCAACTGAGTCTCATCTGCATGACCACAGCACTTCCATTAAGCCTGTAATCCTGTCCAGGCAGCCCACTCTGTCCCCTCTGACTGTCCACAGGTCCACACGCCTCCACGCCTCGCCGCCTCTGAGGAAGGCCGCGCAAAGCGCCGCCTCAGCATGCATTATGCAGCAGGCAGATGAGTGCCGTTAACATACATTAATGGGCTCGTTTAGAATAAATTGGGTCTGCTGCAGCTGCACAATCTGTCACTAATGTACTCAGACCTATCTGCCTCTTTATTTATTATGTGTCTTATAGAAATGTTTTGACAACAGAAACTGTCCAATATCGCCGTATATGTTTGATGGAGATGATGCAGTATGTGGTATAAGATGTGCTTAATATTCACAATTTACCCCTGTTTCCTTTGATTAAATGGTAGTTTTAATCATTTTCTGTTAGTTATAAGTTACAGTAATGTAGGATAAGGTGTAAGATATTGATATTCTGTGAAAATCTTAGTTTTGCATTAGATGTGGAGCTCGACTGATACTGGATTTTTTTTTAGACTGTGAAATCTAATGCATCAGATGGTGCTCATGTGGCTCATCTTATAAATGCTCTATCTCATATTTACTCAAATTTAATTCAAAGTTCAGATTGTGATAAAACCCTGAAAAACATCGATCCACCCCACATCTCTTCTACATGTCTCTTGTTTTTCTTAAAGTGATTTATTAGGTAAAAGTAAACAGTTTATAAGGTTAAAAACGGAGTTAGTTCAGTTCTGAGCAGCTTTAAAGTGAATATCTGCTCTGAGCTCCTTTCTCCTCCAACACAGCCTGAACCCTCTCAGACCAGCTTTCTGTCCTTTCTTTAAGGAGTCTTCAGGAATAGTTCTCCAGGCTTCTTGAAGGACATCCCAAAGCTCTTCTTTGGATGTTGGCTGCCTTTTGTTCCGTTCTCTGCCAACATGATCCCACACTGCTTCAGTAATGTTGAGCTCCGGGCTCTGGGGAGGATTCATCCCTCCATCAGACCTGCTGCCACTGATTTTCAGCCCACTTCTTGTGTCCTTTGGCACAGCTCAGCCTTTTCTCCCTGTTTCCCTTCCTTAAGAACGGCTTCTTGACAGCCACCCTTCCATGGAGCCCATTTCTGATGAGGCTTGGGCCAACAGCAGATGGATCAGCTGAAGGTCCAGATGTATCTCTCAGCTCCTGTGTCAGGTCTTTGCTGGATTTTTTCCTCTTTCTTAAGGACATCACTTTCAGATCCTGTTCATCTGCTGTAGATAGTTCTTTAGGCCTGACACTTCTTCTTTTGTCCTCCACTTGTCCAGTTTCCTCAAATGTTTTAAGGACACGCTGCACACCATGCTGAGATATGCCAAGTTTTCAGCTAACAGCTCTTTGGGAATCACCTTGTTGCTGCAGAAATCCTGTTTTCTGTCTGTCACACTGTGTTATCTTTGCTGTTTTTCACAGATGCAACTAAAGAAATGGGAACAAATTATGTGTCTCTGTGACAGGCTGCTGGGAACAAAGTGCCGAATGATTCATAGGTCAGAGTTCAAGTGGCTTAACAAACCAAAAAATAAAAAAACACATTCCTCTGAAAATGTTCAGGTACAAGAACTGGACTGAAAAACTTCCAAAGAAAAACTATGAAAGATCTTCAGAAAGCCGGAGAACTATTGATTAAGACCACTTTAAAAGATTACAATAAAGTCTGGCTGCTTGGAAGGAAACGGGCAGAAATGAGGGGTGGATCGGGACCTTTTCACAAGCAGATTCTTTGTTTCAGTCATCACATTTAAAAATAAAAATCCAGTATGGGCCTGGACTCTTGGTTGTGTGCAGAAAGAGCCGTTTGCTTAACTGCTCGTCTGAGTGTTTTTTCTGTGTCTCATTTTTCTCGGGGCAGTTTGATCTGTCTCTTCAGGTCTCTATACTTCTGTTCTTTGCTCAAACTCGATCTTTTTGTTTTCTTTTTTTTTTATTCCTCATTTTTTTTTTTTACAACGCATTGCATATTCAGAAGAGGCAGCATGTAGGTATCTTTAAACAACACGCACCTCCCTGGCTGCATGAATCATATTTTAGTTTATTTTCTTTTTAGCTTTGGGTTCCTCTTGGTTCTGCTTTTTTGGTATGTGCCCCCCCCCCCCACCCTCCCACCCTGTTATGTTGTAGTATAACACATGTCTTGATGCATAGATGAAACTCTAATGAATCAGCTGTCTTCCTGTCTGTTTATTAGCAGTAGTGTGTGGAGCTCTTGGTGGAATGGAGGAGTTCTCATGATTCACAGCAGTTTGGTTTCAGTATTAAACGCATTCAGTGGGTTTCTCGATCGGCTCTTTAATTTCTCATCCATCGTGTCTCTGTGGCATTTTTCTTTTGATTCCGTCTGCGTCCGCTGGCATCCCGTCCGCCACCTCGCCCCGCTCTCATGTGTCCTGCATGGCCGTTTCTTTTGCACGATGTGTTTAGCTCTCTCAGACTTTGGAAAAGACTTGATGTCACACTCTGTTTGCTGCCCCCCCTCCCTCTCTTTGTTTATCGCCTCTCTGTTCTTTGTCTTCTCTCTGCAGGGGACGTGCTCTTTCAGATGGCTGAAGTGCACAGACAGATTCAGATCCAGCTCGAGGAGATGGTGAGCATGTGGTGGTGCTGTTGCTAAAATCGGCGCCTCTTAAGCCGCCAAACAGATTGTGGTCCTGTTGCTTTGTAGTCCCATTTTCACATGGAATATTTTTAGATTAGATTAGATTGTACTTTATTTAAAGTGGAAATTCACTTGCCACAGCAGCAACAGACATGAACAAGAAATAATTTTTTTTTTTTAATTAAATATTTAAAAATTAAAAAAAGAGAAATTAAAAAAAAAAGAAAGAAAAAGCAAGTACTAAAAATTAAAATAATATTGCACATTGTGTAGTTGAAATTAATAAAATATAAATTCATTTATATTTGAGATTCCTCAGGCTTGTTCTTGAGCTTCCAATAAAAGAATCGAGCTAACAATTTGGTGCCGTGACCCGGATAAAGAAAAATCTCTATATGATAGGATTATCACGGAAAGGCAACAACATGATCAGTGGGTGCATGTGTTAAAGTCTGCCGGCTGCCGGGATGAAAGATTAGATTAGATTTAATACTTGGGAAGACCACTCTTTCCTGTGCTCGAGCAGCTTTGAATGAATTGTTTACTGATTCTTTTCCATGTAAATCACAGCCGTTACGGTCTGAAATCATGTGGCAACATTCAGAGGAAAAAAGTAGCTGCGTGCCTTCGGTCTTTATGTAAATCATGTTCAAAGCTATTTTATTTTATTTTATTTTATTTTTTTGGTAACAATTTTTTATTTATTTTCACAAGCAAATATCAATACAACAGACAAGAGCACAGCTATTGAACTTACCCTCCCTCCCCCCACCCCTCTACATGGGAGTCAAATAACACCTACAACGGTTCACAAACAGTTACCCAGACAATTTTGTTAGATTTTCTTCAGTAACAAGTCTTTAACTCTGGTAATTCCATTGGACCAAGTTTGCATCGTCCTTGGTTTGGCACCATTTGTCCTTGCAGAAGAAAGTTCAAGATAAAGAATGTCCAGAAACGTATGCAGCCAGTGTTCCAACGATAAATTGTGGGGAGGTAGCCAAACCTGTACAATACATTTTTTTGGCCAAGGTCAGAGCAGCAAGCCAGAGTTGTTCAAAGCTATTTTTAAATATCCTCATTCTTTTGGACAATGGGATGTCTAATATGCAACAGCACAATATATCAGTTAGCAGCGAGGTACTCGTATCCAGTGAGCATGAGAGCAGCAACATAGTTGTTCCAGAATCGCTCAAAAAGACTGTGAAATATCTGCAATATGTGGATGGAACAGGAGTAAATGGAGACTATAATCTCTATTCCAAACCAACGGTTTCACAGCAGGTTGACTCGGCATCCGCTTTACATGCCAGACATCCTTCCGTGTCCTCCGGACGCGTCGTTTCCGAACGCAACCCAAGCACATGGCGTTAGAAATGCTGCTGTTGCTGTGCATGGAACTGCCTGAGGTTTGCTTTGTTGTGTCGGTGTGCATCCTTTTCCAGGTTTTTGTGTTTGTCTTGCAGCTGAAGTCCTTCCACAACGAGCTGCTCACAGAGCTGGAGAAGAAGGTGGAGCTGGATGCGCGCTACCTGAACGTGAGCATGACTTCCTTTTGGATCCAAACTCGCGCTTTCTTAAGGCGGATTGTGTAGATTGTGCAGTTTTGGGACCTAAACCATCGGTCGGGTTTAAAATAGAAGGCTTTATCATGAGGATGAACGGTTTCACTTCAGCACGCCAGCTCCAGTCTTTTGCAGAATGATGGTCGCAGATGCAGAGTTTTGTGTAATCCACACTTGATGTGTGAAGCAAAGACCAGAGAGTTGACCAGTTGTAACTAGATGATGGTCATGTGACTTAACGCTCTTATTCACGGAGGAAAAGATGAAGACTGAAAAAGTGACATTTCAATCTGCAAACATACGAATTGCGTCACACATTTCCCCCTAAATAACAGTAAATTACTAGCCTGGGAATTCCCATGCTGCTTTGAGCGCAATTTCATTCACACTGCAAAGGCAGGCAAAAATAAGGGCGGTGGTTTCCAGGCTGAGTTAGGGAACCAATCACAGAACGGGGGGGGGCTGCAAGACGATGACGACGTCTATGCGCGACACCGAAGCTTGTAGAGTGTTAATCCAACATGGCAGCGGACACAACGTTACCGTTCGATGCAGCTTTAGAAAGTGTTTTAAGTAGCTTAGAACGCAAGTTTACTTTTAAAAAAGAGCAACGTTTGGCGTTGAAAGATTTCATTGCCTTCTTCCTCGTCGAATTTCTGTCGCTCTACATACGTCATCTGGTATAAGTGATACAATTGGCTATGAATCGCGCGCAAAGCAGCATGGGAAGAACCAGACGCCATTTGATAGACATTCGTAGCTCCCAATAAACGGCTCTAGGCATTCGTAAACCACGCCTCAAATACGAGAAAATGCACACCTAGTTCCCAGACCACCATCTCATCGAGATGTGGACGCGTCAGCCAGGCTAGTAAATTGCTGTAAAGTAAAGAAAATCATCTTGATGATGATACGAAGGCCGTGTAATGACCCATTAAATGCTCCGACTGTATTTTTGCTAAGATCGGCCTCTCTGACGCTAACCTAAATGAAAACATTCTGTGAAAACCACGGAGTTGGTGTGAATCTGGCCTGAAGGCTGCCAGAAGTTCTGACGATTCAGCAGAATAGGATGGACGAAAGGGGTCTTTTTCTGATTGTTGTGGCTTTACAGCTCATTTGCTGTTCGGTTCAATCTTAGCACCCCCATAATAATGCCCCTGTTGACAAACTCTGATAAAACCTGCTACACATATCTTACAAGGACCCAATTTAAAGGGATAGTTCGCCTCTTTTGACATGAAGCTGTATCACATCCCATATTAGCAATATCATTTATGAACATTTTCTTACCTCCTGCTGCATCCTGTGAGCCGAGTTCCAGCCTCGTTTTGGCGTTGACGAAGATAGTGCGGTTTAAAAAATAAAGCGTTTTGCTTCTCAAAACAATATGCGTTCAAAAGAGTAATACAGGAAAAAGTCAACGCCAAAACGAGGCTGGAACTTGGCTCACAGGACGCAGCAGGGGGTAAGAAAATGTTCATAAATGATATTGCTAATATGGGATGTGATACAGCTTCATGTCAAAAGAGGCGAACTATCCCTTTAAGAAACTGCTGCTCAGTGAATATGTAGTCCAATTGTCTAATTTCTTAGATGCTAAAAGCTAAAAGTGTGAACAGGTGGACTTCTCCTGCTCTTTAGGGCCAATCAAAGAAGGAAGATGTCAATGAATAATAGTCGTGTTTAAAGCGATCTTCTTGAATGTGAATTATTTACAAAAATAATGTCAATCAGTTTTAGAAATACAATCTATCTTGAAATAATTCAAGAAATTGACGGGTATCGAGGTGAATCTTAAAACTGGACTCAGGATTTCACTCGGTGTCTCATCAGTGCTCGAGCAGAAAAACTTAATTATTGAATAACTGAATTACTACTCGAGGGGATTTACATCCATCACACTAAGACTCGTGATGTAATAAGATGGCTGAACCATGGAGAGCTTGAATGAGCTTAACTCTCTGGGGGGGATGAAGTTATGGGGAGTACAGCGTATCGGATGCGTACAGATCTGTGCTTCCAAACCACTGCAGCGCGTTACGTAAATGACTTCCTGCTCCGTCATGTACATCAGGAGACACAAACCAGAAAACAGAAGCAAAATAAAGAAGAAGAAGCAAAAAAAAGGAGAAAACACATCTTCCTGCAGGGAAATCAAAGCCGACTGCTCTGAAATGAATGCATGTCAGTGAGAAATATCATCTGCGGATGCTGAGGCCCCTGCTGACTTTGTGCTGCCCCCCTCAGGCGGCGCTGAAGAAGTACCAGATGGAGCACAAGAGCAAAGGGGAGAGTCTGGAGAAATGCCAGGCAGAGCTGAAGAAGCTGCGCCGGAAGAGTCAAAGCAGCAAGCATCCGTCCAAGTACGGAGACAAGGAGATGCAGGTCAGTGTGTGTGTGTGTGTGTGTTTACAGAAACTAGGCTGGTCCTCAGGTGTGTGCAGGGTGGTTTCACATGGTTTTTATCATCCAAAATGACAGAAAATGTGCTCCGGGTAGCTTCAGGCCAGCAGAAAACCTGCTGCTCAGGATGTTTTCTCATGATTCAGTCCATCTTTACTTAAAGTCAGAGTCCCAATCCCCAGCAGAGACTCCTCAGACCACCACACGCTCTCCTCTGAGAGATGCCCCTCTCTCCTCCTGATGGGATTTAAGCTTCAGTGCGTCGGGTAATCTGATGGGACGGCATGTGCTGAGCTGAATGGGACGGGGCCTCCGACGGGGCCACGCTGCATGTGTGCTCTGGAAGAGAAGGTTACCTTAGACCAGAGATACTCATTGGGCGGCTCGCAAGCAACATGTGGCTCCTCAAGCTGTAATTGGTGGCTCGCACTCGCATAGTAGCTTATAACAATATGGTAACAATACATTTTTTTAAAATAACATACAGCGAATACTGCCTCAGTATTTGTACTGCACTGGAAAAAATGCCCCTCCAAAAATAAGTAAGAAAAACAACAAATACGAGACGTTTTTGCTTGAAATAAGCAAAAGCATCTGCCAAGGGAACTGGTGAAAATCGGCTTGTCAAGATTTCTTGAAATAAGATGTGATATTTGGGACTTTTGAGATAAAAGTGATCTTGAAATTAGCTTAAAATCCTCTTCAAATGTAAAAAAAAAAAAAAAAAAAAAAAAAAAAAAGCTTGTTTCGTATGATATGCGAATCAAAACAATTTGTTTTCAAGACTTTTTCATTTAACAAGATATTCCAGATGTATTGTCTTCAAACAAGTCCCTATATCTGGCTGAAATAGAACTTGTTAGGCAGTTGTGTCTTATATTAAGTGTAATGAGATATTTTAACTAGAAATGAGACAAATATACTTGGTGAGACTTTGATTTTTTTCCAGTGTGAGTATTAAGTATTTTTATCAAGTATTAATTAAGGCTTAATGGTGTTTCCTAAAGGGGGCTCTGTTAAACCTGGCAACGCAGCCCGCTTAAACCACCTCACACTTGACCGCAGTGCACGCTAGCTCCTTTAGCCAGCGCGAGATGCAGGCACAATAGATCGGTTTTTAATTAAAAAAGGGCAAAAACCATGCTCATCCTGAATGTCTCACTATGATTACAACAACAAACTACAAATACAACATGAAGAAAGTCAAGGACATGCATGCCAGCTTCCACTCATCCCAGTATTAAGGTAAATGTGGTCTTAATTGAAAATGTATTGGCTGTGTTGTTTCTTTTTTTGTGGGATGTTTTATATGTAGAAATGCATATTTGCAAAAGGGGACTTTAGTATGTTGTGGTAAAAGTGGCTCTTCCCTTGATTTTGCTCTGCCAATGTGGCTCTTGTGGAAAAAAATAGTGAGTATCACTGCCTTAGACTGTCGGAGCATTGTTCTGTGTGGTTTTTCATTTCTCCATCTTGGATACATTGGGTGACGGTGAGTTCTCGGACAAATCGGGTTGATTTCAGTGTGTGAAGAATCTTAAAAGCTGAATATTTAAACATGGTTAAAAACAACAAAGACCAAACCAAACCTGTAATGATTCCACATCTCTGTAACTGCGCCGGCTGTCCGTCACCCTACCTGCCGCCCTCCTCTGTGTTGCATAACGGCTGCTATGTGGGGCAGGTGGGGGGGCAGGTGGAGGCATTTTCCTCTTGTGTTCAGGTAACTGCTCGAGCGGAGGTGTGATTAGTCTGAACGCGTCTCTGTGCTGCTGTCTGTAGGCGTCGTGGTGACACATGGTGGGCGGGCCCTCTTACACAACCTGCACAGGAGAGGCTGCTGCCGTGCGTTTGCTGCCCCAGCGGCTGCTCTTCAGCTCAGTCGGAGGCTGATTGAGGAGAATTCTGTAGATTTCTGCTGTTTGGAAGGAAGAGCGCAGATGTTTCCTCATTTTTATCGTTTTTGCCGGTAGTTACATGCAAGTTTTAGTTGTCACGGGGCCCTGCACAGCTTCTGGGAGCAGCAGGTGTAGCTTTGTTGATTTATCAAATTTATTTGTAGCACATTTCATGTACAAAACGATTCAAAGTGCTTTACATAAAATAAAAGCATTGCAGCAGGGAGTGGAAGAAGCATTAAAAATACATAAAAGAATATAAAGAGAAACAAAAGAATTTAAATTAATTTAAAAACAAGCAACAATCCAGATAAGGTCAAAGATATCGTGCAGATTTCATGCATAGACGCACGAGAAAAGAAATGTTTTTAACCTGGATTTAAAAATGTCTCCTTTTGGTGAAAGTTTAATCTCCACTGGCAGTTTGTTCCACTTGTTTGCAGCATAACAGCTAAATGCTGCTTCTCCACTGGAAAAAATGCCCCTCCAAAAATAAGTAAAAAAACCAACAAATAAAAGATGTTTTTGCTTGAAATGAGCAAAAAAATCTGCCAATGGAACTAGTGAAAATCGGCTTGTCAAGATTTCTTGAAATAAGATGTGATATTTAGGACTTTTGAGATAAAAGTGATCTTGAAATTAGCTTAAAAACCTCTTCAAATGTAAAAAAAAAAAAGCTTGTTTCATATGATATGTGACTTTTTCATTTAACAAAATATTCCAGATGTATTGTCTTCAAACAAGTTCCTATATCTGGCTGAAATAGTGCTTGTTAGGCAGCTGTGTCTTATATTAAGTGTAATGAGACATTTTGACTAGAAATAAGACAAATATGCTTGGTAAGACTTTGATTTTTTTCCAGTACGAGGCCTCGAGCTGCTCTGTGGGAGCAGCACGGAAGGAAATCATTGTGTAATTGTTAGTGTTTGTGCGATGGCTGGCTGGTTGAGCACAGAAGGGCGGCCCGCTGGTCGTTTGAGAAATCGATACTGGGGGAGCTACAGCACAGAAACACTCCGGCCCCTCTGGGCTTCAGTTGCTTATCGAGTGTGAAAGCTTTCGGTCTCAGCTGAGAGGAAGTGAGCATCTGAAAGGTCTCAGCCGTCAGAGCGTGTGCCTGTGTCTGTTTCACCCCCAGAAAGGTTATTTTTTTTTCCAGATTCTCTTAAAGTTTAAGGAAAAAACAGAAAGTTTTTTGGTGCAGATCCCATCAGACCATCCTGGTGAAACTTACACTGGAAAAAATGCCCCTCCAAAAATAAGTAAAAAAAAAACAAGAAATACAAGATGTTTTTGCTTGAAATAAGGAAAAAATCTGCCAATGGAACTAGTGAAAATCGGCTTGTCAAGATTTCTTGAAATAAAATGTGATATTTAGGACTTTTAAGATAAAAGTGATCTTGAAATTAGCTTAAAAACCTCTTCAAATGAAAAAAAAAAAAACTTTCATGTGAAATATGACTCAAAACAAGATGTTTTCAAGACTTTTTCACTTAACAAGATATTCAAGATGTATTATATTAAAACAAGTCCCTATATCTGGCTGAAATGGTACTCGTTAGGCAGTTGTGTCTTATATAAAGTGTAATGAGATACTCGATGAGACAAATATACTTGGTAAGATTTAGATTTTTTTTTCCAGATTCTCTTAAAGTTTAAGGAAAAAACAGAAAGTTTTTTGGTGCAGATCCCATCAGACCATCCTGGTGAAACTTACGTCATGTTGTTGTTGTTGTCTTGTAGTTATTTTTACACCTTTGTGCATCGTGCTGGCATGTGTTTGGACCCCCTGAGCAGCCTTTATGCAGTCTGCTGCACATTCAGGTGGCCAGATCCCTGCTGTGCTTCGTGTTGGCCCTCACGAATAGCTGACGGCACTCAAAGGTGACAAAACAGAACCGTGACTTTTCCAACGTACAATATGGTGTGTGCAGTATGTATCTGGGTGCTGACAGACGGCACGTTTGTGCAAAGCTTCCCAGTTTGAGGCCGCCGTCCTCCCCATGACTTTAAAACAACGATGCACAAACCCAGAGGGTCATCATGTCACATTTATTTTGTCTGTGGGGACCACATTTTATTCCAGTCTGCTCAGAAACCCATCATGTGCATCATAAAGGGTTAGTTCGCCTCTTTTGACATGAAGCTGTGTGACATCCCATATTAACAACATCATTTATGAACATTTTCTTACCCCCTGCTGCGTCCTGTGAGCCGAGTTCCAGCCTCGTTTTGTGTTGACGAAAGTAGTCGGGCTAGTTGGCTGGGGCCACAAAAATAAAGCGTTTTGCTTCTCAAAACAATATGCGTTCAAAAGAGTAATACATTTGCATCACAAAACCGTTCTCCAGGAAAAAGTCAGACCTCACAATCGCTTGGCCCTATTTTCTCTCCCTTAGTATCACTGCGTGCTGTGCAGACCGAGCAGCAAACACCGTAACAGGCGCGGCTGTCGGCAGGCTCTGGCCCCTCCTGTACACTGCTTCTATGTTGGCAGACCACTCCAGTTTATGATCCAGCACCACACCCAGGTATTTGCGGTCTGAACAGTCTCCATTCCCCTCCATCAATGCAGACTGACTGGTATGGGGTTTTAGATCTCCTGAAGTCCACCACCAGATCTTTGGACTTGGTGGTGTTCAGGAGCAAACAGTTCTTTTTGCTCCAGTCAGTAAAGGCCTCCACAAGGTCCCTGTACTCCTTCTTCAGTTCACCATGCACACATGCCACAACAGCCGTATCATCAGAATACTTCTGTGTGACTCTGAGTTGTACCTGAAGTCTGATGTGTACAGGGTGAAAAGAAAAGGAGCCAAAACAGTACCCTGCGGAGCCCCAGTACTGCATTCCAGTGTTCCAGAAACACATTTCCCCATCCTGACATACTGTGGTCTGGCAGACAAATAGTCTATAATCCACAATGTCAGGGAGGGGGCCACACGCATACCGAGTAGCTTGTCTTTCAGTATGGGAGGCCGTATGGTGTTGAAGGCACTGAAGAAGTCAAAGAACATGATTCTCACATATGAACCAGGCACGTCCAGATAAGCATATGCCTGATGCAACATGTACAGAATCGCGTCTTCCACTCCTATGTGTTTCTGGTAGGCAAACTGGAGGGGGTCAAGAGCCTCAGCAACCTGCAATCTCATGCGACGAACAAGAAGTCTCTCCAAGGTCTTCATGATATGAGATGTCAAAGCCACCGGTCTGTAGTCATTCAGCTCCACTGGTTGCCCTAATTTGGGCACCGGTATGAGACAAAAAGTTTTCCACAGTACTAGGACTTTTTCCATCTGAATGCTCATATTGAAGAGCCTCTGAAGAGGGACTGCTAGTTGACCAGCACAGTCATACGGCTTCATGTCAAAAGAGGCGAACTATCCTTTTAAGGAAAAGTTGAGAAATCGCCAAAGAAATGAGATTTTGTTCTCACGTCTTCCAAAAAACTAAAGGTCAGGGTTTCTCTCCTTTTTAAATGTTAGAGGAGCTACAAGTTGGACCCGGATGCATCTTCAGAAGTCGTTTCCACTTGAACAAGCAGACCTCTTTCTCCTGTAGAGATGCCAAATATCAGGTTTCATCTTTCAGCTCAGAAGATGAAATTCTTCCAGTATGTGAAGCTTCATAACCGGAACCAGCCCAGCGACTTAAATCTCTTTCATGCCGCAGGCAGGGAAATAACACCAAGGTTTATTACTTTGTGTTTTCTTTCATCTCATCGAGACAAAAAAAAAAAAAGTCGAGCTATTCTTAAAGTGCAGCTCTTCTTTAATCTCTGACACATCTGAATTTAATTTGCATACAGTTAAACAGCATTTGACTATCCATGGCTGAGGTTGGTTACACTTGAAGAAAACATCTAAATCCTCAAATAAATCGATAAATACCGGACATGCTCGCCGTCCAAGCGTACGTTTTTAATGCTGATTGTGCTCGCTGTCAGCGGACGGCGGCGGCAGGTCGAGAGTGGCTGATTGGCAGGAGCGTGGAAGGCTGGTTGGAATCTAATTTAAGGCTCCATATTTGAGTTACCACAATGTCTGCTGCAGGCAGAATGTTTTCCAGCTGCATGAATAATGCAAAGTGAACTAAGCTGTGGTAGATGCGTGAACTTTAATGTACTATTTTAGATGATTGCATTTAAATAGCATAAAAGTTTCCAAACTTGCACAAAAATGAGGCAAGAAAATCTGATTATTTCTGTTTTATATCCAAATAAGCTGAATGCTCAATTGTATTTAACATAGGATGTAAAAGTATGATGTGGTTGTGGCTTTAAGTGATTAATATCCAGAGGTGGGTAGAGTAGCCAAAAATTAGTAAGTAAAAGTACTGTTACTTCAGAATAATATGACTCAAGTAAAAGTAAAAAGTAGTCATCCAAATAATTACTTGAGTAAGAGTAAAAAAGTGCTTGGTGAAAAAATGACTCAAGTACTGAGTAACTGTTGAGTAACGTCTGATTTATTTGTTAACACAAGCATTCAATCAGACAGACAAAAATACTAAATAATCATCTTTAGGCAAATTAGAGTTCATCCAATTGATAAAATAAATTAAAATTAATTGATTAATTACAAAATAGCTTAAATTAAAAATAATCCAGGTAAATTCAAGTACTTCACTAAAATATAAGAGACTTAGGAAATGTTTAAAACATATGTAACACATATGTAACCTAAAAAACAAACATTCACCTATCCATGGGGGAAAAAAATGAATTTAGGAAACTTAGCGCTACATGTTTCCTCAAGTTAGATGTTGAGTTTCTGCTGAAATGTGCGTTTGTTTTGGTTGACACAGAAGACACATAATGTAGCTGCTGTTTCTCACTCTTTGTAAGGTAAACATGCTTTCAGTATGAGGCCTCGTCTGCGTCTGCATTTCCCACCGTTGATTCTGACATTTTTCATCTGTTTCTTTGTTTGTTTGCTACGACTGTAAACTGTAAAGCTAACCCGTCCCGCCGCTGAGATTGAGTATGGTCACGTGACCAGACTGCACGGCTACGTCTGATTGGTGGAACACAGTCAGGTGGTAGAGCCTTTGGCGGAAGTCTCTCTCTCTGTCAGAATACAACATTAAAATGAGGCGTACGCGGGGGGATAAAAATAATGAGGCGTAGAATACCAAAGAGGTAAGAAGAAAAGTAACCAGCTCATTGTAGCCTAATGTAGCGGAGTAAGAGGACAGTTTCTGCTGCACACATCTGCTCAAGTAAATGTAACTCGTTACTATATTTCTGGAATAAGTTGCTCATTTTGACTCAGAACTGATTTAAAACACAAAAAAAAACAGGACAAATGAAAAAGATTTTGGTGTAAAACAGTAGAAGAAGAAACAGTTGGTGGTTAGGCTGACATGAAAGCCTAAGACCACACGCAGCATCTCTTGGGTCTCAGCTTGTGGATGATGAGGTCATCGTCTTCCATCCTGTGAACAGATGCCAGCAGAGCGACGCTTGCTGCTCCAGCTGAAAGGAACGGGTTTGACAGCTTTCTGGTTGTTTCCTTGTCTCGCTTTCAGGGCATTCCAGGAATGTTGTATAACCAAAAGGATTTTGGCTCACGGATCCAGGGTAAAGCACCTGTTGACTTCCTGTTTCCTGGCTCACAGCTGCTCACAGGCAGAGGAACGATGGCGGAGGAAAGCTGCCGCCTCTGTCGCGTGGTCGCATGTTGGTCTGAACCTGATACCTGAGCGCTGCTCCTCCTCCACAGCTTGCATGACTCACTACTTGCCCTCCTCTTCTTCTGCATCGCCCACTTCGCAGCAGCTTGTCACTGTTTCGGTGTGGGTGACTGGTGCTCAGACACTGTTCACCCCCACAGAGGTGCATTGTTCAGCTCTCAGCTTCACCACCACACCGACCACTTCTTCTCACTTATCGTCTAAAATGTCGACTTCTTTGCTCCTAAGATCTGAGAACTGTCAACAGCTTTCCAGCTCCTCGCTCTGACCCCTACACTCAGTTTTATTTAAACCTCTTGTATTAATTCCAGCCTAAAAAATGACCAAAGTATGCAGAAACATATAAAATGGTGTTTGAGTATAAATAAAGTACATTTACATTTAACTTAAGACTGAAAGGATGAGAGTAATTGCGGGGCGTCTGCAGCCGTTGTCAGTCCAGAGCTATTAGACCTGCTGCAGAGATCCAACTAACAGTTGGAGACAGTCGGTCACTGAAAGGCAGTCGAGCTGAAAACCTCTAACATCTCACTCTGCCTGAAGTCGATGCGTAACGTTGACTGACAGGAGAGGAGCTGATGGGGGAAGGTCTCCTCTGGGCAGTGGTTTACAACAGAAATGCCATATTCTTCCTCCTGATAGAATAGTTTTTTTTACATATTTTCTAAAGCATTTGTGTTATTTTACCTTAAAGTGTTTTTATACTTTAGTCTGTTTTATTTTTAAACTACAGTTGCCTCATCCCTCACAGCTTAGTTAAGGCATCTAAACAACTTGATTCAGGTTAAGAAAACATCTTTTGAGTCCCACCACACATGTTTAGGCTGCCATGATGAATCCTGCTGCTTTTAAAGGGCACAAACAGCTTCCAGTGTGTCCGGTGACGGCGACTTTCTCTCACACTAGTTTATTTTATATAGGTTTAGTCTCTTTGATTCAACATTAAAACTGATCTGGGCAAAAATCTGAAGCCACCTCCATTTATTCATATTCATACTTTTAAACTAGTATTAAGCATTAAACTCTGACCTATGAATCATTAGGCACTTTGTTCCCAGCAGCCTGTCACAGAGACACATCATTTGTTCCCATTTCTTTAGCTGCATCTATGAAAAACAGCTTCATAGTTTCACATTTTTTGTACATTTACGTTTAAAACTGCTTTCAGTTACCAAAAGAGTCAAATTAATATAAGAAATCCTAATCCCAAAATAATGAACGTTATCACATCTAAAAGTAGGAAAAAAAACAGACGATAATAAAAATTATATTTTATTCAACATCAAGATAAAGTAAATAAGATTCAATTTAAAACTTAAAAAAGGAATATAAGATATAATCTAATGACTAATTATGGAACAATTAATATAAATTAAATGATTAAACTGTTTTATGCCACCAGAAATGAATAATCTAGAAGCTCTTTGTGGGTTTGTGACGGTGATTAAATCTCAGTGTTGGGGGACTTGAGTCCCTCTGTGGACTCATCTTTGCCACCGTTGGTTTGCTTTATTTTTTTTACATGCAGGCTGCCTTTTGCTGGTAGCTCCAGCAGCTCATCATGTCTGAAGGTGCGTGGGCTGCGGACTTTCTCTGTAAACAGCTCGGGCTACGGTCATCGACACCTTGCACTGCGGCTCGGGGCCGTCTGGCACTTGGAGAACGCTGTTTCACATTATTTGGCACCACGGGAATCTTAAAAAGCTTTTAGTCGTGTTTTGGTGTGCAGCACTTGGCCTCTGCTTCTATGAGCCTGGAGGTGAAGCCAGATCACCTCAGACACCAGCAGCTCAGACACACTGAGCTGCTGGAGGAGTGGAGGGTGGATGGGTTTAAAAGCTGCAGAGAGAAAGATGTTTGTACATCTGTTAAGTGAGCAATGAATTGTGTCCTTTTTATTCCTGAGGAGCAGTCTGGTTTCCTGAGTGCCCGACTTGTTTTTCTCTGATTCATGGTGTTCACAGCTGGTCTGCGGGGGCATTTCCCTTTTTCATTCTCGCATGAAAGCGCAGCCTTTCTGCTTTTAATGTGTCATGATTGTGATGTTTGAGTCTGTTTAAACACTTTTATATGTTGAAGACGTTCAAAGCTTTCAAGAGAAGGTCTGATTCATTCCCTTTAGTCTTCTGAGTAAAGAAAATTGTCTTCAGTCCACTTAAGAGCCGCTCGATGTCACTTTAATCCTCATCAGAACTTGCGTAAAAAGATGATGACGTAAGGCCAGGCTTGCTCATCTGCCTGCTTTTTCTCCCAGTATGTGGAGGCCATCAGCAACAAGCAGAGTGAGCTGGACAACTACATCGCTGAGGGCTACAAGAACGCTTTGTCCGAGGAGAGGAGGAGGTACTGCTTCATCGTGGACCGTCAGTGTGCCGTGGCAAAGACCGGCAGCGTCTACCACACCAAGGTGAGAAGGAATGGCTCCTATAAGCTAACAAAAGCACGTACCGGCAATTAGTAAGATGATGATTTCACTTTTAGAAGTCATCCAGGTTAAATTTAGGGCAAATCCAGTAAAGAATATAGACATTTAGCTTGTACATAACCGTTGTTTGTGTTTTAAAGATGCAGGGATCTTTAAACGGTGTGTTTCCTGTGTAAATGGAAGCACAGATATATCAGAATATCTGGATGCTGGTGTGAAGTTGAAGGCGCCATCGGCTCTGATTTCATCCAGTTAACTCGTCTGAAGGTGTTTTTGTTTCGAGGCATTAGACACAGTTTGAACCACCAACAACAGGGCTTTAGAAGAAGTTCAGGCTCATTGTTCAGGCTGTCCGTACTCTGGCTTCATGCAGCCATTTCTGCCTGTAAAAGCTCTTTTCAGCAGAAAGTTGACCACAGAACAGCGAAGCTTTTAGCAGACAGGAAGTTCTGCTAAAAGAAGGGAGCTGGAGACCAAAAATGGACTTTATTCCGGCAAAGTGGTTGGACACCTCGCACCAAATGAATAAAAGGAACATTAGGCACATAGGAAAAAATGCCTCTCCAAAAATAAGTAGGAAAAACAACAAATACAAGACGTTTTTGCTTGAAATAAGCACAAAAATCTGCCAATGGAACTAGTGAAAATCGGCTTGTCAAGATTTCTTGAAATAAGATGTGATATTTAGGAGATTTTGAGATAAAAGTGATCTTGAAATTAGCTTAAAAACCTCTTCAAATGTCAAAAAAAGCTTGTTTCATATGATATGTGACTCAAAACAATTTGTTTTCAAGACTTTTTCACTTAACAAGATATTCCAGATGTATTGTCTTCAAACAAGTCCCTATATCTGGCTGAAATGGTACTTGTTAGGCAGCTGTGTCTTATATTAAGTGTAATGGGATATTTAGACAAGAAATGGGACAAATATACTTGGTAAGACTTTGATTTTTTTCCAGTGCACTGTATCTCATGGTGAAATTCAGAGGTTCCGAGGTGATAAAAGCCTTGATGCTGCGGTTATTTCTCTGTTTTCATCCGATGACTTCATCAAAAACACAACGGGGAAAATCCCCTCAGGCGTGGACACAGCCAGGAGTTTCATATCCGTCAACAGACCGATCAGAGAAGCATATACGGACCTGCCTCACCACTGCTGAAAGTGAAGTTTGAGCGCATGCAGAGGCGGAGGAAGAGAAAGTGACCTATTTCTGCAGGAACACTTGATACCGACTCACTGCGTGTGGGTGTGAAAGTGTCTGAATGAGTGAGTGATGGACAGAAGGAGGAAGCAAAGCACACAAACTGCTGATGTGAATGTGAAACATCAGAAAAGGATTAAATTAGTCTCCGAAGAACTGGTGATAATAACAGTGTTTGAACATTCGGAGGTTGGAAGAACTGTTAATTTATTCTAAACCCAAAGGATGAGTGGGGGGAAAAAGATGCAGCCTTTTGTTGAAATGAAAATAATCATCATTTGGACCCATAAAGAGGCTTTTATGAGCAAGACTGGGCCTGAAATAAGTGTTGTTGCAACCAAATGTACATAAGTTAGACCTGGGGAGCTTTTTTTATTAAAGAAACTGTTCCTACAGCTGTCAGAAATCCCTTCAAATTAGTGTCAGACATGATGATCTTCAATTTATATAATTACATCCACTGCAGTGAAGCCCAGAAACTGAATTTTAGGCTTTGTTTTATACGACTGAGATGGAAAAGAGGACAAACTGATCAGTGAGAGGACCCGTGATCATCCAGGATGTGTTTATGAATGAGTGAAGTTGGTTTCTGTGCAGGTGTGGCTCTCCTGTGCTGTCATCGCTTGGCACGAAGGACGGAATAAAGTAAGCTTTAAAGCGGCGCTTACCTTTGTTATCCTGCTGACTCACCGGTTTCACCAGCAGGTAAACCGGGTCATAACCCGTGTTTCAGCACATCTTACTGGTTACCTCACAGCTGTGATGACTGAAGGTTCCTGAAGCCACAGAAGTGTTTCCATCACATGGAATCCTCAATAAATTAAACCTTTTAATTAGGGCTGGGCACGTTTACTCGTTATTATCGCGTTAACTCGTTAATTATTTAACGCCAATAAATATTTTATTGTGCATTAACGCAGGTTTTTTTTAAAATCTTTTTTTTAAATTTTGGGGGGCTTTTGTGCCTTTTTAATGGATAGGGAAGTTTACTTTCCTAGTGAACTTATAGCCTCTATAGAGGACTATAGCCTCTTGTACGTGGGGCTATTATTATTGTAAAAGTCTGTTGCTGTCTGCTGCGGAACAGGAAAAGAAAGTAATCGGCGGATCCAGCAAACATGGAGAAGGGTACGGAACTTTTACTCGGCCATTTTCATTTTAAAGTTCTTCCAGACGGTCGAGTCGACAGAACCAAAGTCATCTGTAAACACAGCCAAGTTGAATTGTCTTCTCGGCGTAGTAGTTCCAGTCTAAAATATCACTTAAAGGCAAAACACACAACTGATAGCAGCAAGTCATTCAAGGAAACAGACAGTGGAGCGAGGCTTCTACATAAAAACTACAGAAAGATGCTGATGTTAAAAGTGTGTTTGCACAACAAATGTTATGACACTTTCATTCATATGGCAGCACATTTAAAATAAAACTAAATGCTAAAAGCTATGCACTACTTTTGAATTCATTTTTGGATTTTGCGTACAGATGCGATTAATCGTGATTAATCAGGGAAATCATGTGATTAATTAGGTTAAACATTTTAATCGTTGCCCAGCCCTAGTTTTTAGGTTATGTAGGTGCAATAAATCAGTAAACGAAATGTTTTCTTTGAGCAGGAGTTTATTTTTCCTTTGGTTCTTTGTGTGCGAGTTGATTCCTGTGATCATCCCACGCACACGTGCAGACACCTGGCGCTCCGGCCCACGCACCCTCAGCAGGGCCAGACAACCTTGGAGCCACACTGTTTATCCTCCACGCCAGCCTGGCCGGGTTCAGAGAGCCTGAGAAGCAGATTCACCTCAGTCTTCCTGAGGACTTCCTCATTTATTCAGTGATGATGAATAGAAATGAGAGTGCGTTTATGTAACTTCCCTGTTGTATAATGCATGGAAGAAGTGGAACTTGTGCCCCAGCTGAGGGTTTCTTTAATGAGCACACTTTCAAAGAGATTCGTATCCCGCCTCTCATCTCTTGTTGCGTCAGCACTCGGTGTTCCTCCCCGTCTTCTCCTCCCAGCGTCCTCCGCTCTATTAAACAGATCGTGGTGCCTCGTCTTAATGTACGTAGAGGGAAATCTAACACTTATCTCTGAAAGTGAAACTCTTTTTCTTGTTTCTCTGACCTCTAATCTGATTTCTTTACTAAGGGAAACGATACAAAGTTTGTTTTTTAGGCGCCGTCGGATCCATTTAATTTTTCTGATCTGTGGAAAGCTGCTGGAAAATGAGTATAAATGGCTTTGAAATGGACTTGAGTTGATAACAAATGACGAATGTTTTTCAGTTTAAAAATGACATCTTGTATTATTTCCAGGACCTTTTAAGTGAGGCGATCCCATCTAGAGCTGCATTCCAGTGGCTTATTCGTATGTTTAATTGATTCCAGAGCTTTGAAAACTCAGCCCAGTATTTTCATCCCTCTCGTCCAGGGGAAGGAGCTTTTATCCCAGAAGGTCCCGGTGTGGCAGCAGGCGTGTGCCGAACCCAACAAGCTCCCGGATCGCGCCATGTTCCTGGCCCAGCAGATGAGCGGCGCCGCGGGGACCCTGCCTCCTGGTGCTCACCACCCCGGCCTCTCTGAGCCCCTCCCCGGTGCTAAACCCCTGCCGGTGCCTCCGGAGCTGGCAGCCCTGCGGGCCAGCGGGGGCATGGGTCAGCAGGTCGGTTCCTCCGCCACCTTTAACTCCTTCTCTATGAAACACTACGATATATAAAATGTCACTGGCAAGGAAATGTTCAAACTCAGCTTTTACCTGCTTTTGCTTTTGTAAAGACGTTTAATTGGACGCATTAGAACACTGGAAAAAATGCCCCTCCAAAAATAAGTAAGAAAAACAACAAATACAAGACGTTTTTGCTTGAAATAAGCAAAAAAATCTGCCAATGGAACTAGTGAAAATCAGCTTGTCAAGATTTCTTGAAATAAGATGCGATATTTAGGACTTTTGAGATAAAAGTGATCTTGAAATTAGCTTAAAAACCTCTTCAAATGTCAATATGGAATATGTTTAATATGAAATGTTACTCCAAACAATTTGTTTTCCAGACTTTTTCACCTAACAAGATATTCAAGATGTATTGTCTTCAAACAAGTCCCTATATCTGGCTGAATTAGTACTTGTTAGGCAGTTGTGTCTTACATTAAGTGTAATGAGATATTTTGACTAGAAATGAGACAAATATACTTGGTAAGACTTTGATTTTTTTTTTTCCAGTGAAGGACTTTGCGGTGTTGCATCAACACAGAGAACTCTGTGTTAATGAGCCTGTTGCACTGAAGAGGTTTGATTTCTGACCTCGTTGAGCCTCTTTTTCACTCTGCCAAGTGGTTACTGGGAAATTACTCAGGCTTTTCATTAAATGGGGCTTCAGTTTAGTCTGAGATTCTTATAAAAGTCCAACATTGGGTGTACTTTTAAGTTCTTTGTCAGTATCCCAACTAAGAAACATAATATTTTCCTTAATCCGCATCAAATGACCCAAATCCACTCGTATATGAGCTGCTGGGAGTTGCCTAACAGCTTGAGCTGATGGATGGAGCGTTTGTTTTGATCGCCTGTGTGCACGTTTCATTCAGAGGCTGATGGGCGGAGTGGAAGGAGGGATGCCGGTGTTGAACGGGGCGACCGGAGGAGAAGACTACCAGCAGTGGATGGAGGGCAAAGTGGCTCATGGCAAGGCCTCGCCGCAGACCCAGCGGCACGGGGCGGAGGTCTACTCCAACACCCTGCCCGTTCGCAAGGTCGCCCCCGCCAAGAGCAAAACCGCACTCAGTAAGGGCTCACTGCTAAATTTATCCTTTATCCAGTCAACACGCACACGGGTACGGCCATGCTGCTCTATGCCGGTGCTTTTTTTAGCTGTTTTATTTTTGTTTTGCAACACATTTGGACCTCTCATCAACCTCCTTTTAGCCAAACTGCACGACCTCCTCAACACATTACATTACATTACGGTCATTCTGCAGACGCTTTTATCCAAAGCGACTTACAATAACTGTGTTCCACATCGGTAGGCAAAAGAACTTCAGGTCACAAGAAATCATAAGTGCATTTCCTTCCAAAACCAAACAGCTAAGAGCATAACTAGTGCTAGAGTAAGTGCGGTAAGTTAGGTACCGAGACAAATGGGAAGACAAATTAGGAAACAAATAAGTGCGTAAGAAGCTGGGACGAAACAGGTGATGTCCTAAGAGGGCGGATCAGGGTAGTGTTTTCTGAAGAAATGGGTTTTCAGCACAGGTGAGCTGTGGCAGCTGGAAACGAGCAGCTCTGTTCATGTACAAAGCATACCTGTCAAGTATCCCGTTTTGGCCGGGAAAGTCCCGTATTTTACTATTCTTTCCCGCCCTCCTCCCGTATTTGTATTTTCCCGTAAATCACCCGTATTTTGCGTTGTTTTTTCTGTTTTTTTTAAAATAATAATACCCCGGTGTGTGGGAACTTAGCTGCAGCTTCTCGTATAAACGAAGCAGTACTTCTCGTTGTCTTTTCTGGTTTTTACTGATACAAAAAAAGACCATCACAGGACAATAAAACAACGACAAAATTTCAACTCGAGATATAAAAGTTTTTTTTCCTAACTGAACATTTTCTTCTTCTACCATTCGAACCTTGACCTATTCTCAACTGACATATAAACAAAGAAACGCCCCCTTGTGGTCTAAACATGTAACACCACATCAAAGAATAAATCAAATCAGGTTTAGAAATGACTGTTCTTTTAATACTATCTATATAATATTTAAACTAAATCTGAATGTGAATAATAATGATTAAAGATATAACACCCGGGCCTGGGCGAAGTAAAAGAAAAAAACAACCAAAAAAAACATTCCCAATCTGAGCTCTGTCACTAACCTGGCGATAACTGCCACCTGCAGTAGCTTCTACAGGTACTGCAGGTGGCAGTTTGTGTCGTCAGATGATGAACTGACAACGCGCGAATAATACAGAAAAAAACAGAGATAGATGAGGAACGCCCCGACAGAGAAGGCACTCCGCTTGCCAAAGAACCAAAACCCTCGTTTAAATACCGGGATCAATGAAAAAGTAAAGAAAAGTTACGTGAAATAAAACAAGATGTTTTCAAGACTTTTTCACTTAACAAGATATTCCAGATGTATTTAAACAAGTCCCTATATCTGGCTGAAATTGTACTTGTTAGGCAGTTGTGTCTTATATTAAGTGTAATGAGATACTCAATGAGACAAATATACTTGGTAAGATTTAGATTTTTTCCTGTGTGTGTGTGTGTGTGTGTGTGAAGCAAAACCTGCGCAGGTTTAATAAGAACCCGGCCAAAGCAAGTGGGAATAGAAAGATTATAAAGGAATAAAAGGCCGAGTGCAAATGCCCGTAGAACAGGAGTATATGTTAGAAAATGAGTTTTTATGCTCATATCCTAAGTGTTGACTGGTTAGAGGCAGAGCTGTAACTGACCGTCTTCCTCCCCTCAGTGGAGACCCGTACGCTGCCCCGGTCCAGCTCCATGGCCGCCGGTCTGGAGAGAAACGGAAGAACTCGAGTCCAGGCCATCTTCTCCCACGCAGCCGGGGACAACAGCACCCTGCTCAGCTTCGCCGAGGGCGACGTGATAACCCTGCTGGTGCCGGAGGCCCGCGATGGCTGGCACTACGGGGAGAACGAGAAGACCAGGATGTGAGTGCAGTCTGTTTACTGAGCAGCACGTCTCAGCTGAAGCTGGTTTGTTTGTTTGGTTTGGTGTTGATATGTGTGCCCTGATCCCATCAGGCGTGGCTGGTTTCCCTTCTCCTACACCCGGGTCATCGCTGAGACTGATGGGGACAACATGAGGCAGCTTCGTGTTCACAAGTAGGGGTTTCTCTGATTGATCGGCACATTTAATGCTGGTTCATGGTTTTGCTGCTTGGACCTTCAGTAAACTTCTAAAAAATGGTGTTAATTTATCAAATCAAATTTATTTGTAGCACATTTCATGTACAAAACAATGAAAAATTACACTTCCGCTAGTTTTTCCGCTAGGGTTAAATTAAATTTTGGGTAGTGCAGCTACCGGGTTAATTTGTTTCATTGTGAGACCCCTGTGGGGGCTCTCAATGTAACAAAATAACTGAAATTTACACCTTTTTTTTTTTTTTTTTACCTTTTTACGCAAAATGAGCTTTGCAAGCGCGTAGCGCTAATTGTTGAGGATGAGCACAAGGGATGCTCCAAACAAAGAGGCAGCCGGGATAAACACGTGTATCCATGATCAAAAAGAAAGTATATTTCTGGCCTAAGAATGAATGAACAGAATGCTTGGACAACAAGCAAAACTTTGCAGCCCAAATCAAATTTATTTGTAGCACATTTCATGTACAGAACAATTCAAAGTGCTTCACATAAAATAAAAGCATTGCAGCAGGGAGTGGAAGAAGCATTAAATATACATAAAAGAATATAAAGAGAAACAAATGAAATAATTTAAATTAATTTTAAAAACAAGCAACAGCCCAGATAAATTAAAATATATCATCCATAGACGCATTGTGGTGCCTGTGAGGAGAAAAACTGAGAAAAGGAGCTTAAGAATCAGCCGTCTGCCTCGCAGGTGTTCCCACCCTGAGACCTCACATATGTGAGAGGCCATTTTTTTTTACTTTCTTTGTGTTCTTGTGTGTTCCCAGCCTCCAACATGGGAAAAGCAGCAGCACAGGCAACCTTTTAGAGAGGGAAGACATGGCGCTGTCCGTCTCTGATTACGGCGTCCACGCCCGTATGGCTGCGCAGAGCGCCGCTGCGCTGCACGGCAGGCAGCAGCGCCCGTACAGCGTGGCCGTGCCGGGCTTCTCACAGGTAAGAGGGGGGGGTCCTGCAAAGCTAACACACAAACACACACGAGCTGAGATGTTGCACGAAACCTGGCAGCACGGAGGGAGAACGCCGCGCTGCCTCTGATGCAGCGCGGGCAGATGTTTACAGATGTTTACTCCAGCAGATGTTCAGCTTGGAACGGAGGTCAAAGGGAGATGTGACGCGGCTCAGACCGGCGAACGCAGCCTCCTTAATGGGCGACTTTCGGCCAGCTGTCTCATTTTTCAGAAGGCAAAAGTAGTAGCAGACTTCCTTCCTTATCAGCCCGGCTTCCCTCCTACGCTTCACCTGGAACATTAAGTTCTTACGTGAGTGCGGAGCAATTAAACGTCGCCCACCTGTAAACGCTTTTCTTTCTGCCTCGCAGCGCACGAGGACGTCTCTGCTGACATTTAAAGGAAACCGTTTCCTGTCGGCGGGTATCAGCGTCTGAAACATTTTAATGTTCAGACCTCTAAGTGACTCGGTGCCACACGCCGTGCATCACCTGAGCACCAGTACGACCAGTATGTGACCCAGCGGTGGCCCTGCGGGCATTCTTTATGGTCATTTCCTGGGAGACTATTTTAAAAACGCTGCTGACTCATTCAGCGCGCTCGTTTTGCATCGAGGGAAATTTTCTGCTGCTTTTTTATGACACTGAATTGAAAGAAAAACACCAGCTGGTCGGAGTCGCCGTCCAATCAGAGAAGACGAAGCATCCCAGCTTTTTTTTTTAAACGTTGATGGGCAGCCCGAGGAAGCACAAGTTGTGCTGAATATGTAAAAGTTTAATCAAACGGTGAATTGGTGTGTAAGTAATGTACATAAATGCATATTTGAAGCTTTAAAACATATAAACGTCTTTTACACACAAGTAATGAAATTAAATCAGACTTTTAATATTAGAAAAGTCGGTGATGAAGCGTGACGGCTGACATGCTGCAGAATCTCTTCCATGTTTCTTTGCTGCCACCTGCTGGCCGTACTGAGCAGCTTCAGGGCAACGTGTTCCACATTCTGACCAAATGTCTCGTCTCTCCTTTTGTTTCATCTGCAGCAGGGAGTCGAAGAGTACGAACACCGCTTCTCTGCAAGGTAAGAATCTCCTTAATGTGTTTTTGCTCAGATGAAGAAAGCTGGTGAGTCATTTCTGTGGGTGGGAAGCCAGAAAGGAGATCTGTCCTGCTGGCTGGGGACTCAAATGTGGGGAAAACAAACCAGTTCCAGAAACTGTTCTGTTGAAACTCCAGCTAGAATTAGTTGTTCTTGTTGCTGAAGACGCAGAGATGAGGGATTGGGACTATTTCAGGCACACAAACCAAGTGGAACACGCCACAAATTCTGTTTTGTGTTCTTGTTGTTTGCTTTGTTCGTTTATTTTTTTTATGTTTCCATTCTGGTCACCTTTGTTGATAAGTGTTGATCGCGTAGTATTTACTAAGTTTTATACCACGGTCTGAGCAAATGCCATCAAGGACTCCACTAAGTCCTGACCACAGAAGACTCCAGTTCCAGTAAAACGGCTCGTTCGTCGTCCTAAATGAAAGCGCTTTAATCATGAGCATCAATCCCAGTTCCTCCCTTTGGCCCTCAGTTTTAAAGAGGTACTCCTTCCTCTGAGGGTTCAAAGAAACGTGGTCATCCCTCTCTTCCTTTGGGGCGTTGGTGGCTGTTTGGGTGTATGGATGAGCACCACTGTTTGATCTCCCAAAGAGGAGGAGGAGGAGGTCTGAAGGGACGAATTGGGACTGAATTTTAAGACCGCAGGAGCCCGTTGTTTGTTCCTCAAATAAGTACATATATATATATATATATATATATATATATATATATATATATATATATATATATATTAGGGCTGGGCGAGTTAACTCGTTAATTATTTAACGCCGATAAATATTTTATCGCGCATTAATGCAGATTTTTTTATTTCAAATTTTAAAAAAAAAATAAAATTTTACAGTCATCTGTAAACACTGCCAAGTTGAATTGTCTTCTCAGCGTAGTAGTTCCAGTCTAAAATATCACTTAAAGGCAAAACACACAACTGATAGCAGCAAGTCATTCAAGGAAACAGACAGTGGAGCGAGGCTTCTACATAAAAACTACAGAAAGATGCTGATGTTAAAAGTGTGTTTGCACAACAAATGTTATGGCACTTTCATTCATATGGCAGCACATTTAAAATAAAACTAAATGCTAAAAGCTATACACTACTTTTGAATTCATTTTTATATATATATATATATATATATATATATTTTATTTATTTAGCGGTTATCATTCGTATATAATGATACTCGTTTTAAATCTTTGTGACTAGTAGCTCAGTTAAAATGTTCCCCTTATTTTTACCCTTAAAATAAATAAATAAATAAATGAATAAATCTCCTGAAGTAAAATAGCATAAAGTTTATATTGTTTTAACGCCTCGTGTTTCTGCAGGAAGCCTCAATGGCACTCAGTAGTTTTATGGTATTTCGGGATCTCAACCACAGCATTTTAACTAAAACTCTGGCTGTACGGCGCCACTTATCATTTATGGTACCCGACTACTTTCTGTTCAGTTTCTGAGGGGCTGTACCACACATTCCCTAAATATATTAAAAAAAACTACACATTCTGCAGCACATATTCTGCCGTTCTACAGGATGTGTGGTACTAATGGCACTAAACGGTATTTCTGTCATGGAAGAATCTTTTTCGGTTGTTTCATTAAGTTGTAGGAAAGCCGGCTGTTCCAGAGGACGCCATCGTATGTATAAGCAGGCCGATGCTCTTTGTGGGGTCCCTTATCAGAAACAAATGGATTTAGTTGAGGAGACCACCCTTAAGCGGTGTAAATGAAGGCGAACTTTGTGCTGAAGTGGTTCAGCAACATCTGTAAGAACAGCTGGACACGGCTGTTTCTCTCCTTTACATTTTAAGGCGCGTTCGTGGTTATTTAAGTTCTCATTCAAACATCCAAGCCTTCACCTTGCAGCTCCTCCCTTCATCTCACTGCTCACCATCCTGCTCTCATCTGCCACCTGCACCCACCCAATCCCCAGTTACCCTGCTGTGAAACACGGGTTCAGGTTCAGGTTGCAGACTTTGGGATTTTATTGCTGTCCTGGTTGTTTGCTGCTGTTTCTCCTGAGCCAGCCCACCTGGAAGCCTCTTCCTCTCTCTGTCCACAGTTCCCCAGAGGGCAAATTGATTTCGACAGTGTGAGGACAGACAGACAAACAGGCTCAGACTCAGCCAGACGATGCGATAGGACAGGCACCGGGCTGCCAACCCCACCCCTCCTACTTTCCCCCCCGTTTCGTGCCTCCCTGCCTCCTGCTTACAGCAATAAACTCGCATCGAGCCATTCAATGCAAGGAAGAGACGTGGGTCTGTTTTCTCCTTCCTGCTCCCCCTCTTCCACCTGTGCTGCCCGACCGGCTGGTTGCAACACTGATCCGTTGGCGACAGCCTCGCCCAACCACAACGGACTCTGTTCCCTCCGATATTCTCGATCAATGTGACGGACATTTTCTCTGAGGAAAATGTATCTTTTGCTTGTCTTTCATGCATGTACATTTTCTTTTATCCCATCTCCGGGGATCATATTTCCCCCACCTGATTTCCACTGATGTCACAATGACGACGTAACGGAAGTGTAAATCGGGGTGTAAAGCTAAAGCTGTCCATCCCAAAGAGGATTTTTCACAATGTAAAGACATTACGGTGGACGCTTTTACTGGATCTTTCAGTATTTAATAATTTTCCTATTCTGAGATCAGAGGCCACGTACCGTGAGCAGGGAACGGCTCATGCAGATGTTCTAACATGTGGAAAACTGAATGTCTTCTGTACATAAATGTGTCATGTCTCACAGTATCTATGATCGGTTCATGAAAAAACGCACCTTATGACGGTAATAATCTCTATTTTGTGTAAATGGGAACAAACATGCTGTGTTTTCTGTTGAAGTCGGACTCAAACCCAGGTGCTCGGGTTGCTGCTGTGTGTGAATATCCTGCTGAGGCTGAACGGGGGTCAACTTGGCCTCATCCCCGAGACGCATTCAAGCCTCTGAGAGGGCGTTTACTCACCAGTCCATCAGCTGAATGTTGGAATTAGTCATTTTTCTGGCGAACGATAAGCATCTTCTGCTTTTTTTTCTGTTTTTACATCGATGTTTAATGAACTTTTTGATGGTCGAACAAGAGAAGATCGATGTTTGAAAATCAGCTGCATTAAAGTTGCTCCACATGTGCACCCGTGGGCCCTGGAAGTAGGGGGAACCGGGGGGGGCCACTGGCCCTCCAACGCACACCTGTTTCGTTCATTCTCTCTAAAATTTGATGGCAAAACGTTGTAAATTAGAGTGAATTTGATTTAAATGAATTTTTTATGCTTACTTTGACTTCACCATCTTCATTTTAGAGGATTTAAAGAAGATTTGAATCCTTTCGGTCATTAAACAACGCAGAACGTGACTTTTTCAGGTGTTTTCAGGCACATTTAAGGACCTTTTACATGTAATTCCATCCCATTTGAATTCTCCACACCTCTGAGGCTTTCTTTAAAGCTTCGACAATATTAAAGGTGCACTGCCCTGAAGATCGGCATGAAACTGGCACCCTTTGTGTGCATTTGGATTTTAATTAATGAACAAAATGTAAGATTTACCTGGAAAGCTAAGGATCTGAAGGACGGAAGGCGGAGGGAGATAAACGATGTAAAATAGAAGCGGACGCTGTGCCTCTAAAGTGGAATAAATCATTCGGTTTAATGACCTAAAGTTGAGCTGATGGACTTCTGGGATCCAGAGATTCAAATTAAGTGACAATGAGACCTGAAATATCTGTTAATCCAGTGCAGGGGGGTTGGCTGATGTTGAAGCCTCCTTCAGCCTTGGTGTGTTGATGTCTTTGCAGCTTGATTTTTACAAACCTCAGCTGGTGGAAATTATGCTTTTCCTGCTAAATAAAGACGCCGGTCGGTGCCCGACTCACTCTGACCACATGTGGTGTTCGGTAACTTTTAAATTTGATGAAGATTTGCTACCTTTTCATGTGAGTTGTGTTTGTCCCAGAGGCTTTGTACCATGCTTCATGTTCAGAGGCTTTTCTGTGAGGCTCATCTGCTCTGCTTCACTCACTTTCTTAAAGAAAATGTTTAACTTTGATGGGTTCTTGGTCCTTTTTTTGCTCTTCTTCTCTCCGTTTGTCTGTGACCTAACACCCGTCTTCCCCCTAAAGCTTTGCCAACCCGCCTTTTTTTTGTTTTTCTTCATCTCTGTTTTGATGAATTTAGAGACAAAAGTCGAGTGCAAACGACTGGAAGCTGCCAGTGTTTCTTCTTTCTCCACTAAAATAGTCCCAAGGTATGACTGCCACCGCTGCAGAGATAGCACACCAATCACCTGCGGCCCAATGACTCCATCCACTGACGTGTGTTTTGATTGTTTTGATGTGAAAGAATAAAAATATTGTAAATATTGAGATTTTAATGGATATGCATGCTTTGGGGGCACCAAAAAGTCCAGCTTGATGACCTCAAATGTATGGTGAATATCTGCTATGAAAACTATGAAATAAATATATTCAGATGGATATTTTTCTGGTTTCTGTTGGTTTTGGTTTTGTTTGTTTTGCCCGGAAAGCTTTTCCATCCCAAGAGAGTTGCAGAAAACCCAGCCTTTGCATTTTAATGCCTTGTTTTGTTAAAGAGGCTTTTAATTAGTCTCCAGATCAGCCTTCAGGGGCCGATCGTGTTGTCTCCCGCTTCTTTCGTAGCTCGCAAAGCTAATTATCTTTTATTCTGCACCGAATTAAAGCTCTGATTCTGAACTGAGATATAATTCTTCTTCATGAAGACTCTTTTTGCTGCTTCGCCGCCTCCTAACGGCAGAATAAGTGTTAAAACTGGTGATCATCTTCCTGCTTTAACCCATTAACCAGCGGCTCCTCTCATTTCTGGATCCGAGACCCCTCATAGCTCCCACCGGCCTTGCTACATGTGCAGTGTGTGTGTTTTGTGCGCAGTAGTATTTGCACTGCATCCTACACACCCTGACCTGCCATTCACCCACTGGCCTGCTCCTCCTGCTGCTAGCAAAGGTACCTTTTTTTTTTTCAACTCAACTGTATGTGTTTGGTGTGTTTGGTGTGGGGTCGTCCTTATCACAGCATTTTCATTATCGGGTGCCACGTCCTTTTCTTTTTGGTTCACTGTGTTGTGTTTTCTCTGCCTGCCGGTTTTTGTTCTGGTGTCCCTGTTTCATGTGATCAGTTTTTGTCAGAATTTACACGTAAACACACACATGGTGAGTCTGTAATTTGTATGTTTGTGTATCAGTTTAAACTCTAAACAAACAAGATCATCACTGAGTTTGATGTCCGGCCTCTACAGACCCTAACGCTGCCTTTATGTGCCACTGTCGGGTGGAAAGAAAGCGTTCTGGTCTTTTGTTTCAGTAAAAGTTCACTGAAAGGAAAAACCCTGCTTTAACTTTTAGATAATAGTAAAAAAAAAAAAGATCAATGTTTGCAGCCTGTTCTCACAGCATGAAAAGCTGCGTACACTGGAAAAAATGCCCCTCCAAAAATAAGTGGGAAAAACAACAAATACGAGACGTTTCTGCTTGAAATAAGCAAATAAAATCTGCCAATGGAACTAGTGAAAATCGGCTTGTCAAGATTTCTTGAAATAAGATGTGATATTTAGGACTTTTGAGTTAAAAGTTGAAATTTAGCTTAAAAACCTCTTCAAATGTAAAAAAAAAAAAAAGCTTGTTTCATATGATATGTGACTCAAAACAATTTGTTTTCAAGACTTCTTCACTTAACAAGATATTCCAGATGTATTGTCTTCAAACAAGTCCCTATATCTGGCTGAAATAGTACTTGTTAGGCAGTTGTGTCTTATATTAAGTGTAATGAGATATTTTGACTAGAAATGAGACAAATATACTTGGTGAGACTTTGATTTTTTTTCCAGTGCATGGAATTCTATAAAAAAGCTCTTTTAGTTTAGTCCTTTATGGTCAAAATTTTTGTCTCTTTTGAATTTTAAAATGACTTCAACCTGAGGAGAAATCAAATCAACCAGAATAACTTGAACGGCTTGTAAATAGTTGCTCCAAAATGTAGTTTCTCAGAGAACAGCGGCTCCCGGTCACCTCAGTCATGATCTTGTTTCTTCCTTTTAATGACGATATTCACACTGTGTAGTTTGAAACCACGTAAGAACAAATGTTACGGCGATGCTTACCTTCTGCTCTATGAAAGTCACTTTGTTTGAGCCTGAATGCTGACCCCTGAGGACTCTGTCTGCTTTCAGCACAGGGCCTGATTACGCCCGCTTTTGAGTCACCAAATCTCATCGTAAGTCAAAGCAAAACTTGGATCTTCGGCGTCTTCGTGCAAACTCTTCCTCTTCTTATGGTGACTGAACAGGGCTTCATTGCAACGCTGGCTTTGGGAGTTGTGGAGTTGCTTTTTGGGTTATTTCCATCACTGCTTGTTTATTTGTTTAAATGTGACGTGACTGCTGACCTCGGCATGCTCAGCTTCTCTTCTTCGCCTGTATTTTGCATGTGATCTGAGATTATTTTCCATCTGCTGTGTTTCTGATAAAACTTCACCATCTTCTGCTCTGTTTGGCCTTTTCTGATATTTATAATTAAAGGGAAGGAAGGTTTGCCTCTTTTGACATGAAGCTGTATGACATCCCATATCAGCAACATCATTTATGAACATTTTCTTACCCCCTGCTGCGTCCTGTGAGCCGAGTTCCAGCCTCGTTTTGGCATTGACGAAGGTAGTCCGGCTAGTTGGCTGGGGTTTAAAAAATAAAGCGTTTTGCTTCCTCACAATCGCTTGGCCCTATTTTCTCTCCCTTCGTATCACTGCCTGCTGCCGCCTGCCGACAGCCGCACCTGTTACGGTGTTTGCTGCTCGGTCTACACAGCAGGCAGTGATACGAAGGGAGAGAAAATAGGGCCAAGCGATTGTGAGCTCTGACTTTTTCTGGAGAACGATTTTGATGCAAATGTATTACTCTTTTGAACGCATATTGTTTCGAGAAGCAAAACGCTTTATTTTTTAAACCCCAGCCAACTCACCGGACTACCTTCATCAACACCAAAACTCAGCTGGAACTCGGCTCACAGTACGCAGCAGGGGGTAAGAAAATGTTCATAAATGATGTTGCTGATATGGGATGTCATACAGCTTCATGTCAAAAGAGGCGAACTATCCCTTTAAATGCATATTTTTACCTGATTTAATGAAAAAATGAAATGAATGAATTCCTCTCCTCTTCCTCAGACATGTGCCCGGTAAGCCGGTCGTGGAGGCTCCAGCCAAACCGCCCCTTTCTGACGATGAGGAGGAAGCTGAGGAGCAGCTGGATGAAGCTCACTACGACTTCTTGGAGAAGGCCTCGACCACTTCGGTGGACTTCTGAGCGCTACTTTCAGTTTAGTCCACCTGCAAATCACTGGTGCACGGCTGCATCTTCTGCTCTGTTCAAACTGCAGCGTTTCGATTACAAATGACCAGTCAATGAAGTCCTCATTTAACAGGAAAATTATATTAGCTGAGAGATGTCATAAAACAGCTAGAACTGATTTATGTGCACATCGGAGTCCAGAGGAGTGATCTTTTTCCTCTGAGTTGAGTTTTTGGGGGTTTTTTTTGGTTAAAAGTCAACGTTTCGTCTTTTTAAAACGTGCAAAGATCAGGTGCCCTGCGAGAAAAATTAAATCCTGAGTCATGGTCGTGCTCAAAGACTGATGACTGCCTTCATGTAGACTCGCAGGATCCGGTCAGAAGACAAATACACCTTCCTCGCCCTAACTTTTCAGCCAAAGGGCTTTGATTTCATGCCGGGGGTTTCACCTTCTAGCCTCACCTGTTCGTGCAGAGGGCGACTAGTAGAAAGAAAGAAAGAAAGAAGGAAAGAAAGAAGTAGAAAGAAAATATCCACAAACACAACGGATGAATAGGCTACAGTTTGAAATGATGACGATCTGAGGAGGGAATTTGTGCAGCGATGGGCAGGCTGGTCATAGCTCTGTGTTGTTCAATCAGTCGTTTCCTCACAGGAAGCCTTTTATTCTTTAATTAACGAGCAGCCCTGCCTGTGTTTGCAGCCACATAAATCAATCTAACGGCAGATTTCTTTGATTCATCGCCGTTCTTTGTAAAAAAAAAAATAATAATAATGTAGTTCTTAAGATCTTAAAGCAACGTTTTCGGCAGCGAATAAATTCAGCAACACGATGAAAAGGAAAAAAAAAAAAAACGACTCCTGATTTCATATTGTTTTCAATCATGTTTAAGAAAGCTGTGATGCAGAGAGACGGTAGTCATGGTTACATTGACATGGGTTCATTCAGATGACGAATCATCTTTAAACATGTTAATGAAAATACTAAGAAATGCAGCTAAAGGTGAAAAAACACTAGAAAAGTTTAAAAAATGCAGGTTTTAATCAAATCTGAAGGCGCGTACAAATCAAATCTGCATATCACGACGGTTCTTATGCTGCTTTTCTGCATGATATTCAGTTTGGTTGCAGACACTTTGACACGTCTAACCGTTCAAACTGAGCGTCTTCATTGGGTATTCAGTTATGTGTGAATACATCTGCAGAATTTACTTCTATTTTCAGATATGCAAAACTGACTCATGCTCATAAGTTTGATCCAGAACTACGTGGAGACATTCAAATATCCAAGTTACTAAACTTATGTCCCTATGTTAGCTCCACAGTTTGGTGCAGCGGCATGATGAGAACTGATCACCGTAAATTCTGGACTATAAGCCGCTACTTTTTTCCCAGGCTTTTCACCGAGGCTTATAATACGGTGCGGCTAATGTTTTTTTTCTTCTTTTTTTTTTTTTTTTTTTTTCACGCCACCAAAAACATTTTGCCTCGTAACGTAGACTAATAAAATTAACGAGTAGTTCACAGTGGTCCAATGAAATTGTACGATAAATCGAACACACTTATGAGTAAATTATTGTAAATCGGTCATTTGTACTCAAACTCAACATGGAAAACAAACACAGAAATTCATAAGATGCAGCTTTTAAATTGACGGCGATCGATGACTTTTCCTGGTAGTTTACTTTTTTTTTTTTTTTTTTTTTTTAACCATCTGTGTTACAGGCACTTTTCCAAAAAAAAAGCATTTATATTTAAAAGTATTTGTGCGTTACCGATGGGTATTTAACTTAAAACTATCGGTGTTCAATTAATTTTTATTTATATTGCGCCAAATACAACAAATGTCATCTCAAGGCACTTGGATAATAAAGTCCAATTCAAGCCAATTGGAATTCAATTAATTGTAATCATAATTATTCATAAAATAATCCAATTCGTTCATATAGAGCCAATTCAAAAACAATTTCCTAGCTAAGGAAACCAACAGATTGCACTGAAACTTTTTTATTTATTTATTTTTTTTGGTCCAATGTCCCGTCCTGAGCGTGCCTGAGGTGACTGTGGAGAGAAACGACTCCCTTTTAATAGGAAGAAACCTCTGGCAGAACCAGAACCAGGAAGGATGGCCATTGTTTTTACAGGCATTGTTAAAAAACCCCGAAAAAAATCATTTACGTATTTAACACCATCGGTGTTATAGGCACTGTTCGGGGGAAAAAAAGCATTTGCAGTTTGTATTTGTTTATTTTACCATACGCATTTAATTAAAAGTTTAAAAATCCTCACGTGTAACATCTTTCAATGTGGACACGCGTGGCTTATAATCCGGGGCGGCCTATACAAGAACAAAATGGATTTTCTTTTTAAAGTTAGAGAGTGCGGCTTATATTCAGGTGCGCTCTATAGTCCGGAATTTACGGTACATTTAAAGGCTGAACTTCAGCAGCTGTGTAGGATTAATGTTTAATCTTTGGTTCTAAAACGCACCCCAAAAAAATCTGCTGAAACCCAGAATTATCCAGTCTGATGAAACCTACGTCGATGTAACATGAGTTACTTCAGAGCAGATAACACAAGTGTGTAATTATGTGATGGCAAATACAATGTTTGTTTTCAAGTTTAAATTTTGGACAATAAATCAAGTGTTTAACCAGAGTCTGCTGTGTGTTCATGCTGGAACTGGTCTTTCTAAGTTTTTAAGGGCATTTTTAAACCTGTAATTCACACTTTATCCTGTTCTCGTGTGAATGAAACCTTCATTCAAACATCGACAAAATGGCCAAAGGACGTTGGAAGATGTGTAAACCAGTTTATTTATATCTGATAGAAGGTACAGAAAATAATGATGTGACCAGCGCACACATTACTGACAGTATCCCAAACCTTCTGCACAAATGTAGGAGTTCAAGGCCAAAATTGCTGTCATGTTCACTGTCAGTCTTCACTTTGGGGGTAAAAACACCATCTGTACTCGACCCTGGAACACAACACCACATCTCTTTGGCAACAATAAGAGATATTTATATCTTTTAACCTCTAACCTTCCCTCCCTCACAGGTACAGTACATCAATACTCTTTTTAAAGTATTTTTGTTGCGATACAAAAATATTATGGACAGCCATCGAGATGTTTCTATGCTAAACTGTTACAGAATATTAAAGCCTCGGAAGGCAAACGAACACTTAGGAGACACTACATGTCGATTTTTAAAAGTGGAACACCAGAGATTTGAAACCCACAACTCGTCAAAGTATCCCTTCCTCACATTTTATAAACAAATGGTATTTTTAACGCTTCGTGATCATGACACTGGCTTCTGTTTCAGCTGTCTGAGCAGACAAACTCATGGGTCCTGCTTTAAAACGATGCAGCTCAACGAGGGTTTCGGAACTGTACGTTGGACCACATGGTTTGAATTATCGATATTACGGTTTCAGTGTGGAGATCAGATAGTTTTTTTTTTTTATTTATAACACATTTGTTCTTTTAAATTTGGAAAGGTTTGACAGTTCAGCTAATGCCGAAGCAGCCAATGTACAGCGAGTCATAACCGTGGAGTCATTCTGGCAGCTCCTCTTATCCTCCTTAGAATGAAACTGTGGGACAGACGTGTCTTCATATTGGGCAGCCTGAACACGAGCGCCCATCTGTGCTTCTTGGAAGCCTTTAAACTTCAGTGAACAATTCACGTTGCACCTTGCAATGCTTATTGATGCTGAGATTCTTCTGATATCAGCAATTGAGGACAAATTGTTCCTAGTTTGTCTTTGGGTTTATGGAGTTCTATGATTCAACATCTGTGGAACACGTTCGGACTACAGGTCTTAATCCTCCATTTTGATTTACTGCTCGGATCCAATTTAAAATAAATAAAAAAAATAAATGTTGTCGTCCTGTTCACTTTACTCTTTCTTATGTGGCCAACATCCGATTTTAATGTGAATGTTTCACCATACTGAGCCAAAAACAATGTCATTGGATACAGTAAGTCAAAGTTGCAAATGAAGGTGCTGGTGTCTGTTTACACACTCAATAAAACTACTTCCATTACCTAGAAGTTTAAGTCCAAATGCTCATTAAGTCCAGCACCTCGCTGGTCTTCCACTGGCTAACATCTGTGCTCATCGCTATCATGTTTAGAAAAGACAGAAGCAGGCCAGGGGCGCAGATGGGAACTGGGGCGGACCCAGTTGTCAACAAATGATTTAAAGTTATTTTTGAGTAATTTGGGCATTAACTGGTAACCTCAAGTCATCTGGCTGCGTTCACCAACTACACGCGGGGGCGTTCCCTTTTCTCACACAACCATCTGAGGAGCCTGGGAGTCATTGGTGTTTCGTCCGATTAGAAAATAATCAGAGCCAATCATTAATTGCTGGGTGGGACTCTGGCTGAATGGGCGGCGTTATGGCCGCCCATTCATGCTCCAGAGGGCGGGAGTCAGGTAAATTAACTGGTGCTCAAATAAAAAAGGATTTTTTTTTTTTTTTTTTTTCCACGTGTGGGAAAGTCAACAGGCAACATGTGTAGGATAGCCTACTTACATTGTTTGTTTTGAGGAAAAAACACGCTCCGATTGTCTGTCTTTTTTTCTTGAATTGAAATCATCCGCTCCATCATTGACACGTGTGCAGCAACCCCTTCCTCTTTAGGACCCTGGGGAGTGACAGTTGTCTCTTTGGTGCGTTAATTTAGTGATACAAAAAAAAAAAGACATGTAACTACTGTTTACGTGAGTAGCAGATAGCATGAATTCTATGTCGGGCTGGTAAGATTACTCTGACTTTCCGAGCCGGATCCGACTTCACATGGGATTCAGATTAAAAATCTGACTTGGATCTTGGAAATTCCGACATCAGTGTACAACTGGAACGCATCATTGTTTGTAGCGCACAAACGCCGGGCTCTCAATGCACGCTGCAATGTAAGTTGGTAACGGTACATTAATCATTGGTTTTATCTGCGATGTTTGCACAGACAGGAAGTGGGGGACGGATTGGGGTCACTCAGTGGGGTCACATGGCACTGAAAGGATCGGATTATTGGCTAAATTACAATAAGACTGACTTGAGCAAGGGTAAAGGCCCATTTATGCCCTACGTTAACTACGGAAACGGACGCTTTCACCCGGTTCCGGGGGGCGTTTCATCCGTCAGTTTGTCCGTAGGTCAAGAGTTTAGCAATCCGGTGAGCTCCGGGCGAAACGGAGCAATACCAGATGAAGTCGTGGGGGCAGTAGAGAGTCAGGAGCGTGTTGGCTCCGGAAGTTATGGAGGAGGAAGAAGAACGAAGAGTAGGAGATTTACTCTGAAACCGTATACGAAAGGAACGGGTGTAAAAAAATAATAACGCACAAGTTAATGTTTCCTAAACACCGGTTTCTTTGTGTGCTGCCATAATAGATAGAGAACTGCAACTTCCTCAATTGACGCCATGTTTCTCAAACCCGCGGCCGACAATGACTCAATATATACCGCCCTCTAGAGGATTTCTTACGGACGTGCGCAATACGGACGGAGGCATAAACAGAAGCTCCGGGAGCAACGTATGGACCGGACAGACGAATTTCGTCCGGTTCCGTAGGGCATAAATCGGGCTTAATTCTCCTTGGATATATGGCGGTGAATCAATGGGATCAGAGGCACAAAGCGTGTCATACCCCGGTATGATAGGTGGCGCTGTACCCATTCCAACTATTGCTAATAGAGCCACTTCCTGTTGACCTCTTCACCAACAACAACAACAACAAACTCAGGCGTTGGGGAAAGATGGAGAACGCAGAGCAAGATGAAGCTACGTCCCTCTACATTTGGTCTGTGATGAGCTGCTTGTTGCACAAACTCGATGCCCAACGGAGCATTCTCCATCGCGTTGTTTGTTTCTTTCTGACGGCGACAACAACAGGAATATTGACTTACGGGTCACGACCCCGGGAAAAAATCTGGAGCATGCGCAGAACGCAAAGTCTAATTCACCACGTGCTTCAGCATCTACAAACACGTTTAGTTTGACTTTCAACCGAGTTATCTCGGGGTCTTAATCCGATCGCGAGTAACTCGATTCGATCCAATTTCTTGGCAGATTAAGGTGTCTACATGAACTTAATAACTCAATCTTATTGTAATTTAGCCAATTATCTGATCCTTTCAGTGCCATGTAACCCCACTGACTGTGACAAACGTCGATCGAGAGTACCATAGAAGTCGCATGAATTCCAATTTGACTGTTCAGACGGAGGTCGCATTCTAAAATTTCAATTTGTCACCTCATACTGAAGCGGCCCAAATTGGAATTGGGAAAACAAACAAAAAAAAAAGATTCAACGTGACTTCGGCTGTTCACATGGTCATTAAAAAAAAAAAATAAAGTCGGATTTTCGGCCACATTTGACATGCAGCCTGAAGGCAGCCTTAAAGCTGTGGGAACACTCCTGCTGCCTTGAGTGAGTCACACATAATACACATTCAGTTGGAATTTGGTCTGAACTCCCCATTACAAACAGGTAAAAAGGTACAGAAACAGAGAAACACTTGATGGTTAAAGCAAAACTTGGTAACTTTGAGGTAAAAGATTGAAAATTTGAACAAATACAACTGATAGGCCCCTCCCCTCCCTCCCTCTCTGCTGTGCTTTAGCTCGACATCCTGCTGCTTCTTCCTCTGTGGTGGATCACGGTCCATGTAAGTACAGCTGGAATCACTGCACAGACGTTGTTTTTAAGTCACTTGAATGGTAGATGAGGCCGTGGTAATAAAATCAGAGTTTTATTAGAGTCTGTAAAAGCTTTAAATGACCTTGAGTCATCCTGATGGGCAGATTTTCAGCCACAGTTTCTAATATATGCAGGATGTCGCGTGTCTATTTCGGTCAAACTTGTTTACATAAAAGTCTGGTTTTGCTCTGAGTAGCACAGTGAGATGTAAACTTGCTCAATGAGTAATACATTGGTAATGTATACATTTGTCAGTTTGTTTAATATGTAGCAGTGTCCCAATCTGTGGTTATTCTTGTAAGATGGTAACATATCCCTTTCTGATGGGCAGCTTTCACGCGACATGACGGGAATTGTGACGCATGATGATAAAAATGTTTTTATCTGTAACCACTTTGATTTTTGTCACAAATAACACTTTTAATGCCTAATCGTTTGAGGCAGAGCGCAGCAGAAAAGCACAGAATCATGAGTTGGAGGCTCGAACCAGAATTCTCCAACGAGACCCTCATTTCTCATTTTAAGTGTTTGTTTGGAGTTGTAGGAAGTCGACATGCTAACTCACAAAGAGAGTAAAACATAATCCTTCATTTTATTTTCATCTTATTTGTGAAATGGTAACATTTCGCATTTTATACCAACTATTTTCTGTTCTGTTGTGAGATCAGGTTGGTGATCGATAGCATTTCTACTCTGTGGGGTTCCCCAGGGGTCAATCCTGGGACCCCTATTGTTCAATCTGTACATGCTTCCATTAGGCCAGCTAATGCGCAGCTATAATGTGTCCTACCACAACTATGCAGATGACGCTCAGATCTACGTGTCACTGATGGCAGAAAACATGGGCCTGTAGATACGTTGTGTCGCTGCATCGAACAGATCAGTGTGTGGATGCAAAACGGTTTTCTCCAGCTAAACTCATTGAAATCATTGTCTGTGGCCCACAGAAACGAAGAGAAAGTGTTATCAGTCACCTTGAGACTCTCTCTGAAACCTAATAATCAGGTTAGAAATCTGGTGGTAATACTGGACTCAGACCTGAACTTTAACAGCCACATTAAATCAGTAACATCAGCAGCTTTTTACCATCTAAAAAACATTGGTTTAGACACTATTCCTTTGATTCTGGCAGACTTAGAGAGACTGATCCATGCGTTTGTCACCTGGAAGTGTTCTGGAAATCTGTACTCTTCACTTTTAATTGAATTAATGATTATTTTTATGTTTTAATGATTTTATACATATAAGCTTGCCTCGCCTTACTCCTCCCAGCTCTAATTGGTCGATTTCACTCAGGCACATGGGACTCTTAGACATGGCAAGTCTCGCAGTAACACATGAATCTGTGACTAAGTAGTGATTCAGCAAAGGTAATGAAGGGATTTTTATTCAAGTGACCAAGTTCTGCTTTAATGAGCCGATTTACAAACACAGAAGCACATTTGCTCAAACCTCTCTACATACAACACAACAGGCTTAAAACACTGTTGTCAGTATGCAGCTTCACCTGTTTACCTGTAGGGTAAGGCAACAATGACACACTGGCAAAAATAAAAGAAGAAAAAAAAGTACAATGAGAGCTTTCTCTAGCTGTAGAAGTGGATCTCGATGCAAATCGGTGAGAATTACAACTTTCTGGCAATTGTGGATTTACAAGATCTTTGCATCAATGTGATGAAGTACCTTTGTCAGGATCAACCAAAACAACAATCCTATTATGTCTAATAACCATTTCTCATGTCAGGCAGAAAATGTGCAGTATTCGAATCCTTATCCGATACCTCGAGAGATGCATGGATACCGTCTGCTCGCTCCGGCCTTACAAAAATAGTGTGTTCTCGTTTACCTGAAACCATGCGTTGCTTCTTTTAAAGAATGACTCACTTAATTTCATTCTAGTGACAATGCTGTTGATTCTTAGAGTAAATAGGGGTTTGTTGCAATAGCAGGAAGTTGTGAAACAGTACAGTAGTGGTCATAAACGAAGAAAGAAGTCACAAATTATTGGGTTGCTGAGGTTTGACCAACTGCTTTCTCAACAGCTCGGTAAGCAGACGGCCTTTAACAGTCACTTTGCTTCCTTCTTTCACACGAGCATGTCCTTAGTCTCTGAACCAGCCAAATATTAACCTTATATTACTTGTGATACCTTTAAGGATTCGTCATGTTCATTAATACAAGTAAAACATTTCCTAAAAAGTACAAAGTCTGTGGAGCTGTACAGTCTTGTTCAAAGTGCTGATCCTTTGTTGAAAAGCCAGAAAGTTTGCCATCTTTTACTGGGTGACGGTTTAATCGTCTTGTTTCTGTAAGATGAGAGAGTGACGAACACTCCCAGCTGTGGATGAAAAAGTTAAAGAGGCTGAAAATGTGATGCTTTTCAAGGGGTCTGTCCTTTCCACTTTGTCTCTTTGAGCCAGAAAAATATGTCCAACATACAGCTCTCCCCCGGGTTCACAAATGAATGTTTATACAGTAAATATTGATCTGGACGTTTTCCTATATTAATCATTCTCTTTTTTTAACTGTTTAGGCCAGTCCTACGCTGTGGTAAGACGGCGCTTTCGAAAGTGTCTTCAGGCGGTAAGAGGCACTGTCTTGTGTTGTGAAAACCTGACGTGGAAATATATCTGAAGTCATGCTAAAGTAGGCCCAGCTGTCGTCACAGCGAGGCAGCACATGTCCACAGCTGTTACTCCTTTTCTCCGTCTTCACTGCTTCCTACAAAAAGAGACACAAAACAGAAGAAATTAATGTGCATCAGTGTTCCCCCTCCTCCCCAAATGTTTGGACATTTGTCAAGAAAGGGTTGACTTTCAGTAACTCCAGATTTCCAGACAGAGATCAGGTATAAGACGAGATTAAATTAACCTTTTGACTCCAGATCAACGAAAATAAATCAAGCTGTCAGCAAGAACTTACAAGGACTCATTTTATAGCTCAGGTATCTCAGGTGTTTCTGCTCATGTTGGTTCCTATCTCAGATACTTCCAGGTAATTTAACTAAGTGGCAGCCATGATGAGAGCCGGTTGAGCTCAGAATTGAGAGCGTATCCTTTTTCAGACGACTGAATAACTAAGTCTCATCTTTAAAAAGTTATGTAGTCCTTATAAGGTTGTTTTAACCCATTTCTAACACCCGCTAAGAACAGCATGTAATATGTTACACTGTCATTATTTATTTATTTATTAAAAAAACTAAGTGAACTAAACAGCTTGAGCAGCAGTCAGCTGAAGTAATGGTTTCCTGTGGGACGTTCTCAGTCTCTCTCTTGGTTCTGGAGGAATCTTGTTCCCACTCTTCTCTCCAGCACTGCTTCAGCTCATTGAGGTTTGCAGCTCTGGTTTCTGCACAGCTCTCTGAAGGTCCCACCACGGCATCTCAGTCAGGCTGAGGTCTGGACTCAGACTGGACCGTTGTTGTTGATTCTTCTCTTCTTCACACATTCTGTTGTAGATCTGCTGCTGTGTTTGGGATCTTTGTCCTGTTGATGAGCCAGTTTCAGCCCAGCTTTAGCCTCACATCTGACTCTAGAACACTTTGGTATCCAGAGGAGTTCATGGTGGACTCACTGGCTGCGAGGTGCCCAGGTCCTGTGGCTGCAGAACCAGCCCAGATCATCAGCCCTCCACCACCGTGCTTGACAGCTGGTTTGAGGTGTTTGTGCTGATATGCTGTGTTTGGTTTCCTCCAAACGTGCGGCTGTGCATTATGAGCAAACATCTCCACTTTGCTCTGGTCTGTCCAAAGGACATTGTTCCAGAAGTCTTGTGGTTTGTTCAGATGCAGCTTTGCAAACCTAAGCTGTGCTGCCATGTTCTTTTTAGAGAGAAGAGGCTTTCTCCTGCAGCCCTTCCAAACAAGCCATACTTGTTCAGTCTGTTTCTAACTGTGCTGTCATGAACTTTAACCTTTAACATGCTGACTGAGGCCTGCAGAGTCTGAGATGTAGCTCTTGGGTTTCTGACCTTGGGGTGACCGTTAACCTTTAACATGCTAACTGAGGCCTGCAGAGTCTGAGATGTAGCTCTTGGGTTTCTGACCTTGGGGTGACCGTTAACCTTTAACATGCTAACTGAGGCCTGCAGAGTCTGAGATGTAGCTCTTGGGTTTATGACCTTGGGGTGACCTTGCTGGACGTCCACTCCTGGGAAGACTGACAGCTGTCCTGAATGTTTTCCACTTGTGAATAATCTTTCTCTCTGTAGAACGATGGACTCCAGATAGTTTGGAAACGGCCTTATAACCCTTCCCAGATTGATGGGCAGCAACAGTTGCTTCTCTGAGATCATTGCTGATGTCTTTCCTCCTTGGCATCGTGTTAACACACACCTGAACTTCTGCTTTTATAGAGGCGCTCACACTGACTGATGATCAGTTAATCAGAGCATTGATCAGCAGCAGCTGGCTCCCTCGGACTGGTTGAGTCAATCTTAATCCTGATCTTTTGATTACTTTTAAAACTTTGCTTTGATAATCATTCTCATGAGGCTCAACATTTTCAAGGCACAAACAAGAATCTTGTTTATTTCAAGAGTAAAGTTAATCGTTTACAATAAAAGGCAAAAGTTTAACTTCTCGAATGGTTTTTATTTCAGGTTTAGAGCTTTCTTCAAAGGCTGAGAAATAAAAGCAGTGGTTATGAATTGATGTGATTGAATTTGGTAACGCGTTGCTTTGTTCCTCCATTTTTTTATTTTTTTTGCATATTTGAATTAAAATTTTTGTTTGTATGTGTATAAAGAAACTCAAGATGAGCTGCTTTGTTGTTGAGGTGACCAACCTCCTGCCGAGTCCATATCGGAGTCCGAGATGTGCGTGATGGAGAAGCGGGAAACGCTGGACGGGGACACGGTGAAGCGGGAGTACTGCACGGCCGGTTTGGGGTCCGGGGCTTTGGTGACGGAGCGGGCCGGAGGGGAGTCGGCTGCAGACGAAGACGTTGGCAGAGGGAGGAGGGGAAAGTCGTCCTCCCACTCGAACGCTGCACCTGAGAGAAGACGGTGAGTAATGGTTTCTTATCTGCTAATCTTATTTAACGGGGTTAAAGTTAAAGTTAAACGTGTACTCACTCTCCTCTGAGACGTTCCCATCTGAGTCATCGGAGGCGTTGAGCCTCTCCTGGGATTTTCTCCCCAAGCTCTGACCCTCCATCCCTAAAGGGAAGCCGTGGTCAGCGAGCTCTTTAGTTGGGCTCTCCTGGTGGTAAGCACGATAGAAGAAGAAAGTCATTCATGGCTGAAATAACTGGTTTTGATGACTGGGAGAAGCAGAAAAGGTTTAACTGGCAAAACATCTCTTAGAAACACATCGAAATATATCCAGATTTGGTCCAATTGGTATGGAAGCCCATTTCCGCCACTTAATAAAAATAAATTTAGAAATACTATCTCATAATTATGAGATAACAAGTCGCAATGATGAGATACTAAGTCAAAATTATGAGCTAGTATTTCTAAATTTATTTTTATTAAGTGGCGGAAACGGGCTTCCATAGTTTGGCCATGGCAGGAGTGTGAAAGTGACTTATCAACATCACATGTGCAATTACGTTTGATTTAATAAGCCGTCCCCACATCAATCATCCATTTCCAAATTTTATGAATCAATGAACCGTAGATCTTACCAACCAATTTCTATACAAATCCATTCAGCCATTTATGATTTATAACCTAACCTTTAAATGAAGCACAACACTTTATAGTACAAAATCTCAAGTTTAAAAACTTCAGCAGGTTGGAATTAATCTATAAAATTAAAGCTGCGGTCGGCAACTTTTTTTTAGTCATATTAGCTTGAACTCTCATGGGATTCTGGAAGTAGAGTATTAAATAGGCTGTTTAGGAAAAATAACGAAATCTGTAGCTCCCTCTGAAGCCTGTAATCATGCTTGCAAAAATCGAGCGCTCCTGGCTGTTTTTAACCAATCAAGTTAGGGTGGAGGAATCCTACCTGTCAATCACAGCTTGTGCACACGCTGCTGAGCGTGAGTCTGCCCCAGCTTGTGTGCGCTCACACTGGTGTGAACTCACGTGCACAACCTCCACAGAGGGGGGAGGGGTTTGAGGGGGCGATTCGGAGCTTGTTAGAGGTTGGGGGAGGGACCTGAAAGTTGTATCAGTTCGAATTTTCCGACTTTAGACTCGCAATTTTGAAAACCTGCCGACTGCAGCTTTAAGGTTCTCATGAAATCAGGATGATCGGTTCAGCGCTTTCTAATGAAAAGTTTAAATGAAAATGACATATGTCATCTGTTTCTGAGATAAGCGTCCCACATGTTGGAATCAGAGAAGGAACTTTTAGAAAAATGTTCAATGTAAGCTATATGCTACGGTCGAATGGTGAAATTCTGCTGAGGAACCTTCATAACTGGATGAAATGACATGAAATGAGCTCAGAAAAGGAGCTCTGATGCTTTCTTAATGATCTCCTCTAGCAGATGAAACACTGGGCCGTCTTTTACGAGGGAAAGGGGATAATTCTGTCCCACAATTCCTTGCAACCGCAGCTTTTATAACGACACTCGATTATTTTCATCTCTGCTGAGGCCTGAAGGATCTTTCCTGCCACCTTACTTTAAACCCACGATGTTTATCATAGAGGTAGAATCTTCCATCCACTCACCTGATCAAACAGATAGACGGTGACATCGTCAAAGAAAGACACCGTCTTCGTCTTGTGTCCCAGCTCCTCCGGGCGCTCTGCGGTCAGCGTGGTCGGCATCTTCAGGAGGCTTCGCAGTTTGTGGGCCTCGCTGTCGTCACTTATCACGATGGGCACCGGGTGGGGCTCGTCTTCGCTCTCCTCCCCGCCGCTCTGCTCCTGCACACTGTAGGTCCGCAGGTCCTCGTCAGACTCGTCGCTGTCCGTGTCGCCATCCTCCTCGTCGGCCTCCTCGCCATCGGCCGGGGATGCTCTGCCTTCTGTTGCAGGGAGCGGGGGCCGAGGGGTGGATGGTGGTGGAGGGGATGAAGAAGAGAAGCGTCTGGCGTTTGCTGTGTGCTGCAAGGCCACCTCGTCTTTGGGTAAGCTGTGTGGGATGTCGCTGGATATCCCCGATGGCTTGTTTTCAACGCTTTCAATCGCCGTCTCTTCTGAAGCTCCAATAGAATCTTTCACGTCCTCTGTTTCCTCCTCATCTACCTTGAAATTGGAGGCACAATCACCGTTTAGGGCGCCGAGAGCTTCCTCCATGGCCCCCACCACCTCAGCTGCCCAGTCCCCCATAGATGAGCTCTCTTCCTGGGATGGCCATTCATCCAGCACCCCTTCTGTTATGGAGGCAGGGTCAGGGGGCTCTGAAGGTGCCCCAACCTGGCACCGCTCCTCTAAGTCTTCATCCATCTCTGTAGGAGAACTGGATTTCGTTTCCTCTTCTAGAACATGTTCCTCTTCCAGTTTTAAGTCTTTGCTCGCCACAGCATCCTCTAGTTCTTCCTCTCCTTCATTCTTCCTTTTCTCTGCCTTTTTTTCCTTTCCATCATTTTGTTCATCCGTTGCTCCCATTTGGAGTTCTTCCTCCTCATCCCGACTTTGCCTTTCATTTTCATAGTCTGAAAAGTAGGCAGAGTCTCTGTAAGGAGTCTCCTCACTTAGTGGTAAAAGACTGTGGTCGTCTGTTTGTGAGGCTTCTAGGGTTGAATCTTCACCACCCGTGGACTCCACTTTATCTTCATCCTCGTCTTCCTCCAGGCTTGCATCAAGGGTAGGCTTTCCCTGAGGTTGTGACCGCGGTTCGTGAGACTCTTTGGGGACAAACTCGGGACTCTCGTTGTTCTCGGTATCGTAGCCGCTGTCCATGGCTTTAGGCGAGCTGGAAGGGTGGGAGGACGCAGGGCTGAGGCCTTCGCAAGACCCAGTCGCTGATGGAAGATCCATGGAGTCCATGGAATCGGGAGTTCCTACCTGCTTCTGTAGCGACTTGATGGCCGGAGAGGCGTTCAGCTCGCTGGACTCGTCAGCAAAGATACCCGAAGTAACATCGGTGATGTCATCGTCTTCATCACTGCAGTCGAGGATGTCAACCAGGCTTACGGTGGAGTCGCCGCGGTCCACGCCGCTGTCGGCGGTGGGACTGAGCTCCGACTGGGGATCTGTGACGGTCACCATCACATGCATGTTGTCAGGAGGAGGCGGAGTGGCTTTAGTCATTGTCAGGGTCACCTCTTCTATTCTGGGCTCGAGCGGTTTTTGCATGATTAGATTTTCTTTGATTGCTTCCTCCCTTTTCTCTTTAAACGGTGTTTCATCAGCTGTGAGATCAACACACTGTTCCTCTGAGTCTTCACACTTTTTCAGGGTCGGCTTGGACACAATGGGCCCCCCTGGAGCCGGTGATAGATTAATCATCTCCTCGTTGCTTGGCACGTCAAAGGCTTTATCTCTAATGTAGCTGCTGTGACCGTAGCCGGGACAGTAGCTGTTGTTTCTCACTAACAAGCCAGTGAGTGGGTCAACAAAGTGGGAGTGGCAGCACTCTCCAGATGCCGGCAGCTGAGTCTCCCCTTCATGGCACAGGTACACATAGGCGTTGCAGTTGTCCGAGGGCACCACGGCATGATGTTTACTCAGATTGAGGCAGGCACTGTTATCTTTGGCCTGTTGCGGCTCCAGATAGTCTATGGGTTTGGGCAGAGCGTGGAAGGCCAGGCTGTGCTCGTCCGGCCAGGAGTCCTCGATGTCTGTACTTGGCATCGTGTAGTGGAAGTCGGCATAGCTGTCCTGTCTGCAGCTGTGGCTGGCCCGTCTGTGGTGGCCGACGCTGCTGTGACGGTGTTTCGAAGGCCAAGTGTTGCAGGTGTGTCTCTCAACAAATATGTCGTCTTCTTCCTCTTCTGACTCGCTGTCCCTGTGTCCGATGAACAGAGCCCCCTCGGCCTCCATGTTGATGCTGACAGAGTGGCTGTGGTGCCTGGTGTGGCTGGGCATGGTCTTCCTTAGAGAGCCCATCATGTCATAGTAGCCCCCCGTCATGGTCTTCCCCAAGATGCAGGTCTGACTGCTTTCCAGGTATGGATTGCTGTAAGCCTGCTGAGGTGGACTGTTTACAGATGGGGAAATACCGAGTGGGTTCTCCAGTTCCCCCAAAGCCTGACGAAGGCTTCTCGACCCCCAGCTTTCCTGATGCTCACCAGAATGCTCTCCTCCAATCAGGTAGTGATCTATCCCTAAAGGTGGGGAGTGCTCATAGTAGTAGCCCCCGTCTCGATCTTTGTAGGACACATAGTGACTGGACTCCCAGGGTCGGATGGGGCTGCTGTCTGCCACTTGCCCTAAAAGGGGCTCCATAGTCAGGGAGATGGCTGGGCTTGAGTCGTTGGAGTCGTACATGTCAGCTTTGTGGATGTCTGCAGACCAGTAGGGATCCATGCTTTTAGTAGCCTGTGATGGGCAGGCCATGCACTCTCCTGAGTCTGCGCTCCCAGTCAGGAAGCTCCCGCTGCTGCCCTGGTAGTCCGGGCTGTACGAGCACATGGTGTAGTCCGGGTCAATGTTACAGTCCACCGGCTCCTCGATGCGGATGTAGTACTCACTGCTCACTGAGGGGCTGTGGGCGCTGAGGACAGGCAGCACGCTGGGAGGATGGAGGTGTTTTGGTTGATAGTAAGGAGAAACTCCATGGTTGAGGCTTTCCATGGGGCAGCCCCCAACAATGCCCCCAGGTGGGTAAAACGCTTCCTGGCAACGATGGCTGGCTTGACCCAAAGTGCTCGAGGAGTCGGGGGCTCTGTATGGCTGATCCGCTCTGGCTTGCTCCCACTTGTACTCAAAGTTCAGGCCATGGGCCGTCTCTGTGACTGTCAGGATGTCGTCTCCAGACTCCGAGTGGTAGCCGTCACCAGCTGAAAAATGCTCCAGCAGAGGGAAAGAGGAGGTCGAGGAGGGGTGGTCCCGGGACGTGGCACCACGGTGGCTGTTGAATCCGGCATTGGGACGCATCAAGTTCCAGCGCCTCTCAAAGTCTTCCACTGCCTCACTGGCCCCCTTTGCACACAGGTAGCTGAGCAGCAAGTGGACCTCCTCAGCATTGGGTCTTTGTTCAGGCTGGAGCCAGCAGAACTGCATCACCTCATACCTGAGGAGACCGAAGCTCAAATAAGAGGGAAATACTGCAGATTGAACATAATAATGGGAATTTGTAGAAGTAGAAGTGGAATGGATTTATTTTTTTTGTGTGCGACTCACCAGCGCTCGGCCAGCGACACTTTGAGCAGCGGCTTGGGCAGTCGCAGCTGCTGCTCCCTCACAGCGTACGTCAGGACCTGTCGGTCAGAGTAGTGTCTGTAGGGTTGGTTTCCCAACTCAAACAGCTCCCAGATGGTCACACCAAGAGACCTGAGACGAGAAGCCGCCAACATTAAACAGAGCCTGAAACTTTTCTTACAAATTCTAAATTATAATCCTGATTTCTTTTTGTTGTTTTTTTTTGGGGGGGGGCTTTTATGCCTTTAATGGACAGGAAGCAGGGGCCAGAGAGAGGGGGAACGACATGCAGCAAAGGGCCGTCTGATGCGAGGACCACAGCCCCTTGTACATGGGGCGCCCGCCGTACCCACTACGCCACGGACCACCCCAATAATCCTGATGTGATCTGAGACCTCAGCTGTAACACACTGCAGTCTTATTATTATTATTATTATAATACGGGATCTAATCACACCTGTTAAACAAAGAAAGTATAAATACTCAACCTGAAGGTGTGTGATGTATATATTATGTTCTATAATTATCTACAGACCCCTTCCAGACCCCTCAGCTCATCTGGATCCGGTCTTCTATCAGTTCCCAGAGTCAGAACCAGACATGGAGAAGCTGCATTCAAACTCCCAGAAAGTCTCAGATCAGCTGAAACACTCAGTGTGTTTAAGTCCAGGCTGAAGACGCACCTATTTTCAGCTGAATAAAGCTCCAAATCTGAAGCTTTGAGTTTCAAAACTTTTATCTGATTTGATCTATTGTTCTTAGTTCTTTCTTTTTTGTTTAAAATTTAAATCTTGCTTTTTATTTCTACTGTTTTAATGTATCCGTAAAGCACTTTGAATCACCTTGTAGTTGAATTGTGCTGCACAAATAAACTTGCCTTGCCTTACAGGCTTTACATTGCTGAAGTGGTGTCGATTTTTGAGTTGGCCCAGATAAAAAAAAAATAATCATAATTCTTTCTTTAAGATGCATCTGATGTATTTATTTGCATGAAACTTTTAGAAATGATGCTGAATTTGACTAAACTTTTCATACATTTCACTGGAGTTACCAGTGAGAGATCGGCGGTGAAAGCAACGAAGTTTAAGCCACTGTCAGCTTTCTGTTTGAGGGTTTTGGGTTAAGTTTAGGAGAAAACGTCTGATGTATACTTGTGCAGAAACTATTTGGGAAGACACGGGTGATTGGATAAAGCTTCTGTTTATCATGGTCACCAAACTAACTGATGTGATCAACAGAAGCGCTGCAACTGGGAGGTGGTCATCCTACATTTCTGATAAGGTCAGAATTTTGTCTTTAAACTTCTCTCAGTGCAAAGTGGGATCATCGTTTTATATATACCAAAGATCCCTGGGTACAAAGTGTATATACACCCAGCTTTATGGAAACATTAAGTGGATCCTACCAGATGTTGCTCTGTTGGGTCTGATCAGCCACCAGCAGGTTTCCATGAACCTCGTCCACCAGCTCCGGAGCGATCCAGCGCAGCGGCACGTGCATCTGATCCGATGTCAGGTAGTAATCATCCTGATCGGAGGGGGGGGATTATTAACTATCCATCTTTGGATTTTTTTTATGTAAACTTCTGGATAAGAAAAGTGTTCTTGTTCTGAAGTCTAAAGACTGATAGCTGCAAACGGGGTGCCTAAATGCAGGGGTGGAAAAAGTACCAAAAAAATCTACTCAAGTTAAAGGAAAAAGTAGCTCATTTAAAATGTACTCAGAGTAAAAGTTACTTAGTTACTTCTTTAGTTCTTTAAAAGCAGGTTGTTCAACCACAGCAAATGGATGAAGGCCTTCACAAATGAAGTTAATCAGAACCTTTTCAACTTTTCCTTTCGGCACACGTTTGGTTCCACCCACTGACAGCAAGTCAGATATTCTTGCTTGCTTGGGGTTTTTTTCTGGTTCCATGGTCAGTGTAGACCATACTCTTTGGTTTCATTTTAAAGAGACCCAATAATAGAACAACACTAGAAGATTTTTTATTAGCCAAAACTTAATAGCTTTTTGGAGCATTTTTCAATGTGTTATTATACACTCATAAGCAATTGTCAACGCATATCATGGCTATATTAGCATACATTTGTGTGAAATTAAGGAATGAGTCAAATTTTATTGTTTAAAATGAAGCTTACTACCAAGTTAGCTAACGTTAACTAGCACTATAAAGCTGGCTGCTAACACTGACGTTAGCATACCATGATTGAGTAAAGTTATAAATTGAATGAATCAATGATTAATTGCATGTAACGTTATTTAGCTTCACGTGAGGTTATCTGACCTGTACATGCTTGCACGGGTTGGAAGCAGAGCTATTTAAAATGTAGTGAAGTAAAATACTTCCAACAATATTTACTTAAGTGAAAGTAAAATTACTTTTTTTTAAAAATCAAAAAAATGTTTTTTAAATTTTACTTTTAAAAAAATTACTCAAAGTACAAGTACACAAAAAACTACTCAATTACAGTAACGAGAGTAAATGTAATTTGTTACTTTCCACCCCTGCCTAAATGCCTTCAGCTTCGATCCACAAATGAAACAAAAAACACTTCATGTGTTTGCAGTGAAATAAATTACCTTGTACTTAGTGTGTGCCAGTCCGTAATCTCCAATCTTCACCGAGACGTCGGCAGTCAACAAGCAGTTCCTCAAGGCCAGGTCACTGATGGCAGGGCGGGGACAAACAGCTGTTACACGACCTCGCCATTTAGAAACACACTTAAACAACATGTGGGAGGGTCGCCGTGCATCTTAAGACGGTTCAGAGCTCTTCGTGCAGAAATGACGACTCTTTCGGCCTGATTCAACATGCTGTATTTGAGAAGAAGACCCCCGTCTGTCACTCTGGAGAAGAGGAGTCACCGCCTGCAACAAAATCACTGATGCTGGAGTCTAAAAGCAGCACTCGGGCAGCACCAGGATATTGTTTCAGGAAGTAACCGAGGAGCAGAATCCAACGTTGGCAGAAGCCGGAGTTGTGCTCGGTGGGATCATTATACATTTACACTGGGAAAAATTTAAATCTTACCAAGTATATTTTTCTCATTGAGTATCTCATTACACTTAATATCAGACACAATTGCCTAACAAGTACCATTTCAGCCAGATATAGGGACTTGTTTTAATACAATACATCTTGAATATCTTGTTAAGTGAAAAAGTCTTGAAAACAAATTGTTTTGAGTCACATTTCACATGAAACAAGCTTTTTTTTTTTCATTTGAAGAGGTTTTTAAGGTAATTTCAAGATCACTTTTAACTCAAAAGTCCTAAATATCACATCTTATTTCAAGAAATCTTGACAAGCTGATTTTCACTAGTTCCATTGGCAGATTTTTTCCTTATTTCAAGCAAAAACATCTTGTATTTCTTGTTTTTTTTTAAACTTATTTTTGGAGGGGCATTTTTTCCAGTGTAGCAGCAGAAACTGGTGACTACCTGTGTGTGAAGTTGTGTTTGTGCAGGTGCAGGAGTCCTGATGCGATGTCACAGGCCATCCGCTGGAGAATCAGAGGATCTGGGGAGATGGTCTCGTTGGACCTGCAGCTTCGGAGGTAACCCTTCACATCCCCCTGGAGAGAAACCAGAAAAAGCTGCATGCTACAACATCCGACCACTGGGGGGCAGTCTTTGCCAACTTTCTGCACGTTATGGCCTCTGAAAATTTCCTGTCTAGTCATGTAATTCTGCACGAAGAACAAATTTGAAGATGGACAAAGAATCTGAGTGATAAAACGCCTCTGACGTCTCCCTGGCAACACACGTCGACTACTGCTGCCATTTCCCCACAAGAGGTCATCTTGAAATTAAATTTAACTGTGAACCCAATGCTTTTCATCAGATAAAATCCATTTGCTTCACTTGGAGAATAAAGAAGTGATCTTTGCAGAAAACAAGTCTGGAAATGTTTACAGCAGCTGCCAAGAAGGATGTAACTGCCAAACATTACAGCACCGTTCTCAGTTGGTGTCATGTCAGTTATAGCAGGTTATTCTGACCTTAAATTAAAGACCAATTTTAGAATATATGTAGTTAAAACATATTTCTGAACGTTTAAGATTTCAACTACAAGGACATATTTGGTCAAAATGTTGAGTTGTACAAAACTTTATGACTTTATGTAATCTTTTAAAATGGTCTTCATCAATAGTTCTCCAGCTTTCAGAGTTTTTCTTTGGACATTTTCTGCTTTTTAACAATTTTTTTTTTCTTTATGAAGCCACTTAACTCATACCTATGAACCATTCAGGCAGAAAAAAGGCTCCTAACTCAAGGGATGAGCCAGTGTTGTGTCCACACAGAACAGACAACTTAGCAAAGAAGCCATTTTAAATTGGATCTTTAGGCACTTTGTTCCCAGCCTGTCACAGAGACACATCATTTGTTCCCATTTCTTTAGCTGCATGTGTGAAAAACAGCAAAGATAACACAGTCTGACAGACAGAAAACAGGATTTCTGCAGCAACAAGGTGATTCCCAAAGAGCTGTTAGCTGAAAACTTGGCATATCTCAGCATGGTGTGCAGTGTGTCCTTAAAACATTTGAGGAAACTGGACAAGTGGAGGACAGAAGAAGAAGTGTCAGGCCTAAAGAACTATCTACAGCAGATGAACAGGATCTGAAAGTGAGAGGAAAAACTCCAGCAAAGACCTGACACAGGAGCTGAGAGATGCATCTGGACCTTCAGCTGATCCATCTGCTGTTGGCCCAAGCCTCATCAGAAATGGGCTCCATGGAAGGGTGGCTGTCAAGAAGCCGTTCTTAAGGAAGGGAAACAGGGAGAAAAGGCTGAGCTGTGCCAAAGGACACAAGAAGTGGGCTGAAAATCAGTGGCAGCAGGTCTGATGGAGGGATGAATCCTCCCCAGAGCCCGGAGCTCAACATTACTGAAGCAGTGTGGGATCATGTTGGCAGAGAACGGAACAAAAGGCAGCCCACATCCAAAGAAGAGCTTTGGGATGTCCTTCAAGAAGCCTGGAGAACTATTCCTGAAGACTCCTTAAAGAAAGGACAGAAAGCTGGTCTGAGAGGGTTCAGGCTGTGTTGGAGGAGAAAGGAGCTCAGAGCAGATATTCACTTCAAAGCTGCTCAGAACTGAACTAACTCTGTTTTTTAACCTTTATATACGGTGTTATATTATTTCTTGGCAATATATAAACAAATGAAGGGTGGCTCAAGACTTTTGCACAGCACTGAATACTCAATACTGATTTATTTTGTTCATGCTGCTCTGAGTGTGTGAAACTCACCAGGGGGCAGAACTCCATCACCAGCAGGTAGGGGGTGACCTCTGTGCACTGAGCCAGGCACTGCAGCAGAGCCGGGTGCTGGAGAGCGCTGAGGAGCAGGAACAGGGGGAGATCTTAGGACCCTTACGTTTCCACACCGAATTAAACATTTATTTTAGACGCATCTACTTTCTGTTTAGGGCTCTGAAAACATTCCTCAGCTCTCACCTTACAGCAGGAAGCAAGATTACACAAATCAACTAGAGCAGAGATACTCATTGTGCGGCTCCTCAAGCTTTAATTGGTGGCTCATACTCACATAGTAGCTTATAACAATATGGTAACAATAACAATACATTTTTTTCAAATAACATACAGTGAATACAGCACAGTATTAAGTATTTTTTATTAAGTATTAATTAAGGCTTAATGGTGTTTCCTAAAGGGGGAACTGTTAAACCTGGCAACGCAGCCCACTTAAACCACCGTCACACTTCACCGCAGTGCACGCTAGCTCCTTTAGCCAGCGCGAGATGCAGGCACAATGGATCAGTTTTTAATTAAAAAAGGGCAAAAACCAGCACAAAAACCATGCTCATCCTGAATGTCTCACTATGATTACAACAACAAACTACAAATACAACATGAAGAAAGTCAAGGACATGCATGTCAGCTTCCACTCATCCCAGTATTAAGGTAAATGTGGTCTTAGTTGAACATGTATTGGCTGTGTTGTTTCTTTTTTTGTGGGATGTTTCATATGTAGAAATGCATATTTACACAAGGGGACTTTAGTATGTTGTGGTAAAAGTGGCTCTTCCCTTTGCCAATGTGGCTCTTGTGAAAAAAAAGTATCACTGAACTAGAATTTCATGAAACTCATCCAACAGAACAATATATCGTGAGCCTCAAGTTCTAGATGTAAAATCGAGTAGTTAAATCGAGTCTTAAAGTTTTAAAGGTGTACCGACCGGTAAGGTTGTGCTTCATCCAGGAAGTGCATCTGGTCCTGCACGCTCTTACTGGCTTTGAGCTCCTTCACAACCACCTGTGTGGTGTTTAGGCCCGAGTTCACCTCCCCCAGCAGAACCTGAAACAGCACAGGTGGAGACAGATGCATACAGGAGCACACACACGGATGCACGAACAAACCCAGTCAGCGTGGAGACAAAGACACGAAGCGGTCATGCAAGAGACGGCACAGAATGAACACATACAGATGGACATACCCAGTCAAGATACACAAGGATGGAGAGGGCGGAGGTGTATTCATGAGAGGAAAGTATGAGTCGGAGTCAAAGGAACGAGGGGAGTGGGGAGAACAAGAGAAGACAACATGTTAAATAGTTGGATAAGCGTGGACCACACGGTTCTGCCTGCACTGACGCCTCTCTGAGAACTAAGTTTAGGCCCAAAATACATCTGTGATCTGTTCAGAGAATATAAACCCAGCAGAGCTCTTAGATCCAAAGACTCAGGTCAGCTGGTCCAGTCCAGAGTCCAGACTAAACACGGAGAAGCAGCATTTAGCTGTTATGCTGCAAACAAGTGGAACAAACTGCCAGTGGAGATTAAACTTTCACCAAATGGAGACATTTTTAACTCCAGGTTAAAAATATTTCTTTTCTCATGTGTCTATGCATGAAATCTGCACAATATCTTTTCATTTAAATTCATTCAAATTATTTTATTTGTTTCTCTTTATATTCTTTTATGTATTTCTAATGCTTCTTCCACTCCCTGCTGCAATGCTTTTATTTTATAATAAAGCACTTTGAATTGTTTTGTACATGAAATGTGCTATAGTCAAATAAATTTGATTTGATTTAAGCAGCAGAAAATTAAGACTCTGGATCAAAGTAAGAGGCTCAAGCTGGAATTTCACGCTCAGACATTACAGGTCGGACATTTTTTAACCAAACTGTATTCTGAACAGCCACCGTGTGCTTACCTTCCCGAACCAGCCATTTCCGATCTCTTTCAGGTAGAAGAGACTGTGGCGGCCCAGGTCTGTGGACTTCAGGAGCTGGACTGCAACACAAGGACAAACTTTGTTAAAAAACACTAAACGTGGTAGAAATGTTCATATTTCCACATGAATCCGTGTCGCTCAGCACCGCCTGCACTAATTAAACGGTCATTAGGGTTGAGATACCGCAGTGTTACACAATAGAAAGGCGAGGTCATTAACTTTGATGGATTTCACCACGCAAACGAGCTCGAGTGATTGCCAGTGCTGATCGATTACATGTAGAAGTTGGGAATCTAATGGGTTAAACACAGTAAACAAATAACATGAAGCATTTAAAACTGCATCCCAACCCATTCAGATCACCATTAATCGGACTTGTTTACATTGTAAAGTCCCCTGAGGTTAATGTCATTGTAAATTGGCCCAAAATAAACAGAATTTAACTAAATTGAACAGAATTGGATTGTTTGGCAAAATATGAACCAGAAAAAAAGATTTATTCGTGCTGACAGACACAAACTGGGCACGTTTTCTCATAATAGTTCTTCCAACAACAAAGCAGCTCTGTTCCACACACAGACACAGCTTTAGTTTCTATTCGCCATACATGTAACAAACCCATAAACATATCATTAAGTTATGTATATACCATATAAAAGACACAACGCACCACTTCCAGCTCGTTAAATGCCTCCTGAAGAATCCATCTTCAGTCCAATCAGCCGCTGTCAACCATCTCTAAAGTGAAACATCCCAACATGCCAGTGAACGCCGCTCATTGCCCACGAGCAAACAAAACCGACTCTGTTCTTATGTGTTATTCTATATCGAGCCATCTCTGGCACCGATCCGTCTGCCTGTCCTCCAGCTCCCCGATGCGTCGCTGTCAGCATCCCCCGATGAACATGCCCGATCGTCCTGTCCTGACCTGTCCCAGCTCAGCCAAATGAAACGGACAGACTGCAACACCCCCTCCTCTGCCCCTCGCCATCCATCCATCCCCCTTTTTTTTTTGTTCCCCTCACTGCATCTCTTGCGATGACACTTAGATTCTTGCCATATAGCGACGAACAGGCCAGTCTTTGTGGCGTTATCGTCCTCCCACCAGACTGCCACACAGTCCAGTCACTGTGTGGAGGCCATATTGGACACCCCTGTCCCCGTCCCCGTCCCCGTCCCCAGACTGGTCATTCCTAACACCCACTCACACTCTCTCCGGCCCAAAGGGAGAATAGTCACCATTGTGTGGCTGCATAGGGCAGCACGGCACCAGTTAGGACCAGTTACTGTACACACTGGGGCTATTATCCCCCAGTTCCATGACACAGGGATAAACAGAGGTTTGGTGCTGCTGGCAGTGGGTTCCACCCACAGCCTCATGTTTACCTCAGCTATTCATAAAGCTGAGAGAACAATGGGAGGAAAATTACACGTTCTGAAAGAAAACGAGGCTCAAGGAGTTAATACGAGCCAGATTTCCAAACAGTTTGTGCCTGGTTCTGATTCTGATGGAGGGTTTCTTCCTGTTAAAAGTGAGTTTTTCCCCCCACTGTCACCTTGTGCACGCTCAGCACTGGGGGATTGGACTAATTTGGTATTGATTCAACTTCATTTGATTGAATTCAATTGTGATAAACCGCATCTTTGAAGTTTGTTGTGGCCCTAAATCAAACTGAGCTGAAACGAATGGGTGCTGATAAGGGCTGGGCGAGTTAACTCGTTAATTATTTAGCATCGATAAATATTTTATCGTTTAATTATTATTATTTATTTATTTTTTTTTTAAATTACATTTAATTTTTTTTAAAACATTTTTGGGGGGGCTTTTGTGCCTTTAATGGATAGGAAAGGTCATAGAGACAGGAAGCAGGGGGCAGAGAGAGGGGGAACAACAGGCAGCACAGGGCCATCTGCTGCTGTCTGCTGCGGAACCGGAAAAGAAAGTAATCGGCGGATCCACCAAACATGGAGAAGGGTACGGAACTTTTACTCGGCCATTTTCATTTTAAAGTTCTTCCAGACGGCGGAGTCGAAAGAACCAAAGTCATCTGTAAACACTGCCAAGTGTAATTGTCTTCTCAGCGTAGTAGTTCCAGTCTAAAATATCACTTAAAGGCAAAACACACAACTGATAGCAGCAAGTCATTCAAGGAAACAGACAGTGGAGCGAGGCTTCTACATAAATACTACAGAAAGATGCTGATGTTAAAAGTGTGTTTGCACAACAAATGTTATGGCACTTTCATTCATATGGCAGCCCATTTAAAATAAAACTAAATACTAAAAGCTATACACTACTTTGGAATTCATTTTGGGATTTTGCGTACAAATGCGATTAATCGTGATTAATCAGGGAAATCGTGTGATTAATTAGATCAAAAATTTTAATCGTTGCCCAGCCCTAGTAGGCTGTACTGTGGGATGTACTGTGATAAAGAGGCGCGGTGACAAGTTGGTGTCTGAGAGGCTGAGACGGTGATTTTTTATGCAGCCGACCTTCTTGCATGTGGATTTATAGGAGTTAAGGAAATGTACTGCTGACTGGCACATCTTAAATATTTAGTTTAACGGAAAGCTGCAGCAAGGAGGAGGTGAACGGATGATTAGATTGGAGCAAATCCAAGATGTCCTGGGACCTCCGACGACCATTAAAAAATAATGTGATTATTACTTATTTTTCTCCACACTGTAACAAAGTGCTTTTAGCAAGAGAATGAGACGCATCAAATGAGAATAAGGACGTAGAATTTCACCTTCTTCCAGAGGTCCCTAATAGGAAAAGCAAGAAAACCGAGAAAACGAGATGCTGTAATTCTCCTAAATTGCAGCCTTTTACAGAAACAGAGGGACACAGATTGTGGGCTATGGTGAAAGCTGGCAGTTAGGCGAGTTCAAAATGTTTTCCTTAACTTCGCCGTTACACATTAGGTTTAAATGACTGAATAATCGCCTCACTGATGTGCTGTCCATGGTGCTGAACGGTGAAACCGAGGAGAACCCTGAATGCAGTTAAACTGGATACTAAAAGTGTCGTTACACCAACGTAAAAACAGATTTAATTAAGCATATTTTTACAACTCTAAGTGGTAAACGGGTTCACCGTCATGCTCACGGCTGCCTGTGTTGTTAGTTGATTATCTGCGTCTGATTCTAAGCGGTTCTGCTTGTTTGCAACTCTTCCGATGTGCGTTGCTCTCGGTTAATGTTAGTTTTCACTGGTCATTGTTGAAATGAGATGATTGCATCGGTCTTAACATGCTGCACCACAGGATTAACACCAAGAAAAACTCCACCGGTAATTGTTTTCCCGAGCCAACAGGTTGAGTTAGGTTTGTCAGCAACAGATCAGCGTTTTTGTGGGGAATGACGAGCAGAACTGGTTTCTCAAGCTAATTAACAGGAAAAAGTCAGACCTCACAATCGCTTGGCCCTATTTTCTTTCCCTTCGTATCACTGCCTGCTGCTGCCTGCCGACAGATGCGCCTGTTACGGTGTTTGCTGCTCGGTCTGCACAGCAGGCAGTGATACGAAGGGAGAGAAAATAGGGCCAAGCGATTGTGAGGTCTGACTTTTTCCTGGAGAACGATTTTGTGATGCAAATGTATTACTCTTTTGAACGCATATTGTTTTGAGAAGCAAAACGCTTTATTTTTTAAACCCCAGCCAACTAGCCGGACTACCTTCATCAACACCAAAACGAGGCTGGAACTCGGCTCACAGGACGCAGCAGGGGGTAAGAAAATGTTCATAAATAATATTGCTGATATGGGATGTCATACAGCTTCATGTCAAAAGAGACAAACTATCCCTTTAAGACCTTCAGTGCAGACAGTTCAGTTGATTGAACAGAACAGGAGGTTGGAACAGAAACCTGCAGCAGCACCGGCCCTTTCACGGATCAGTTTGAGACCGCTGCTCTAAACCGTCTCTGACCTGTAAGCCCTAAATTACCCAGGAAGTTTTAAAAAGATGCATTTAGAGAAACTAAACAACTCCGAGCCAAGAATTCCCATCATCCCACTCAGCCCAGCTCCAGGATCCTGCTGCTGTTCTTGGACGATCATTTAAAGTCATGATGTTCGCCCATCTATGTTGAGTAATTCATTTAGAAAATGGTATCAATTTAGCGGTCGATAGATCTGAAATCGCCTTGAAGTGCATTGATCCGCTTTGAGTGTGCACACAAACAAAAAGAGATCAACTTGTTTTTTGTGCTCAGATTTCTCAGTGTGTGCACGGCTGCTCTCAGGTCTCCTCTGACTGGGTGAGGCTCCGTCAGTCTGCACAGTGCAGCCTGCAGCGCAGAACAGCTGCATCAGGGCGGCTCCAAACTGGGCCTCGGCCTGAGCCAAACTCCCGTAGCACTGGTGTCTCATTAAGACTCCACCCACAGCCTCAGTGTGCAGCGGGATGAGCGAAGAGATGTGAAGGATGTATGAAAGCTGCCAGAGTTACTCATGGCTGCAAAACATTCAGCTCCCCGGAGACATTAGAGATTAGAAATCCGAGACTCACATCTGCATGTGTTAAAAGCATGAGACTCTCTCTGCTTCGTTCTGCTTCAATAAAGTATTTCTATTTCTATTATAATTTCTTTGTCTTTTATCATCTCTTTGCCTTGTTGATAAATGTTAAACATTTTTTAATTTGAATATTTTGTCATCCAGTAAAAGCAATTTAAAACTGCACAGAAACTGTGGTTAAAATTATGGAAAATACCCGAGAATTTACGAAAACTTTAAAAGTTCTAAGCATTAAAGTGCAATGAATCCATTTCTTCTCTCCATTTCTCTTTGAAAACAAAAGCCGATATTCCCTGATGGTGTCACTGGGCGAGGCTGTCCTGGAGGTGCAGTAATGAAACCCCGACTGCCACTGCTGTAATACCATATGGTTTCTATTTTTCACAAAAGGACAAAGAATGGGTTATAGGCTCTGTTTACTCGAATAAATATGTTCTCTTACCCTCAAATAATGTATGCAGATGGCTTTGGTTTAGGTTGTTCTCTAAAACCTTTCTTTTTATGAGCACCACAAATCAAATTTAACTTATTTTTTTAAAATTATTTACCCTATTTTGTTGATATCTTAATGCCAGGGGTGGAAAGTAACGAATTACATTTACTCTTGTTACTGTAATTGAGTAGTTTTTTTCTTTGTGTAGCCTACTTGTACTTTTTTGAGCAATTTTTAAAATCAGTAATTTTACTTTTACTTAAGTAAATATTGTTGGAAGTATTTTACTTCACTACATTTTAAATAGCTCTGCTTCCAACCTGCGTAAGCACGTACAGGTCAGATAACCTCACGTGAAGCTAAATAACGTTACATGCAATTAATCATTGATCCATTCAATAAATAACTTTACTCAATGATGGTATGCTAACGTCAGTGTTAGCAGCCAGCTTTATAGTGCTAGTTAACGTTAGCTAACTTGGTAGTAAGCTAGTAAGCTTAAATTTAAGCAATAAAATTTGACTCATTCCTTAATTTCACACAAATTTATGCTAATATAGCTTATGAGTGTATTATAACACATTGAAAAATGCACCAAAAAGCTATTAAGTTTTGGCTAATAAAAAATCTTCTAGTGTTGTTCTATTATTGGGTCTCTTTAAAATGAAACCAAAGAGTATGGTCTACACTGACCCTGGAACCAGAAAAAAACCCAAGCAAGCAAAGCAAAAGTTGAAAAGGTTCTTATTAACTTCATTTGTGAAGGCCTTCATCCATTTGCTGTGGTTGAACAACCTGCTTTTAAAGAACTAAAAAAAGAAGTAATTTTTACTCTGAGTACATTTTAAATTAGCTACTTTTTCCTTTTACTTGAGTAGATTTTTACATCAGTACTTTTACTTTTACTTAAGTAAAATTTCATCAAGGCAACAGTACTTTTACTTGAGTAATGCTGCTTAATGCTTCGACAAATAAAAACTAAGTTCATCAGCATCACTAGATACTCGATCTACTATCTTTTTATCGTATTTATTCTTTTGTTCGAGCCGTGACGCCGTCCCGTGTCTGCGTGGGCATAATCCATCAAGTGTCCCCACATTCGGGTGTCATAAGTTTATCGGGCAGCATCACCTCATTAACACACAAGAGCCATTGTTCCTTTTAGGCAGGAGGAGAGAGAGAAAGAGGGATATTCTCACTGGGGTTTTGTGCTCTTGCATGCCTCACATACCAACGAGCAGCAGTGTAGGCCGGCTGCCTGGACGCTATTATGCAAGCAGCAGATGTTTGTGGGAGAATGTTAAAGAGTTCATTCTGCTGGGACCTGCAGCGAGGGATTGTGGGATAGGTGGAGGCCCAGCTGACCAGCATCAGGGTGGTGCTCGCTCCAGGGACACACAACTTCGCTCATTCTTCTATTGCTCTCACATGCTCGAAATGTACTCGCATGTGTAAGGATTCGGGTTCTTTTTGCAAAGCTGTTGCAAGGTTTGCGTCAGCAAAGGCCGAGAGAAATGAATCAGAAACCCCTGACACAGCCGGCGCAGATGATATAACGATTGGAAATTCTTTGACAGCCGATCCATCTTACGTTTGTTCCCTTTCAACAGCAGGGTGAGGGTGTAAATCTCTTTAAATATACTGTAGGGGGTTTTACAGATTCGATCGGTCACAAAACTGGGAATTAAAATCATTGTCCATCTTTAACCTTTTCAGCTCTTCTCTGTGTGATCTAAACATTCAGGATTTAAATGCTGCAGCACTGCAAACGGCAGAGTTTAAAAAAAGATTCGGCTGCAATGAGCTGGAGCGAACGCTGACTCACCCGATCGGACGGGTTGTTTGGCGGTCGGCAGGGACACCTCGGTGAGTGGCAGGACGTAGACGTCCGGGCTGCCCTGGGAGGCTGGCGAGGCCAGAGTGGACATGTCTGCATGGTACTCGTCCCCGTCCACATTCTTGAACTCCTGAAAAACACAATTGCAGAGTTTAAAGCGGGCTACTTTCTTTAAACTGGTTCCTTTTTTTACACGTTAGACTTATCAACACCTCTTTTACATGAATTATAAAGTAGAAATTGATGATCAGGTGAAACAAACTAGCAAACATCAGCCCTGCACTACGTCATCAAGAGTATGATCTCATCACCGCGCCCGTTTTTCAACAAAAGAAACAAAGACACTTTGGGGAAAATACTTCATATTGATGATACTCTGCCGAGGAATTGCTGTTTGGTTGTTGCACCAACAGCTAAACCAAAAACTGATGGTGAACCCTTAAAAAAAGGTCCTGACAGAGGATAAAATGGCTCTGGACACAGCTGACATGGAATTTGACTTATCTAAGAGGGACAAACGAGTTTTAGTTAAAGACTTTTATAATAACAGTTCTTTTTAATTCTTGGTTCATTCACAGCTCGCCTACACAACTGTGTTCTTCGGCTAATTTTCTTACCCTAAAGACTCATTAGTTTTATCTGTCCACACGAAACCTGCTGAATTAGAGAGAAAAAGAGCTGCTCCCAATGCTTGGTATCAGCTCCAAATTAAACTCAATCAGGTCTCTCTAGAATAATACAAATCCTACTACAAATGCTGTGATTGACCATAATTTCCCCTGTTTTGACCTTTAGAAACTGTGATCATAAAACATTCATATGTTTACTTTAGGTTTGTATTTAAGCGCGATGCTTCTGCAGTTTATTCTTCAGGAAACGCTTTAGTAAATAATTAATTTATGTGAACATACTGCATGTGTGCTGTTCCATAACTACAGTTGGTCCAACATGCTGTCTGTCTTGGCTTGGACATTCTTGTAAGACGGATTTAAAATATCTTTGTCTTATTTCTTGGTTCAACCCAGTCTCGCCAAATATTACGTCGGCCCAGATTGCAAAACGTTGCAGTTTCACAATAACAGGCTCACAAAGTGTAATTCAACCACACTTTCCGAGTCCAAACATTTGTTATCGGCCTCCATCTGACTTTGTAATTTGCCAAAATTTTGCATTTCATTAAAAAAAAACTGTAAGATTACAGCTCCTCAAATGTTACTGGCAACATTTTGCTTCACGTAAAACTGTTGCAATTCTTATTGCACAACTAAAACATGTAAAAAAAATGGAAGCAGGAGGGGCTGAAAGGTTAATGTCACACTGTAACTGAACTAAGTTGGAGCCCCATCCAACCTTGTATCATGGACTTTTGACTTCTTCTTTGCTGTAACTCTTGATTGTTTAATGTTAAAAATCTAAAGACTTAAGACATGATTAAAGTTAGATATTACTAATTCAAAGTGTGGGTTAATGACAAAAACACAAAGTAAAACATCAACATCTTACCATTTTTTTCACTTTTATTGCAGCACTACATTTCCCACATGTGAACAAACTTAACTATTTAATGTTTTCTTGTGAGACTGGGCTGCCTGGTCGGATAAAACTTAGCGAAACACAGCAACACATTAGTGAGACCTTGTGCTAATTCACTTTGCAGGATCTGAAAGTTTGATGTAAACCACTAACACGTCCTGGATGGAGCTCAGGCTAAAATGGCTATGCTAACATGTCGGCTATGCTAACATGCCGGCTACGCGGAAGCTAGCTAAGTGCTAGCTAGAATGCTATTAATAGGGATTGAAAGAGAAATGATGTGCTGATATTTCCTAAAGAGATTTAGTAAAGTAAAAGCAGTTGTCTGAGGAGGACACCATCTTCCCTAACAGAGTGAACATATACAACATAAAATATACTGCTATTTAACAATAAAGCTTGCCGAGAAAAGTCAAAGTTCCTAGATGTTCCCACTTTTGTTGCATTTGCTTTCCAGAGTTAGGTTAATGTAACTCAGCTTGTCTGATATGTTTACAACTCATTTACCAGTTCAACTATCTGACATTGTTTTTACAGCAAACCTTTTTTTTTTAATGTGAAATCAGATTAAAAGTACTTAAAGAAGAAAACACATCAGTTTATGCAGTTATTTGCAATCCTGATAAAGCCTCTCTAAACCTCATCAGTGGAGGATATCGCAGTTGAATTCGTCATAATTGACCCGTGCATAGAAAATACTATGCATTACACATTGTGAATGCTTTTTTGCAGTATGAACTGATGCTTGAAAATGTAGAAAGTTGATATTTTCACACAACTGCTGAAGGAGAGCCGAGATAAACTGAAGCAAGCTGTCCTGGCACAGTTCAGAGTTTCTCTGAGCTGTTTGTGAGGCTGTTGGAGAGTCATAGTGTAAACAAAGCCAGTCCACTAAATCCAGAGATTATTAGCTCTAAGAGTACATGTGTATCAATCTTCTTCTACACAGATAAGCTTTTTGGTTTCAGGTGCCTTTTGGAAACACGCACGGCACAGACGGTAGAGAAAAGCTTCTCCAACTGACTTTCACCGAATGAAAGAATGTTTTCTTTTTAGATATTTCTACACAAAAACCAGTGAAACATTTTTCATTAAAAAAAAAAGAGAACTGGAGAAGGATTTCAGACTTATTTTCCCACCATCTGACTCAGCCTCTCAGAGACACGAGTCTTAAATGGCACCAGACAGCAGAATGATCAATAAGCCTTCTCAAATCTGAGTGGATTAGGGCGACTGGTGTCACATTCATGACTCTGGTGCTAAAAGATTTTTCAAAGTGTGTCAACCATAAAAAAAAAAAAAAAAAAACTATTTGAAAAAAATGCACAAGTGAGATCTGGGAAAATATCGCTTTGAAATAAATTATGAATTTAAAGAAGTGGCGGCGAAAACTAACAGAAAATATCAGAAAAACACAAAAAATTGCCTGAAATTTTAAACAATACCTGGAAAAGATGCTGTTAAAAAGTTTTATGAAAAGCTAAGGAGGAACACTTACTGTGAACAGCCATCAAGAAAGATTTTTCTTTAATATTACCGTTTAAAATAATGTGGCTTTACACTAAAAATGTGATCATCAAAGCGAGTCTCAGCTTTACAGTTTGGCTCTTAGCTGGTGAAATATCCCTTTTGTCTGTCGAATGGGACAACAAGGCTGCAGAGGATGTGGAGAAGGGAGGGAGTTGGCTGCATCTACGGGCCGGATGTCAGAATAAAAAGTGTCTTAGATGGGAGCCGGAGGGTTACAGGGTCCCATGGCTGGAAAAATGTGACCCGCTGCAACACCCACACAAACATATGCACACATAAACACCTCCATCTCCCGCTTCATCCTGTCCCCCAAGAATGCGAGCGCACACACTCTCGTGCACGAGGCCACGCACCCCTCCCTCCGCCTCGGATCCAAATCTTCACACGGCCCTGCTCGCCCTCCCCTTCAACATGTGGTTTCACTCTTTGCAGCGACACACACACACACACACACACACACACACTCCAGTATTTGCAGAACTGTAAAAGTTGCTCTCACTTTCCCTCTAATTTGCAGAAAAGGGTGCACTTATTTTCTACCTTTTCTCTAAATATAAAGCGACATTTTTCACGCAGGTTTCAGGTTTTCGTCCTGCAAACGGTCCAAAAACTTAAAATGTGAAACAAAAGTTTTTAAAAAACTGAACTGGTTTCACTCTTTGCAGCGACACACACACACACACACACACACACACACACACACACACACACACACTCCAGTATTTGCAGAACTGTAAAAGTTGCTCTCACTTTCCCTCTAATTTGCAGAAAAAGGTGCACTTACTTTCTACCTTTTCTCTAAATATAAAGCAACATTTTCCACACAGGTTTTCGTCCTGCAAACGGTCCAAAAACTTAAAATGTGAAACAAAAGTTGTCACATTTAAAAAAACTGAACTGATATCTTCGATTTTCAGTTGATCCATTAAACTTCGGAGGACTTTGCATGTCAAATGAAGGGCAGATGGAAAACCACTGCAGATTTTATGATGTAATTCCTGCTAACATTTACAACAGACCCCCCTCGTACAAAATAAATAAAGTCTTCCAAGCATCACTGGGAGCTTACCTGCACTCAGAGTCCACAGAAGAAGATGACAGATGCCTTCAGACTTTGCATTTCAGCCTTTTTTTCTGGGTTTCCCATAAACACACACATGCAGCCCCCCACCCGGGTGCCCACCCAGGTGCCCACCGGTGGGGGGCAGCTGGAGGAAAAGTGGCCGAAGCTAAAGGTTTCATCACTCTGCAGAGAGAACCTCACTGTTGAGAGAAGAGAACGAGGGTTTGCAGCTGACCACAGACTGTCCCTGGGATCGCTGGCAATGGAGGGATGGAGAGAAAAACCAGAAGGAGGGGGGGGGGAGAGAAGAGGGAGGAGCACCCAGTCTCCCAGTTCACAAGCCAGGGCGAACCTCTGGTCATCTGCTGAGGGAGCGGAGAGAAACTGAGCCCTCGCAAAAATGTGAGAGAAAAATACAGGGGGGGGGGGTTCACATACTACACATGTGACATCACCGGCTTCTTCCTCCCCGTCCTAAAAGCCGAAGAACATCTGCAGGACAGTCGCCCCACTCCCAGACAAACAGCCACACTATACTTGTGAGGACCGTCGACTGACCACGTTCAGAGTCTGACCTTTGAACTCATCACTATAACCCTAAAGCTGGCGTCCATCCACTCTGGAATTCAACTCTTAAACTGACACAACCCCCCCCCCACCAGAAGTTACTCGAGCCGACACAGTCTTCTATGGTCTTTGTGAGATGTCTGTGACATGCTTTCTGTGGTTAAAATACCACAGAAGTAAACAAGTTAAAAAAAAACCTTGTTGGAAAACACCGCCGAGTTCAGGAAAGATTCTTCACACTGGAAAAAATCAAAGTCTTACCAAGTATATTTGTCTCATATCTAATCAAAATATCTCATTACACTTAATATAAGACACAACTGCCTAACAAGTTCTATTTCAGCCAGATATAGGGACTTGTTTGAAGACAATACATCTGGAATATCTTGTTAAATGAAAAAGTCTTGAAAACAAATTGTTTTGAGCCGGATTTCATATGAAACAAGCTTTTTTTTTACATTTGAAGAAGTTTTTAAGTTACTTTCAAGATCACTTTTATCTCAAAAGTCCCAAATATCACATCTTATTTCAAGAAATCTTGACAAGCCGATTTTCACTAGTTCCATTGGCAGATTTTTTTTGCTTATTTCAAGCAAAAACGTCTTTTATTTGTTGTTTTTTTTAACTTATTTTTGGAGGGGCATTTTTTCCAGTGCAGGATTTAAGCAAGAAAAAAGTGCAATGAAAATGTTTAAGATGTGACACGGATCTGCAGCCCCGAAACTGCAGCTGTTCAATAATCTACAGAAAATCCCTTTGGATGCTTCGTCTGATGCGGCCTCCTCACATCGCTACACCAAGGTCATCATGCAGAATAACATTTCATCGTCAAAGTTCAGAATAAAAAAAAAAGAAGTGAAATAGTGTCCGAGGCTCATATTCATCCACACGAATCCCAGTTCTGTCTGGGAACAAAGAGAAGAGGGTCAGCGTTGGTAAATATCTTGAGACTCGGGACCTTACAACCACTGACCAAGTTGGTAACCCCTGAGTGTTGATAGACTCAGATCTGACTTTCAGCAGCCACATCAAAGCTGTCACCAAGGCAGCTTTTTACCACCTCAGAAACATCAACAGAATTAAAGGTTTCCTCTCCCAAAAAGACCAGGAGAAACTCATCCATGCATTCATCTCCAGTAGACTCCATTACTGTAACGCTCTTTTAACTGGACTTCCCAAAAAGAGCATTAAACATCTGCAGCTCACCCAGAACGCTGCTGCTGGAGTTTTAACCCGGACTAAGAGATCTGAACACATCACAGCAGCTTTAAAATCTTTACTCTGGCTTCCAGTCAGTCACAGAATAGATTTTAAAAGTTTATGACTGCTGTTGAGAATTAGCTGTAAAAAAAAAAAAAAAAAAAAAAAAAAAAAAAAAAAAAGTTTGACTTCCTACTTTAGAGGTACAGCAAATGCAGCATGATTTGAAGTTAAATAAGGGTGAAGATATACATTTAAAAAAAAAAAAAAAAAGAGCTCAAGCAGCCATGTTTTCCCCTGAATTTATGTGAGAATTATTATCGGCACAAAAAAAAAGCCCCAAAACAGCTGTGAGACAGCTGCGATGTGATGAAGAATGGCATGTAAATTAGTATAGCAACTGAGAAACTCACTGAGAGAAAAGTGTTTCTCAGAAGTCTCGCTGGCACCGAGTTGCTGCAGGAAGACAAAAGTCCACGTGTGAGATGAGCAATGGGAAGTGTGGTGCAAAGCTGTACAGTTGGAGAACAAAATGTAGCTTCTACAGCCAAACTACGGCAACAAAATGTCAAGCTGCACTCCACAAAGCTTTCACAGACAACCTTTTTGAAGACCGGAAAAAGCGGAAGTTGTAGCAGTTGTTATTTGCTGTGCCTTGCACATTTTGACCACGATGACCATCATTTCCCAAAGAAAAGCTTCAGAAACCTGCTGCAGACTGAGTGGAGGTCATTTTAGCAGCTAAAAGCAGCTAACGTTCAGCCTTCCTTTGTAGAAGCTCTTCTTCTGTATGCATCGGATCAAAAACAGGGATGCCATCAAATTCAAATCCTCCAGTCAAATAGTCAGAAATCAGACCAGATCAGAGGAAATAAATTAATTCCAACTGTTTCTCTGTCTGAGGCATGATTACTAAAATAAATGATCAGGTCTGATTATTGTCAGACTGTCATAACCTTTGTAAACATTACTTAACATGGCCAACTCTGTTGGCATCTTCTTCACAATTAATACAATAAATATCTAAATGGAACCATGAATTATTTTCAGCCTAACCTGAGTCAAGGTAATGGAACTCTAATTTGGTTCATGCACTCCCTCCTGCCTCCTCATAGGACTTTTGAACATGCAATAGTTGGAAAACATTACATTTATGACAGTTTCAGATAACAAAACATAAACACGTAAGAACGAGCAAAGGGAAATGTGGGTCTGGAATGTTTTTTGAGCCATTTTGAGCATGTGTGACAGTCTCACAATTTAGGAATACGAACACAGGAATACATACACTGGAAAAAAATCAAAGTCTTACTAAGTATATTTGTCTCATTTCTAGTCAAAATATCTCATTACACTTAATATAAGACACAACTGCCTAACAAGTACCATTTCAGCCAGATATAGGGACTTATTTGAAGACAATACATCTGGAATATCTTGTTAAATGAAAAAGTCTTGAAAACAAATTGTTGGATTTCATATGAAACAAGCTTTTTTTTTTTTTTACATTTCAAGAGGTTTTTAAGCTAATTTCAAGATCACTTTTATCTCAAAAGTCCTAAATATCACATCTTATTTCAAGAAATCTTGACAAGCCGATTTTCACTAGTTCCATTGGCAGATTTTTTTTGCTTATTTCAAGCAAAAACGTCTTCTATTTGCTGTTTTTTACTTATTTTTGGAGGGGCATTTTTTCCAGTGTACGCAAAAATGCACATTTGAGCTTTTATTATAAAAATGCTACGTTTTGCTCCGTAGATCAAAGTGGCTGCGACTCGTTCTGCTGAGGCTGTTATGAGACAGTCGTGCTGCTCAGTTTTAGTGCCTTTCAATATTTTAGAGTAAAAAACAAGAGAAAATAGAGTCCTTGTGGAAAATTCCTGCATTTTCCTGAAAGATAAAATCTGCTACTTGGGTGAACCACTAAGTGTCACTTTAGCAGTCGACTCTAACTGCCAACCAAACTGGGCCAGAACCTAAAGTGAGCCCCAACTATGAGTTTAAAATAAATCGGCTTATAGATCTCTATATCCAGGCAACAAATTGGAATATATGAAGTGAGATCATATTTTATTTTATCTAACTGAAGAGGGTAAATTATTCGGTGGAGGATCAGGTTGAAAATAAAGGCAGGCAGGGGGTCCTGGTGCATTTTTCTGTTCATGATTCAGTGTTTTAAGTCATTTTTAAGGATTATTTTATGAACCCTGTCTGAGGCATCTCATCCAATGAATTTGGGGAACCTGCACGGGTTAAATATTTGTGCACAAGCTTAAAGAAAAACTAATTAATGCATTTTTGGTTCTTGTAATGCTTCAAGTTTGCTCTGAAGGCAACTGGATTTGCCTCCAGGATCTCTAATTCTCACCATCCTCCCGCAGAGGTCGAGTCTTCATCTGTGTTACTGTTTCTAAAACACAGAGAGCTTTTTTCTTTTTTCTTTCTCTTCTCTGGGAGGGGATGTGCCTAATTCCAGATGGGGCCCCGTGGCCGGATGCACTGTGGGCTCATGGGTATGCCCTTCCTCACGCCCTCTCACTTCCCCCCCTCCTCCCACTCCAGCCCCCTCACCAAACACACCCTGACAGGTTCCAGCTGGGTGGTCCCACCAGACACAAACCAGACAATCCTTGTACATCTTCACTGGATGACTTGTTCCCGGTTAGGAGCCTCATACGGTGTTTAACCTGGATAACAGAGTTTCCTCGCAGATAGGACGCTGTGTGCTACGGCTGTGGATATTCCTGGAATCGGATGTCCCTGACTGAAAGTGGACGTGATCTTGGACACATCTTGCACTTCTACACAGCTTCACAGAGGCCATTTCTGCAAAAAATAAATCATGTTCCTCTGACAAGTGCTGTGCATGATAATGGCTGCCAGCAGATGCATGTAGTAGTGAAACAAACACACAGGATATGATGAGATGCACTTTAGAAGGAAAGGAATCTTTTTTTGTTGATTATTTTTCTAAATAATTACCGTATCATGTCAAGTCTCATGCTGAGATCACTAGTTCAACTGTTCTGTTTGCCAGAACAGAGGTCAAAAACCTAAAGATATACACTTAAAATAACTTGAAATAAAATTAGACTTAAATCAGATCCAATTGGAGTATTTTCCCATGCTAATTTTCACTTTCGAAAAGCTGGAAACACATGAAATTTACCATATTATGGTATGACGCTAATTATCTAATGCTAACATGCTAAACTAATAAAGAAACCATGGCAAATAATCAACACATTCTCACTGCCAACTCTTAATTTATTAATATTTGGTCAGTAGCCACTGGCATGACACTTTAGTGCAGTAGGTACCCCTCTAGCATAACTTTTCAAGAAGTAAGATAGCAACTTACACAAGCATAACGCTAGTTGAGTGTGTAATAAAAAAAAGACTGAATTTGGAGTTTGAGGATGGTGTAAATGAAAAATACAAGACTTTCAAATAGGAGAATCAGATTCTATTCTTGTTTATTTGCTTGTCTGTTATACTTTCACCTGACCTTTGTTTTTTTTACCTCCATCAGGTGTGCGATTGCCACAGTTTGTCAGTTAGCATGCTAACTAGCAAAACTAATAATTTGATGGACATTAGTGGAGAATTGGAGCATGTGCAAAAAGAAAAGCTGTTAAAAATAGATGCAGATCACAATCATTTATGTCAAAAGTGCAAAATCCAACATTAGTCCTGTCAGAAACATTTAATTTCTTACTTTTGCACTTGTTATTTTCTGCTAGCTTGGTTAGGTTTAAGCACAGAGACTAAGTTACTTTATTATCTTTAGGAAAACTTTAAGATTTGTGCTAAAATAAACCCCCACGATAATGTCGACTAACTGTAAGGCAATACCTTTCCTCTTCTCGTCTTTCCTTCATTTTCTTGGTTACCATAGTTATGAGCCCCACAGTATTTAATTCACATGAAGAAAAACATTTACCCTCAGAATCAAGTGATCTGTAACAGGAGCAAAATGGCTTCTATTGAAATCTATTCAATATGATGCAGACGGGTTCCTCTTGAAATGTGAACCAGAGGGACGCTGATCAGCAAGTGACGAGTTAGGAGTGAAGATTAGTTTCAACTCAAACATCTGCATAAACAGATCTCATGTTTTTTAACTGAAATTAATATTCTTTTTCAGATGTTTAGTGACCAGTACTTACATGTGGAAAAAATTATATAATTTCACTTCCAGGATTGATTAAGCATTTCAGCTGAACTGAATTGAGTTGAAAAAGCTTTAATTCTGTGGTCCTTAACTAAACAACTTCCAGGGGTGGTCAAAGGGTTCATAAACTCACTTAAAATGCTGAGTATTGCTCAACTGGGGGCAAAAACCTGACTTTATTCCTTAAACCTGACAAGTTCTTATTACATTTCTCACACTTTCAAGTCAGTGAACAAGTAAAAAAAACTGGGATTAAAATACATAATATATTTCTTTAATTAAAATGAGTTTTAATTATGTGAGTGCATCTGGGAAACACCAGCATGATAGCATGTTGACATCAACACTTGTCAAGAGATCAGAGCTCTGCTGTGCATAAACACAACCTCCAACGTGGCTCCCAAAGAGACTCTGTGCATGATGAATCAATCAAGTAATTGCACTATTATCACTTTGTGCTTTTAAGTGTGTTTTTGGTGACCAGTAACTTGAGTGAGGTCAAAAAAAAGCAGAAACTTGGCGTGAAACACATTCCTGCCGAATGAGCAGAGTCAGTAGAAAGGAAGAGTTCACAGTGGTTTATGATACTTTGATACTAAGGACTGCAACAGGCAGTAAAGAAATCCTGCAGGTTTGTGAATATTCTATAATCACGCATAGAAATGCCTTTAAAGGCACATTTCGCCTCTTTTGACATGAAGCTGTATGACATCCCATATCAGCAACATCATTTATGAACATGTTCTTACCCCCTGCTGCGTCCTGTGAGCCGAGTTTCAGCCTCGTTTTGGTGTTGATGAAGATAGTCCGTCTAGTTGGCTGGGGCCACAAAAATAAAGCGTTTTGCTTCTCAAAACAATTTGCGTTCAAAAGAGTAATACATTTGCATCACAAAAATCGTTCTCCAGGAAAAAGTCAGACCTCACTGTCGCGGCCTTTTAAGTTTCCAAATGATATTTTCCAACAAAGGCCGTGGGTGGCAGCAGGTGGTTTTGTTCTTGCACGCACTTCAGTTGATTGTTAAAAAATATATGTAGTTTATTTTTGACAACAAAAAAAATATGAACAAAACAATAACAAAAAAATTCTTACAATTTGGATGAAAACAAAAGTTAACTTATTTTGATTTAACAAGATCTAAAAGTGGTCAAAAAATCATTCAACCACCACCTCCCCTCCTCACACCGGACATTTGACAAACAAAAAAGAGCCCCTGGTGTGTTCTTAATCTGTCTGATTAATGGGCGGGTCTAAAAGTCACCAAAATAATTTAAACAATCTCTAATACAAAAATGAACCCCAGATCTTGACTCCAAATCAACCAAAGTACATTCCAACTGCCCAAAGAAAACCAAACCGATAGAACCCATGACTTACATAACATAAATGGCCACAACACTCACAATCTCTTGGCCCTATTTTCGCTCCCTTCGTATCACTGCCTGCTGTGTAGACCGAGCAGCAAACACCGTAACAGATGCGGCTGTCGGCAGGCGGCACCGACAGGTCTGACTTTTTCCTGGAGAACGATTTTGTGATGAAAATGTATTACTCTTTTGAACGCAAATTGTTTTGAGAAGCAAAACGCTTGATGTTTTAAGCCCCAGCCAACCAGCCGGACTACCTTCATCAACACCAAAACGAGGCTGGAACTCGGCTCACAGGACGCAGCAGGGGGTAAGAACATGTTCATAAATGATATTGCTAATATGGGATGTCATACAGCTTCATGTCAAAAGAGGCGAACTATCCCTTGAAGTGTACACACAGTTTTAGTAGAAAGTTGTAAGTTTCAGCCTGCAGGTGAATCAGCAGTAACACACATACGCCCTGACACAGAATAAAGGCACACAGGCATATATGCATAGGTTTTGTCCACACACACACACACACCGTCCTATTTCCTTCAGTGCCGTGACCCATTTCAGTGTGTGCTGCAACATCCACAAGGCGGCTGTGGAAAGCTGCAGGGCTCCAATTGTGCCACGAATAGACTCGACCAGCTTTGTTTGCAATTGTTCCCACTTCCCATCAATATATCTCTGTGAAAATGGCTGAGGATGTTGTTTACTGAATGTATTGGATGTCTAATGAGAAGCTACGCGGGCTGGTGGAAGTCTATCCCTTTGAAAGACTGTATAAAAACTTGTGTGTGTGCCGAGGTGTGTCTCCATGCCTCATGTTTTGTTTTGTTTTGTTTTGTGTTTAACGTGGAGGTCGATGAGAAGTGATGCACTGCACCTTGAAGCCGATTTTGCCCTTCTTGCAGCAGAGGCAGGCCAGCATGAGGAAGACGAAGGTGAAGAGACCCGAGAAGGAGATGGCCACCACGGCCAGGGAGGACGACCAGGACAGCTCACTCAGTGGAGCGCCATCTGCAGGTCACAGAGAGGCAAGAACATCAGCTCTGGGGCCGGATTCTGCAGTTTGCATGAAGTACAACAGTGTGATCGGATGTTTATTCAGCATGCATCACATGTGAAAGCAGCCAGTTGGGATCTTTTATTTCCATCACAGTCCAGGCTCGTGTTTTTACTGGAAAATATATTCCTTTCAGACATAAACAGCCCTGCAGTTTTTACCCAGAACACAGTGAAGAACAATAAGTCTCTGCACAGCTTGACACCACAACACAGACACGTCTGCTGCACCAAATGGCCTTTTCATTCATTTTTCATAAACGGGGCTGTAACACAGCACTGGGACGGGGGTTTACAGAAGAACAAAATGCTTTTACTTCATTTTAGCTTACTCAAAATGTTTATTTTAGCTGAATTCAGCTAAAGTTTTATTATCTGTGCCACTGCGATGCTGCAGTGCCCCAAAAACACACTTATGGTGCATTTAAACCTGAAGCTCAAACCACAGAGCTTCCGTTAAACTGAAATATGCATGATCATTTTAAATGATTTAATGTGGAAACAACAACTGGGATACTTTCATGTCTTTATTTCTAACTTCTCGTCCTCTCCTGAGAATAAATGACAACAAACGATCCTCCACTGATGATTGGACTGTTGTGATCTTTGGGGTTAAACAGGATAATAAGCCTATGCATCTACTTCTACTTTGCTAAGATGCTTTTTGAATGTAGATGCAGCAACTTAGCAGATGGTCTTTTCTTTACATCTTTACTGACTGTAATAATAAAAGAGTTATTATTATTTCCTGATATCTACCCGACAGAACATGCACAGAATAGCAGATGTAGCAACATGTAAAGGCTTCTTGAGAGGGATCTGGTTTCAGACAAGATGATAGATGCATCATTATTTTTCTTGATAATTACAATAAGAAAAATTTGGCCAAAGAATGATCGCCAATAGCAGTGATTTTTATCATTTATTTTCCCATTGATGCCATGGAAACATGGAGCATGAATTCTTTCTATCAAAACCTTTATCACAACATTTCACAGTAAATAGCATTTGTATAAAAAGAATGGAAATGTTTTAAATTAAAGGTAAATAAATCCTGTTTCATAACTAAATCAATGCAACACAGCCAGCCATTGATTAACACTCTCCTGTTTTCTGATTGGCTGATTGTGGTCAACGGCATAAACGTCGGGTCGATGTATATGTGTATCTCCAGGCACAACAAACGCATCGTTTTAGAAGCCATTTAATAAATTAATTGGATTTAATCGTGAAGTAAAACACATCCGGCAGCTTTCTTATTAGTTATTGAGATATTTAGATTGATTAAAAACACTAGATTTAACCTTTAACCAGCCTAAAACCTGAAGCTTTTCTGGAAAACTTGGCAGAATCACCAGTGTCCACAACACGATTTAAAAGTTAGGCTTTAAAGAAACTATAAATATGGAAAAAAAAACATTTAAAAAGTTAAAACTGTCAAAATGAACGCATTAATAACGAGTTAATTATTCTTTTTTTTATGTAGACAAACAAACCTAACACTCGTTTTCTGATGAGTGGACTCATTTGAAAACCCTGATGTTGGAGAACTTTCACCCCAACATCTGCTGTAGCATCGTGCTCTGTCCACCGCGCCTCTGTGTCCACCATCCTGTTGCACTTAGCTTTTCAGATGATTTTTTAAAGCATTTCTGTCCTAATTAAGCAGTATAGAGAGAACAAGGCAGATACACAGATGTGCAACTGGGAACTAAAACCATTTAGCAATAAGAATTCATAACTAGCAACCAAACACAGAGCGACCTGAAGCTGCAGCACTACATGCTACAGACACCCTCACTGGGTCCTTAATGCAACATTTTTCATTGTTCTTTATGGGCAAAACAACAAATTTGGTGGTTTAATTAAAAGTGGGATGTGAACGGGATGCAAACTGAATGCAGATGAAGCGTCACGTTCACGCTCTCTGCTTCTGAGCCCCAACAGTCTTTTTCTTCTGCAGCATCCTTTTCCCGTCTCATCGAGCGGCTCCGAGCATCATTGGAAGCCCGGAGGACGGCGAAGGTCCGAATTACCCTCCACGAGGGCAGCTGCACGTCGTCTAATCTCACAGATAATACCTCGTTCCCACACCGGAAACGCAGCGGTTGCCACAGAAACAGCTTGGACGGACAGCCATGCGGGGGTCGCCTTCAGTATTAAATCTCTCACACCAACTCCTGCCAACAGCAGTGCCACCCAGCTGCACACACACAAACACACACACACACACACACACACACACACTTAATGCCGAGTAAGGACCGAGTAAAAACCACTCAAAGTGAGGACCAGTATTTCTAGTTCACTTAGAAACAAACAAAGTGTCATTCCAGACACTCGGTGGCATAGTGATCCAATACACTGCTTCAGATTTTGAGAAGCACAAAAGATTCAGAAAAAGATTTTAATCTGTGTTAAAGGGATAGTTCGCCTCTTTTGACATGAAGCTGTATGACATCCCATATTAGCAATAAATATATATATATATATATATATATAAAAACATTTTCTTACCCCCTGCTGCATCCTGTGAGCCGAGTTCCAGCCTCGTTTTGGTGTTGACGAAGGTAGTCCGGCTAGTTGGCTGAGGTTTAAAAAAATAAAGCGTTTTGCTTCTCAAAACAATATGCGTTCAAAAGAGTAATACATTTGCATCACAAAATCGTTCTCCAGGAAAACTCAGACCTCACAATCGCTTGGCACTATTTTCTCTCCCTTCGTATCAATGCGTTCAGCCACCTAGCGATAGCCGCACCTGTTACGGTGTTTACTCCTCGGAAGCAGGGGAGTGCTCGGTCTACACAGCAGGCAGTGATATGAAGGGAGAAAAAATAGTGCCAAGCGATTGTGAGGTCTGACTTTTTCTGGAGGGACGATTTTGTGATGCAAATGTATTACTCTTTTGAACGCATATTGTTTTGAGAAGCAAGACGCTTTATTTTTTAAACCCCAGCCAACTAGCCGGACTACTTTCATTAACGCCAAAACGAGGCTGGAACTCGGCTCACAGGACGCAGCAGGGGGTAAGAAAATGTTCATAAATGATGCTGCTGATATGGGATGTCATACAGCTTCATGTCAAAAGAGGCGAACTATCCCTTTAAACTTTAGGGGTGAAAAATTGACACTTAGGACATTCTGAGGTCCTACTCAGAAAATTAGAAGATAACATCTATATAACCTAAAGAGGTCATCTAGAGGGAAAAAGTGAGGACCGGCCAAAATGTCCTCACTATGTAAAAATGACCTCTGTTGGTTAAAAACTGGATTTGGTCCTCACTCAACACGAAGTGCAAGAACACACACACACACACACACACACACACACACACACACACACACACACTGATTTCTGCTGTTCCTTTGTGCTGATCCTCTGAAAGCTGGTGCAACCGGCTCTCGTGAGCACGGGGCTCTTAGTTTAATTGGACAGAGAGCAAACATCATTGTTTATCATGGTGCCTGGCAGAAGGAAGTAGAGAATGATGATGAAATAAGTATGAAAAGATGCAGCTTTAACCGTCAGCCACAGGATTAGCTGGCCTGTGCTCGCATGTTACCGAGCGGGGGCTCATAAAAATAGCGTTCCTCCAACAGGGGTCCATTAAACGTGGAATATGATGCCATATGCAGCTCAGTGGGAGGCCGGAGTGAAGAAGCCAGCTTGCTAAATTGGTCAGCGACCATTTAGTGCTCCGAAAAGCTAAACAAGAGAATTCAGATTTAATTACTCCATTTGTCGGGGGGGATAATTAAAGAGAGCAGAAGCATATTGTTTCCTATGTTGTGGTTTATGTAAAACTCCCTCAGATCCCGCCTCACTCGGCAGCAGAAACAGAAGAGAGTGACTGTAGAGGCTCTGCATATTAATATTTATGCAACAGAGAGCATTTAAACCCTGCAATCTATGAATATCACTGTCGTGCAGTCAACTTAAACAGCAGAATGAATCAACCTTTTGGTCCCAACATTAACATTTCTTATTCAGTTATTCTGTGTGAATCCAATTCCTGATACGTCTCATTTCTCTGTGGTTTTGGGTTCCACTTTGGGTCCAAAAACCACTAAAAACAGTAACCTGTATGCTGAAACATAAAATAACCACGAAAGTAAAGACACTGCGTCTTCTTTTAGCCAGCCATCATGTTAGTTCTGTGTTTGTGTGCTTTACAGAAGACATTTTCAAGCGGAAACCAAGAAAAATAAAAAAAAGAGTTCAGCAATGATGTTTTCTGATAAGCAGAGGAAAGCATGACTATCACCTGTTAAAACTCTTAATCACTTCTTTTGTGACAACTTCAGTAAACATTTGGACACTTTATGTCTGTATAGAAAAGGGAAAAGTAATTTCCCTGAACATAAATCTATAAATTAGATATTGGAAGAGTTTTTCTATGAATATACTGCCTTCACTGGAAAAAATCTAAATCTTACCAAGTATATTTGTCTCATTGAATATCTCATTACACTTAATGTAAGACACATTTGCCTAACAAGTACCATTTCAGCCAGATATTGGGACTTGTTTTAATACAATACATCTTGAATATCTTGTTAAGTGAAAAAGTCTTGAAAACATCTTGTTTTGAGTCATATTTCATATGAAACAAGTTTTGTTTTTTTCATTTGAAGAGGTTTTTAAGCTAATTTCAAGACCACTTTTAACTCAAAAGTCCTAAATATCACATCTTATTTCAAGAAATCTTGACAAGCCGATTTTTACTAGTTCCATTGGCAGATTTTTTGCTTATTTCAAGCAAAAACATATTGTATTTGTTTTGTTTTTTTTTTACTTATTTTTGGAGGGGCATTTTTTCCAGTGTTGATGATCTATTATAGAAGTACATGTGCATGAATCTTCTACATTTGAAAATTCCCAGTGCCTGTATAAGTCTTTTTTTCATCAATTTTCTGCCATTTATTTGAGAGCAGGTCTGCAGTGCGATATGAGACTTCCTGCAGCTCCTCTGAGGTGGGGACACAGAGGAGTTAGTAAAACAGACAAACAGAATTACAATCTCTCCAGAGAGTCCCGGCTTCCTCCCAGTGGGATACGTATGAAACTTCTCCCCTTGGAAATGAGCAAAAACGAATCCCGGCCAGATGTCCAAATACCTCAGCTGGCTAAGAGCCGTGACTCTGTCCTGAGCCATCTCTTCCTTCCTGTCACTACATGAACCCAGGTGAGGGTTTGAGCATAAATCAGCTGGTAAATCACTGCAGATGCTGCCCAAACCTGCCTGTTTGCAAACGAATCAATGTGCAAATATGAGACCCACTGCACATACACACAGAATGATATCAAGAGTAGGGCTGGGCAACGATTAAAATTTAATCTAATTAATCACGATCAATAGCATTTGTACGCAAAGTCCAAAAAGGAATTCAAAAGTCGTATATAGCTTTTAGCGTTTAGTTTTATTTTAAATGTGCTGCCATATGAATGAAAGTGCCATAACATTTGTTGTGCAAACACACTTTTAACATCAGCATCTTTCTGTAGTTTTTATGTAGAAGCCTCGCTCCACTGTCTGTTTCCTTGAATGACTTGCTGCGATCAGTTGTGTGTTTTGCCTTTAAGTGATATTTTAGACTGGAACTACTATGCTGAGAAGACAATTCAACTTGGCAGTGTTTACAGATGACTTTGGGTCTGTCGACTCCGCCGTCTGGAAGAACTTTAAAATTAAAATGGCCGAGTAAAAGTTCCGTACCCTTCTCCATGTTTGGTGGATCCGCCGATTACTTTCTTTTCCGGTTCCGCAGCAGACAGCAGCAGACTTTTACAAAATAAAAGCCTGTGAGCAACAGACTTTTACAAAATAAAAGCCTGTGTGCAACAGATTTTAATAATAATATAAGAAATAAAAAAAATAAAAATGTGTTAATGCGCAATAAAATATTTATCGTCGTTAAATAATTAACGAGTTAACGCGATAATAACGAGTTAACTCGCCCAGCCCTAAACAAGATCAATGAATTCTGCAAAGGTGGGTCCGACTACTCTTTTCTCCACAACAAAACAAGCTGCAATGTATGCCTCCAGATGTCAGTACATCATACACCCCGGGCCTCGAAGACAAGTAAACCTATAAACCGACTTTGTTCAACAAAATCAGAGTGAAGTGAATTCATCTTTTAATTATGAGACCATTCGCCAATACCTAAACGAGACTCCTCGAAGCGACAAGAAGCCGGCTGCTACAGAGGAGGAGAGTGTGGTTGCAGCAGCAGTGAAGAGGGGAATTCTGCAGGAGACAGGAACATCTAATCTTTTTTCAGTGGAAAAGCCACAGAGGAAATGTGTGCAGGTGCAGGAAAAAGCTGAGAACAGCAGAAAGAAAACCCAGAGGAGAGGAGGAAGGAAGATCACTGAAATGAATCGCTGAACATGTCTGAGGTCTGTCAGATTAGGGAGGAAACATCAACCGCCGAGAAACAGAGGCAGTCCTCGTTGTGGTGTTGAGGAAAACCACGGCCACTGATTGTTAATTCTAATTAATTAGATGGGACTCTTCCTTTTGTGTGCTGTAATGAGCCCAAGTCCAAAGAGACGAATGCCTCCCGCCAAAGGTTGTTTGTCCCCACAGAGATCTTCAGCACAATAACTCAGAGATGCTGCGTTTTTCTCTGCTTCCACCACTTAATGCCAGCAGCGTGAGCACCACATCACTTAGAGGTGGTAGCCATTTTTAGCCTCCTGAGGCAGAATTCTGTTCAAGTTGATGACTAAATGATGAAAAGGGGGCGAGCGTGAGCGAAGGAAAGGCGGGAAGAGAGAATCTGAGGAAGACCTACTCTGCAGCAGCTCCTGGGGGAGAATCGCTCGGAAACCAAAGCAGCAGCAGCAGCTCGGAGTCTTAAAACTGAGGCGTTCTGACAACTTCACGTGTTTGTTACTGTCGGAGCTGCCTGAAAAATCCCTCAGCAGGTATTTTTAAAGCTGGGAGAGGTTACTGCTGCGTATATTTCTGCAAGCTGAAACACCACCAGGGCCTGTGTGGTGCATGTTCACCAAGCATAGAAGTGTGGTGTAAACAGAAAAGATCTCTACACATCAGCTGATCGTATCAAAATGTGTAACGGAAAAGAAAAATGGTCGACCTTTGTTTATTGCAGGCCAAACGCTGTATTACATTATGCTGGAAAAATGTTGGTTGCCCCTCTTTTGCCCCACTGGTTAAATAACTTAACATGGAGTTTGGCTCTTGAGAAACTGACCTATATTGTTAGAAAGAGGGCTTCTGAATTTTAGGATATTTGGAGGATGTTTCTGGAACTGTTGAGGGAGGGAGAATGAAATAATGAAAAATATTTTAATATTTAATATTATAATTTTAAAGGGACACTATGTAATAAATTAAGTCATTTATTAGCTCAAATCAACATATTCATTCATAAGTTAGTCCTCATTGGTGTAAAATGATCTCTGTCAAAAATCTCACTTATCCTCCTGAGTGAAGAATAACTTGTCTGTATCTACATAGAGCAGGTAAGCTCTATGGAGGCTGCCATGTCCTTCCGGTCTATGTATAATGACGAAGTGCCGAGAGGGACATAAAGCACTTCGAATCGCGATTTTTTTTTTTTTTTTTTTCCGAATCGCGATTTCCCCACCAGGCCTACAAGCAGAAATGACGTCATTGTGACGTCATTTCCGCCAAATGGCTTATTACAGCCGCTAATGCTAAATAGATTTTATTCCTTGGCACATATGTCTTTGTGTTCATTAGCTTTCTTTTTGTAAGTGCATCATCTTCTTCTTTTTATTATTATTCCTATGCTCCCCCTGGATATCTTCTTTTTGGCGTTATGCTCACATTTGTAAACTGTTATTTTGTTGATTTACTAATAAAGTTTAAAAAAAAAAAAAAAAATGCCAAATAGATTTTATCTCGTAAATGATCCCACTAATAATGCACTGATTGTTACCAAACTTCTGCCGTAGTACACATAGGCTCTTAACTCACAAAACGAGGCATTAGAAAGTTTGTAAGTTTACCGGGAGTTTATTTACCGCTGCTAATGCTCCTCTTTGCTAACGCAGGCTAATGCTAACGCTGCGTCGTCGTCACTTCCGGTAACTCCCGGAATATGACTAATTGCATTGCTTGCACACCAAAGGAGATGTTATGTTATCTGACATGTTATCTGTCATCTGTATTCATAGTGTTGTTGTATGTGTGTTATATAATCCTTTGTACTGTGTGTCTTGATGTCTTTTTGTTTGTATGGACCTTGAGTCTGAAGCTATAGCTTCTTGAATCTTGACACATTCCGCTTGCCGTAGTTCAAGAAGTTGCAGCGCACATTTGAAAACGTGAGGCGCTAGAGAGCAAATTCATTCAACTTTGCAAAATAAAATTGCACCACTAGATGGGGGAAGAAATTACATAGTGTCCCTTTAAAGCTGCAGTCTGCAACTCTTTTTCAAGCATAATGCCTGGAACTGTCCGGGGATTCTGAAAGTAGTACATTAAATACCCCAATACAAAAAAAAATGAGTTCTCTAGGTCCCCTATATGTCCCGCTAGGTCCCTCCAAAGCCAGCAGGTTTGTTTACAAAATTGCAGACCGGACCGGTAGAAGGTAACCAATCAGGTTTACGAGCTGGGCTCTGCTGCCTGTCAATCACCGATTGTGCACGCGCGATACAAGGTAGGCTCGTCCCCACGCTTATTTATCTAGACTATTGAACTTCATTACGGGCTAGTCTACTTACTGTGTCTTCCATGATCGCAAATGACAGGTGAGTTGATGAATGAGGAGTCGTGTAGGCGCATCTGGCGTGCACGTAGACGTGCACGAGTTCTCATGTGTTTTGAAGGGGCGGGACAGGAAGTTGAATAACTTTTTATTTTTCGGTTAAAAAATAAGCATTTCTTGCATTTTGCGACTACGGAGGTCACCGTTTTCAACTTCATGCGTTCTGATAGATCATGTAAACTCTTAAAATGCCAAAAAGTAGGACTTTACGTATGACAACAACAAATCCTGCAGACTGCAGCTTTAAACATATTTTTATTATGATTTTTCATTGATTTAAACATTGACATTTAAACATGAACATTATATCCCCATCTGGCAATAATAATAATAAAAATAAATTTAAAAAAATAGAATCAAAATAAATAAACAGAATAAAACAAACAAAATTATACTAATGTAGATAAATAATCATTAATAAAATAAAGTTACATTCCAATAGGGTCACAGCAGTGCACAAATTGCAGAACTTGTAGAGTTATGTACATTTTGAATACTTTTATTTATTATTATTTATACATGTGTTTATTTACTCATTTTTATTATTTTCATTATTTCATATTGATTGCACAGTAATTTGCTGACTAATTACTGCGATTTAATGTATCTTTTTTAATCATTTAATATGCCATATGTTTTGGATGTTTAAATTGTTGGCTGTTGTTATATTAACATGAAAAACCAATAAATATATGTTTAAAAAAAAAAAAAGTGTAAAGGGCTGAAAGTAATACTTTTTAACCCATAAAGCCTTATGGCTCCATTTAAAACGTGACTGTTTGGAAGAAGGCTCCTGAAAACTAAGGAGTTTAACTAAGGATATCCTTCGAAACTTTTTCAGCCTGAAGAAACAAAAAGCATTTGACAGCTTAAACTGTCCATCCAAAACTATCATTTCGCTGCAGATCTGAAAGGCTAACAAATTTGGTTCATGAATGTTACAATAATTAATTAAAGGATTAAAGTCTTCAATCCTCTAAAATTCTCAGAATTTCTATGTTGAGGGAAACTTTGGACAGCCTTTGCTTGCATTTACATTTAAAGAACCTTTTCCAATCTAAATGTGCAGTCGGACCAGAACAATTACGTTAAAACGGGCCGACGCTTCCTGCCAACCTCTGCTGCAGAGTCAGATACCAAAGATACAACCAATTAGGAACATTGTTCAAAGAATTAAAATACAACTGAGAGACTTTTGGATCTTTTAGTTCCGCGAACTTTTAGGAAACGTTTCCGTTGGATTCTTGTTAATCTACCCTGAGCAGAACCACAGACTAACATTAGTTAAAGGAGTTAGTTAAGGGAAGGAGTTAAAGAATATTTTATCAACCCCTAAAGGGAAATCGGGTTGTTGCTGATTAAATAAACCAACGACAGTCACTTGCATGGATGGGACATTCTTGGCCGATTGTTTTTTACACTTATTTTCCTTTAATCCCAGAGAAACACTGAAGTATACTTTTAAAAGTTAAATAAAATATTCAAAGTATGACATGATCATGATCTAGCATCTCGCAGCATAAGTCCTTAAACATCTGACTGTTCCTTTGAGGCAACGCTGCAAGATGAGGGTCACGTCGCCGACTATTTCTTGTAAAAGAGTCCTTCACGGGTCGAGATTTTCTCCTCCGTATAAATAATAAAACTGAACCAAAAGGGAGCTGGAGAAGCGTCTGAAAACACGGTCAAAGTGTTTCTGTGGTGTTCGAGTGTTCTCAGAGGTGTCGGTGAATCACTGCCTTGGGTTTCAGACCTACTGACACTCAGTGAGGGAACGCTGGTATTTTCAAAGGGACGGTCAACAGAGCAGGTGGGAGTCACTGTTCTGGTGTGAATGGACTGCTAAAGAGTGGCAGGCAGGTCAGGCACTTAAACTACAGCTGAGAGACTGAGGCAAGTCTGAGCTGCACGCATAAAACAACACTTCCATCAACAGATGGCAGCTCCATCAGCGTTCTTACAGCGGCTGCATTCAGACAAACCAACAGGGACACCATCACCGGCCCAGTTAACAGATCCTCCTGTTGGTATTCCTCTCAGGGGGATCAGCAGGAAGTCCATCCAGAGGACTGCCGACACCCTTCACCCATCATCGGCCCAGGTGAGTGTCCACGACAGAGCTGCATTATCTAAAGCTCAGCGGAGACGAAGGTCCATTTGGAGGGCTGGAAACAAGCCAGATCCCAATCAAGGATGAAAGAAGCTGAACCAGAAAAGAAACTCGTGCAAAATACTGCCTGGTTGGCCGGTTTGATGTGATCAGCAGCATCATCAGGCCCTTAAAAAAGCTGAAGACATATTTAACATCAAGACTCATTAGAGTCGATAAATATTTTATAGCGCATTAACGCAGTTTTTTTTTTTTTTGTGCCTTTAATGGAAAGTTTAGAGAGACAGGAAGCAGGGGGCAGAGAGAGGGGGAACGACACACAGCACAGGGCCGTTCGATGCGGGACTCAAACCGGGGCCAGCTGCAGCGAGGACTATAGCCTCAGTACATGGGGCGCCTGCTCAACCTACTACGCCACAAACCACCCGTTTTATTATTTATTTTACTATTGTAAAAGCCTGTTGCTCACAGGCTTTTATTTTGTAAAAGTCTGTTGCTGTCTGCTGCTGAACTGGCTTTTGTGCCTTTAATGGATAGGAAAGGTCATAGAGACAGGAAGCAGGGGGCAGAGAGAGGGTGAACAACAGGCAGCACAGGGCCATCTGCTGCTGTCTGCTGCGGAACCGGAAAAGAAAGTAATCGGCGGATCCACCAAACATGGAGAAGGGTACGGAACTTTTACTCGGCCATTTTCATTTTAAAGTTCTTCCAGACGGCGGAGTCGACAGAACCAAAGTCATCTGTAAACACTGCCAAGTTGAATTGTCTTCTCAGCGTAGTAGTTCCAGTCTAAAATATCACTTAAAGGCAAAACACACAACTGATAGCAGCAAGTCATCCAAGGAAACAGACAGTGGAGCGAGGCTTCTACATAAAAACTACAGAAACATGCTGATGTTAAAAGTGTGTTTGCACAACAAATGTTATGGCACTTTCATTCATATGGCAGCACATTTAAAATAAAACTAAATGCTAAAAGCTATACACTACTTTTGGATTAATTTTTGGATTTTGTCACATGACAGGATTGGAGACGCATGTAAATACAGCCAAAATGTGCTGTAACCATGTCGATTATTGTAAATGTGTGTATTTTGCAGAGGTGGGTAGTAACGTGTTACATTTACTTGAGTAAGTTTTTGAAAAAAATCATACTTCTAGGAGTAGTTTTAAATCACTATACTTTTTACTTTTACTTGAGTAGATTTGTGAAGAAGAAAATGTACTCTTACTCCGCTACATTAGGCTAAAATGAGCTGGTTACTTTTCTTCTTACCTCTTTGGTATTCTACGCCTCATTATTTTTATCCCCCCGCGTACGCCTCATTTTAATGTTTTATTCTGACAGAGAGAGAGGCTGTGTTCGAAACCGCATACTTCTCCTACTACTCCCACTACTCATACTTACTTTTTGAGTTAGTGTGCGAGAAGTTCCCGGATGCATACCAGATTCGCCAAAATGTTGGGTATGCATCATGAGGTTACTACTCATACTCAAACTACCCAAGATGCAACGTAATGTGACGTCGCCGATCGTCATTTCCTGTCAAAACGGCAGTTTCAAGCTAGCTACAACGAGGGTAGGTTCACTTCCTATTTTCAAAACAAAAGCACCAATTGTATCGTAATGGCTTTCCCTATGATAAAAGGCAACGGGTATTTTATTTTTTTATTTTATTTTAAAATAACCGGAAGTGCGTTGCTCACTGCGGCTAGCTTTAGTAGCGCCGAATTCATCGGAACAAAATTGTAAATAGCCGGTATTTTGTCAGATTTTCAACACGTTTGGGATCTAAACGACTACTTTCTTGCCTGAAAATGTTTCAAATGTTGCTAAAGTTTACAGAGTTTAGAGCTTAAGCGAAATCAGCTTCAAGCCGTCTGATTTCGGCTTGGGCAGGAGCGAAATGCTTTGTGGGTAAACGCTCTGCATACTGTCTGATCGATGAGTATGCCGTATGTAGAATGGAAGTATGCAGTTTGCAAGTATGTAGTATGCGGTTTCGAACACAGCCAGAGACTTCCGGCAGACGTAGCCGTGCAGTCTGGTCACGTGACCATACTCAATCTCAGCGGCGGGACGGGTTAGCTTTACAGTTCACAGTCGTAGCAAACAAACAAAGAAACAGATGAAAAATGTCAGAATCAACAGTGGGAAATGAAGACACAGACGAGGCCTCATACTGAAAGCATGTTTACCTTACAAAGAGTGAGAAACAGCAGCTACATTATGTGTCTTCTGTGTCAACCAAAACAAACGCACATTTCAGCAGAAACTCAACATCTAACTTGAGGAAACATGTAGCGGTAAGTTTCATAAACTCGTTTTTTTCCCCCATGGATAGGTGAATGTTTGTTTTTTAGGTTACATATGGGTTACATATGTTTTAAACATTTCCTAAGTCTCTTATATTTTATTGAAGTACTTGAATTTACCTGGATTATTTTAATTTAAGCTATTTTGTAATTAATTCATTAATTTTAATTTATTTTATCAACTGGATGAACTCTAATTTGCCTAAAGATGATTATTTAGTATTTTTGTCTGTCTGATTGAATGCTTGTGTTAACAAATAAATCAGACGTTACTCAACAGTTACTCAGTACTTGAGTAGTTTTTTCACCGAGCAATCTTTTACTCTTACTCAAGTAATTATTTGGATGACTACTTTTTTGTTTCGTAAGCGTTTTAATAAAAGGAAAAAAAAAAACGGACGGAGGATATCTCTACCCCTGTCGGTCTTCTTCGGGTCGAGGCAACCGATGAAAAGAAAGGCTGAGATGGTAACTGAGGGTCTACCATCACTCTACATACCATCAAAGTTGCTGAGCACACTGTTAGGGCAAAAAGCACAGGGCAGGACATCATCTCCTCGAACTACGTAGCATAAAATGACACAAATAAGCGCCTTAATAACACGCCCGTGTGCAATAACGACATCTTTTCATGAGGCCAGGCTACAAATGCACGGAATCATGAGTGGCAGGAAGTGCAACGACAGTTGGGAACATTGTACAGGATGATAATCAAACCAGTGATCACCAAGGTCCATGAATCAGTGGCCTCTGCCATCCCCTCTGACCTCATCGTGAGGTCATCATGAGGTCACACTGGAAAAAATGCCCCTCCAAAATTAAGTAAAAAAAAACAACGAATACGAGATGTTTTTGCTTGAAATAAGTAAAAAAATCTGCCAATGGAACTGGTGAAAATCGGCTTGTCAAGATTTCTTGAAATAAAATGTGATATTTAGGACTTTTGAGTTAAAAGTGATCTTGAAAATAGCTTAAAAACCTCTTCAAATGAAAAATAAAAGCTTGTTTCATTTGAAACATGACTCAAAACAAGATGTTTTCAAGACTTTTTCACTTAAGATATTCAAGATGTATTGTATTAAAACAAGTCCCTATATCTGGCTGAAATGGTACTTGTTAGGCAGTTGTGTCTTTATATTAAGTGTAATGAGATATTCAATGAGACAAATATACTTGGTAAGATTTAGATTTTTTTCCAGTGCATCATGAACGGAGTTGTCAACATCCGGACAAACTCGAACTTCAGGTGCATATAAACTGGGAACAGAATAAGGAGACTATTGTATTTGTATGGTTTTTTTGTGCCGTTTGAGCTTTTTTTCTTTTTTAAATGTGAGTTTCCACAGACTAACCTTTGGAGGACTGGAAAATGCTAACATTGAAGTAAACACCTTTGTTGCTACGCTACATCTTACAGATCGAAATGGATGGAAACACACACACAGAGTCCCGTATATGTCAGAAATTCTGTCTGAAATTTCCCACAGTCTGCAGCATCAGGGGACGGGCCACTTAAAGAGACATCTTAACTGTTATTTTAAGACCAGACTGAGCAGCAGCAGCAATATTTAGCTCTTCCGTTTGTCTGTAAGTAGTCTCAAAAGAGGTTTAAATGCTGCGAATTGTTCATTAGGTTTTGTCCCACTACATCAAATATACCCCAGAGAAAACAAAGTGAAATCACCCCAAAAAGGACCTCGGGTTTCTCTGCAGAGGTTGTAAACACGGTCACAAGATAAGGAATGGATACGATCAATACCAGCTCCTCTGAAAGAGATATGCATGAGAGTGTCCGTGTGCCAAACCAGAGGCAGAGATGGAGCTGCTGCTCTCACAGCCAACAGTCACTGTATCAAAAATGCTGGTGCCGGTAAAATAAATCACGGCCCCCGCCCCCACCCTCTGCCCTGACACCATGCATCCATCAGACGCTCAGTGAGATGCAGGGCGGCATGACAACAGGAGGACTCATCATTCTGAGGAAAAAAAAACAGCAACAGAAGAGAGGAAGAGATGATGGAGACGGGCGGGGGGGGGGCGCAGATGGGTGGAGCTGGAGGTGGTTAAACAACATGTGAAGTGCATGAAGCTGATGATCCGATCACGAACAATCTGTGTCTGAGGCCGAGGACTAAATCTGCTGCACAGCTGCTGGTTCTGCAGCGCTCGCGCTCGTTTCTGCTCGCAGGCCAACAAACAGCAACCTCGGTGCACGTTTGGCGTGTCATCAGCAACGTAAACACCAAATGTTCCTGAACAGCTGCTGAGAGACGTCTGGCTCAAAAAAAATAAAAATAAATAAAAATCTGCACGTTTCCATGGCAACGCCTTCCCTGAAATCCCATTCGGGCTCATTCGAATGCTCTCCTGATGCTCACGAACACAGAGCCAAAAACAAAAAAAAAAAAACTTGCCTTTGACACCGGAGAGAAAATTAACCCTCCACACACTTCCTGTTTTTCTTTTTGATGGTTCCTGAATACTTCTGTAAACAGTTTCAGGTGATAGAAGGTCCATTATTCTCTCTCGTGTGGACTGTCTGCAGCACAATCTCATATTCAGATATGTCAGATGTGCACTGGTCCACAGGAAAAAAGACCTAAACGGTTTTAAATAAATAAATTGTAAGGTGGATCTGTTTGGGGGGGGGGGGTGTCATCACCCTGTAAATAGGATGTTCTGCTCAGTGGTCGCCCTGTTTCACATGCCCTTTTTGTCAAAAGATCGCCTCATGTTTGCTTCTCTGGTGAATTATAACAAAATTTTGTAGGATAGCCTGAAGAAAACCCATCTATGGGTGCATAAAGACATAAAAGCTAAAAGTTGTGTTTGGTGCGTCTCATCATGAGAGTCTGGACCCCTGCTGACCAGGAAGGCCATCAAGCAGGAACTGGATAGAGGGGATGATAGCTTGTCTTGTCGTGGAGTCTGTCCCATCCGAGTCTGGATGTTCCAGCAGAAAAGATACAAACCTTTGAGAAAATATGGAAACCTTTCTAAGAGTTTCAGAATTGCTAACGGTACATGGGACGCCTTCAGTCCCGGAGCCCAGAGGGGGAACATCCGGTTTGGCTTTATTTTGATTCCAAGATGGTTTACACAGAGTTTGTAATTGTAGGGAAATAGTTTGGAGGGTTCCCAGGCTAAATATAAGTTAATCATGTCTGTTATTTTGCGTAAAAAAATGAAAACCCTGCATATAGATCCATGAAGTCCCACTTTTCGGTTTTTCCTGCAGATATGACGTGTAAGGCTGATTTCAGCCTGAATGAACACCTGAGTCATCTCTCCTCTTTAAACTAATTCAGACGGCCTCCCGTGCTGGAATATTCCGCTTTTCATTTCCCTGCCGAAGCCGAAAGCTTCAAAACAATTACAGTGTGGATCCATCTCACAGAGGAAGAGGAGGAAGAGGAGGATTAGCCCCTCGCATCATGTGGGAGTCGGGCCTTCCTTCCATCCGTGATCAGGCAGGTGCTGCAACCTAATTACGCAGGAAGCTTTAAGCGTGAGACACGTGTCCTCGGAGCAGCCATGTTATCGGTGTTCAGCATCTCTACAGATAAGAGGAGCCTGTGTCTCTGTGAATAAGACCTGATGTGGCAGAGCATTCAGCAGGCTGAGTGTTTCCTCGGCTTCTGACAGCCTCCATCTGAGACTCCGCCTCCATCAGCTCGGCCCCCAGAGGGCCCGACGGGCTCCTCAGCACAGCAGAAGGACGCTTCTCTCCATCTTTCTCCCACTCTTTCCTTTGGTCATATTCATTTATTTCTCCTTTCTGTCACTTCTCTACCTCTTTGTCTACTTTTACTTTCCCTCCATCTCCCTTTGCTCTTCTTTTTTTGGCTCTTTTCCACTCGTTTATGCTTTTACTTTTTCTCATTTTTCTTTGCTCTGATCCCTCATCACCTCTTCTTTTTAAACTTTTCATCACTCGTCTTTGCCTCTCTTCTGTTTTCCCTTCTTAATTTTCTCCTCTTTGTGTTCCTTCAATCTATTCCTTTAATTTCCCTCTTTCTTCCTTTCTCTTGTCCTTCCTTTTGTTACTTCCTACATTTATTCATTTCTTCCTTTCCAGTTTCTCCCTACCTTTACTCTGTTCTTCCTTCCCTCTTTCCCTTCAGCTTTACCTTATTTCTTCCTTCTTTTCTTTTAATTGCTTCCTTTTCTCTTTCTTCCTACATCTACACCATTCTTCCATCTTCCTTTCCCTTTCTATTCCTTCAGTTTCTTGCTTCTTTAACAGTTTCTCTCTCTTCCTTTAACCTTTGCTTCCTTCCCTCTTTCCCTTTTCCTCTTGTTTCCACCTTCTTATTTCCATCCTTTCCTTTCCGTATCTTTTCACCCTACATATTTTCTGCATTTCTTTTTCCCTCCCTTTCCTAAACACTTTTTTTCCACTGACCTAAAACCCTTCTTTATTTATTTAATCATCTTTATCATTTCCAGCATACTTTGATCGAGCATAAAAGATGTTAGTCTTTGCTGCGAGTTCAGAGTCCGTCAACAATCATCTGACAACTTTAACGTCTCTTCTGCTTTTCATTCAAAGCCGTGAGATAAATGTTTACACTCATAAGCTGTGGCGTGCACGTCCACATGCTGAGCTGTATGTGTGTGGGATCTGTTAAAGGTCACAACACCGAGAACCAGCAACGCGATCCCTGCTTCTGACCTCCCGTCACAACAAACTCCTTTGTTTGCCCTCATCTTTTCTGCCCTTTTCTCTCCACCTTAATGCGTTGCCAGTCCCCCGGGATGAAGGGATTTCACTGCATGTGGGTTTCTCCCGGTGTTTCCGTCGTGTGCGTGGGGTCAAACTGGAGTCGCGTTGTTCTCTGTGGGTTTGTTTGGTGGCGGCATGGAGAAACAGCCAGCCTGCTGAGAGGATTAGGAGTTTATGAAGACAATAAAACCGCAGGCGAAGGCGGATTAAGCGCCCGTGTTGGCTGATGACATTACATGTGGATTTTAATATTAATGTAAATGCGCTCTGAGCATTTATGTCCTAAAGTGCTATCAGCCATTATATTACACATCACGTTGAATCACCAAGCCTGCAACTGTCCCTTGAATTTCCTGCAAATATGAAGTTATCGGCTGTGTTCGAAACCGCATACTTCTCCTACTACTCATACTAACGTTTTGAGTTAGTATGCGAGTTTGAGTAAGCGAGAAGTTCCCGGATGCATACTAGATTCTCCGAAATGTTGGGTATGCATCATGAGGTTACTACTCATACTCAAACTACCTAAGATGCAACGTAACGTGACGTCGCCGATCGTCATTTCCTGTCTAAACGGCAGTTTCAAGCTAGCTACAATGAGGGTAGGTTCACTACCTGTTTTCAAAACAAAAGCACTGGGACGGTTGGTGGCGTAGTGGGTTAAGCAGCCGCCCCATGTACAGAGACTACAGTCCTCGCTGCAGCTGGCCCCGGTTCGAGTCCCGCACCGGACGTCCCTTTGCTGCATGTCTTCCCCTTCTCTCTGCCCCCTGCTTCCTGTCTCTCTCCAACTGTCCTGTCCATTAAAGGCATAAAAAGCCCCAAAAAATATTTTAAAAAAAACAAAAGCACCAGTTTTATCGTAATGGCTTTCCCTATGATAAAAGGCAACGGGTATTTTATTTTGTGAAAATAACCGGAAGTGCGTTGCTCACTGCGGCTAGCTTTAGTAGTGCTGAATTCGTGGGAACAAAATTGTAAACAGCCGGTATTTTGGCAAGTTTTCAACACGTTGGGGATCTAAAGGACTACTTTCTCGCCTGAAAATGTTTCAAATGTTGCTAAAGTTTACAGAGTTTAGAGCTTAAGCGAAATCAGCTTCAGGCCGGCTGATTTCGGCTCGGGTAGGAGCGAAATGCATTATGGGTAACGCTCTGCATACTCTCTGATCGATGAGTATGCTGTATGGAAGTATGTAGTATGCAGTATGTAGTATGTAGTATGTAGTATGCAGTATGTAGTATGCAGTATGTAGTATGTAGTATGCAGTATGCAGTATGCAGTATGTAGTATGCAGTATGCAGTATGTAGTATGGGGTTTCGAACACAGCCATTGTCTCTCAAAAGAACCGGCACCTTCCCTTCTCTGCAGTAGCCTTACATTTCTCCGTCTGCACTCCTTCAGATTTTTAAATACTCGGCGAGCAGCTTCAGCGAGCAGAGTAATTGTCAAGATGCGAACGAGAGAATATCCTCCAGCGTGTGTTTGCAGAGCAAGCTTGGCATTTATCGAGTCCTTCTGGCTGTGAGCGCAGACTTCAGGGGACTGTTGCTCCCTGAAGTCTGCAGTTCAGGCGTAACTGCAGCTACGACCAGCGAGGCGTGAAAACACAACAAGACGTCACGTAGATGCCGCTCAGTGTGCCCAGATACCATTAAAGGGAAGAGAGATAAAGTGTTCAAAGCAAAGAGGGAACATTAAACAATTCACCTGAGTGAACCTCACAAAGCAGAGCAGGAAGCCGTCCTGCTGTTTAAGGTTCTTATCTGGATGAATCATCTCAGCCGGGGAGACTTAATGAAGCAGAAAACACGAGCCCTCACATCTCAGATGCTGGAGCGGGTTTTAGTCATTCCTGCATGCTTTGCTGCTGCCTCCACAGCCTCCTCGTTTTAAACCATCACTCACAGGTTTGCATTTGGTCTTTCTTTCTTTTCTTCAGAGGCCGCTGAAGCAGAATGAATGTCTGCACATGCTCAGATATGACATCACATTTCAGGTGTCCACTTACAGAAGCAGCTCATTCTGACATTAAAGTTGACATATTTAAGACACAAAAAAACACCTTTTTCTTGGTTTTGGGAGCATATATTAGGGTGTCTGGGGCCACCAGCAAGTGTAAGTCGTTCTCATTTCAAAATCATATCACTCCTTAAGTTGACCCCGCCTCCTCTGCTAAGCCCCGCCCACTCACAGCGACCCTGCTGGAATGATGAAGCCAGCTGTGTGTTTTTGCAGCTTTTTATGTAATTTCTGTCCATTTGGTCTTTTTCAAGCTTTTCTGTCATGCTTTTGTGATACACACTAGTGTGAAAACACTTGGTCACTTTTTGTTCAGTTGCAGTCAAAAATCTGTTGTTTATTTGTGTGGATAACTTTACACAGCACTTTAATATTGCCAGTAATAACTAGCTAAAGATTCAATGATTTAAAAATACTATTGTGGGAGGCAATGTTGGTGTACAGAAAAAAAAAAAAAAATGGAGAAAGCGGAACCGAAGTGCGGTAATCGTTGCACCGCGACGTCTTAGGTGGGGAGTCCCTCCCTCTGCTCTCAGACCGAGGCTGTGTTCGAAACCGCCTACTACATACTACATACTTGAAAACGGCATACTGATCGATCAGACAGTGTGCAGAGCGTTTACACACAGTGCACTTCACTCCTGCCCGAGCCGAAATCAGCCGGCCTGAAAAGCTGATTTCGCTTAAGCTCTAAACTCTGTAAACTTTAGCAACATTTGAAACATTTTCAGGCGAGAAAGTAGTCATTTAGACCCCCAAGGTGTTTAAAATCTGACAAAATATCGGCTATTTACAATTTTGTTCCCACGAATTTGGCGCTGCTAAAGCTAGCCGCAGTGAGCAACGCACTTCCGGTTATGCCGTTTTGACTGCTCTCGTCCCGTTAACGGAATTTGACCGTTCAAATGGCGATGGGCAACGTCACGTTACGTTGCATCTTGGGTAGTTTGAGTGTGACAAGTAACCTCATGATGAATACTCAACATTTCGGCGAATCTAGTATGCATCTAGTGTACATCCGGGAACTTAAAAAAGTAGGACTAGTAGGAATAGTAGGAGAAGTAGGCGGTTTCGAACACAGCCCGAGATTCGGGGAAGAAGATGGCGGCTTGCTCTTTCACTTACAGATGCAATGATTCTGTTTTCCAGGTTAGTACACGGTAAAATGTACATAAATCTGTCTCCTCTTGAAGTGTACAGTCATGTGTAGTAGCTGTGATATGTCTGTTGTGGAATTTTTTACGTGTTTCAGTGAGTTTAGGAACCGCGGCTAGAACCGCGAGATACAGTTTTTTTCTGTAAGCTATGGCGCTAACGGTTGTTTAGCCTGTGTGTGCTTGTGACTGTGCAGGTGTTCGATTCTGTATGATGATGTCTCCACTCCCTGGCAATGTCTTCATTTCGGTTTCTGAGGTCCTGATATGTTAAGGATGAGTGTTAATGTTATAGTAAAATAAGGAGGTTTATAGTTAACAGCTTAAGAGTTATTCCTGAATTTTCACAGGAACCGTTATGGTCTGGTCTGAGCTAAGAAAAATGCAATATAAGTTGAATGGTTATCCCTATGTGTACAATGTTCCATGTTTTGACTCTAAAGTCATTTAAAGATTAATTTAAAGCCAAAGAGAGTTACATTATTACATTAATGTTAAAGTGAGTTTCCTGAGTTAAAAAGAAACAAAGATACATCTACCTAGATTAAAGTGTTTATTCTTTTGAGATTAGTGCACTTGGAAGAAAGTGATATATTTTTGTAATATGATTATTTCTCTGAATGTGTGTGTGAGAAATATTGGCCACTGATGTGTGGAGAGTACAGAACATTGTGTTAACAATTACCAAATGAAACTGAAACATGATTACATGTGGGGAAACGTTTATTGTTTTATACCATGATTGTTGGAAGTTTGTAATAAATCAGACCGAGATTCGGGGAAGAAGATGGCGGCTCGCTCTTTCACTTACAGATGCAATGATTCTGTTTTCCAGGAAACATCCAGGAGAGTTGACAGCAGTGAGCCAGAATAAATATCATTTGTTACTTCCGGTTACCACCTTTGAAACCCGTAACATTTTGGTCTATTTTTTGTGTCTTTCTGGAGTTCTTTCGTGGTTTGTTTTTACTTTTACATGACAATGAAGATAAATGTTTTTTTTATATACTTATGGAATACCTCAGGATGCATGGATGGAGCATCTCCCATCTTGTTCCTGCCTTCATCTTTTTGGTGTTTTGTTTCTCACACTTCAATCATAAAGAGGTCATTCCTGAGTCATAGCTCAGTCACTCAATAATGTGTCTGCTGACTCCATCTTTAGGTGTTACCTTGCTGCTGTTCTCCCCTCTGATCTCTGAGCCATTTGTTTCTCTACATGACACTGCTTATTACTCGTGTTGCCAAAGAAAGAAACTGACAGTTAAATAAAACGGACACTAACGGAAACTGGAGCAAACGTGGTCACATAATGTGCAAGTGTAAGTCGTTCTAATTTTCATCTATAAATCAAATCACTCCTTAAGTTGGCTCCGCCTCCTTTGCTAAGCCCCGCCCTCTCACATCCACCCTGCTGGACGGATGAAGCCACCCAGTGTTACCAGATTGGGCGGGTGGCCGCCCAATTGGGCGTCTTTTGACTGCCTCCGGCGGGCAGAAAATGCCTTCGGCGGGCGAATACAATTTGGGCTGCTTTCGACACGTTTGGGCGGGGATTTTTGTTCTCACAACAGTTATGCATTTTATTCAGTGAATAAAAAGGTTAATGTTAAAAGTGAATAAACAAAATCAAACTGTGTTCCTATCAATCCATACAGTGTAGGCCTACGTACACAGCAGGCGGCAGATATGCCGTAGCTGGTTGAACAGAGCCATATAGTGGTTGAGTACAGGTGTCGTGCCAAAAAGTGATTGTCTGCCAGAATCTGATTTGCTGCCGCGGGAGCGCGCACAGCAGCCCGTTGAGCGGTAGCGCAAAACCGTCTGCTTTTCTCTGGGTTACGCGATCTTACTATGCAGATACACACAACTGCATTATAATGTAGACTTAATTATAGCTTCGAAAGTTTGACGTTTATCACGTAAAGACAATTACGTGATAAACATGTATCTGTGCTCGGTATATCTGATGACTTTGTAGAGCCCTGTCTTTGGAAATTAGACTGTAATGAATATGATTTAGGCTATTGGTGGATTTTCAATAAAGATATGATAACTTTTGCAGCGATCCTCGTGACTGCATTGTTTTTTTATCGGATCTGGGCCCTTCATAGTATTTGCTTCCCATGTTTGGATGCGTTTTGCAGTTATCAATCAGTTTTCACCTGCCAAAAACTGATTGAAGGCCAAATACAGTCCGGATCTCGCTTTTGCAATATTTGCACCGTGCCTTGGACGGATCTTGCAGGACAGGTGCAATCCATACTTTTAGGACGTCCTCCTGCATTATACTGATATCAACAAAAAAAAACGAAAAAAAAAACAACAACTTTGTAACACTGTGAAAGATACTTGTCATGTGGTTAATGAGTAATATGTTTCAGAATTTAAGTATTACTCAAATATTAAATGTTTTCATGTGAAAAACGTTGTTGGGCGGTTTTTTGCTGAAGTTTGGAACGTGATTGGGCGGAAATCGCTCAACCTAATCTGGCAACACTGAAGTCACCTTCTGGTGGAAATGTTCTGCACTGAGGAGCATGCATCTTCCATCCAGCAGCAGCCTCAGAGGATATCAGAGCCCAGTGGATAAACGCCATCTGAGGCTAATGTTCCAGCAGAGTTAGGTAAAGACTGTGGATGTGCAGCAGCCACTTTTCATCCCACTGTTTTAACAACTTGGTCCAGTTCAACACTGGACTGAAGAAGCTGAGCCACAAAGAGGGATCAGATGCTTCCATTTCCCTGCTCTGAAGTTCAGGCTCTGAGAAATAATTCCTCCTGGTTTATCTATTGATTTATTTTCTCCTTTAGCAGCAGCAAACGCTAACAGCTTAGCTCCTCATGGTTTATCTATTGATTTATTTTCTTCTTTAGCAGCAGCTAACGCTAACAGCGTAGCTCCTCATGGTTTATTTTCTCTTTTAGCAGCAGCAAACGCTAACAGCTTAGCTCCTCATGGTTTATCTATTGGTTTATGTTCTCCTTTAGCAGCAGCTAACGCTAACAGCTTAGCTCCTCATGGTTTATCTATTGGTTTATTTTCTCCTTTAGCAGCAGCTAACGCTAACAGCTTAGCTCCTCATGGTTTATCTATTGATTTATTTTCTCCTTTAGAAGCAGCTAACGCTAACAGCTTAGCTCCTCCTGGTTTATCTATTGATTTATTTTCTCCTTTAGCAGCAGCTAACGCTAACAGCTTAGCTCCTCCTGGTTTATCTATTGATTTATTTTCTCCTTTAGCAGCAGCTAACGCTAACAGCTTAGCTATTCATGGTTTATCTATTGATTTATTTTCTCCTTTAGCAGCAGCTAACGGCCTTTTGTCTGTTTTTACTCCTCATTTTTGTGTTTCCAGCCAACAAGTTAATTCTTCTCCATTTGAACCACAAACCCACTCCTCTGCACACAGATGGAAACTAAAGGGCTTTGATGAGTAAAAACCTGTCAAGCAATCACAGTGAGCGCAAATGGAAAGAAACAACCTGTGACATGACAAGCAGATGAGCCTGTTCCCGTCTGGAAAATGGCTCTTCATGAAAAGGAAATACCAATTAACTTGCATCCCTCAGTCGGTCATTAAAACGCGGCACTTTGGAGATCCTGACCCGCCGAGTGCGCTCCAGTGTGGTGGCATTCTTCTCCTTTTAGCCTGGACATCTGCATAAAAGCAGCTTTCAACTCAAATCAAGTGTGTTCGCTTTAAAAGGCCGAACACACACACTGAAGCGTCTCTTCACAGGCTGCACTCTCCTTTCAGGCATTAATGAGAGACGCCGGCCAGGTTTGTGATACGCGTCCGCCTTGATTATGCACCATCACAGGGAGCGGGCGCACAAAAGTGTCCTGCTGTGTGCCGGTTTTCGAAGCACGGTTGCCAAGGAGACGCTTTTTAGTATATCAGGCTGCCTCATTTCCGTGCAAAATGACTTTAGGGCCTGAAAACGTTATCTATTTGAAGTGCTTTCAGCGAGAAATTGCGCCTCAATTTGGTACTTCCTGCCCAGAGTGTCCAGGAATAAAAAATGTGACGTGGCCGTGACGCGTGTGCACGATAGAGTTCATTTACAGCTGAAGATTTCATCAGAAAACATTGTGATTTCCTTTCACATAAAATCTTCACGAGTCTGTTGCATAAGCTGCTCTCGTGGAGGCACATGTGCTGTCAGACAGTAAGTTTCACAGCACCAGGACATGTTAAGTAACACGCCGTGTGCCCACACCTCCATTGTTCCAGTAACATTTTACAATACAGCAGAAAAATGTGGCCTCAAACAGTCCTTAATAACAGTAAAATACTTTAAAAAAAAAAAAAAAAAAAAAGCTCATAATGAGCTTAAACGGTGTTAGTTCATTATTCTGTTCTTTTTGTATGTTTTCTGTCTCTCAGAAGTGAGTTTGTGTGCTTTTTAGCATCTTTTTGCGGTTTCTTAGTCTTTCTTTGTGGTATATTTGTGTTTCTGTTGTGTCTCACACTCATTTTATGGTATTTATCTCAGTTCATTTGTGTCTCTTTTTTATTGTTACTGCTTCTGTGGTCTTTTTCCGTCTCTTTGTGTCTTGTAGTCATTTTTGGTCTTTTTTTTGCCTCTTTTTGTGTTCGTGTGTGTGTAACTTTTTGTGTCTCTGGTCAGTTTACTTCTCCTTATGGTTCTTTTGTGTTTCTTTCTCTATGCAGTATTTTAGTCTTGTGGTCCTTCGGTTGTCTTTTCTGCATCCCCACTGGTTTATTTGTGTTTTTTAAAACTTTTTGTGGTTATCTGTGATCATTTGTGTTCATTTATTGGTATTTTGTGTCTCATTGTGGTCCATTTGTGTCTCTTTGCTTTCTTTTGGTTGATTTTGTTTCTTTTCTTTTCAAAATTGCTGTCTCTCTGTGCCTTGTTGTGGTCTGTCTGTGTGTTTTTGCAGCTTTTTATGTAATTTCTGTCCATTTTGTCTTTTTTTTTTCAAGCTTTTCTGTGACAGTTTGGTCTATTTTTTGTGTCTTTCTGGAGTTCTTTCGTGGTTTGTTTTACTTTTGCATGACAATGAAGATAAATGTTTTTTATATACTTATGGAGTACCTCAGGATTCATGGATGGAGCATCTCCCATCTTGTTCCTGCCTTCATCTTTTTGGTGCCGGGGGTTTGTTTCTCACAGTTCAATCATTAAGAGGTCATTCCTGAGTCATAGCTCAGTCACTCAATAATGTGTCTGCTGACTCCATCTTTAGGTGTTACCTTGCTGCTGTTCTCCCCTCTGATCTCTGTGCCATTTGTTTCTCTACATGACACTGCTTATTACTCGTGTTGCCAAAGAAGGAAACTGACAGTTGAATAAAAAGGACACATCTCTGGCTGTTTAGGACTGAACTTGCTGTGATCATGGAATACTGATCTAAACCGGAATGACTGATATTCTAAATATTGGATGAGCTCATCTGGGATCTAGAGGAGGGTTTGTGGGGGGGTGTAGTATCGGAAACTGGAGCAAACGTGGTCACATAATGTGCAAACACACAGCAGCTACACACAGATGCTCTCGTTTAGACTCTATTCCTGCTCTCACACACACACAGCAACGGGCTTATGGCCACCGGCGGCGAACACACACTTAATGCCAACTCCTGCGGCTGCTTCACGTGCATCGTCCGCCGCTCACGTGTGAATTTATTCTCTCGCTCAGACCTTGATTGCTAAAAGCGGTCTTAAATGCTGTGCTGAATCACAACGCCGATGCTGTGAGATGCGTTGCCATGGGGACGGTGTGACGGAGTGTGCGCCGTTATTACATCTGCTGATGCTTGTGGTGGCTTATGAAAGCGTGTGGGTGGTCAGAGGAGTCAACCTCGCAGGTCAGCCGCCGTGCAGAGGGAACGTGTCAAAGTGGCCCTCCTCAGGTTCAACAGCAGGACCTACATAAGCCCTCCATGTTGCACATATGGAGTGAGAGGGGCTTCTTTCCTGTCCTGACTACAGCAATTACATGGAAATTACTTCAAACACTTTTGATTATTTGATACTAGGGCTGGGCAACGATTAAAATGTTTAATCTAATTAATCACATGATTTCCCTGATTAATCACGATTAATCGCATTTGTACACAAAATCCAAAAATGAATCCAAAAGTAGTGTATAGCTTTTAGCATTTAGTTTTATTTTAAATGTACTGCCATATGAATGAAAGTGCCATAACATTTGTTGTGCAAACACACTTTTAACATCAGCATCTTTCTGTAGTTTTTATGTAGAAGCCTCGCTCCACTGTCTGTTTCCTTGAATGACTTGCTGCTATCAGTTGTGTGTTTTGCCTTTAAGTGATATTTTAGACTGGAACTACTACGCTGAGAAGACAATTCAACTTGGCAGTGTTTACAGATGACTTTGGTTCTGTCGACTCTACCGTCTGGAAGAACTTTAAAATGAAAATGGCCGAGTAAAAGTTCCGTACCCTTCTCCATGTTTGGTGGATCCGCCGATTACTTTCTTTTCCTGTTCCGCAGCAGACAGCAACAGACTTTTACAAAATAAAAGCCTGTGAGCAACATACTTTCACAATAATAAAATAAATTAAAAAACAAAACAAAACAAAAATTGTGTTAATACTCGATAAAATATTTATCGGCGTTAAATAATTAACGAGTTAACGCGATAATAACGAGTTAACGCGCTCAGCCCTATTTAATACATTCATTTTTTTTGTATTGATATGTTCCTTTGGCATGAAGTTTATCACAAGTTGTAGTTATTATTAGAGGTGTGAAACAATGCTGCAAGAGCTAATTAAAGTAAATGATCATCAGCATGTAAAAGCAAGGCTGCATCCTCGTGGCTGTAGAGATAATAAAAGAACAAAAGGAGGAATTCAGGGTGGATGGACGGTCAACAAGGAAGCAGGTGTTTGTTCTCCTGCCGAAACAGTAAATATTCTTAAGTCTTTTAGCTCTGACCCTGCAACAATCTGAATTAGCTTAAGCATCCTCCAACACAAAACAACAACTTTACTTTATCCTCCTCCTTTCCTCTTACTGCTCTGTCTGCAGTCTCTGTCTGCCCGGATAGTCTTAAAGCTGAGCAAAGAGCTGTTAGAGCTGTTACTGCAGCCAGGTCTCTGCCTGATATTCCTGCTGTGTCCTCATCAGGGCTCCAAGCTCGTCCATTTTATCCTCCAGTTTCCTCACATTTCCCATGATGATCAAGGGAAGAAATTGTTTAAACTTCCTCCTCCTTTGTCTCCATTCTATTCCTGCTCTGCATCCTAAAAGTATCCTCCAACTCATCTTGATTTTGGGGTCTCATTCCAGGCATTACTTGGACTTTGGAAAGCTCAGTTAGCTGCCTCCAACTGGTTGACAACTTTCCTGTTGCCACGGTTACGCGCCATAACAGTTACCATCAGAAGTCCCTCCAGCAGCACAGCATGGAAAACCGTTTCAGAAATCTGTGTTTTCACAGAAAAAAAAGCAGCAAAGAAGGACACAAAACATCCGGAGTTACAGTAGCAGTAGCACCTCAAGGGCGGCGCCATTCTGGAATTTAAGAATTTAAGATTTTATTCATCATTTCTAAGGCACAGATTGGCAGCTAAGAACCTTGATGAGCCAAAATGAGTAGCCAGATATCCTCCAATTGGTCCCTCTCACAAACTCTGACCAGTATTTTGTTTTCATTGCTGCTGTATGAACAGAATTCATCGTTAGTCGTATTATAATTAGCATCAATTCTCACTGCTTATTTGACAGTTTCATCTGCTGCAGCTCCGACTCTCGTTTTTTTCCTCGTCTGTCATCGTCCGTCTCGTCTCTCTGCATCTGGTTGTTTTGATTAGAAACTGCTTATTTTCTGTTGTTCATGTCCCACTCTAATCCAGTCTGGCACGAGATCCTGGAAAAGCAAACCAACAGCTCTGCGTGTTGGAAATGAACGTGCAGCGTTTCCAGAGTGATTATAATCCTTTCCCCTTAACCAAAATCAACTATCTTACAAATTTAGTAGAAGCCAAAATATACTTGATACCCGTCTAGATGAACATTTCTGATTGTGGTTCGTCAGAAAGAAGCCAAACACACACGGTGCATAGTTTGCATAGAGCATATTCTATAAATACGCTCTTATACGCTCTTCAGCATAAGAAAAAATCCTGTTTACCTGAAAATATAAACATGTTTGTATCCTTTTGAGAGATTTTGGCTCAGATTATCAACAAGATGGAACATTTTTCTGTCATTTGGAAACATTTACCCACACATTTGTAAACATAAGAATATCTCAAACTGGGGGGGTGCCATCTACAGCCATCTAATAGAGAATTATGTTTATAATGACACAGCTTCACAGCCACGTTGATAATCACTCGACAGAGCTTTACTGTTCTAGTCTGATGGGTTTCCATAAAGCCAGTTCCCCGTCTACCTCTCAGCTCCTCCCTCGCTCTGCTTCAGGATGCTCTTGGACTCTAAAAGCAGTCGGACCATTTTGCAGCCGGCTCAGCAGAGCAGACGATGAATCCCTCTAAATCTCAGGCTTACCGGCCTGCTGTGATGCTGCAGACACAGCGAGGGCTCCGTCGCACTTTTACATACAATGAAAGAGAAGACTAGGGAATAAGTAGGGAACAAAGCACAGCAGATAACAGGAAAGGTTCAGGAAATCAAACCTTAAACGGGAAAAGAGCGGGATGACAGAGGATCAATATCACCGATCTGCAAGTGCTCTGCAGTGTCGGTCAGTAAGTGCTCATCTGTTGACTCCAGGAGTCAAATGATCGGTCTTCCATCTCATCCAAACAGAGCAAAGATGATTAGCGGCCGTCTCTAACCCGGTTTCAGCCCAGAGCGATCAATCTGTCACTAATGTCTAATGCTAAAAAGGTGACCAGGAGCTGGAGTTATAAAGATGGACTCACAGCAATCAAAGAGAGAGTTTCCATCTGTCCAGGGAATCTTTTTTTTTGTTTGTTTCGGTTTGTATCTGCAGACACTTCTGAGCCAGAGGACCTTATGGTGACACGTTTAGCGTTTATATGCAGACAGCAACGCTTCTTTTGGATGTTCCACAAACTTAAGTTACAAAACAGAAAACTTCTGTTTGGTGTATTTCTTCATGCTGCTGTTAATCTTATTAAAAAGGATCTTTGGAAGTTAAATATCGAGATAAAAAAAATACATATTTTCCGTCAAGATGCGATGCAGCGTGACTGTTCAGCTGTTTCTGTTTGCAGAGAATGAACACGATAAGACGTTCCTGAGGATATACTCAACAGCTAAAGGGAATTCATTCTTTACACATACTGTGTGTGGACAAGGCAACTGCTTTTATTTACAGCTCTGCTCACTTCAGCCTTGTGTAACGGGTCTTTTGTCACCGCTTGCTGTAAAACAAGGAGATGAAAACAAGCCTGATGCATGCTTCTTGTTATGCAAATTAAAATTTTGTTCGGTGAATTCAATTTTTGTTATTCAATTTTTTTTTTAAATTTTTTAAAATTTTTAAAATTTTTGTTAATTTTATATACTTTTTTTGCAATTCATTTTTTTAAATCATTTTTTAAATGTTTTTTTATATATATATATATATTTTTTTTTTTAATTTTTAAATTAAAAAAAATATATTTAAATTTTGTTTTAATTTTTGTTATTTTTTTAAATTTTATATATTTTTTGTTATTCAATTTTTGAATTCATTTTTTGATAGTTGAATTCAAAAGAATTCACCCAACAGTTGAATGGAAACAGGTTCTGTCACAGGGACCCATGGAGCTCGACAGAAAACCATTTAGTAAAACAAGTGTCGGTTTATAAAATTCAGAAAAGCATGAATGAAAATGTTTTCATCCATCAAAGAAAACTCATTCAAGTCGCTCCAAGTTTCTCTTTCAGCTCATTGCTTTGTTTTCATGACGGGAGTCCACAGTGCTTAAAGCACGTCTCAGATAGAGGCGATGCCTCAGAGAATAAAACCCCCATCAGACCTGCCATGTATTCACTCAGCAACACAACAATCTGCCTGATCAAACATGGCTGCCGCCCGGAAAGTTAACGGCTCTCATCAGGAGCTGCAGAGACGGACACGCCGGCCGGGGGATGCAGCCGCAGCGCAGAGGAGATGGAAACAGGTGACGAGTGTCACACTCCATCATCCGTCCCATTAGTCAGACCCACTGCAGGACAAGATGGAGGCGGCAGGCTAATAAAACTTGCTCAAGGGCATCGCTGCAGAGATCCTGCAGGAGGAGTCTGGGCTGGAAATATCTGCAGAAACGATCAGTGGGAGGATTGAGCTGCTTTAAACGTCGACCTCCAGTGGCCTGAAATCACCTTCAAGGCTTCAGATTACACGCAGCGTTCTAGTGTTGGAGCCGGTGTGGAAAAGCTCTGCGATCGGTCCTGTTTAATGTCTGAACATTTCCACATGTCCTGTGGTTGAGCAACAGAGAGTTTTTAATCTTCTAATTGCCCTAAAAGCAGCAAAATTATTCAACTGGATTCCTGAAGGAGAGCCAACGTTGTACAGCTTCTTATAAGAAGTGAAACTGAAGCTAAAACTAGTTGGTGTGCGACTCATAGAACATCCTGTGCCATCCCCGGGTTAGAATGTAAAATAGTTTTTTATTAAACCGACCAGGGGCGGAGCAGTGATTTTAAATGTGGGCAAATTAAATGGATGGGCATAAAGGGCCATTTCACTGCATTTTTTGCCTTTTGATCGCCCTAAACTGGGTCCTGTATGGAAACTACAATTGTTACACTGCTCAAATCTGGATAGAATTATTCTAAAGAGGCTGTAGATTCATTAAAACCTTGTTTGGGATTTGTGAAACCTTTTTCTGATTTGTGAAAATGCAGAACAGGGTCATTTTACTGCATTTTTTTTTGCATTCTGCAAAAAAAAAAAAAAAACTCCTCGGTGGCAAGGCCCCGGGGGTGGATGAGGTCCGTCCTGAGTTCCTCAAGGCTCTGGATGTTGTGGGGGTGTCTTGGTTGACACGCCTCTGCAGCATCGCATGGACATCAGGGGCAGTGCCTCTGGACTGGCAGATCGGGGTGGTGGTCCCCCTCTTTAAAAAGGGGGACCGGAGGGTGTGTTCCAACTATAGGGGGATCACACTCCTCAGCCTCCCTGGTAAGGTCTTTTCGGGGGTACTGGAGAGGAGGATCTGCCGGATAGTTGAATCTTGGATCCAGGAGGTGCAGTGTGGTTTTCGTCCTGGCCGTGGAACAGTGGACCAGCTCTATACCCTCCGCAGGATCCTGGAGGGTGCATGGGAGTTCGCCCAACCGGTCTACATGTATTTTGTGGACTTGGAGAAGGCGTTCGACCGTGTCCCTCGGGGACACGTTGGAGAGACTATGTTTCTCGGCTGGCCTGGGAACGCCTCGGGGTCCCCCCAGAAGAGCTGGAGGCCGGGGACAGGGAGGTCTGGGTCTCTCTGCTCAAGCTGCTGCCCCCGCGACCCGATCCCCGGACCAGCGGAAGATAATGGATGGATGGATGGATGGATGGATCTCCCTAAACTAGGTCCTGTATGGAAACTACAATACTTACACTGCTCAAATCTGGATAGATATTCTAAAGAGTTCTTTCTTCTTTCTTTTCTATTTTCATTTGGACCATCTAAAACCAGAACCTGTATGAAATATAATTAAATATGGGCTTAATTATACGGGTAAGACGCCCATGAAACCGACTGTATGTTGTCTAGTAGCAGACTTGAAGGGAAAAAGCAGCAGTAAAAGTATTCAGGTTATTACATTTCATTCCCCTGCTGCTTAACTCTCAGCTCTAATGAGACTCCGTGTGGGAGAGACAAAGTTAGAAGTCTGGAATCTACAAAACACACCGAACACAAAGGGTAGCGTCACATGAGACGTAACCTTCCCGTCACCATCGGCCTGTGGCCTCACCGCTCTGCCCTCCCAGTGATATTTAAAAAAAAAGGGTCATCTCATAGTATGACGGAGGAGCTTCTACATGCAGCATGACATTTTTAATTAACTGTGGCATCAGCTCAGAGTCTCAGACGGTAGGAGGTCCAAACCTCCCGCACTCCTGAGGACTGAGCTGAGGCTGATTCCACTGGCAGAGCGGCGCTCGGCCTGCACGCTGCAGCTTCTCTGCAGCCACGAAACGGGCCGAGAGCCTTCAAACGGGAGGCTGGAGCAGCCTCTCTGCTGCTGTGCAGCAAAGCAAACAAGAGGAGAGCTTCCCTCCAGGATCAATGAAGAATTACACATCATTATTATTTCATTAAGTGTGCCTTTGCATCTCCACCAGGAGCTTAAACCATCACAACTCTTCTCGTACAGAACGCACGCCGCCCGTCTGAATCCACTGGGACGAACACGAGTTTCTGCTCTGCTCTCATCCGTTTGATGCTTTTACTGGAAAACACACAATGATATACAGCTGAGATCTGCTTCTAAACAGAGGTTACCTCCACCAAGGAAGTTGGGATAGGGTTTCTTTCTTTTTAAAAAAAAAAAAAAGTACTTTGCTGAAACACATAGATCAGAAAATAAATGAAAGAACAGCCTTTTCAGAGAAGAACATAACCGAGATGCAACATCCTCAAAATCCATAAAAGAAACCAAAGTCTCATTTTAGACCTGAAAGATGAGCAAAACCCGATTTTTTTTTTTTTTACATTACAGGAAGTGTGCCATAAAAGGAAAATGACCGACTGCTGAGTACGTGCACAAAAAGGAAATACCCCTTTAAGCCAGGATAGAGCGCTGGGTGTTATACCGAAACAATGCTGCCATGGTGAGTCAGCTTGTGTGTCACAGTACCTAATAACCCCCTAAAGTCACATCACAATAGCTTCAACAGAGCTCACTGCTACTTACTTTTGCATTTGGTGCATTAAAAGCAAAGTTACAGCACAAAAAAATGTCATTAAAAAGTAACTTTTGAGCTTTTTTAAATGACTTTTCATTTTCTTTGCAGCTGCAGCTCCCAATGAAAACCCCACAATCATTTCTGAGACCTGAAACCTCTCCAAGCCCAGTTTTTTTTAAAGTTTTTTTTTAAATGCAGCTTTGTTGCAGATGCAGCCACAACACCTGAAAACAGTTTGTCCATCATCATACTGCCTTTCTGATCCAACATGCAAACATCAAGCTTCACAGAAATTCACCCTCATCACAACAGCTGGACTCAGAGTCTGTTTTCCATCAAGAAATATTTTTCTTTGAGAATCTAGCAGACACACAAAGAGGCTCTGTGTGAGTGCGGGAGCCATTAGGAATCAGAGGCACGTCTGCAGCGGCAGCCTCACTGCAAACACTCAAAGTGGCAATCATGGAGCGCCGAAGACACAACAGAAAAAAGGGAAAAAGCACTCGGTACCGTCTCTGTCCTTTCATGTCCTCAGATGAGGAGGAGTGCTGGTGAGTTGCTCCTAATAGGAGGTTTGCAGGGAAACTTTAAGAAGCTGCTCAACTGCTCTAAATGGCTGGAACCCAATCTGGAGTCAGATCTTTGTGCCCTCCACTTGTGCAGGTCACCAACAGGAGTCGTTCATTCAGTGGGCTTCGATTTCAGTCAAAGCACCGCCACCAACGACACTAAGCTCGCCCTTTTTCTCCGTTTGAAGGCCAAGCAACACGGTAACCGACCCCTCTGACAAAGGTTTACCTGGAGAACAGGAGTTCTGCTGGAACTCTGAACGCACAACGTCCTGCTTCCCCTTCCCGACCGCACAGTCCAATCAGAGTGCACTGCTGTGTGAACAGCCAGGAGCCCACAGAGAAATGTGAAATGGATAACCTGAGGCCTGGGACACCGGCCAACGCTGCCAGTAAAATCACTCCCCCTGCTTTTACTGAGCTGTGATGTCATCCTTCTACCCCTTACACAACTGTCTGCACAGCCAGGAAGACTCAGATCATCCTGCCTCTCCCTTTCACTTCAATCCTTTTTGCTTTTGCTCTTCTATTTCTCACTTCCATCAGGCTATTTGTCCTTCTATCCTTCCGTCTTCTCTCCTCGACGTCCTAAAATTTGTAGATAAATTTACAGATTCTATGTTCAGTCGAACCTAAAGAAATCTGGAATCGTTACATTCATGAGAAAAATTATCCGACTTACAGGTAAACACCTGAAATATTGTCATCAACCACTTCCCTCCATGTTTAACTGCTGAAACATGCTGCTGTGCTTCAGTTTTCACTCTGTAAACATGATATCGAGCTCTCACGCATTGATTAATAAAAAAAAAAGACAAAATATTGTGGTCCACGTCGTGTTCCTGAGGAACTGCAGTCATCAGAAAATTAAGAAATAAGATAACAGACTGAGGAAAACAACTAAAATTCAACAAAGTTTTATTTTCTAGAATGTTCAAAAGCTTGCTGCCAAGAAATTTAGAATAGAAAAATACTTTATTCATCCCCCAATAGGGGAAATTTAAATTAGTCAAGTAGCTCAATCAATAAATAAATAAATAAAAATAATAAAATAATAATAATTGTCATCCCTTCTCTTTCACCATGATGTCCCCTGGTTGTTTGTGACTGCAAAAATCCTGAAAAATACCTGAATTTTTTCTTTTTAAAATTATGCAAATTGCTTTGAACGAGCATCTCTGTTCTCTGCACAGCAACTCATTGTCATTTCAGCACCTTGGTCAGCTCCTTGACAACAGTTGCCATGTATTTTTTTTTACATAAAAGATATTAATAAGAACGCGAAACTACCAAAGATTGAATTACACCACGAGCTGAGCACATAAAAAAAAGTGGAAAATGAAAAAGGAAGCAATAATCTGACACAAAGAACTCATGAAAATTCAACCCATCAGATGTAAAGCAGCCTGTTCGAATGTTATTAAAAATCTGTGTGAAAATGACATCGATCTCATTGTTACCGTTTCATGAAGAGTGCTGTTCCAAGGTCCTGATACAGCTCTCATTTCTTTATATTTTCCTTCCAAGCAGCCAGAAGTGGTCCTGATCAACAGTTCTCCAGCTTCCTGAAGGTCTTTCAGAGTTTTTCCTTTGGACATTTTCTGATTTTTTCCCTCATTTTCAGTCCTTGTACCTGAGCATTTTCAGAGGAATGTGTTTTTTCTTTGTTAAGCCACTTAACTCTGACCGATGAATCATTCAGACATAAAAAAGGCTCCTAACTCAAGGGATGAACCAGTGTTGTGTCCACACAGAACAGACAACTTAGCAAAGAAGCCATTTTAAATTGGATCTTTAGGCACTTTGTTCCCAGCAGCCTGTCACAGAGACACATCATTTGTTCCCATTTATTTAGCTGCATATATGAAAAACAGCAAAGATAACACAGTCTGACAGACAGAAAACAGGATTTCTGCAGCAACAAGGTGATTCCCAAAGAGCTGTTAGCTGAAAACTTGGCATATCTCAGCATGGTGTGCAGTGTGTCCTTAAAAGATTTGAGGAAACTGGACAAGTGGAGGACAGAAGAAGAAGTGTCAGGCCTAAAGAACTATCTACAGCAGATGAACAGGATCTGAAAGTGATGTCCTTAAGAAAGAGGAAAAAACTCCAGCAAAGACCTGACACAGGAGCTGAGAGATGCATCTGGACCTTCAGCTGATCCATCTGCTGTTGGCCCAAGCCTCATCAGAAATGGGCTCCATGGAAGGGTGGCTGTCAGGAAGCCGTTCTTAAGGAAGGGAAACAGGGAGAAAAGGCTGAGCTGTGCCAAAGGACACAAGAAGTGGGCTGAAAATCAGTGGCAGCAGGTCTGATGGAGGGATGAATCCTCCCCAGAGCCCGGAGCTCAACATCACTGAAGCAGTGTGGGATCATGTTGGCAGAGAACGGAACAAAAGGCAGCCCACATCCAAAGAAGAGCTTTGGGATGTCCTTCAAGAAGCCTGGAGAACTATTCCTGAAGACTCCTTAAAGAAAGGACAGAAAGCTGTCTGAGAGGGTTCAGGCTGTGTTGGAGGAGAAAGGAACTCAGAGCAGATATTCACTTTAAAGCTGCTCAGAACTGAACTAACTCTGGTTTTAACCTTATAAAGTTTCCTTTTAAGTTTCAATAAATCCCAAACCATTTCCTTCTGTATGGTCCATTATGATGTCATGATGTACTGTGAGGTGAACCTGTAGTCACCATGTTAGGATCTGAATAAAGAAACAGCTTGTTAAAAGCAACAAACAGGATTCTTTTTTTTTTTAAATCTTAAAATGAAACAAAAGACAATATTTTGTTATTGTAATTTCCAGCTTGGACCTGCATTCCTTCCAGCCTGATTTCATTTCATTTTGGAGAACAGAAAAGGCTAAATTTGTTTTCCCTTCCAGTCGCCTGCTGCAGAGACCTAAACGCTGCACTGGAGGGGGAGATTTATGCGATTCAATTAATGTGTTCTGAAAAGGGTGGCAGAGCATTCTGAAACCGAGGCCGCCTCAGCAGGAAAAACATGTTCGGAGGACATCGAGTGGAAGACGTTTGGCTCTGGTTTTATGGCACACGGAGCCCCACATGGTGCCAAACGTAAAAGAGTGAATCCATTTATCCTCCACTGATGGAAACTAAAGGAGACTGCTGCCTCTATAAATGTATTTTATTTATACAGACAATCCTTATGGTGTACCAAAGTGCTTTACAGCAGGTAATAAATAAAGAGAAGAAGAAGTAAAAACAAATAAAAACATAAAAGCACAGATAGAAATAAATATATGACCATAAACCACCTGAATGACAGTAAAGAAGCTGCTGAAATAAAAAACATTTTCAGTTCATTTCTGCTTGTTTCATCACAATCTGCCTCCATTCATCATTTCCCATAATCCCCCTCTTCCTCGGCTCTAATTGGACCACTCAGAGGACTCCTCTGTCCTCACCTTTCACCTTTTCCTGCACCTTTGAACCTCTCAGCAGATCTGATCTTTCCACCCGAATCAGACCGAAGCTGCAGCTCTTTGCCTCCCAAATCCCAACAAAAGCATGCAGGACACACTCAGCCTGAACACTATTCTCACAGATACAAGCGATTACATCATTTCTAAAGCCTGTAACTGTTTTTTTTTATATAGATTTGGGCGAACAGAAAGGCTGTGTGGGCGTCCAGCAGCAACAAATACAGTTTCAGTTTTCAGGGACCATGATGGGGATTATTCACACGGCCCCATTCTGGGGTGGAAGCGGCGGAATGTCGACTCACCTGGGTTGAAATGGGAGCTGAGGGCAGAGCCGGGGCTGAAGAGGAGCGAAGACATGGTCGCCAGGAGCAGCAACATCTTCACAGTTGCAGAAGCGAAAGAAAAAAACTGCGGGCTTCGGAGGGCGGAGAGCTGGAGCGGACCGTTTCACCAGCACAGCTTCATGTCTCCGCGGCGGCGTCTTCGTTTCCGCTCATATCTGCGCGTTCAGAGACGCTCCCGAGCCGCTGGGGTCAGATGGGCGCTGCAGATGGAGATGAAAGTCCCCCCCACACACACACCTGGATGCAGTCAGACCACCGGGGACATTCCTCATGTGACACCTGTGCACACGCGCCAAACCAAAGCCTCAGGCTCGTGTCAGAGCCGCCGGAGCTGTCCGAGGTGCTGACAGCCAGAGCGCCATCTTGCTCCGTAATGCGCCCAAAGAGAATTTCTGGAGCGTTTTTTTTTTTTTTTTTTGCGGGGGGGAGGGGGACGTTGTAGGCGGCGGATAGGCTACTGCGCTGCCTGAGCATCCTCAGCAAACTCAAACGGACAGCACAGAGCTGAACTAAAGTGGAGCAGGACACTATTTTTACAGCCAAACAGGCACATTTTGCATCTCCAACCTCAGAGCTGAAGGCGCCACCGAGTCTTTGGTTTATCTGACTTCACAGGAGGTGTTTCAGAGCTTGTGGGGGCTGCAGCTGCCTCCCTGCCTCATGGCTCAGTGAGATGAGCAGTGAAATCATTAAAAAAATTAAAAAATAAACTAATCTAATGAAGGGGCTGTGATGTAACACAGGCACGGAGCGGGCCCTGGCTCTGTGGACTACCCTCACTCTAATCCTAAATGCTGGATGAGGCCCCCTCCCCCACCCGGCCGGCATTCATCCCCTCCTCCGCTGCCTCCCCTCATCCTTTCTGCCCATCATTTCGGATTCCTGGCAGGAGAGCGTTAACTTTTCTCTGCGGCTCTCACACGTTTACTATGTTTGGGATGCTTCGCCCACACCAAACCACAGAGATGTCACAGACCGAGCTGCCCAAAGCGGATGAAAACAGATCCGCCTCAGCACAAATCCGGTCTTTGTCAGACCCTCCATCCTTCTTGTTGTACACCCGGCTCCTTATTGCATGCCTGAACAGTTACATAAGGCTTCATATATTATTAAAAAGACACACAGTCTTGATGATTTTCTCAGCGCTGATCAGAATACAAATAGAGCAACATCTTAAAGATGTACAAATCACAAAGCCCCATGTAAGAAAGAAACAAGCTTTGGCTGACAAATCATGACATAAATGCATCTTTTCTCTCATTTCTGCATTTTCTTCTTCTCTCTTTCTCTCAGTCAGCTGACAGCAGGTCCTCATACGTCCATTTTCATCCAGAAATTGTCTCAAGGAGACTTCCAACTTTCATTTAGGTTCCACACAAACACAACAAGTACCAACAACATGGCGAAGAGTGAGCCTTTCCATAGAAGTATTAAGTATTATTTAATAAAAGTACCATTACCTCATTCTACTACAAGTACTGCAGGTATAAGTCCTGCATTTGTAGTTTAAACTGCTAAATGCAACCAACTAAATACAAACTCTGTATCTACAAAGCTTTTGGATATAAAGTGCTCATTCTTAAGTAATAAAAATTCTTATTTTCCCACATTTCTATACAAATTAAACATATGAATATAGCGCTGTGTTTTCCTAATGAGTTACCTCAAGTGTTAAGCCCCCACATACAAAATGCACTAAAGAATGAGGATTTTATCCACCTTATGAGCTGTTGTGCGCTTCTGTTTGAATATTAAACTGGTTTTCTTTAAAATATTGATGTTCCAAGTATCCAGGACATCACAGTGTAGCAGGGGTAGTGTGAAAGGAAACTGCAACTCCAGTGGTGTTTTACTTTTTTTTCTGTCCATTTTCATCCAAAACAAAGGGCTCAACGAGACATCTGACGTTTATCGTTGTGCAGCATCTCCAGAAGACGTCTGAACATTTAGTTTTTCCAATATATTGAGATCCTGATAAAAACCTCAGCTCATCGACAGTCGACAGTAACATTTGCAGCTTGTAGTGACATTTTCAGACTAAATACCCCCGCACCATCTACCCCCAAATTACTCTGGATATAAAATCCTCTTTCTAAAAGGTGATAAAGATGCTCAATTTCACATAATTATAATGAAAACTAACACATTTATTGTGCGTTTCTGCTAAAAATCACATGAAAACCTTATTAAGTGTTGGTTATCTTGATGTTTTAAGTATCCAGAACCGATCAAAGCGGAGGTGGCATGAAATGAGCCGGCAGGTTCGGTGATGTAGTGCTTGAAAAAGTCCCTGAAAAGCATTTAAATAAGGCTGCTTGAACAGATTTGAGATTAGTTCTAAACAGACGTTCGGTAGTAGCTGTGGAAGGAAACCTTTTCAGCTTCGGATGAATTTCTCTCGGGCACTTAAATCAGCTCCAAATTAAACTAATCTTGACAAACTGCGAATGTCTACAAAGGAAAACAAGAACCAGAACCAGCGACAAGCTGAATTCTGTCTGATAGATTTAAAAGAAGAAATGATGATGATGTGTCCAAACAGTTTCTAAGCCATGACCCTCAACACAATTTAACAGCAGAGTCGGGGTATTTGTTCTCCTGAACTGACATCTTCTAATGTTTTGATGGGCATTTGGGTAACTTGGAAGCATTTTCATTTGATTTCTCTTTCCCTGTAAATCAGAGCTGAACTCTGAACTTCTGAAGGATGAGTGGAGTTTAACCCCCGACCTTCAGTTAAATCTGATCCTTCAGTCTTCCTGCAGGGACGATCAGAGCAGGAACATGTCTGAGGAGGATGCTGTGATGAACGCGGGGGAGTGAGACGCTTCACATCTCCCTATTTTTGGACACTCGGTTTCTCCGAAAGGAATATTCCTCCCTAAATTTTTCCACTTCTCCTCCTCCGCCTCCTCGTGTTTCATCGCGTCATATAGTCTCTGAAACGTTGTGTTGCATGTCCGCCGTTTCCCTGGAAACAGAAAGGAGAGGATGAGATGGATTTCAGCAGAGCAGAAAGAGCCTCCGCTCACCTCACATCTCACTCATGGAACATGACGAGCTTTCATGTCGGCCACGCTTTGGTTTCTGTTGGATGATACTGAACACAACCCGATGTGTGTTTTCGAGGTGAGGAAAGCAGAAACTCTCTCAGATCTGCGCAGGGCCCGGAGCAGGCTGGGGTCCCTTTTGTTTGGTTTGGGGACTGTAAAACCAGAGAAAAGCCGCTCCGGCAGCCTTCTGTCAGATGCAAACACACTTTCCTTCTTCTGACAGGTTTTTTATGAGGAGCAAGGACTCATGAAATGCTCTGCAACACAACCAGAGCACATTTCTTTGGTCAATCTTGACATAATACGGTGCTTTACTGTCTCTGGGGTTCAGTAAGAGAAAGTTGTCTCTCCATCCGCTTAATTAAATTCGCTGGTTCCTCAGTTTGTAGATTAACAGATCACAGCTCTCACAGCATAAACTTACTCACCCACTTATGTCCTGGAGGATTATCAGGCTGAAGTCTTTACTGACTTTAGCTTTTAAAGCACTTCCTGCTCCTCTGTGGCAGGATCAGCATCCTCGTGTGCTGCTGCTGACCTCCCAGACTTTCACTTCTTTCCGTTATTCTAGTGACAACTGAACGCGTTTTTCCTGGAAAGTCTCTTGTGAACTGCTCCGGTCACATTAACATAAATGATACGAGTATGAATCCCACAGATCGCATTATTAGACAAATAACAGCGATGTGTAAACTGTCCTTCACTGGAAAAAATGCCCCTCCAAAAATAAGTAAAAGAACAACAAATACAAGACGTTTCTGCTTGAAATAAGCAAAAAAATCTGCCAATGGAACTAGTGAAAGTCGGCTTGTCAAGAATAAAACGTGATATTTGGGACTTTTGAGATAAAAGTGATCCTGAAATTACCTTAAAAACCTCTTCAAATGTAAAAAAAAAGAGCTTGTTTCATGTGAAATCTGACTCAAATCAATTTGTTTTCAAGACTTTTTCATTAAACAAGATATTCAAGATGTATTGTATTAAAACAAGTCCCTATATCTGGCTGAAATGGTACTTGTTAGGCAGTTGTGTCTGATATTAAGTGTAATGAGATACTCAATGAGACAAATATACTTGGTAAGATTTAGATTTTTTCCAGTGTTCTCAATAATCTGCCGCCACACAGCTGCTTTGTTTCTCAGCATCTGAGCCAAAAAGAACGAGAGAAAACTGTTGGAGCAGCAGCTTCGGCTACCTTTAAACGGCATTTTCAAGCTGCGAGTTTGTTAGCTTGCTGTGAATTTTCATGGTGAAACTGCAGCTCTGGAAGGACTAAAGGAGGTTTGTATGGTGGTGCAGCCGCTCTTCTGACAAACTTTAGTGGAGACGGCGTCCTAAAGACAAGTGAAACAACACTATGACCGTTCGATAAACTTAAATACGTAGAAAGTCTGGTGTTTCATCTTCTGTCCACCACTGTTACACGACCACTGCCGCATGCTAATATCAATAATTATCACAGATATAACATTTGGTGAGAAAATTGTCTCCAATCTTATGGAAATGGAAAATATTGAGCACGCACTGTCTGAATGAAGCATGAGGAAGGTTAACATGCTTCAGCCATCACAACAAATAAAGATGAAGATAAAACACAGAAAATAGAGGCTGAAAGCTCATAAGTTTCTACCTAAGTGTGGGTAAGATGTGTCGCTTTAAGGAAACAAATGTCTCTTTACTTTCGCTTGATAACCGGCTCATTCAAATATCTGCTCTGCACTAAGAACAGACGGATTCTGCAGTGAAATCTCTGATTCAGAAGATTCAGAAACACTGGGGAGCTCTGTGAGCCGCAGCAGAAAGGAGTAAAGTCCTCCAGGTTAAAGAAGGATGGAGGCTGCCATCAGCGTGTAGTTTAAAGCTGCATCTGTGACGGTGTAAACGTGTTCATCTGGGAAGGAAACAACGCCAAATGATTCATAAAAGGACTCAGCAGGGAAAGGTTATAACCCACTGAGACCATATGGATCATTATTGAACAAAAAGTGAAAGAAAGGAGGTAACAGAACTGTCAAACGCCTTAAATCCAACATATATGAAGTTAATGCAGAAAGAAAAACATTTAAATCTCTCTATTTCAACATTTCATATGCCGTCACTGGATGTTTTCAGTAAAATATAAGAGTTGCATGTTTCATTTTAGACTTTGCATAGCAACAAACTCTGCTTGTGACTTCTGAGTGGACACGAACTGAAAGCATTTTCACTTATTTGTCTGTAGTTTGAGCCTCAGCCTTTTAGAAATATTCAGTTTTTATATTAATCCAGAGGCCGGTTGTGTTATGTGAAATAAAAAATAAAGAGCATCCGACACAACCGAAGTAAGACAAAGCACCTCGTTGTTGCCGTGCAAGCCGACGATCCTTCTGCAGAGAAAGAGAAAACCTTCGGCCCCTGTGGACTGTTCATTCAGGAATCCCTGCCCAGCATGAGTAAATGTTTAGCAAACACAGAGAGGGTGATTAGGGAGTCTGCATGTTTGTTTGTGTGCATCTGTGTGGGTGTTACCTCAGAGTCCTGCAGGCAGAAGCGAGGTCCATGGGGAGGACAAAGTGATTCAGCCACAGACGTGCAGTAAGTCTGCAGAGAGAAGCAGGAGCTGGGAAACATCCGGGTCTGTCACGGCAGCTTTTCATGTTGCTTCTGAAATCAGAGGATTTTTCATCCATCCAACAAGGAAACTGAACTGTTTAGTTTGAGTCCAAATCAAGCAAAGAAAAGTTTTTCCACTCTGAACAGTTCTGCAAACCAGACTCTGCTGCTCTTTGCTTATTTTAATTTCAAACAGTAAAAATGTTCATGCATCATGTCCAGTGCTGGGAAACTTCCACTTCCTGAAAGTTGGAGCCTCACAGGTGTCCTCATCCTGCACCGATTGGCTGCAACACGAAATCTAACCAATGTTTGAGTGGCCCCTCCCCTCTGCTAATCAAACCAGCCTGTTCACCCCTACCTAAACTTCAGCTGAGATGAAGAAAAGAAGAAAAGCAAAAGAAATCAGAATTATTGGGGGGGGTAATAAAAGTAACCCAAACTTCTTTTTGCTATTCCTAACATAATAAAACGTTTCACAGTGTAGATTTATTACTGATCTGCCTCTTCAGGTAAAACTACATGACTGTTGACCAACATGACAACAACTCATTTCCAGCAGCTGAAATTGGAGTGATTTAGAGTTCCAGTTTCCTAGGTTCATCAGATCCACGATTCTACATGCGCCATCGTCCAATTTCCGCATGAAACGACACAGTTTTCTGAAGAAAATAAAGATGACGTGAAAGTGTGTGCTGTCGACTGTAAATAGATCACACAAATTCATCACATTTGGCACGTTATGAGGGGGAGGACAGTCTCCAAAAGAAGCTTTACACTGAAACACGCGTTAAATAAAGTAGTCAAAGTCAAAGTCAAATTTATTTGTAGCACATTTCATGTACAAAACAGTTCAAAGTGCTTTACACGGTGGTGTGGTGGTTAGCACTGTTGCCTCACAGCAAGAAGGTTCCAGGTTCAACACCCAGCTGGGGCCTTTCTGTGTGGAGTTTGCATGTTCTCCCCGTGTATGCGTGGGTTCTCTCCGGGTACTCCGGCTTCCTCCCACTGTCCAAAAAATCATGCATGTTAGGTTGACCACCTGCTGGTGGTGGTCGGAGGGGCCGATGGCGCCGGTGCTTGGCAGCCTCGCCTCTGTCAGTGTGCCCCTGGGCAGCTGTGGCTACAATCCAGTAGTCTGCCACCATCAGCATAGCACTTTGAGATTCCGTATGAAATGAAAAGTGCTTTACAAATGTAATTGATTATTATTATTATTAAAATAAAAGCATTGCAGCAGGGAGTGGAAGGAGCATTAAAAATACATAAAAAAATATAAAGAGAAACAAATAAAATAATTTAAATTAATAAAAACAAGCAACAGTCCAGTTCAAAGATGCCGTGCAGATTTCATGCATAGACACATGAGAACAGAAATGTTTTTAACCTGGATTTAAAAATGTCTCCATTTGGTGAAAGTTTAATCTCCACTGGCAGTTTGTTCCACTTGTTTGCAGCATAACAGCTAAATGCTGCTTCTCCATGTTTAGTCTGGACTCTGGACTGGACCAGCTGACCTGAGTCCTTGGATCTAAGAGCTCTACTGGGTTTATATTCTCTGAACAGATCACAGATTGTAAACCATCAGCAGGCTTTTAAAATCTATTCTGTGACTGACTGGAAGCCAGAGTAAAGATTTTAAAGCTGCTGTGATGTGTTCAGATCTCTTAGTCCGGGTTAAAACTCCAGCAGCAGCGTTCTGGATGAGCTGCAGATGTTTAATGCTCTTTTTGGGAAGTCCAGTTAAAAGAGCGTTACAGTGATGGAGTCTGCTGGAGATGAATGCATGGATGAGTTTCTCCTGGTCTGTTTGGGAGAGGAAACCTTTAATTCTGTTGATGTTTCTGAGATGGTAAAAAGCTGCCTTGGTGACAGCTTTGTTGTGGCTGCTGAAAGTCAGATCTGAGTCTATCAACACTCAGAGGTTACCAACTTGTACAGTGATGGTAAGGTCCCCGAGTCTCAAGATATTTACCAACGCTGACCCTCTTCTCTTTGCTCCCAAACAGAATTATCTCAGTTTTGTAGTGTTTTTCCAACACTGTGTCTGGCAGGAATTAAACATTCCAATGATTCAACTTCTGCTCACACACTGGTGTCAAAAAAAAACAGAAAAAAAAAGCTTTGCATGTTCACACATCATTAGGAAGACATCTGCAAAACTCTGGCGTGCCAGTCCAGCGCGCCAATGTTGGCCTGTTAAACGTGACGGGCCTTTATGGAGTCAGTTTCAATTACGCTTCAACACTCACCAAACGAGTCCTTCATCACGCGGTTCACAGATCTTAATGGGATTAATTATTCTTCCCTTTATGTCAAAGTTTGGGGGGGGTTGTTTGTAGAGCAGTTGGACCATTGGGACTTGGGGTTGTTAGTCCTCTATCCTTGAGTGAGACAGAGTCGTCATGCTGTGTTATCGCTGCTAGAAAAGAATATTAAACCTTCAGATCAATTTTGGTTAAACGTAAGCGAAGCACTGTTTGATGAAAAGTGGGCCGACACAAACGCAGTTCACCTGATGATCAAAGCGGAGGTTTCCACACCAGGAGGGCAAAGGTGGGAGCTGGATTCCTGCCACAAAAGGTGCCTTTAGAACAAAGTTTTAATGAAATCACACTAAACCTCAGTCAAAACATGTAAGCATAAAGGTAGATATCAGCAAGGCAAGGGAGGGAACTCATTTGTTTAACTAACTAACATTTTACACAGTAGTATTTCAGCCACATGTGGTCATTCCAGCAGAATATTGAGCCTGGCTGCAGGATTTACGACATACTGGTATTTTACTGGGAGAAACGTTTCTTTATGAAGCTGGTTTTTGAGCATGGAGGCACTTTCATTTTGAAAGAAAGGACGAACAGAAACTTATCATAAAGTCAGACGCTCTGTCATCTTATCTACATATGCGTTGGTCCATTCAAACAGGCTCTCTGGGGTATTTATTCCTGAAGAAATTACCCAAATCAGTCTGTGGCAGCTCCATCAGAGTGAACCAAACCGAACCACCACGGGCTCTACGGATCAGAAAGACTGAGATATGAAAAAGCAGCATATTGACCAAAAGCTTCTGGTACGCCTCACCCAGATAAGATAAGACAAGACAGACTTTTATCCATCCCACAGGGGGATAAAGCAGCAAAAGATTGAGGAAAAGGAAACAGTACTGGAAAATATTAAGATTGAAAGAATACCAAGAGATTTTGGACAGTTTCATGCTCCCAACTTTATGGAAACAGTTTGGGGAAACAGTTTGGGGATGGTCCCTTCCTGTTCCAACATGGCTGCGCACCAGCGCACAAAGCAAGGTCCTTAAAGACATGGATGAGCCCGCTTGGTGTGGAAGAACCTGACTGGCCTGCACAGAGTTCTGACCTCAACACTTTGGGTGGAGCAACCTGTCACTGAAGGTGCATCTTGGAGGGGTGGGAGTTGGTGTCCATGATCGTTAACAGCTTGGCGGTCATCACCCACCACTTTCAAAGGCATCCCAGGACCGAGCTGCCATTTCTGCTCACATTGTCCAGCATCTTCCTGTCAGCTGCTGTAGCAAATTAACAACGTGGCACCTTCCCACAGGCTCATGCTGGGGTTTGATTCTTCTTTTTAATGCTTTGTAACCACTGTAAAACAATCAGAAAGTGAATTAAAAAATCAGAGTATTCTCGAATTTCTTTTAGAAAATGATGGCAGCCTCGTCTCAAAAGGGAAAGAAGATCTTACCTCACTGGAAAGTAGGAATCTGAAGTCCACACCATGTAAACAGCCTCAGACTACAAATGTATCTGTCCACATAATATGTACCATAGATGCACAGTAAAGTTTTATTCAGTTTCCTCTGCTCTGAAGTCAAATTTATTTGTAGCACATTTCATGTACAAAACAATTCAAAGTGCTTTACATGAAATAAAAGCATTGCAGCAGGGAGTGGAAGAAGCATTAAAAATACATAAAGGAATATAAAGAGAAACATATAAAATAATTTAAAAACAAGCGTGCAGATTTCATGCATAGACACATGAGAAAAGAAATGTTTTTAACCTGGATTTAAAAATGTCTCCATTTGGTGAAAGTTTAATCACCACTGGCAGTTTGTTCCACTTGTTTGCAGCATAACAGCTAAATGCTGCTTCTCCATGTTTAGTCTGGACTCTGGACTGGACCAGCTGACCTGAGTCCTTGGATCTAGGAGCTCTGCTGGGTTTATATCCTTCCCAGATGAACACGTTTACACCGTCACAGATCCAGCTTTAAACTACACGCTGATGGCAGCCTCCATCCTTCTTTAACCTGGAGGACTTTACTCCTTTCTGCTGCGGTTCACAGAGCTCCCCAGTGTTTCTGAATCTTCTGAATCAGAGATTTCACTGCAGAATCCGTCTGTTCTTAGTGCAGAGCAGATAGTTGAACGAGCTGGTTATCAAGCGAAAGTAAAGAGACATTTGTTTCCTTAAAGCGACACATCTTACCCACACTTAGGTAGAAACTTATGAGCTTTCAGCCTCTATATATTGTAAGGTCCCGAGTCTCAAGATATTTACCAACGCTGACCCTCTTCTCTTTGTTCCCAAACAGAATGATCTCAGTTTTGTCTTCATTTAATTGTAGAAAATTCTCTCTCATCCGGGTGTTTACTTCCTCCAGACACTGACACAGTACGTCTGCTGGGCTGCAGTCGTCCGGTGACAGAGACACATAAAGTTGTGTATCGTCTGCATAACTGTGATAATTGATGTTAAAGTTCTGCAATATCTGACCCAAATGGAGCATATACAAGTTAAAACAGAATACAGTATAGCAGTGATTCCCTTCTGTTCGGTCTTCTCAGACAGCTGTGCATCACTGACAACCAGCTCAACTCTAAACTCTACCGCACAACAGATTTATTGCATGCCATACATTTAAAAACATCCAACAAACTTATGACTCTGGTTTAGATTTCTACCAACCATGAACTCAAACTGCGGCAACGGGTCGAGCTGTGCTCAAACATTATGGCTGAGCAGGAGTCTGATTTTAGATTCTCTGAATCGATACTCAGTAAGAATCAAACTCAATACACACCGGCGAGCTTCAACAAGCCAGTGGACTGTTGTTCTTCTATAAATAATGGCTCAAAGAGCACAACTGAAAAGAAACTCTGACCGACATCAAAGCCAGCTTCACAGCATCTACCGTTGGCTGTATGGTGATCACTGATGTACACACAGCTGCCCAGAAGTCTTTCTCTGCTCTTTTATTTTTCATCTCATCTTCCACACACGTTAGACACAGCTTGGTTATATAACTGTAGCACGAACCCCGTTTATCTGCCCAGTAGCACTCGTTTGTGAGGGTGCAGCAAGCGAGCTGCAAACCTGATTACCTGCCTGTGGCGCTGCTGGCAGGGGGGCCCGGCCTGTCGCTCTGAAATGATTCATCACTGCAACGGTGATTTCTCATCAAAGCCGTGATGCTGTGGGATAAAACGGCCGATGTATCAGCCTCATCTTCCTCACCTTTGAAGGGTGGCAAAAGATGTTAAAAGTCAGTTTTAATCATTGCCAGTAGAGCAAGCCTTTAGGGACATTTTACTTTGCTGTGTGGTCGTATATGTACTTAAAACTACAATCCGTTAAGACTTCCCCACGAACCAGGATGATCCATCCACTACAAAGCCTGTTCCTACTCCGATGTTGTCATATTCTGGTACTGCGTGACGAGCATAGCACTGACACCAAAGGACTTAACTGTAGTATTTATTATCCTGGGATCAAGAACAGGGTGGATTCCCATTGGAATAGCGTTATGACTGCCTGATAGCAAGATGGCTCCTGGTTAGAATCCCAGCTGTGGTTGAGCTGAGTGTAGTTTGAATGGTCTCCTTGTGCCTGCTTTGGTTTTCTCCCGATATTTAGAGATATGTCGGGTACAGTACTTGGGTGACTTGGGCCAGTCTGTTAAACCGGGTGAAGAAACCTGGGTGTCGTGTTTGACAAAGACACTGCAAACGGCTGACCAAAAATTGCTTTTTTTCAACTGAGGAAAACCTCCAAACTCAGGAAAATGGTGTCACAAAATCATTTGGAGCTGATCATTCATGCATTTGTGTCTTCGCGTTTGGACTATTGTAATAGTTTGTTTTCATGTCTAAACAAGAAGGAGCCGTCTCGCCTGCAGTTAGTGCAAAACTCTGACCCGCTCTAATAGGAGGACTCAATTAACTCCTATTCTTAAAGCTCTTCATTGGCTGCCAGTTTCCTCTCGGATCGATTTTAAAATGTTGATTTTAACTTTCAGAGCATTGCATGGTCAGGCTCCACCTTACATCAGTGATCTGATCCAGCCTTATGCTGCGTGTACACCAAGAGCGACCTCTGCTACCTGGTAGCTCGTGACGTCACATTTAGAATGTTCAATTCTTAAAGGCCCCGCGGCTGTGCAGTACCCCCGCGGAAAAAAAACATGAGGAAAGTGAGGTCAGGGACACAAATAAACGTGTTGTAATTTACAATTTGTTATACAAAATATACATCACATTACAAATGATGTAAAACTACATTAGGTACACCTGAGAAGAGCAGGAATAGCAGAGGCAGCTGTGAAAAAGAAACTAAATTCGAAATAAAATCCGCAATAAAACTTAATTGCAGTGAGAAAGGTATACGTGGGGTTACTACACTATTGTATTGAAGCACTCGACACGGCAATTGCAACAGTCTCAGGATTAAACGACTATTGTTTGGATAGGAACTAAAGTTTACACATCTGTTTCCGCGAACCCCGCGGATTGTCGGACCCCTACAATCTGTGGATTGTCATTGGTTTTCGCCGAAACGCGTCATAGCTCATTACCATAAAGTTAGCTGGAGTTTAATCACTCGAATCCGCTCTGGTCGCTCAGGTAGCTTCGCCACTGGAGAATCCGCTTTGGTAGCGCAGGTAGCTCACCCTCCATAGAGAAATAATGATTTCCGGCGCTCAGGTAGCGTAGGTCGCTCTTGGTGTACACGCAGCATTACACCCCAGCTCGGGATCTGAGGTCTGTGGATCAGAACAGGGGCGTAGCACCAAATTTGGGGCCCCAGGAACAACCACTACCATGCATATTTGAACCAACATCGACGCTATGTTAGGCTTTTGGGACACTTGTATAGGCTAATAGTTATTATGAAAATAAATACATTTAAGACAGATATTGCTTCTATATCACAATTATGTGGTAGCCAACAAAATGAGAGATTAGTTTTCAATTATTTGACTTCGGCTGCTATCACAGTGGTATGCAACGGAATGGGAATGGGATAATCAGTTACTGTAGGCTGTAATTTTTACATTTGGGCTCACCTTTCTTGGGAAAGAAATCAGTCAGCAGTTGCTTTCCTTCATTTTGTTTCCTCTGTCTCTCTTGCCTTTCTTTTCTGAAAGCCTGATTTTTATTTATTTATTTTTTGGATGACATCTTTCATGTGCCAGCTGCTGCGTTTCATGCCTAATAATGAAGTGAGTGAAATTTATTGCGCATGTACGATCAAAAGTCCGCCAGAAGGTGGACTAAACCAATGCGCACTGATAATGGGGGTGTCTGATATAGATTATAGCCTATTTGCAGGCTGGGATATACATTTCAACAGATGTATATCCAGAGAACATTGGATTTGCATAAATTACCAACATATATTGACATTATTTAAAAAATGATTTTTAAAAAATGAAAGAAGAAGAAAATTTCCCTTAGGCCCCCCCCTGTAGCCTGGACCCTGTGAATCAGTCTGACTTTTCCCCCCTGTTCGACGCCGCTGGATCAGAACCTACTGATGGTGCCAGGCACTCCTTTCCGGACCAGAGGAGACCGATCCTTCCAGGCTGTCGCTCCCAGGCTTTGGAACGATCTTCCGCTCTCTCTGCGTTCGATGGAGTCTGTTGACGCCTTCAAAAGGCAACTTAAGACCTTTTTATTTGTTCAGGTTTTTGCTTAATTGTCTTGGGGCTGCTATGATTGTCACGGAGTTGCCTTTTAAACTTATACTTTTATGTACTTCCCAACTGTGTGTTTCTGTTGTAACTGTAAAGTGCTTTGTGACCCTGGTCTGTGAAAGGCGCTGTACAAATAAAGCTTACTTACTTACATCTGTGATATTAAACTGTCCACAGATATGGTTGCCGGTCTCTGAGTGATGAGTGCCTGCCTCTAGCCCAAATACAGCTGGGGTCAACTAAAGGGTCTTACTGGGCGAGTTGGTGTTTATCAAATCCGACTCCGAGACTCTGCAGCTCCAGCAGAAGTACGGTGTGTCTGCCTTTTTACTTGATATTCAGACTTAAGAGAGAGAGCTGCACAGCTGAAAAATAAGATCTTTTGGAGAGGTAGCTGTTGAGATGTTGTTGAACCTTAGCCGCACCGTCTTTAATTATTAATGAAACCACACAGCACAAATGCATTCAGAGCAAAACTTTTACAAAAGTTTCTGTTGCAGAAAGAAAAAGCTGAAAAAGTCGAGAATCACTTCATGCTAAGAATAATCTTTAAGTGCTCCCCTCCGGTTCAGTCGCATTCAGAAACCTAACGAGGGGTTTTGTCCTGGTACATCTGCTTTCTTTAGCATCAGACGCCAAACTTTCATTGAGAATGGCTCTGCTGGGTAGCTGGCTGCTTCCTTTTGTCTACAGCAGACCTTGAAGTGGGGGGAGTCGGATACGGAGGACACGGCAAACAGGATGGCCTGTTGATGCAGTAGCCGATAACGATTTCCAATAAGTCGAAGCTGTTTTCCATCTGGGTGAAAGTGGACAACAAGGTTTTTCCTTTTCAGAACCTGTAGACCAAGACGTGAAGCGTATTATTAATCGAAACGATGTCAGAGTTGATTAATAATACCCGTGTCCCAGCCTTTAAAATTTCTGGAGAAGTGTATTTCGGACCCTCTCACTGACCCTAGACACTAGGGGTGGGACGATATGCTTTGGTCACGATTAAATTGTATCACGATTCTTGATAATTGCGATTCTACAAGTATTATGATTCGATAAAATAATCAGTAATTGCAATTTTCTTCCTCCTCAAAAAACAATCAAGTTGAATCATACACTTCTAGAATGAATGTCGTTCCCATAAACAATGCACATCAGTCTGTGTCAGTCAGTCCAGCAGCTGACGTTTATTTCAACTGAGACAAAAAGAGGTACTTAACATGTACAGCATTTTTTACAGTCACAAAATTAATTTAAATGTCCACACAGCACAAATGTGGGCTAGTTTTAACATAACTTAATGTAATGAATTAATGAAGTTTTTCTGGACACGGATATGACGTAATATAATCGATTCAGGGGAGAAAAATCCATTTTTAAAATCATCCCATAAAAACAAAACAAAAAACAAAAAACAAAAAACATCGCGATATGTCCATGAATCGATTTTTTCGCCCACCCCTACTAGACACTGCCATGGAACCTGATCCACTCTTGGCCCTTTTTGGTGTCACTCCCAATGGTTTAAGGACCTCATATCTTGCCTTAAGCTAGAAAAGATACGATACTCATATTCGTAAGTCAGAACAAAAGTTTTATAGGATATGGGGACCGCTTCTTGCCTATTTTCAAAGATCTGATGTAATAATTGACCTGATAGTTCCAACGCTGCCCTTGACGTTTCAGTACTTAGTAAGACGCACAGACCAGGCTCCCAAAAATGGAACTCTTGTGCCTTATAGCAATTGTCTTGCTGTGTGTGTTTATATGCCACCCTTCAGTCATTTGTGTACTAGTACTGTATTACTTACATATATACATACATGTGTATATATATGTTTTTGTTTATTTGTTTATTTGTTTGTTTTGGGTGGGGGAGGGGTGGGTTTAAATACTCAACATCGTTAGTACATTTAAAAACTACCCTGTACATCTGTCAATATCTGCTTAAAAACCAATAAAAATACTTTGAAAAGAAAGATTAATAATACCAAAACACTGTAAAGGAGTACATGCTAGTTAGAGATTCAGAAGAAGAAGAAGAAGAAGAGGTCAGGTATTTCCTGTTAGTCTTTGTTTGGTCAGTTCTCTTTTAGTTCATCGTTTTGGACTTGGAGGAGAATCAGAGATCAATACTAAAACTACTTTGAAAGATAGTCGTAGATGACCTATTTTAAATTTAACCAAAGACCAGATAAGAAAGCAAAAAGAAGTCTAACAAAATGCCAGAAGCATTAAGTAGAGTAACTATAATCTATTTAGGCCAAAAACACAAACCTGGTCTCAGGAGGCTTTTTGAACTTTACAGCTCGAGTCCTTCGACCTGGATTCAGAGAACAAGAAAGTAAAAAAGGCTTCGAATAAAAGGAAGAAATAAAAGAGTATGTGTGATTATTCCCTTTTTCTTAGTGATACATCCTGCTGGAGGCTTTTAGAATCTTTTCTCGTTGCTTTACGTTTGAATCCAAAATTTATACCAACATCAGATGAAAAATATGGGAAACATCGAGCAGATCTTTAAAGGCACGTTGATGCTGTGATGGTTGGAAGCAGTGCGGAAACACAAATGCACAAACAGCGAGGTGTAATTCTTTTAAAAGCAGTGTTTATCAAACGGAACAAGACTCAAAACCACAGAAATCGTTCGCTGTTATGATCCGACTGTCAGGGAACAAATGACTTCTGTCATCATTTCAGTTGGAAAACTTGCTGGTTTTGTATGCTTTTATATATATATATATATATATATATTAAAAAAAAAGGGATTTTTCTCTGACTGCACATGGCTGCAGCTCCATATATCCACTTCCATCCATCCATCCATCCATGGATAAAACCAATTCAAGTCACCCGCCCTGAAAGGGCCAGTCCGCACTGACCGGCCACCTGATTGGTCAAAACTGGCCGGCTCGTGTCGACTCGTGTTACACGGTGACGTAGATGCAAATGATGCATTTCACACAGCTCAGCAGCAGCAAAGACATACAAGCGTTGCTTTATTTGCTGTTGGCTTTGTAGCTTCAGAGACTTTTTAACATGAATGAAAGAAAGAAAATGGGCAGAAGACTCTTAAAGCCTCCAATAACTTTTTGGAGCTTTTCTGTTTATGGCTAATTTTGGGCATCAGGAAATGGTCATGCCCACCACACCCAGCAGCTCCTGGCAGAGATGGGGACTCAAGTCACTGTGACTTGGACTCGAGTCGCTGTTTTGATGACTTGTGACTTGACAAAAAAATAAAAGACTTGAGACTCGACTCGGACTTGAAGTGAAAGACTCGGCACTTGACTTGAGACACGATGACTTGAATGACTTGAGTGTTATTCAGTTCATGTTTTCAGTTTGAAAATAAAATTAATAAATTAATCAAAAAAATAATATCGATTACCGGGAGCGCAGGCTGAGAATGGCGCCATGACTGGATCCCTACCCTGTCAATCAGTCATGCCCTCTCTACATACCTTAAGTGTTTATTTGAGAGAATAAACTCATATCAGATATGCATCAACATGGCAGCGGGAGGGTTTCGTAATTACCATTTTGACGGCAAAAGACGAACAGCGCAGTGCTAGACATGCGGCGTCAACATCTCAGACAGCCAGACGACAACTTCCAACTTTGTTTGTCATTTGAAGATCCATTCTGACCAGTAAGAGCTTGTCAAATTAGCTAATATTATCCTGTTAGCCTAGTCTGTAGTTAGCTAATGTTAGCTTGATATGATACGGGGTGGACAGGTTGGACACATTGGCCAATGATGTTTACTGACAGTTACTTATATCTTTGTCTTTTCACTTTATTAAGATCAGATCCTGGTTTAGCTCTTTCCATCTGGTGTTTGCTTCCGGCAGGCAGTGAACAACATGTTTCTCAGAGCTTTGCCTTCTCAAACCAGCAATGCACCCGGAAACAGTTCAAGGAACACGCAGTGAGTGAATCATAACTGTATGTTCGCAGGTTTGGCTTCATCACAACAGTTATCATCTGATTCACACTAACTATAAACCGGTTATCAGAGTTTTCAGGCGCTCGTTCCTTCAGAAATCTCTGGCTCAGGACAGTTTTTATTTGCAGGTGAAGGAGGCTCACAGAGCAGGACACTGACCAGACGCCTCGTGAGATGAGGGCATGTGATGATAAAATGTGTGTGCACCCGTATTACTCATGTTGTGGGGACATAAATCTGGTGACGCAGTCAGACTGTGGTGACTCGACCATCTTTTGATGCCAGAAAAAGGACATAAGTTCCTTCAAATCATCAAATTTCGGGGTGCAGGCTCGGTTTAAGGTGCGGGGAAGATTAGGGTCGGTCAATCTAACGGAGCGTGTGTGTGTCGGCCCATTAGAGATGGCAGTCGTGCATCAACTGTGACCTACATGATGAACGATGAGGTGCTCATGTGTGAGTCATAGACTCCATTTAACCGTCTGACGTCACCTCCTCTGTGCAGGAAAGTTCAGAGTGGAACAAGACGAAAAGAGAACGTACGAGCCGAAGGCTGGTTGCATCTATGCGAGCCCGTTTTCACGTAGACGGAGTCACAAAAAGACATTTCTCATCATATTTGACTTTATGTTTGAGAGTCCTGACTCCGACTCAAAGATCCGACTTATTCTGGCTCAGTTGTGTCTGAAAATAGATTAAGAAACTTTACTTGAGAACTATTTTCAACTATTTTTTGAGAACTATTTTCACCCGACCCCCTAATACTTAGCAATACCCTCCTTGGCTGAAACGCCTACCAGTCTTTGAAACTTTGCCCCCCTCAAAGAAAAGTAATACATTTGAATCACAAAATCGTTCTCCAGAAAAAGTCAGACCTCACAATCGCTTGGTGCTATTTTCTCTCCCTTCGTATCACTGCCTGCTGCGTAGACCGAGCAGTAAACACTGTAACAGGTGCAGCTGTCGGCAGGCGGCAGCAGGAAGGGAGAGAAAATAGCACCAAGCGATTGTGAGGTCTGACTTTTTCTGGATGAACGATTTTGTGATACAAATGTATTACTCTTTTGAACGCTTTATTTTATAAACCCCAGCCAACTAGCCGGACTACCTTCATCAACGCCAAAACGAGGCTGGAACTCGGCTCACACGACGCAGCAGGGGGTAAGAAAATGTTCATAAATGATATTGCTAATATGGGATGTCATACAGCTTCATGTCAAAAGAGGCAAACTATCCCTTTAATGGTTTTGGAGACTTCTTGTAGCATCTGCTTTCAGAGTGCACTTGATTTGACGGCCAGACCTCAACATGTTGGCAGATGTTTTGAACGTCCTCCACTTATAGACAGGGAAATGTCTGATTTAAAAAGTCTTTAGAGAGCTTTTTAAGTCTCTTACCAGACTCATAAGCTGCTACAATCTTCTGTCTGATGGCCTCACACAGCTTCATAATGTTCACTGCAGTCAGGAGCAAAACAAACTATTGTGAACACAACAAACTGCAAATGTGTGTTCAGTAGTTTGTTGGACATGCAACTCTATAGAAATTATAGGAAAATCCTATTTTCATGTCAGGAAATTCAGCTTTAATGACCCCCTAAACGTCTTCTTCTGTGCGTCTCTCCCTTTCAGACGTCGTGAAGATGCAGAAGAAGTCACGCTGCTCATCTGAGTGTTAAAGAGGACGATTTTAACTTAAAGAGTGCCTGCTGGGGATCATGAATCGAGCAACTGCCAGAGGATGAGAAAGTTCTTCTTTTGAGTGCTGACAATATGAAGAAACCGTTTCCTGTTTACCGTCGTCAGTCAAAGCCGCCTTTCACTGCAGCAGCTGAAATGTATTATTATTTCATCTGGGTGGGACTGCAGAGACTCTGCTGAAGAAAATGGGTTAGACGGTTAGCGTGGTTACCATGGTAACTGACCCTGCCAACCAATCCTGCCCGCTGGTAGGTTTTTCTTTGATAAACTCCTGCTGATCTGACAGCCTGGATCATCAAAGGACTTATTGTGACGCATCCAGTTTCATTAAAATCCCGGTTAGTTGGTAGAAAAGATGCCGTGTGACTGATGTTAGATTGTTACACATCAGCTGTTTATCAGTCGGTCGTCAGTGTGAGGTGGACTAATCAGACATGCAGACACGAGGGCTCCTTTGTGACCAAAGATCAAGTTTGAACGAATTTAAAAAATGATACAAAATGTATTCTACTGAATCGGATTCACGCATCCATCCTAAACATCTGTTATTAACCACATTATTTACCTGGTATAGCTGAGCTGCTGATGGCCCTGAACTAGCAAACACTGATATAGGACACGCTATAGGTCATGTTAACAGTCAGTTAGGGAGCGCCCTCTGCTGGACACCAAAGCAAATTACTGCAAAGTGTGTCTGGTGCTCACAGTGAACATTATAGTTGCATCCATCCATTCATTATACCCGCGGGGCAGCTGGAGCTTATCCCAGCTGTCATTGGGCGAGAGTTGGAGTAGGCAGGTCGGGAGCCCATCTCAGGGCTCATTATAGCTAAAAAAAATTGATAAATGAAATCCCAAGTGAACGTAAAAGAACCCGTCAGGTCGTTGCTCGGAAACATTCAGCATACATTACTACAGCTGCAGGGTTTATAATGATATTATGGCCCGTCTCCTTCATCAATTATCAAAATAATCAAAAGAAATTGGAAATCTAAATTAGGGTTCCAGTTTTTATATATGGAAAATAGAATTATAGAAAAATAAAACTCATAATATAGAAAACAATTCCTTTCGAGGTGCAATTAATAACATAAACAACTCCAAACTGTATCATTTTGATGGCAAATCAAAGGTGAAAGACTTTCGAGCTCTGAACAGAAGAAGGAAGCAGCATTCTGCACCAATCGTACCAATAAATCCTGAATTTCACAAAGCATTCATTAAAACCACAAAGGAGAAGCAGAAAAGTCTAAAAGGTGTGTGTGATGTAGGTGGGTCTTTGTTCTACTGACCTGTTTCAGGATGTGTTCACACTTCAGAGGGTTGGTCCGCTCTGAGGAAGTGGGAACGCTTTCATGAACGCACCACAAGGTGGGTTGAGACCGCTCGAAAAAGCGAGTCTCAGGCTGTGTTCGAAACCGCATACTACATACTTGCAAACTGCATACTGATCGATCAGACAGTATGCAGAGCGTTTACCCACAATGCATTTCGCTCCTGCCCGAGCCGAAATCAGCCGGCCTGAAGCTGATTTCGCTTAAGCTCTAAACTCTGTAAACTTTAGCAACATTTGAAACATTTTCAGGTGAGAAAGTAGTCGTTTAGATCCCCAACGTGTTGAAAACCTGACAAAATACCGGCTATTTACAATTTTGTTCAGACGAATTCGGCGCTACTAAAGCTAGCCGCAGTGAGCAACGCACTTTCTGTTATTTTCACAAAATAAAATACCCGTTGCCTTTTATCATAGGGAAACCCATTACGATACAATTGGTGCTTTTGTTTTGAAAACAGGAAGTGAACCTACCCTCGTTGTAGCTAGCTTGAAACTGCCTTTTTGACAGGAAATGACGATCGGCGGCGTCAATCTTTGGTAGTTTGAGTATGAGCAGTAACCTCATAATGCATACCCAACATTTCGGCGAATCTAGTATGCATTCGGGAACTTCTCGCATAGTAACTCAAAAAGTTAGCATGAGTAGTAGGAGAAGTATGCGGTTTCAAACACAGCCTCAGTCTGCTTTCAAACAAACTCGGAGTAAGTTTGACTGAAATTAACGTAACACAGACCGAAAACACTCAAACACACAGTTCTTGTTTCTTTATTCCTGTGATCATAGCAGCCGAGATGGTTTGGTAAAGTTGCAGCCGTCTTCATGAGTGTGCAACAAAGGACCCCCCAACGTTATTTTGACTTTACTTACATCAAGACTTCTCTGTGACATCCCGTCTGGTAAAAACACCAACATGAATATCCGACTCAACTCCAGGGAGCACATTTATCCTGACGTACACCTTGAACAAAGGCCTCTTTTCAACTGCACCTGTTTTCATATATTTTAAACATGCTTCTGAGGGAAAAATAGACATTAAAAGCCTCCACTGAGGTTAAAGTTAAGTTCAGCAAACTTGCTTTGGTTCTTGATATTACATTTGCTCAGAAAAGGTAACAAAACTCTGTCCATCAGCTTTAATTTGTCTTTTCTCACCAAGGAGAGGCTACCAGAAAACCAAACAGAAAGGTTAAATTAATTATTTTCAATAACATAAAACATTGCTACGACTTGGTCATATTCAGCTTTTTTTTGCTCACAATGAAAATACAGCTTTACAAAACACAGAAAATTTAAAGTGACATTGACCTGATTAGCATATCAATCATCACACGTTTGACCAATCCTTCGGTCACATTCTGCTGCACCGAACCAATGATTAGTCAGTAAATACCAAGAAATGGAGCTAAACCAATGTCAGAATAACAAAAACCTCCTCCAAGCCTTAGTTGTTTCTCCACCCCATTCAATTAGCGGCTAATTAGTTAACGCTAACTATTAGCCGCTAACTTTTTTAGCAACTGGTGATATGAACAAACCCACAAGTGAGTGTGCTGCTGCTCATTATTGCAAAGATTGGGAACAGAAACATGACCCAGAGTCCCATTAACATGTACATTAGACATAATTTAATGCTTATTTGAGGCAACAAAACTACAGCTTGACATCTGAAGTAAATTCCTTGTGAATCCTGTTATTTTACTGGTTTTAGGATGGAGTCTGTTTTCTGATTTATTTGTCTTCGATGGAGGCAGGAAAAGCAGAAACTAGTGCTGAATTATTGTTGCTGGGGAAAAAAAATACAAAAAGATTTAAAGAAAAAAATACAATAATTTTGCATCCAGTACAGGTGGCTTCATGGCAGGTCGTGCGTGGCACATGCACCACTGCTGGTACAGTTACAGATATTACCCCAAGTGGAATCTCATGTGTCTATTTAAACTTCCCTGTTGGGTAAATTCTTGACCACAAACACCACAACCAAAAGGCTTCTCCCCTGTATGAACCGTAATGTGTGAATCGAGGTGTGTTTTCCGAGTGAATCTTTTACTACAAAAGTCACAACTGTATGGTTTCTCACCTGTGTGAACGGCCATATGCGTTGCCAGATATGTCTTACGGTTGAATCTTTTACCACAAACTTCGCAGCTAAACGGTTTCTCTTCTGTGTGAACGGTCATGTGAGTTCGAAGATGCGTCTTCCGTTTATAACTTTTACCGCAAATATCGCAACTGTAGGGTTTTTCTCCTGTGTGGACCGCTTTGTGCGCTCTAAGACTCGTCTTGCGATTGAATCTTTTACCACAAAGATCACAACCAAATGGCCTCTCACCTTTGTGGACTATCATGTGTGTTTTCAGGTTATTCTGATGTCTTGCTCTTTTACCACAAATATCACAAACATAAGGCTTCTCTCCTGTGTGTATTCTCATGTGCGTCTTCAGATTGTGCTGATGCTTGAATCTTTTACCACAAACCTCACAGGCAAACGGCATCTCTCCCGTGTGAATCCTCAAGTGGATCTTAACGTCATGCTGATGCTTAAATCTTTTGCCACAAACATCACAGCCAAACGGCTGCTCTCCTGTGTGAACTCTCATGTGGGATTTAAGACTAAACTGATCTCGAAATGTTTTCCCGCAGTCCTGACAACCAAATTTTTTCTTTCCTGTGTGGACTCTCGTCGGTAAATTGACATCTTGTCCCACTCCAGAAGATTTCTGACCAATCAAACAGCCGGAAGAACTTTTTTCTGTGTTACGTCTCATGTGTCTCTTCAGAGACTGCTTATATAGAAACTGTTTACCACAATCTGAGCAGCTGAAAGGCTTTTTGGCAGTGTTACACCCCACATCACTATTTACACCCGACTCGGCCATCTTGCGCTGCTCCCAACCATTGTCAGTGTCTGACAAAGGTTCCCGCCATTCATCATCATCATCATCATCATCATCACCATCACTGACTTCAGTCTCAGAAGAGCCAGCAGACTGTCTCTCAGTATTTGGCTGTAAACTACTTTGGTTATTGGCTAATTCAAGTCTTCTACAGTCCCCTCCATCAATTTCTGTTTTGATCCATTTAAACGAGCTGCTGGTTGGAGGCTCAGTTTCTCTGGTTTCAGTTGGTCTTTGATAAACCTGTGAGGTCTGTTGCTCCTCTTCATCATCTTCACTCTTTACGATAACATTGAAAGGGAACCTGGTGTATTCCTGAAGCTGCTCTCCCTCCTGAATGGCCCAGAGTTCCTCCTCTTCCTCCTTTATGTGGAGGAGTTCTGGGTCCTGCTGGTCCAGAATGGAGCTCCATGGAACCTCTTCTTTACTCACCAACAGCTGCTGGACATCTGCAGGAAACACAGAAACACACGGACAGAATTGAGTGCAACTAAAAAGGGCTCACAACTGCAATGTGAACATGGTTTTACATCAAAATAAATTAAACGACAATATTTTTGTTGCGTGTCTATGAAGAGATGCAAAAAAGGACCAAAAACATGACTTTTGGCAGACCTGCAGATAAAATTCACAAATAAATGGGACCAGTAGATAGATGAGGAGTGCATCGGAAAAAACAAACAGGCTTCTGCCAGGGAATTTAAGGCCTGGAGAAATTGATTCCAACAGGCCCCCGTGATCTCCAGTAAGTCATTAAAACAGTGCTCAACAGCAGCTTAGTGTAACACGCGAGCTTCGAAGGCCGGAGGTCCTGTTTCTGTTTACTACATTTACATTTATTTCATACTGTGTTTTCTTACTGTTGAGTTAGAAAAATCCATCATTTAGATGCATTTGTCTTTGTCATCATGCTGATTTAGTGCATAATAGCATAAGCTTGCTATTAATAGCTAAAAGTTGAACTACTACAAGCAGAAATCTTAAGAGGAGGACTACATTTTACATGACTGTATATACACTGAAGACTACTTAAAGAAACGACAGAATGCTTGTCTAAGAGGGTTCAGGCTGTGTTGGAGAATAAAGGAGCTCAGACCAGACACTGAGCTACGAGAGACGCTATGCGGACTTGGGCTGCTACGGCAACCAGGCCTCCAGACCGTGGCTTCGCCTGAAGCTGGCAGCCGAAAGAGGCGGCATCGGAAGCGGTGCACGAGACTACAGAAGCGTGGAAAGCGGGCTGGAGTTTGTGCTAGGCTAACAACAAAGCCAACTCAGCCAGCTCTCAAATGTCTGCTCCCTGGAGAATAAACTGGACTGCATCCGACTTCAGAGAACTACACGACGAGAATCTAGAGACTGCTGTGTCTTTGTTTCCACGGAGACGTGGCTGAGCGACAGAGTTCCCGACGCCAGCTGGACATGGGGTGCTCAATACGTCGATCGCAATCTACCAGACGATCGCAAAAGGTAGTATTGGTAGATCGCATGACATTAAAAAAAAAATAGACGTCCATTTTTTTTTTGATTGACATACAGGGCAGATAATCAGATGACAACTGAATTTCTCTGACCGTTAGGTCACCGCGCATGCGCAAAAAGACGCTAAGTGCAGCAAAACTAGCAAGCTTATCATCGAGTCATCTCCAATTTTAAAACTAAAGAAAGCTTATGACCATCAAAAATTAGTAGGGTTGCTGGACCAAGTAAGAAGACAAAAATGTATCACTTTCATACGGAATGGGAGGTGGACTGTTTTTTTTCACAATGTCATTTTCCAAGTGCGTTTGCCTCATTGCCAGTCTACCATACCAAAGAAGGGAAATGTGGAGCGGCATCTTCGGACTGTTCATAGCAAATACGACACCGACTTCCCGCTGAAAAGCGAGCTGAGAAAGAGAAAGGTTAATGAACTAAAATCCTAGTTGTCTGGACAGCAGTAATTTTTCACACAACATACTTCAAAAGCGAACGCCGCCACCGAAGCATTGTTCCGGGTGAGTCACGCCATCGTTAATAACAAGAAGTCCTTCCAAGACAGAGATGGTAAAAGAGGCATTCGTACATTGTAAGAGCAGCTTTAAATTGCTAAAAACACTGATTAATGTGATTAATTTCCTCCCCTCAACAGAGAAAATATTAAACTGAACTTCTCACAACTCTTGGTGTTCCCTTTGAAGAGCAAACACTTTAAATGCCATTTTCTTTACACTATACATTCTTAGTTGTTTAGTTGGTTAATTATTAATGATTTATTTATTAATTATCAAGGCCTAACGTGTTTCAGAGGGAACAGGTTTTAGTTTGTTTAGGCACTTTCACAAAAATTTTCATAGTTAATTCAGTTGTGTTGTGCAATATTTTCTCATGCGGCTACGCAAGGTACATCAACATACATTCTACATAAAGAATCCTCAATAAATATATGTTTTGCATTTTTGTAGTGGGTAGATCTTTGTGACTTGGTCATTTTATAAGTAGCTCGCATGCTGAAAAAGTGTGAGCACCCCCGGGCTTGAAGGACTAGCCTCGTTTCGTGCCGACAGAAACTCAGCTCTGTGCTGTAAGCCTCGTGGTGGCGGACTGTGTGTTTACATCAACACAGAATGGTGCAAGAACTCTGTACTAGTGTCTAGTTACTGCTCATCTCTAGTGGAGTTTATGATCGTCAGATGCAGACCGTTTTATTTACCGAGGGAATTCACTACAGCACTGATTCTCAGCGTTTACATCCCACCCGCTGCTAACGCTAAAGATGCGCTCTGAACTGTACAGCGCTATCAGCGGACTACAGAACGTACACCCTGATGGATTCTTTATTGTTGCTGGAGATTTCAACCATGTGAATCTCAAGTCAGTTTTCCCTAAATTCCACTAGCATGGGAACTTTGCTACTAGACTGGCGAACACTCTGGACCTGTTTACACAAACATTCCCAGCCCGTACCGGGCAGAGCCCCGCCCTAGCCTCGGATACTCCGATCACATCTCTGTTATGCTAATCCCAGGTTCTGAAGCAGGTGAGGTGAAGAGCCATCTCTGATCTTCAGGACTATTTTGAGCACACTGACTGGCAGATGTATAAGGAGGCTGCAACCTACAGCAACACCACAGGCTTGGAGGAGTACACATCATCTGTGACCTGCTACATCGGCAAGTGTATACACGATGGGACTGTCTCCAAGACCATCCCCATACGTACCAACCAGAAGCCGTGGATGACTGCAGAGGTGCGTGCTCTGCTGAAGGCTCGAGGCTCTGCCTTCAAAGCAGGAGACAAGGCGGCCCTAATGTAGTGTTTCCACTATGCAGTCCGGTACGGGTCGGTTCAGAACGGTTCGCTTATTTCAGTGTTTCCACTACCACGAAAGCGTACCGGTCCCATGGAACCCGTTACCATGTCTGTAACCCTTCTGCTTGGGGTACCTAGCACACAGGACCGGTTCCAGGCTCTGCTCTCCGTTGTTGGCGAGGAGGCTGTGCAGCGGGAGCTCGATGGCGCTGTGCCAAACCAAAAAGTTTTCCAGCTGATTGCCGCAAAAATGGCAGAGAGTGGTTTCAACCGGACCGCGAGCCGGTGTCGCATTAAGCTGAAGAAGCTTGGAGGTGGTTCGAAATTATGGATGTTATTGGTTATTTGCTATTTACGCTTCGGCACGCACTCTGCCCACCCCTGAGGGTCCCCTTTGTACAGTGGCACCGCAAGCTGACCCCAAAGCGACCCGACCCGTACCGGACTGCATAGTGGAAACGAGGCTTCAGAACAGCAAAGGCCAAACTGTCCCGGGCCATCAGAGAGGGAAAGCGCGCACACGGTCAGAGCATCCACAGCCACTTCCGAGACAGCGGTGACACGTGGCGCATGTGGCATCCAGGCTGTAGGAGCCATGTTTTATTTATGAACATTTTCACTGCCAAGCCACAAGGCGGCAGTTTCTCTTTGGTGCACTGACCTTTACTGGATGTTGGCGGGGGGTCAGGCAGTTTAAATCAGCGTGCTCAGTGTGGCACAGGTGACGCTGATGAGTGGGAAGCAAACAGTTTTCGACTGTGCTTGAGCGATAGCTGTCTATTGTGCATGGACAAATTATAAGTATTGTGGCTTCATAAAGATATTAAAAGCAAAGTATTATTTCAAGCCAAAAGGAAGGTTTCGTTGGATTATATCCCAAAGTACACGTCAAAACTAAAACAATCCGCATCCAGTAGCGATAAAGGAGGGATTGGTCACTACACAGGCAATCAGCACCTGCAGGACAACACCACCTGCCTGTGACAGTGATGCCTCCCTTCCAGATGCACTGAATGGCTTCTATGCTCGGTTTGAGACACAAAACGGCGTGGCAGCGAAGAAGACCACCCCTCCTCCCAACGACCAGGTAATGGGAGGCCTTACAGCAGCTGACGTGAGAAAGACTACGCAGAGTCGACCCATGGAAAGCCGCTGGACCAGACAACATTCCTGGTAGAGTGTTCAGGGAATGTGCAGACCAGCTGACAGATGTCATCACCGACATCTTCAACATCTCCCTGAGCAGTGCCACCGTCCCATCGTGCCTCAAGGCAACCACCATCATACCCGTGCCAAAGAAGTCTTCAGTGTTCTACCTCAATGACCACCGTCTTGTTGCACTCACACCCATCATCATGAAGTGTTTTGAAAGGCTTGTCATGAGGCACATCAAGACTCTGCTGCCTCCTTCATTAGATCCTCTGCAGTGTGCGTACCGTCCCAACCGCTCAACGGACGACGCCATATCCACCACCCTTCACCTGGCGCTCAACCACCTGGACAATAAGAACACTTATGTTCGGAAGCTGTTCATAGACTTTAGTTCAGAATTCAACACGATCATTCCTCAGCACCTGACCGGAAAGCTGAACCTACTGGGCCTGAACACTTCTCTCTGTAAACTGGATCCTGGACCTCCTGACTGGGAGACCTCAGTCAGTCCGGATCGGATGCAACAGCTCCAGCACCACCACACTGAGCACTGGAGCCCCCCAGGGCTGTGTGCTCAGTCCATTGCTGTTCAACTTGTGACTCATGACTGTACAGCAATGCACAGCTCGAATCACATAGTCAAGTTTGCAGATGACACGACTGTGGTGGGTCTCATCAGCAAGAACGACGAGTCAGCATACTGAGAGGAAGTCCAACGGTTAACAGACTGGTGTAGAACCAACAACCTGTCTGAACATAGACAGGACCAAAGAGATGGTTGTTGACTTCAGAAGGACAAGTCTCTACAGCGTCTCTACTTCCTGCGAAGGCTGAGGACGGCCCATCTCCCACCTCCCACCCTCACCACATTCTACAGAGGAACCATCGAGAGCATCCTGAGCAGCTGCATGACGGCCTGGTTTGGGAATTGCACCATTTCGGATCCCAAGTCCCTGCAGCGGGTAGTGAGGACAGCTGAGAAGATCGTCGGTGTCTCTCTCCCCTCCATCACAGACATCTACACTACACGCTGCATCCGCAAAGCAACCAGCATTGTGGATGATCACACACACACTCTTCACCCTCCTACCGTCTGGGAAAAGGTACCGAAGCATCCGGGCCCTCACATCCAGACTGTGCAACAGTTTCTTCCCCCAAGCTATCAGACTCCTAAACAATCAGAGGCTGTGTTTGAAACCGCATACTACATACTTGCAAACTGCATACTTCCATACTGCATACTCATCGATCAGACAGTATGCAGAGCGTTTACCCACAATGCATTTCGCTCCTGCCCGAGCCGAAACAGCCGGCCTGAAGCTGATTTCCCTTAAGCTCTAAACTCTGTAAACTTTAGCAACATTTGAAACATTTTCAGGCGAGAAAGTAGTCGTTTAGATCCCCAACGTGTTGAAAACCTGACAAAATACCGGCTATTTACAATTTTGTTCCCACGAATTCGGCGCTACTAAAGCTAGCCGCAGTGAGCAACGCACTTATTTTACTTATTTTCACAAAAATAAAATACCCGTTGCCTTTTATCACAGGGAAAGCCATTACGATACAATTGGTGCTTTTATTTTGAAAACAGGAAGTGAACCTACCCTCGTTGTAGCTAGCTTGAAACTGCCGTTTTGACAGTAAAATGACGATCGCCTTGGTCCTGGAGGAACGTTGTTTCGTTTCACTGTGTACTGTACACCACTGTATGTGGTTAAAATGACAAAAAAAACTACTTGACTTGAATAAATTATTTAAATTTATTTTTATCTGATGCAGAAGCTGTAGTGCTGCATAATCATGGCCAAAAATAATCAAGATTAGTTTGAGCATTATTATTTACCGATTTTTTTGTGGAAAATAATGTTATTACACTTTTCTGTGAACATAACTCTGCTTTCATTCACACTGAACTACATTCCTGCTTCTTCTCATCAGAATCAAATCCGCTTTCAGATAAATTCAGAGCATCTCTTAGAAAAAATAAAGATATTCTAACAGAATAAACCAACAGGGCCCTGCTTTCTATAAAGCATTCAATAATTAGGTTGGTGCTAGTTGAAGTTAACAACCATTGGACTGTTTTTCTTGGCCTTCATGCATTCGTCATCCTGCAGTTTGTGGTGTGTTTTCAGATGCTTCAATAACTCTGCAGCTCTTTCTGCAAATGATCAGGTCTTGGTGAACATCACTCGCCCTAAATCCAAAGTATTTCTGATCTGTGCCAGCGTTTGGTTTGCGTTTCCACGCTCTGCTCTCTGTTCTTGTAGATCTGTCCTCATGTGGCTACTCAACCAAATCTCATCCAGGAAACTTCCAGCTGCTCCCAGCCGGGAACAGCTGTGACTGACATATGGTCAACAGGGAGCGCTTGATTTACGTTTTAAATATCAGATGATCGAGTTTATCCAGGTGTACAAATGTTTATGATGCATGTTGGTGATTAGTCAACCCAAAAAACTATGAAAAACATTAGCACAAATTGTGGCAAAGCCTGCACCTAAGATAAGCTATATTCAAATCAAATCAAATTTATTTGTAGCACATTTCATGTACAAACAATTCAAAGTGTTTTACATAAAATAAAAGCATTGCAGCAGGGAGTGGAAGAAGCATTAGAAATACATAAAATAACATAAAGAGAAACCAAAAAAACAAGCAACAGTCCAGATAAATTAAAAGATATTGTGCAGATTTCATGCATAGACACATGAGAAAAGAAATGTCTTTAACCTGGATTTAAAAATGTCTCCATTTGGTGAAAGTTTAATCACCACTGGCAGTTTGTTCCACTTGTTTGCAGCATAACAGCTAAATGCTGCTTCTCCATGTTTAGTCTGTACTCTGGACTGGACCAGCTGACCTGAGTCCTTGGATCCAAGAGCTCTGCTGGGTTTATATTCTCTGAACAGATCACAGATGTAAACCATCAGCAGGCTTTTAAAATCTATTCTGTGACTGACTGGAAGCCAGAGTAAAGATTTTAAAGCTGCTGTGATGTGTTCAGATCTCTTAGTCCGGGTTAAAACTCCAGCAGCAGCGTTCTGGATGAGCTGCAGATGTTTAATGCTCTTTTTGGGAAGTCCAGTTAAAAGAGCGTTACAGTGATGGAGTCTGCTGGAGATGAATGCATGGATGAGTTTCTCCTGGTCTGTTTGGGAGAGGAAACCTTTAATAGGAGGGTTTCACTTGACGTCACTTCCGTATTTTTTAAGCGCGCGAACCTAAGTGGTGGGCAACCTGAGCTGGAGCCCATTGGAAAAACTGTGTTTTGTCTGCCACTTTTTTGCCCAAAACGCCTCAGTTTTGTGGATGTAGCAATCGGTCTAACCGAGAGAAGGGAAAGGGTTAATATCGAGTACCTAAGGTAATCGCCCATAGAGGTGAGAAATGGAAAAAACTAACAGAACAACGCCGCAAAAAGTGGATAGCTAACCTACGTTTACAGACTGGAGGACGTGTCTGCGGTGACCACTTCGTCAAAGGTATGTGCGAAATCTAACTGTTTAGTTGTAGTACAGTAAAGTATTATGTTGTTAAATGCCAATCAACAGTAATGTAATACGGGCTACGTTTTGGCTTTGTTTTGAAGGCTGCCCCAGCGCGTTGTTGGCTACTGAGTCAGTGGACTGGGCTCCGACGGTCAAGCTGGGTTACCATCTCGGCATTTTATCAAAACATAAACATTTTTTATTGTTATTTGAGTGCCAACATTCACAGCTCGGCATTCAACATGTTAGTTCTGCTTTACTGCCCAGCCCTGCACTGCACACTGCATTTTCCATTGGGATAATGCACCATAAACAACACAGAAAGCAAACTTACCCTGGCGAACACCAAAACACAATCATTCTGTAGACGTTTTACTCCGAGTTTGCTGATCCATCCGCTGTGGTAATAGTTGTATGCCTCCAAACATTTGTGGGCCTTCATCTGTTGCTTGGTGTAGTAAGACGTCTGGAGAACCAGGTAGCTCGTTATGTCCACAGCCTCTATTTTCGGCAAATCGTTCCGGTCTTGCGATAATTCGGACATTTTCATTAACTATGGGTCACGCCCAATGTATTTATCAACTAACGCCAAATACCTTTCCCTATATGCCAGCTCCAAACCACTAAAATATTCACTCATCTCCATATTCTCCATGTTGTTGCTATGCTGTAGTCAAGCGTCCAGCCCACCAACTTAAATTTGCACGCTCCCGTGATGACGTAACTGAAACCCTCCTATTCTGTTGATGTTTCTGAGATGGTAAAAAGCTGCCTTGATAGCTTTGATGTGGCTGCTGAAAGTCAGATCTGAGTCTATCAACACTCCGAGGTTACCAACTTGGTCAGTGATTGTAAGGGCCCGAATCTCAAGATATTTACCAACGCTGACCCTCTTCTCTTTGCTCCCAAACAGAATGATCTCAGTTATTGTCAAATGGCTGTTTGCACTGGTCTTCAAGCCGTAGCAACTGTTTTGTTAGCAAGTTCCCCAAAGTTAAAAAGGGATCAGCTTATGATTTAGTTTTAAACTGTTTCTTACTTTCAATGGCATTTACTTATCGATTTTAAATCCGTTTGTTTAAGCAGTTTTATTTGACAAACTTTAGATTAGATGGACAGTTTAGCCCCAGATGACATAATTTGGCCCAAACCTGAGACAAATTCAGCCACAGAAACGCTTTCTTGAGAGGAAAAGTTTGTAAGTTTTGAGTTCTTCCATTTGAACGGATTTACACAGCTATGACAACTCTGAGGCTAATTAACCTAAATGAACATATGTCAGCCTTTAAACTGGAACCGCTAGTTTTCTATGCTGCAATTACTTTGATAATTTAAAAACTAGCTCGTCTTCTTCCACTGACCGTTTGTTTTTAAGAAAACATCTGGGGGAAGACGTGTTATCCTGAACAATGTGCAGGTCTTTCATAAGAAAAACACATCTCCACAGTTATGTACTTCACTCAAATCAGTGCCGATAAGTTCAATCTGTTCTATTTCATCAACACAAACGTGAAAACAAACTCGTGTTTTGGGGGGTTCATCTTTAACGGAGTCAAATTCTCCACCGTCGCTACAACAAGCTAACAGTTAGCCGTTTTCTCCTGGAAGAAAAAAAAACAACTAAACATTAAATCTGTGATTATTCTTACCTGCAGTTTGGTTTGCAGCATCCCGCGACTGATGAACACCGATGCGTTTAATCTCCAGATCGTCTTTTAAAGATTTTTTCTTAATGTTATGCGGTTGAAGAATATCCATTTTGGTTATGGTGACTTGGATCTTTTCTTAAGTTGAACCAGGCCTGCGTCGAAAACTGTGCAACACAGCCGGTTACATCTCCGTCAGACTGGGTCCAGGAATCTATTATACGAGCTGAAGATACCCTCAGACTGGGCCCCGCTCCGTTTAGACGACTTTTTTTTGTGTGCGTTTGTTGGGTTTTTACACAGGCACCTGCACAGACACCTTTATTCTCCGTTACCATAGAAACCAGAGTCCATGGTTTTCCGGTTAATCAGTCAAGCACTTCAACTCAGCGACAAACTATAAAACACACAGATGATCAATAAATATTTTAAACTAAATTAACTTTTATATTCTTAAAGCCTGTTTGGTTTATTTGTAAAATACCTGTTAAATTATCGTTTTCTTCATCTTTGAAATATTTGCTTACTATAACCTTAATAAACATCATCTTTCAAATGAATTTGATTAAACTATTGCTGTGAATGATTATAAATAAGGCGTTAAGACTTAAAATCTTAACATATCTAACACCAATCCTCTCAATGTAACAAATAAAACAGTGATTCTGTGAAACTGGAGTAATGTGGTTACAAATGCTAGTTTTAAGAACATATTTTTAATAAATTAACACAATAAGTCTGTTTCAAAAGTCACAAAATGTGTGCAATATTTGGTTGTAATTTAAATATATTTTGTTTGTAATTTAAACTCTTGTGAGACGAAGTACTAAAGTGAAACTTAACTTTCTTTCCCTTTGAAAATGACAAGTTACCCAAAAAAATCTGCCCAAGAATCATGTGTGAATGTCAGTAATTTCAACCCAAACTTATGAGGTGTTTTCACCTCATTTCATGAACCTAAAATACCAAAGGACACATATCCCACTGAGTGAAATATTAAGTAATCTTTTTTTTTTTTTTTTCATTTTACGAGGAAGCCCCAGTAGGATAAAAAATAATGTCCTCTACAACAGAGACTTTGTAGCAATGGATTTCTAGCGCAGTCTTAACTCGTGATGTGGTTAAACTGCTTTGGGGGTGTGTTTTCTGCTATTTTCTCATGGTTTCTTATAGGCTTTTCTGCCCATCACTCTCTCCATGCATAACATTGGTAAAACAGTTGATTCATAAACCTGGAGATCAAGTTTATGAAGATTTAACCATCCATCAAAATGTCAATAATGAAATTCATTTCAACATATTTGGAGAAAACTCATGGATGATATTGTGTCTCAGGGCTCTTTGGATCACTGAATTCAATCTCATTACTGTGGTAATTAGTTTGCCAGGTGAGCCCAATTAAAGGAAAAACTACTTAAAAAGGACATACTATTAAGCAGACCACCATTTTAAAGCAATATGGGAAAGAAAAAGAATTTCTCTGCTGCTGAAAAGCGTGAAATAGTTGAATGCCTTGGACAAGGTATGAAAACCTTAGATATTTCACAAAAAAGTAAGCGTGATCATCGTACTGTTAAGAGATTTGTGGCTGATTCAGTGCACACACTGGTTCGTGCAGATAGAGGCACAATAAGGATGGTTTCTGCCAGACAAACACATGAGAGCTGCTGCTAAAGTGCGATTAAAAAGCAGCAAACACGTATTTGAAGCTGCTGGAGCCTCTTGAGTCCCCGCAAACATCAAGGTAAAGGATCCTCCAGATGCTTGCAGTTATGCATAAACCTTCTATTCGGCAACCTCTAACCAATGCTCACAAGCAGAAACGGCTGCAGTGGGCCCAGAAATACATGAAGAGTCATTTTCAAACAGTCTTGTTCACTGGTGAGTGCCGTGCAACCCTGGATGGCCCCGCTGGATGGAGTAGTGAAGGGCTGGTGGACGGCCACCATGTCCCAACAAGGCTGCAACGTCAGCAAGGAGGTGGATCTATCAAATGCAAAAAATAATCTTTTATGCAGTTGCACCAACTATGCTCAATAGCTTGTCATGTCTATTGTATTTCTTAGAACTTTGAAAATAAAACCCGACTTCTTCCCGAATCTGTTGGTACAGTCGATTGTACAACAGCTCGTCGCCATTTTGAGTCGTGTTTTCAAGCCGGTCAAACAGTCTGCGCCCAGGAGTCTCTTTACCGCTCGGTTGCTAAAAGTGGGCGTAACCCAACTACAGTCGCATGTCTGATGACATCATCTCTAAGTGACACTTTCATGTCTTGACCATCAGTGGAAGAAAAAACACATTTCATTCAGACAGAAAACTTAACACTGGAAATTAGTGAGAAAAAAAGCTTGTTTATATTTCAATTAAATTCAGTTTAACATGTATTAATATCCATACATAACATGTTTAATTAACACACTTAAACTGGTCATATTCACCTTAATAATTAAAAGGTGCGTGACAATAATAATACATGATCACAAATACACTGTATTGCCAAAGGTATTCACTCACCATACCAAATAATTAAATTCAGGTGTTCCAGTCACTTCCGTGGCCACAGGTGTATAAATTCAAGCACCGCGGCATGCAGACTTCTTCCACAAACATCTGTGAAAGAATGTTTCGCTCTCAGGAGTTCAGAGAATTCCAGCATGGTACCGTGACAGGACGCCACCTGTGCAACAAGTCCATTTGTGAAATTCCCTCGCGACTAAATATTCCACAGTCAGCTTCCAGTTGTATTATAACAAAGTCGTCGGCCACGTAAAATGACAGAGCGGGGTCAGCGGATAATGAGGCGCATTGTGAGCAGAGGTCGCCAACTTTCTGCAGAGTCAATCGCTGCAGACCTTCAGACTTCATGTGGCCTTCAGATTAGCTCAAGAACAGTGCGTAGAGAGCTTCATGGAATGGGTTTCCATGGCAACTGCATCCAAGCCATACATCACCGAGTGCGATGCAAAGCGTCCGATGCAGTGGTGTAAAGCACGCCGCCGCTGGACTCTAGAAGTGGAGACGCCTTCTCTGGAGTGACGAATCACGCTTCTCCATCTGGCAATCTGATGGATGACTCTGGGTTTGGTGGTTGCCAGGGGAACAGTACTTGTCTGACTGTATTGTTCCAAGTGTAAAGTTTGTTGGAGGGGAGGATTATGGTGTGGGGTTGTGTTTCAGGAGCTGGGCTTGGCCTCTTAGTTCCAGTGAAAGGAACTCTGAATGCTTCAGCATAAAAAGAGTTTTCACGCTCCCAACTTTGCGGAAACAGTTAGGGGGGTGGCCCCTTCCTTTTCCAACATGGCTGCGCACTAGTGCACAAAGCAAGGTCCATAAAGACGTGGATGAGCCAGTTTGGTGTGGAAGAAGCTGACCGGCCTGCACAGAGTCCTGACCTCAACCTGATAGAACACATTTGGGATGAATTAGAGCGGAGACGGCGAGCCAGGCTTTCTGTTCAACATCAGTGTCTAACCTCACAAATGTGCCTCTGGAAAAACGGTCAAAAGATCCTATAAACACTCCTAAATCTTGTGGAAAGCTTTCCCAGAAGAGTGGAAGCTGTTATAGCTGCAAAGGATGGGCTGATGTCATATTAAACCCTCTGGATTAAGAATGGGATGTCACTTAAGTTAATATGACTGTAAAGGCAGATGAACTAATACTTTGGCAATATCGTGTACATAAAAGTGCATAAAGTGGCATCAGCCCTGTTAGGCCTTGCAGCCATTTTGTCATTGACTAGTGACACAATCTGCTCTGCTGATAAATAACGTAATAATTAGTCAATGACCATCAAGTTTAAGCTAAAGCCAAAGCAGGAGGAGCTGACGCCACAGAGTTGCTGCATCCAAAAGAATCCCTCCAAGATGCAGCTCACTCTCATTTAACAAGTCACCTTCTGACTCAAAAACAATAAGTTCATACATTATTTTCCAACCAATCATTTTAGTTTAATTTTCTAGCCGTCTTATAAAGATGCTGGTAGTCATTTAGGGAATTATTGCTCCATTGGGTTGATTGTAAAGCTTTCTGAACCATGGCTCAAAGTGCCGAATATGTCGCCCTTTAAACCAATAACCATAAAAAGTCATTAAAGAGTCATTTCTTTAGAACCAGAACAGCTCTTTCATTTTACTTGTCTTGATTGGCTAATATTGGCCCTTTAACTTGTTTTAGAACAAACCAGTTCTAATTATGTCTGGGTTTCTCTGCTCAAGCTGCTGCCCCCGCGACCCGATCCCTGGAGAAGCGGTAGATGATGGATGGATGGACAGTTCTAATTATTCTGGATTGGAAAGCACCAACTAGTCAAATTCCAAATAAAGTCAAAATACAGCAATGAGGCTGTTGCTTCCATTATACAGGAAATAAACCTTTGTTTTGGGTTTTACATCAAATTAGATCCTTTACTTCAAAGCCTGCCACTGTCATTGTGATTGTACCTGTGGTTTCTGTTATATCTTCGTGGCACATGCACCACTGCTGGCACAGTTACAGATATTACCCCACATGGATTCTCATGTGCCTCTTTAAACTTCCCTGTTGGGTAAATTCTTGACCACAAACACCACAACCAAAAGGTTTCTTTCCTGTATGAACCTTGATGTGTGATTGGAGGTGTGTTTTCCGGGTGAATCTTTTATCACAAAAGTCACAACTGTACGGTTTCTCACCTGTGTGAACGGCCATATGCGTCACAAGATGTGTTTTACGGTTGAATCTTTTACCACAAACTTTGCAGCCAAACGGTTTGTCTTCTGTGTGAACGGTCATGTGAGTTCGAAGATGCGTCTTCCGTTTATAAGTTTTACCGCAAATGTCACATCCAAATGGTTTTTCACCTGTGTGGGCTGTCATATGCGCTATGAGACCTGTCTTGCGATTGAATCTTTTACCACAAAGATCACAACCAAATGGCCTCTCACCTTTGTGGACTATCATGTGCCTCTTCAGGTTATTCTGATGTCTTGCTGTTTTACCACAAATATCACAAACAAAAGGCTTCTCTCCTGTGTGTATTCTCATGTGCGTCTTCAGATTGTGCTGATGCTTGAATCTTTTACCACAAACCTCACAGGCAAACGGCATCTCTCCCGTGTGAATCCTCATGTGGATCTTAAGATTGTGCTCATGCTTAAAGCTTTTACCACAAACATCACAACCAAATGGCTGCTCTCCTGTGTGAACTCTCATGTGGGATTTAAGACTAAACTGATCTCGAAATGTTTTCCCACAGTCCTGACAACCAAATTTTTTCTTTCCTGTGTGGACTCTCGTTGGTAAATTGACATCTTGTCCCACTCCAGAAGATTTCTGACCAATCAAACAGCTGGAAGAACTTTTTTCTGCGTGACGTCTCATGTGTCTCTTCAGAGACTGCTTATATAGAAACTGTTGACCACAATCTGAGCAGCTGAAAGGCTTTTTGGCAGTGTTACACCCCACATCACTATTTACACCCGACTCGGGCACCTTGCGCTGCTCCCGGCCATTGTCAGTGTCTGACAAAGGTTTCTGCCATTCATCATCATCACTGACTTCAGTCTCAGAGGAGTCTGAAGGCTGAACATCAGTATTTGGCTGTAAACTACTTTGGTTATTGGCTAATTCAAGTCTTCTACAGTCCCCTCCATCAATTTCTGTTTTGATCCATTTAGACAAGCTGCTGGTTGGAGGCTCAGTTTCTCTGGTTTCAGTTTGTCTTTGATAAGGCTGTGAGGGCTGTTGCTCCTCTTCATCATCTTCACTCTTTACGATAACATTGAAAGGGAACCTGGTGTATTCATGAAGCTGCTCTCCCTCCTGAATGGCCCAGAGTTCCTCCTCTTTCTTTATGTGGAGAAGTTCTGGGTCCCGCTGTTCCAGAATGGAGCTCCATGGAACCTCTTCTTTAATCACCAACAGCTGCTGGACATCTGCAGGAAACACCAAAACACACATGGACAGAATTGAGTGCAAATAAAAGGGCTCACAACTGCAATGCGAACATGGTTTTACATCAAGTCATCCAGACTAAATGAAGTTATAATATTTTTGTTGCATATCTAAGAAGAGATGCAAAGAAAGACCAAAAGCCAAACCTTTAAGTGGGAATAGCAGCCCTAAAAGTTATTATGTCCAAGATGCTTACAGTCAAAGAACCTAAGAGACCAATTTTAAACAGGATGTGGAAATGATGTCTTTTTTTTTTTTTTTTTTTTAAATGGAAGTTTTTGTAGGACTTAAATACTTGAAACCAGCTAAAATATTTCACTATCCATAAATGTGTATTTATGTGTGCACAAAAAACAGAATACATATGTTTAAGATGATCTGTGTACATTTGGACACTTTTGCATCCAATCACGCTTCTCCATCTGGCAATCTGATGGATGACTCTGGGTTTGGCGGTTGCCAGGGGAACAGTACTTTGTCTGACTGCATGAAGCCAAGTGTAAAGTTTGTTGGAGGGGAGGATTATGGTGTGGGGTTGTTTTTCAGGAGCTGGGCTTGGCCCCTTAGTTCCAGTGAAAGGAACTCTGAATGCTTCAGCATACCAAGAGATTTCACGCTCCCAACTTTGCGGAAACAGTTAGGGGGGTGGCCCCTTCCTTTTCCAACATGACTGCGCACCAGTGCACAAAGCAAGGTCCATAAAGACATGGATGAGCGGGTTTGGTGTGGAAAAACTTGACTGGCCTGCAGAGTCCTGACCTCAACCCGATAGAACACATTTGGGATGAATTAGAGCGGAGACTGCGAGCCAGGCTTTCTTTTCAACATCAGTGTCTGACATCACAAATGTGCTTCTGGAAGAACGGTCAAAAAAAATCCCATAAACACTCCTAAACCTTGTGCAAAGCTCGCCCAGAAAAGTTGAAGCTGTCACAGCTGCAAAGGATGGGCTGACGTCATATTAAACCCTATGGATTAAGAATGGAATGTCACTTAAAATCATATATGTGTAAAGGCAGAGGAGCAAATACTTTTAGCAATACAGTGTATATCAGACTTTAAACCGCTAGTTTTCTATGCAGCAAAAACAACTGTGATCATTTAAAAAATAGCTCGTCTTTTTCCACGGACCGTTTGTTTTTAAGAAAACTGTGCTGACATCTGGGGGAAGTGTTATCCTGAACAATGTGCAAGTCTTTAATAAGAAACCCGATCTCTAAAGTTATGTACTTCATTCAAATCAGTGCTGATAAGTTCAATCTGTCCTATTTCATCAACACAAACGTGAAAAAAAACTCGTGTTTTGGGGGCTTCAGCTTTAACGGAGTCAAATTCTCCACCGTCGCTACAACAAGCTAACAGTTAGCCGTTTTCTCCTGGAGGAAAAAAAATAACTAAACGTTAAATCTGTGATCATTCTTACCTGCAGTTTGGTTTACAGCATCCTGTGGCTGATGAACACCGAGGTGTTTAATCTCCAGCTCGTCTTTTAAAGAAAACATTTTAACGTTGTGGGGTTGAAGAATATCCATTTCGTTTATGGTGACTTGGTCTTTTCTTAAGTTGAATCAGGTCTGCGTCGAAAACTGTGCAACACATCTCCGTCAGACTGGGTCCAGGAATCTATTATACGAGCTGAATAAACCCTCAGATATACCCCGCTCCGTTTAAACGACTTTTTTTTGTGTGTGTGTTTGTTGGGTTTTTACACAGGCACCTGCACAGACACCTTTATGCTCCGTTACCATAGAAACCAGAGTCCATGGTTTTTCGGTTAATCAGCCAAACGCTTCAAAATACTCAGATGATCAATAAATATATTAAATTAAATTAACTTTTATATGCTTACAGCCTGTTTGGTTTATTTGTAAAATATCTGTTAAATTACCTTTATTTCATCTTTGAAATATTTGCTTGCTATAACCTGAGGTCAACTGTACTCAAGTAAAAGTACTGTTACTTCAGAATAATATGACTCAAGTAAAAGTAAAAAGTAGTCATCCAAATAATTACTTGAGTAAGAGTAAAAAAGTGCTTGGTGAAAAAACTACTCAAGTACTGAGTAACGTCTGATTTATTTTTTAACACAAGCATTCAATCATACAGACAAAAATACTAAATAATGATCTTTAGGCAAATTAGAGTTCATCCAATTGATCAAATAAATTAAAATCAAATAATTAATTACAAAATAGCTTACATTAAAATAATCTGGGTAAATTCAAGAACTTAAATAAAAAATAAAAGAGACTTAGGAAATGTTTAAAACATATGTAACCCATACCCAGATAGCAAAACTCTTTTGGCCCATGTCCGGCCCACACCTGACATGTTCATCCGGCCCACATACAGCATGGAATGATGGCACTTAGGCGGTCCACTCATGTTTGCCAAAAGTGGGCCACAACCAAGCCATCACAATGCCAGACGTCAACCAAAAACAGACCAAATAAACCAGCACTCAACCGGATGTGGGCCACTGTGCATTTTAATTCTGTCCAGAACTGGTTTACACTCTATGACCTTGACTAACCTGCACACTTAGGGAGTCACGACCATGATAAAATGGTATGTCAAATATGAAAACATAGAATAATGGTCTGAATTTTTGGCTACATGCCATTATGGTACCCACAGATACTGTTTGAATGGTGGCACGCATGCAGTGGTCCAGTCTTGTTGAGACTCATCTTGCGGTCTAAGATGAGGAAACCTACTAAAAAAAATTGAAGAAATGACCAAACACGAGAAAAAGCTGGTGTGATTTTTTTATTTTTATAACTTGAAAAATAAGATGGCAAAACAAAACAAAATCCAGGCCAAAGGAACAGAGTTGTTGACCTAAAAAAAAATCCAAATCCGTCTTGTGGTCCTTTAAGAAATACACAAAAGAACAAATTTAGTTGACTCAGTAAAGCATTACTGTGGTTACTGTATATGGTGGCAGTGAAGTGCAAAACCTAAAACATCATCAGGAGACCAAACAAAAAGGCCCTGTGAAATGATAGTTATATATTATAATATTGTGTCGATGTCTTTCAAAACTTCAACTTCAAAGTCTAGTCTGTTTTTAATTACAATTAATCTGAAGCTATAGTTGATTTTATGCCTGATCACTGACCCAATATCTACTTGCTCAAACTTATTCTGTTCAGACAACAATGAAAGTTGGGTAACAGGCAATGTGAGCTGGAGTCAAACACTCTGAAAAACTTCACATTTAACCTAAAGTTACAGTAACAAATCATAATGTTTATGTTAGTTTGTCTTCATGTTAAAGGTGATGTTTTGCTTTTGGAAGGTCTTTAAAAAGTTTTAAAATAATATTGAAATTAACCTCAGGATTCCTGCACACACCCTGCATTCTTTTTTAAATTTTTTTATAAACACATGCTGGCAGGTTCATCTTGATTTCTGCTGTCGAACAGCATCACACATATTGCAAGAAAGGTATTGTAACCGACTTACCTTTAATATAGGCCTCCACCTCCTGGTCAGTGGCAGTTAACTGGTTGTTTCTGACTGTTCCTAAAAATTGAGAAAACTGTAAAGCTTTTGATACATTACACACAATGGTGAGGAATTGTATACTCCAGTCTCTCAAATAACTTGCTAAATCCCTTCTGTCATCAACATAATTTCCGTCATCATCATCATCACAACTTAATCCACCATCTCCACTGTCTATATCAAAGTTTGGTGGTGAATCAGCGATTGCTTCATCCTGAAAACTGAACTCCTCTTCAGCGTCAACCTCAAGCTCATGCAAAGAGTCAAAGAACTGCTTAACTCTTTTTACAGCTCTTTTCCTTAAATTACTGCGTGTGGCATTCCACTGTTCTTTATCCATGGCATTACAGTATCACTAACCTATTTGAGGTTTGGCAACTTGTGCAGCTCGATCAGCAGCAGGCTTTTATTCTGAAAAAGAAATGGGAGCAAGTATTAAACATTGATACATCATAGTATATCAGTACATGTATTTCACCAGAGCAGTTGAGTTCAATAATCTATATTTCCACTAGCAAATTTCTTAATAAGCACACTTATTGTAAAAATCATCATCATGACAATAATACACTGTAGTTAAAAACACATGTAGTACAAGTAAATGTGTAATTTTACTTCACAAAAATAAATTCATACAAACAAAAAGAAAGACACATTCCCATTTCGCTGTAGACAAATAGAATTTGTTTTTTTTTCCTGGGCATGTTATATTTATATTGTTTGAGTTGAAGCCACCCCAAGAAAATGGCCATAAATTAAATTAAATCCGAAAATGTACTGGTAGCAAATGCACTAGCAGATGAAAAATGTACTTACACTGTCTCAAATTTTAGGGGCAAAATGCGACCATTTAGTGGCAATCTGGAGCCCTGAGCCTAAACCCTGCTCAGCTACCAACCAAACTACCATCAGCTCACGTAAAACAGATCCTTATCTAAAATGGCGCCCGGAAGGACGCGATCAACTGCCTTTCTTCATGAAAACAAACGCTTCTCTTAAATGCAAAACTCAGGCCCCATCCACACGTAGCCGGGTATCTGCTAAAACGAATATATCTTTCTACGTTTGGACCTGTCATCCACATGAAAATGCATAAAAACGCATCATAAACGAATATTTTTAAAAACTCCGGGCAAAGTGAAGATTTTTGAAAACTCCGTTTATGTATTTGCGTGTAGACAGAGATAACCGGAGTTTTGCGTTTTCGAACATCACAATATGCGCCAAAACAACAACAAATCTGCTCTGACGTCAAACGTGCGACCTTTGTTTACTGAAGAAGCATGGATGCCTTGAGAACTGTGGTGGTTATTATTGTGCAGGCGCTGTTTACTGCCTTGATTTTACACGCCCAAGTCATACTCCCAGAGGAATGGCGTGACAATTTCCGCATGTCCCGGTCCTCACTCCTGTCGCTGTCGGAGTTATTACGTCCTCATATCGAGGGGCAGTCCACTGTCATGCGATCACCTGTCAGTGTGCTCAAAAAAGTTGCGTGCACACTTTATTATTTAGCTGACGAGGGCAGATTACGCAAAACAGCAAATGCATTCGGGTTGTCAAGACAGGTGGTCTGAAACATTGTCAATGAATTAAAACGCAGATGTTTGGTTATGTGTGGAAGGTTTTTTTTTCGAAAACAAGGTAATGTGGATACAAATTATTTTATAAACCGAGGGGGGGAAATATTCGGTTTTAAAAATACCCGGCTACCTGTGTACATAGCCTCTATTCAACATCTCTGTACATTTACAGTTCAATCGGGTTGTTTTTTGATAAGGTTTCAATTTTGCTTAATCATAAGCGAACAGAAAAAAAAATCCCCCGAATCACACGTCCATCATTAACATAGCATGCTAAGCTAAGACATAACGTCCTCGGTCGCATAAAACAAAAGAAAGCAAATCCTCCAGTCCTAGTGGTCTGAAACTGTGGCAACAACTTCAGACTCATGTAACTAATGAACATTGAACAAGCAGTGTTTCTTCTTGAAAAATGTCATCAACCTCACTCGTGGCTGTATTTTGGTCGCAGCATCAAGCTTTACAGCACTACGGTCATTTTGAAAAGTAATTACATTTCAACTATAGCCAAATTTTGCCAACCTTATCTGAAGAGGAACAATGCCATTTGTAGACACAGCAGGTTTGGGTAGTTTAAGAGTTTAACAAAGCTAAAACATCTCACACATAAAATTAAATAAGCTGAACCGAACTCACCTTCAACTTTTCTGTGGATCCGAGTAGGCTGAATGCGGCCAGTTTCTTCTGCAAGCTTGGAACATATCAAACCACACCAAGGGGGCGTGGCAGGGAAAAAAAACCTCACATCCGGATTAGTCGTTGCCAACTTGCCATATATCGGCCAAAACTGGCCCAAATATGTTTCAACAAAGGTGGGCCAAGTGTGTTTCTTTATATGTGGGCCACTTTAGGCTCACATCTGTTTTTTTCCGGGCCAGAAGAATGCCTACAGTGTCGGATCGTTGCCTCAAGTAGCCCACATCCGCATGCTATCTGGGTATGTAACCTAAAAAACAAACATTCGCCTATCCATGGAGAAAAAAAAACGAGTTTAGGAAACTTACCGCTACATGTTTCCTCAAGTTAGATGTTGAGTTTCTGCTGAAATGTGCGTTTGTTTTGGTTGACACGGAAGACACATAATGTAGCTGCTGTTTCTCACTCTTTGTAAGGTAAACATGCTTTCAGTATGAGGCCTCGTCTGCGTCTTCATTTCCCACCGTTGATTCTGACATTTTTCATCTGTTTCTTTGTTTGTTTGCTACGATTAAACTGTAAAGCTAACCTGTCCCGCCGCTGAGATTGAGTATGGTCACATGACCAGACTGCACGGCTACGTCTGATTGGTGAAACACAGTCAGGTGGTAGAGCCTTTGGCGGAAGTCTCTCTCTGTCAGAATAAAACTTTAAAATGAGGCGTACGCGGGGGGATAAAAATAATGAGGCGTAGAATACCAAAGAGGTAAGAAGAAAAGTAACCAGCTCATTGTAGCCTAATGTAGCGGAGTAAGAGGACAGTTTCAGCTGCACAAATCTACTCAAGTAAAAAGTATAGTGATTTAAAACTACTCCTAGAAGTACAATTTTTTCAAAAAACGTACTCAAGTAAATGTAACTCTTTACTACCCCTCTGGCTATAACCTTATTTAAACATCATCTTTCAAATTAATTTGACTAAACTATTGCTGTGAATGATCATAAATAAAGTGTAAGACTTAAAATCTTAACATATCTAACACAAATCCTCTCAATGTAACAAATAAAAGTGATTCTGTGAAATTGGAGTAATGTGGTTACAAATGCTAGTTTTAAGAACTTAATTTGCACCATAAATTAAACTGCTCTCCATTTCTTTTGGCATCTATAAACATGTCAGAATCTTTAAATTAAAAAAATAAAATCTTTAAACATATTTTAAAATCAAATAGGTTCTCTTTGTAGAGTTCATACCATTTACCGTCTGCCATGACAGAGGCATACCCCTCACTTTCAACTGCTCACTATTAGACATTGAGGGCCTTTGTCCATCAGTAGGAGGGAGGATTCTCCCATATTTGCCCTCTACACACTCAAATATCGAAGAGCCAGGGGGGTAAGAGGAGGGTTCTTCCTACACCCCTGTTGCCTGGGTGCTGCCTGGGGCGGGAGGGGTCAGGTGGGGGTGGGGGTTGTGGCGACCCTATGCACTCATAACTGAGCACAATTCATGTAAAACCTGTACCATATCTTTTGAATGTTCATGCACATGCACACACATTCATTCATTCACCCAGTCACATGCTTGTTACACAGTTGCTGTGTCATAGTGTGGTTTCTAACCATCCGTATCCACCGTTATGTTACATGTACTTGCTGCTGCTGGTGTTGTTGCTGCTGCTTGTTTTGTTTTTTTCTTGTATTGTTTTTTCTCTCTCCGTTTGTCTACTTGCAGATGATCCTGATGGTTCTCCGCCTGGTTTCCCCACAGAGGCCGTAAGATGTTTTCTGTTTGGTTTCTACAGATAAAGCAGCTAGTTTTCTTGTTTTCTCTTGTTTTTCCTCGTCTTCTCCGATCATTTCTTTCCATCTCGGTCTCATTTCTCTTTCTGTGCTCTCCCCCCGTTTCCCTGACCCTCGGTCAGGTTTGGCACTATTACATGTAAAGTATTGTAAAAAATGAATAAATAAATAAATAAATAAATAAATAAGCAGTACTTGGGAGCCAAGACGAGCTTTACATTCATAAAGCTTCCCTTGGTAAAGCAAATGGGTTTGGCATAAAACAGTATTCAAATTTCGATTCTGCTGCCATAATGCTGGAGAGGACAAATTACTTTGGCTCTCTTCTCTATATATTTTTTTAGAACTTTGTAAAAAGAAAACCCGACTTCTTCCTGAATCTGTTGGTATAGTCGATTGTACAACAGCTCGTCACCATTTTGAGTCGTGTTTTCAAGCCGGTCAAACACTCTTTACCGCTCGGTTGCTAAAAGTGGGCTTAACCCAACTACAGTCACATGTCTGATGACATCATCTCTATGTGACACTTTCTTGCATTGGCCATAAGTGGAAGAAAAAACACATTTCATTCAGACAGAAAACTAAACACTGGAATTAGTGAGAAAAAAAGCTTGTTTATATTTCAATTAAATTCAGTTTAAAATGTATTACTATCCATACTTTGACATGTTTAATTAACACACTTAAACTGGTCATATTTGTCTTAATAATCAAAAGGTGCGTGATAACAATAATACATGATAACAAATACATAAAAGTGCATAAAGTGGCATCGGCCCTGTTAGGCCTTGCAGCCATTTTGTCATTGACTAGTGACAGAATCTGCTCTGCTGATAAATAACGTAATAATTAGTCAATGACCATCAAGTTTAAGCTAAAGCCAGAGCAGGAGGAGCTGACGCCACAGAGTTGCTGCATCCAAAAGAATCCCTCCAAGATGCAGCTCACTCTCATTTAACAAGTCACCTTCTGACTCAAAAACAATAAGTTCATACATTTTTAATTATTTTTCAACCAATCATTTTGGTTTAATTTTCTAGCCGTCTTATAAAGATGCTGGTAGTCATTTAGGGAATTATTGCTCCATTGGGTTGATTGTAAAGCTTTCTGAACCATGGCTCAAAGTGCCGAATATGTCGCCCTTCAAACCAATAACCGTAAAAAGTCATTTAAAGTCATTTCTTGAGAACCAGAACAGCTCTTTCATTTCACTTGTCTTGATTGGCTAATATTAGCCCCTTAACTTGTTTTAGTGTGTCTTTCAGGCCCAAGATGTTTATTGTCTGTTATGGAGGCAAAATTATGAGAAACCAGTTCTAATTATTCTGGTTTGGAAAGCTCCGACTCTGGAATAAAAGATTATTGAAAAATGGAAAGCATATTAACTTGTATCAGTTATAGTCAAATTCCAAATAAAGTTAAAATACAACAATGATGCTGTTGCTTCTATTATACAGGAAAGAAACCTTTGTTTTTGGTTTTACATCAAATTACATTTATCACTTCAAAGCCTGCAACTGTCATTGTGATTGTACCTGTGGTTTCTGTTATAGGTTCACGGAACGTGCATCACTGCTGGTACAGTTACAAATATTACCCCAAGTGGAATCTCATGTGTCTATTTAAACTTCCCTGTTGGGTAAATTCTTGACCACAAACACCACAACCAAAAGGCTTCTCCCCTGTATGAACCGTAATGTGTGAATCGAGGTGTGTTTTCCGGGTGAATCTTTTACCACAAAAGTCACAGCTGTATGGTTTCTCACCTGTGTGAACGGCCATATGTGTCACAAGATGTGTTTTACGGTTGAATCTTTTGCCGCAAACTTCGCAGCCAAACGGTTTCTCTTCTGTGTGAACGGTCATGTGAGTTCGAAGATGCGTCTTCCGTTTATAACTTTTACCGCAAATGTCACATCCAAATGGTTTTTCACCTGTGTGGACTGTCATATGCGCTCTAAGACTCGTCTTGCGGTTGAAACTTTTACCACAAAGATCACACCCAAATGGCCTCTCACCTTTGTGGACTATCATGTGTGTTTTCAGGTTATTCTGATGTCTTGCTCTTTTACCACAAATATCACAAACAAAAGGCTTCTCTCCTGTGTGTATTCTCATGTGCGTCTTCAGATTGTGCTGATGCTTGAATCTTTTACCACAAACCTCACAGGCAAACGGCATCTCTCCCGTGTGAATCCTCATGTGGATCTTAAGATTGTGCTCATGCTTAAAGCTTTTACCACAGTTATCACAGCCAAATGGTTTTTCTTCTGAGTGAACTCTCATGTGGGATTTAAGACTAAACTGATCTCGAAATGTTTTCCCACAGTCCTGACAACCAAATTTTTTCTTTCCTGTGTGGACTCTCGTTGGTAAATTGACATCTTGTCCCACTCCAGAAGATTTCTGACCAATCAAACAGCTGGAAGAACTTTTTTCTGTGTTACGTCTCATGTGTCTCTTCAGAGACTGCTTATATAGAAACTGTTTACCACAATCTGAGCAGCTGAAAGGCTTTTTGGCAGTGTTACACCCCACATCACTATTTACACCCGACTCGGGCACCTTGCGCTGCTCCCAACCATTGTCAGTGTCTGACAAAGGTTCCCGCCATTCATCATCATCATCATCATCATCATCATCACCATCACTGACTTCAGTCTCAGAGGAGTCTGAAGGCTGAACATCAGTCTTTGGATGCAAATGATTTGGGCTGCTGGCTAATTCAAGTCTTCTACAGTCCCCTCCATCAATTTCTGTTTTGATCCATTTAAACGAGCTGCTGGTTGGAGGCTCAGTTTCTCTGGTTTCAGTTTGTCTTTGATAAACCTGTGAGGTCTGTTGCTCCTCTTCATCATCTTCACTCTTTACGATAACATCGAATGGGAACCTGGTGTATTCGGTCTCCTTCAACCCATGATACTGCCCTCCTCCCTGACTGGTCCAGAGTTCCTCCTCTTCCTCCTTTATGTGGAGGGGTTCTGCATCCTGCTGGTCCAGAATGGGGCTCCACGGAACCTCTTCTTTAATCACCAGTGGCTGCTGGACATCTGCAGGAAACACAGAAACACACATGGTCATTAAGCACAACTCTGACTTAGTTTTAAAATAGTTGAAAGTAATATAACTACAGCGATGGCTCACGTTACCAATGACATTACAATTGAATCTGTTCATCATTTTTACTGAATCCAAAACACTCCCATATCACAGACATTTTGGAATCTTTTTGGTCAACTTCTTTGACATTTGAGTGGCTTTTGGGGCTTTCTTAAACTACACTCATTCTCTCCTACATTTCTGCTCAGTTTCTTTCCTCAGTCCACTGGTAGGTCACTGTACTTTTACTTTTTCTAGGCAGTTAGCAACCAGCTTAAATGCACACTATCGCCAACTAGTGGAGTGGAGTGTGCTGAGGGATACATGTCTCGCACTTATCATCGAGCTCAACATAAATTTGATCACCATCAAAGTTTAAAATAGTTTTATCACCCTACTGTCATTACAAAATTCTATTCCAACTTTTATCAAATAAATTCAGTGAAATAACAATGCTGTTTTAAACATGTTGGGTTGGATTTAGTATTTGTCAATAGTGGCTGTTTGATTCCTTTGTTTCAAACACTTCGGATCAGCTTTTCAAAATAACAGGAGGGTTTCTATCAGACTAAACAAAAATTTTGATGAGGAGATAGAGTTCTTGAAGCAACCATTTAAGAGGACACCGAGAGGAGAGTATAGACCGGTGTTCTTCAACTCTGGTCCTAGGGCCACTGCCCTACATGTTTTAGATTTGCTTCAACGCACATGACTCACATTAATGGGTCATTAAAAGGTCAGAGTACCCACACTTTTTGGAGTCCCTGGAGGAGGCACTGGAGAATAGGCCTGTAACGGTATAATGTTTTCGTACCGAACGGTACCGAAAAGACCTTCGGTACGGTACAGTGCTGTACCGAACGAATACAGTCCATTTATATTCAGCCATCACAGAACAGTTAATAGACGAGCAGCGCCTGCTCTACCCTAGGTCTGTGCCTGTCTACATGTGGCTATTTAATATTCATTAGATACCTGTATGTGATTGGAGTATGTAGATGGGAGTATGTGATTGGAGCATGTGGATGCGAGGGACACGCGTCTGTTGTATCAGAGAATGCAGGTTATCTGTGATATGGACATTATGGCTAATGCTATCGACCAACCGGAGCTTGAAAATCCTCCCGTCGTTAAAATCTCCCGTGTGGGAGCATTTCGGTTTCCCAGTGAAAATATGCAACGGAAAAAGACGAGTGGATAAAACGAAGGTGGTATGTCGTCATTGTTTTACTGTGGTCGGCTATGTTTCGGGCAACACTTCAAACATGCTAACTCACCTGACACGGCACCACCCAAGTGCTAAGATTAGTTCTACCGCGACTAGAAAGAAAACCTCCGTAGTGCAAACACCACTGACATCTGCATTCAACCATCCTTTCAATCACAATTCCGATTGAGCTAAAGCCATTACAGCATCAATTGGGGCTTTTGTAGCATCGGATCTCAGACCATATTCAGTTGTTGAGAATGCTGGTTTTAAGCACATGCTAAAGGTTATTGAACCACGAAGTACCCAGTCGTCCACATTTCAGCCATAAAGTCATTCCAGACCTTTATAAACAAACCAAATCTACTGTCGTTGAGGACTTATCAAAAGCATGTGCGATTGCACTGACAACTGACGGATGGACATCCAGAGCTAATGAGAGCTATCAGTGACTGCCCATCACATCACCCCTGAGTGGCTAGCCACGTCCTGCAAACAAGGGCTATGCACGAACAACACACCAGCGCAAACCTAGCAGAGGGGCTGAAAGAGGCCGTGTTGGAGTGGAAATTGGAGAGGCCAGGAACAACAATAATTGCTGTCACAACAGACAACACCCGGAATATAGTAAATGCCGTGATTGAAGCTGGAATGGGTCCCCAAATAGGGTGTTTCGCGCACACAATTATTCTTGCCTCTCAGAAAGCTACAAGCCTCAACCAACTAGCCAGGCTGCTAGGTAAAGTGAGACGCGTCGTGACTTTCTTCCACCGTAGCCCGAGAGCTGCACACATACTAGAGCGCAAACAAGAGCTTGGTCTGGCGAAACTTTACTGTTTTAAATTTATTATTTTTAACATTGGTTAATCATTTGAGAATATTTCATTTAACTTAATGGTACCAAGCAGCACTTTGAATTTATTTACTGTTTTCATTTGTATATTGACAATTTTTTGGTTAAATAAACAACACACTGTGGAAGAAAATGGTTTTGCATTTTGTTCCCATACTGTACCGAAAATGTACCGAACCGTGACCCCAAAACCGAGGTACGTACCGAACCGTGATTTTTTCATACCGTTACACCCCTACTGGAGAGTGCTCCTGCAGGACACTCCCTCGTCCTGCTGGGGGACTTCAATGTTCACGTGGGCAACGACAGTGAGACCTGGAAGGGGGTGATTGGAAGGAACGGCCCCCCTGAATCTGAATCAGAGTGGTGTTTTGTTGTTGGACTTCTGTGCTCGTCATGGACTGTCCATAACGAACACCATGTTCAGGCATAAGGATGTCCATATGTGCACTTGGCACCAGGACACCCTAGGCCGCAGCTCGATGATCGACTTTGTGGTTGTATCGTCGGACTTGCGGCCGTATGTCCTGGACACTCGGGTGAAGAGAGGCGCGGAGCTGTCAACTGATCACCACCTGTTGGTGAGTTGGCTCCCCTGGTGGGAGAGGAAGTCGGTCAGACCTGGCAGGCCCAAACGTATTGTGAGGGTCTGCTGGGAACATCTGACGGAATCCCCTGTCAGAAGGAGCTTCAACTCCCACCTCCGGCAGAGCTTCAACCATGTCCCGGGGGAGGTGGGGGACATTGAATCCGAATGGGCCATGTTCTGTGCCTCCATTGTTGAGGCGGCCGACCGGAGCTGTGGCCGTAAGGTGGTCGGTGCCTGTCGTGGCGGCAACCCCCGAACCCGCTGGTGGACACCAGTGGTGAGGGAAGCCGTCAAGCTGAAGAAGGAGTCCTATCGGGCCTTTTTGGCCAGTGGGACTCTGGAAGCAGCTGATGGGTACCGACAGGCCAAGCGGAACGCGGCCTCGGCGGTTGCTGAGGCAAAAACTCGGGCCTGGGAGGAGTTCGGGGAGGCCATGGAGAACGACTTCCGGACGGCCTCAAAGAGATTCTGGTCCACCATCCAGCGGCTCAGGGGGGGGGGAAGCGGTGCACCGTCAACACCGTGTATGGTGAGGGCGGGGCTCTGCCGGGATACTTCGAGAGCCTCCTCAATCCTACCGACACGCCTTCCGATGAGGCAGTAGAGTCGGGGAGCTCGGACATGGGGCCTCCCATTTCTGGGGCTGAGGTGGCAAGGCCCCGGAGGTGGATGAGGTCTGTCCCGAGTCCCTCAAGGCTCTGGATGTGGTGGGGCTGTCTTGGTTGACACGCCTCTGCAGCATCGCGTGGACATCGGGGGCAGTGCCTCTGGACTGGCAGACCGGGGTGGTGGTCCCCCTCTTTAACTCTTTCGGTGCCATTGACGTCTATAGACGTCAATTTAAAAAAAAACGTTGACTGCCAAAGACGTCTATAGACGTCAATTGCGTTTTTTAATGGAGCGGGCTGGGGGACAATCTAGCGGAGTTCGTCACTAAATCTTAGGCTTGTAAACACTAAACAGAGAATATACTGGCAAAATTACCCGCAAGGTGGCAGCAGTGCCACTTTGCACAAAAAAAAGAAGCTCGTTTTTGGTCAAACAGCCGTTTTTGGTGAAACCAACCTATGTTCTACTGTCTATTACTAAAGGACTGAAAATGGTAGAAACAAACTTTTTTTCCCTGATCAAAGAAAAGAGTCTACTCTTTCTTTTGGTCATTTCGGTGTGTACATAGTCATAAGACACACTTTTCTGTGGGTCTTGGAAAATCAGTCAAAATACTGTAAAACACTTGGCAGTATGGGTCTCTCTGCACTGAAAATGGCTGGCAGCCAATGAGTTAAAAAGGGGGACCGGAGGGTGTGTTCCAACTATAGGGGGATCACACTCCTCAGCCTCCCGGGTAAGGTCTTTTCGGGGGTACTGGAGAGGAGGATCCGTCGGATAGTCGAATCTCGGATTCAGGCAGTGCAGTGTGGTTTTTGTCCTGGCCGTGGAACAGTGGACCAGCTCTACACCCTCAGCAGGATCCTGGAGGGTGCATGGGAGCTCGCCCAACCGGTCTACATGTGTTTTGTGGACTTGGAGAAGGCGTTCGACCATGTCCCTTTGGGAGTCCTGTGGGGGGTGCTCCGGGAGGGGCTGTTGGGTCTCTGTATGACCGTTGTCAGAGTTTGGACCGCGTCGCCGGCTGTAAGTCGGACGTGTTACCGGTGAGGGTTGAACTACGTCAGGGCTGCCCTTTGTCACCGATTCTGTTCATAACTTTTATTGATAGAATTTCTAGGAAAAGACAGGGCGTTGAGGGGGTCTGGTTTGGCGACCTCAGAATAGGGTCTCTGCTTTTTGTGGATGATGTTGTTCTGTTAGCCTCGTTGGGCCGTGACCTTCAGCTCTCAGTAGAGCTGTTCGCAGCCGAGTGTGAAGCGGCTGGGATGAGAATCAGCACCTCCAAATCCGAGACCATGGTCTTCGGCCGGAAAAGGGTGGAATGCTCTCTCCGGGTCGGGAATGAGATCCTTCCCCAAGTGGAGGAGTTCAAGTATCTCGGGGTCTTGTTCACGAGTGAGGGACGAATGGAGCAGGAGATTGACAGGCGGATCGGTTCGGCGTCCGCAGTGATGCGGGCTCTGCACCGGCCCGTTGTGGTGAAGAAGGAGCTGAGCCAGAAGGCGAAGCTCTCGATTTACCGGTCAATCTATGTTCCTACCCTCACCTATGGTCACGAGCTGTGGGTAGTGACCGAAAGAACGAGATCGCGAATACAAGCGGCCGAAATGAGTTTCCTCCGCAGGGTGTCTGGGCTCTCCCTTAGAGATAGCGTGAGAAGCTGGGTCATCCGGGAGGGGCTCGGAGTAGAACCGCTGGTCCTCCGCATCGAGAGGAGTCAGATGAGGTGGCTCGGGCCTCTGGTTAGGATGCCTCCTGGACGCCTCCCTGGTGAGGTGTTCCGGGCCCGTCCCACTGGGAGCAGGCCCCGGGGAAGACCCAGGATGTTGGAGAGACTGTGTCCCGAACGTGTGGCTGGCTGGGAATGCCTCAGGGTCCCCCCAGAAGAGCTGGAGGAAGTGGCCGGGGACAGGGACGTCTGGGTTTCTCTGCTCAAGCTGCTGCCCCCACGGAAGATGATGGATGGTGTTGGAGCTGGTGTCAAAGAATTGGAAGAAGTAAAGAGCAGCCAAATCCACAATATCTGCAAAGAGTCAAAAGCCATAAAGAAATACCGGAAGGAAGGAAGGAAGGAAAAATAAATGGACTTTGATTGGACCGTTGCAACACCTTGATTCTTCTCTTCTTCACACATTCTGCTGTAGATCTGCTGCTGTGTTTGGGATCTTTGTCCTGGTCCTGTGGCTGCAGAACCAGCCCAGATCATCAGCCCTCCACCACCGTGCTTAACAGTTGGTGTGAGGTGTTTGGTGCTGATATGCTGTGTTTGGTTTCCTCCAAACGTGCTGCTGTGCATTATGAGCAAACATCTCCACTTTGGTCTGGTCTGTCCAAAGGACATTGTTCCAGAAGTCTTGTGGTTTGTTCAGATGCAGCCTTGCTAACCTAAGCTGTGCTGCCATGTTCTTTTTAGAGAGAAGAGGCTTTCTCCTGCAACCCTTCCACACAAGCCATACCTGTTCAGTCTGTTTCTAACTGTGCTGTCATGAACTTTAAACTTTAACATGCTAACTGAGGCCTGTAGAGTCTGAGATGTAGCTCTTGGGTTTCTGACCTTGGGGTGACCTTGCTGGGACGTCCACTCCTGGGAAGATTGACAGCTGTCCTGAATGTTTTCCACTTGTGAATAATCTTTCTCTCTGTAGAACGATGGACTCCAGATAGTTTGGAAACGGCCTTATAACCCTTCCCAGATTCATGGGCAGCAACAGCTGCTTCTCTAAGATCATTCCTGATGTATTTCCTCCTTGGCATCGTGTTAACACACACCTGAATGCTCCAGAGCCGCAAACTGAATAAACTTCTGCTTTTATAGAGGCTCTCACACTGACTGATGATAAATTAATCAGAGCATTGATCAGCAGCACCTGGCTGCAACCTTCTGAACTCCTGTGGAAGCAGAGTGGACTCCTTCTGCATTATTTTCTTTGTTTTTTTAAATAAGTGGTGTAATACATAAGATGTTGTTCATCTGAGGTTGTATTTACCTCATTTTAAGGACGTTTTTTTTTATTACATGCTGATAAATAAACCTTAGAATTTAAGATTTAAGCTTTCCTTTCTACAAGATCGAGTACAATGATTTTTTTTTGTTGACTTTTTTGTTGGGTTAGTCATTCAAATAGTTCCTGAAAAATCAGCTTTTCTAATGACTAAACACTTGCTCAAGAATATTGGCACCAAACTGTCAGCAGCAAATGCTCAGCAATGAATGTAAGATTCTGTATGAATCTGTTGAAAAGGATTATTTAATTCATAAGAGTCAGCTCAGGTAATACAGTTCATTTAGGCTGACAGTGAAAGATTCTAATAGTTATTTCTAAATATTTTTTTCGTTCAAACTTGTTTTTGTAGACACATTCAGAACCTGCACTGAATGTTTCACAATGACTTTACATGCAACTTATCTCGGGTACACAATGCCGGCTCTTTGCCCTTTTTGTATGTAGCCTGAAGTGATGTGTGTAGCTCCCTGCATGACCTTTGGAGATTGGATTTGGAGTCAATTTCTACTGATTTGAATCAAATCTGCCAAAGTTAGCAGTGGACATGGAACTGAGAACATTTTTGTGCGTCATTCCTCATTATTCAAATATTTTTATTGATTTTCACATTATACACTCACACTAGTACTCAATACCACATACCAGAGGGGAAGAAATAGAAAATAAATAATGATAATAATAAATAAATACAAAATCAGAAGAAGAAAACAGATAGATCACTCGGTATATATAAAGTGGTTGTGCGTCATTCCTCATTATCTGGAGCTCACTGTAAATACACTGTACGTGTATTTTAATCCTAAAACACAAACTGAACAGAGACGTTTTTTGGCAGGAACTGCCTTTTAACCTGAGGTTATGTTTTCAGCCGCGGCTACAACAAGCTAACCGTTAGCCGTTTGCTCCAACATAAACATTAAATCTGGGATTATTCTCACCTGCTGTTCGGTTTATAGCAACATCCTGCGGGTGATGAACTCCAATGGTTTTCGTCTCCAGTTTGTCTAAAGCCTGCCTTTTAGTGTTGTTCAGTTGAAGGAAATCCACTTCGTTCATGGTCCCTTTTTCTCGTCTTTACCACAAACTGGAGGCTCGTTTGTGACAAACCGGGCCTGCTCAGAATCGATCCCCGCCGATCGCCGTACAATCCAGCCGCTTATGTTTCTGTCAAACTGGACCCAGGTTTGGATCATAGGAGCTGGATACACTCAGAGAGGGCCCCACTTTTTCTTTTATTTGCATTGACGTTTGCTGTGTTTCGAACAGGCATCTGCCCCGGCACCTTTCACTCACCGTTACCATAGTAACTACAGCTCAGTTTATCGCTTGAACGCTAAAATAAACCCCACCAAAACAGCATTAAACTATAAACCACAGAGGCAATAAGTAACATTTTTTAAAGCAAAAGGTTTTGTGTTATCTTTATCCAATTAAGTTTAGCTCCCTACTAATCCTGAACATTAAAAAAAAAAAGCGATACTTTTTTATAAAGCTTTAGGAATCATGTTTATGATGTTTATGATAGGAACAATGTTTATTTTGCCATTTAGTCATTTATTATTATTTAGTTAGTAGTAGTAGTATTATTATTGTTGTTTTATTGTTGTTAATTCAATCATTGTAAATATTTAAAAAAATGTTGAGCTACTTGACGAATTTGAATTTCCCCCATTGGGGGATAAATATAGTATTTTTCTATTCTATTCTATTCTATCAGTTCTATTGATTCATTTCTTTTACTATTGACTTTCATCACTTGGAGTTTCCACTTAATGCATTTTAGGGCAGTACTTTTGTAAAAACCAGAGAGGAGTAGATTTTAGTTTTGCAAATAATCTATCGATTGGACTAAAGCTTCATCTATTCAAATCATATCTGGTCTTATTTTTTTTAAATTTTCAGAGGAATGTGTTTTTTCTTTGTTGAGCCACTTAACTCTGACCTCTGAATCATTCAGGCAGAAAAAAGGCTCCTAACTCAAGGGATGAACCAGTGTTGTGTCCACACAGAACAGACAACTTAGCAAAGAAGCCATTTTAAATTGGATCTTTAGGCACTTTGTTCCCAGCAGCCTGTCACAGAGACACATCATTTGTTCCCATTTCTTTAGCTGCATCTGTGAAAAACAGCTTCATAGTTTCAACTTTTTAGTACATTTAAGTTAAAACTGCTTTCAGTTACCAAAAGAGTCAAATTAATATAAGAAATACAGTTTAAAAAAAATCCTAATCCCAAATAAATGAATGTTATCACGTCTAAAAGTAGGAAAAAAAACAGACAATAATAAGAATGATATTTTATTCAACATCAAGAAAAAGTAAATAAGATTCAATTTAAATCTTAAAAAAGGAATATAAGATATAATCTAATGACTAATTATAGAACAATTAATATAAATTAAATGATTAAACTGTTTTATGCCACCAGAAATGAATAATCTAGAAGCTCTTTGGAATTAAAATTTGTTCCCATTTCTTTAGTTGCATCTATGAAAAACAGCAAAGATAACACAGTCTGACAGACAGAAAACAGGATTTCTGCAGCAACAAGGTGATTCCCAAAGAGCTGTTAGCTGAAAACTTGGCATATCTCAGCACGGTATGCAGTGTGTCCTTAAAACATTTGAGGAAACTGGACAAGTGGAGGACAAAAGAAGAAGTGTCAGACCTAAAGAACTATCTACAGCAGATGAACAGGATCTGAAAGTGAGAGGAAAAAATCCAGCAAAGACCTGACACAGGAGCTGAGAGATGCATCTGGACCTTCAGCTGATCCATCTGCTGTTGGCCCAAGCCTCATCAGAAATGGGCTCCATGGAAGGGTGGCTGTCAGGAAGCCGTTCTTAAGGAAGGGAAACAGGGAGAAAAGGCTGAGCTGGGCCAAAGGACACAAGAAGTGGGCTGAAAATCAGTGGCAGCAGGTCTGATGGAGGGATGAATCCTCCCCAGAGCCCGGAGCTCAACATTACTGAAGCAATTTTCTTATCAATGTCACTCATGAATGATTGTTTTTATTATTCTGATTCCAACGTGCATGTAACAAGAAAGCAAAAACAACTTCTGTTAAAACTGATACTTCTAAACACGATTTCTGGCATTTCATTAAATACACAGAATTTATACCAGATGCTTTGTTTTTATGAGCTAAACCTGAAGGAGACCCAGAGTCTTAAGTGCTCTGAACAGGTGGAATGACGTGTGTGTTTGTTTAAAAGCATCACAGCACAGATGCAGTCGGATGGTGAAGCTCGTCCTATCGAGCTCAATTTACCTGAAGTCAGGATCAAATGTGGAAACACACTGACCATGCTTAGTCATTTACTGCATTACAGGTGCGACGATTGATGCAAAAAGACTGGAAAGCAATTAAAAACATGTAAGCATCAGTCAAACGTTTGGATAAACCTGCTCGTATTCAAGCTTTTGACCTTTTGAGGCATTTCTGCTTCGTACGCTGTCTGGAAATCATAAACAGCAGTGACCTTCAAAAGGAAATATGAAGCAAAAAATGAATTTTGTGTACAATTACACCCGTGCACATTCAAATATCCTCCAACATGAAGGAGAAATGACCTTAAAGGATCGTGTTCTGGCACCGACAAAGATCCGCCACAACATTAAAAACACTGGAAACATCTGTTCAGCCTTTGAACCCTGAGGATGTTTTTGCATCACTACGTTGTGTCCAATAAGATTTCCCCAACGTTTTACATGAATCATCTTTATGAGCACAACATTGTTCATTTTCATTGGAAATAAACACTCTGACATCACTGAGCTACAAACAAAATGTGAAACTTTTCACACTAAAGTGTTGCTTTGCATCAAAGCAGATTTGTAACAGAGTTATTCGAAGAACCTTCTGATGGAAAACACTGGTTCTTAGTAGGGCTGGGCAAGTTATCTCGTTATAATCGCGTTAACTGGTTGATTATTTAACGCGATAAATATTTTATCGCGCATTAACGCAGGTTTTATTATTGTAAAAGTCTGTTGCTCACAGGCTTTTATTTTGTAAAAGTCTGTAGCAACAGTCTGCGGCGGAACTGGAAAAGAAAGTAATCGGCGGATCCACCAAACCTGGAGAAGGGTACGGAACTTTTACTCGGCCATTTTCATTTTAAAGTTCTTCCAGACGGCGGAGTCGACAGAACCAAAGTCATCTGTAAACACTGCCAAGTTGAATTGTCTTCTCAGCGTAGTAGTTCCAGTCTAAAATATCACTTAAAGGCAAAACACACAACTGATAGCAGCAAGTCATTCAAGGAAACAGACAGTGGAGCGAGGCTTCTACATAAAAACTACAGAAAGATGCTGATGTTAAAAGTGTGTTTGCACAACAAATGTTATGGCACTTTCATTCATATGGCAGGACATTTAAAATAAAACTAAATGCTAAAAGCTATACACTACTTTTGAATTCATTTTTGGATTTTGTGTACAAATGTGATTAATCAGGGAAATCATGTGATTAATTAGGTTAAACATTTTAATCGTTGCCCAGCCCTACTTCTTAGCTTTCAAGTGGACATTACTCGTATAAGCCCCGCCTACCTAAACATTGCGGCACACCATGAACAACGGTGACCTCCTTCAGTGCTGCAGAAACTGCTCGGGGAAAGTTTGAGGAACATGCGAGACACGGTTCAAAGAAAGTCATTTCCACATTCCTCGGATCTCAGTCTCATGAACATCTGTCGAAGACAGTCTGACCTGCAGAAGTCCAGCCTCGTCACTTAAAGGGATAGTTCTGTATGACATCCCATATAGGGCTCGGGCACGTGACGTCACTACGTGAGCGGCGGCCATACTGGAGGCTCAGAACTGCTTTGTTTACATTGTTTTCCACTGCGCGCAGACGTACTCCCGCCTGGTCTCGGAACTTTCTTCGTTGGTTTATCTATTTTACTTATTGCCTTTGCCACTATGGTCGCACGTTGCTGTGTCGTGGGGTGCAATAGCGTAAGCCGTGACAGGAATGGGGGGGAAATCGTAAATGGTTTATCTTTTTTTACCGGTTTCCTGCTTGGAGGCGCACCCACGGAGACCAAACAAAGCGTCGTCGACTAGCATGGATCGCTGCTGTAAGACGACCAAGCATAACTTTCCACTCAATCCCGGTGTCGATGAGAGTGTGTTCTCTGCATTTTCATTCTGGTAAGTTACAGACTTTTGAGTGCTGGGACTTTTGTGTGCTGAGGTAAAGATCCCCGCCTTCACAAGAGGACACTGTCAGTTGGAAGCAAGGGATGTCTCAATGGGTTAAAAGCGGAGGACAAATTTCGTGTGTATGCATGTATACATGACAATAAATCTGATCTTAATCTTAATCTTAATTTAATGTGGAAAATACAAGGAAAATTGCCCATCTCCAAATTCACATGGAAAGGGCGATTGGAACTGTCAGAAACAATACACCTTTTTGTCAGCAAAAGTACCTATCAACATAGTTCTGCCATGCGAAGGTGAAGACAAAACATTCTTTGACAAGATTGTGTCTGTATGTTGTACTCTGACCACCATGAGCAGGAGTGTTGTGCAAAGTTGAAGTCGTCTGAAATAAATATGCTTTGAGATACAGCCAAGTGTATGTGTTTCATTATTTATTTACAAGTAGAGTAACATGACAAAAGTGTCATTATAATTGAAACTGTTGCAAAGTATAAGCACTGACACCACATACTATATACGCAATTATGTCCAAAAGGGTGAACTTAGGCAGTAAATCTTCGTCGACAATCCATTCCTTGCTCGGTATTTCATAAGGGTCCAGTCCGTTTATAACGCCAATCTTCTGTATGTACCGATCTCTGGCTTCCTTCTGTAATGTATCCCGGTATATCCCACATCCTTTCTTCGATTTTAACATGCTTTTCTCTCACTGTTTGGTCCTTGATCTCCGTCTTGCCTTGGGTTTGTTTACGAGATTGTGCCTCCAATATGGCGACCATATCCCAGAATGCAACGCGTGTGCCCGAGCCCTATTAGCAACATCATTTATGAACATTTTCTTACCCCCTGCTGCGTCCTGTGAGCCGAGTTCCAGCCTCCTTTTGGTGTTGACGACTAGCCGGACTACCTTCGTCAACACCAAAACGAGGCTGGAACTCGGCGCAGCAGGGGGTAAGAAAATGATCATAAATAATATTGCTAGTATGGGATGTCATACAGCTTCATGTCAAAAGAGGCAAACTATCCCTTTAAGTCTGGGGTGTCACGATTTATATATTTTTGTGTTTTTCTGTCTGGTTTCGGTTTTTTGACATTTCGATGACCTTTTTCCTCAGTTCCCTCCAGCCAGTCATCCGCTCCACTCCCTTCGAAACGAAAACCGGGAGTTAATTAATTAAACAGTATAATTAATTCCAACAGCCTCAGTTTGAAATCATAACCCTGTTGTGTGCGCGCTGTAAACCGTCCGGCTGCTGCACTGAGCCTTCACCGTTCCGCTTGTTTCAACTCGTCAACACGAAGTTATCAACAACAACAAAAAAAATAAACTTATATTATCTACCGGATCGTTTTGGGAGATTTGTGAACGCACTCAAATAAACAGAAAACAAGAAGCTCAGTTTTCTCATAAACGTTTCCAGTCACCGCTACAAGCTAACCGTTAGCCGTTTCCTCCAATAGAAACATTAAATCTGGGATTATTCTCACCTTCTGTTCGGTTTATAACAACATCCTGCAGCTGATGAGCTCCGAAGGTTTTAGTCTTCAGTTTGCCTTATAAAGTCTGTCTTTCAGTGTTGTTCTGATGAAGATAATCCACTTCGTTCATGGTCACTTTTTCCCGTCTTTGCAACAAACCGGAGGCTCGTTTGAGACGAACTGGGCCTGCACAGAGTCGATCACAACACAAAGCAGCCGCTTATATTTCTGTCACACTGGATCCATGGATGTATTATAGGAGCTGGGTCCACTCAGACGGGGGCCAGAAACGCCGTGGTCATATTGTAAACTATTTATTAACGTTTCTGCCGAGATTTGAACAGGCACCTGAACGGCTACCTTTATTCCCCATCACCATAGTAACCACAGCTCCGCGTTTTCCTGTTCATCAGCCGAACAGCGGAGAACCGTAACAGAAAGTACACAAATAACAAATTAACAGATGAAAAATCGATAAATTAACAAGTTTTTCATCTGTTTCCCAAGTCTGAAAAAAACTTAATCAGCAATTAGGTTTTTCTTTAAACAATTTAACTTCAAATTTTAACGATTATGTTCTTTATTTACATTTTGTAACATATAGAATAGAAAAATATTTTATTCATCCCCCAATGGGGGAAATTCAAATTAGTCAAGTAGCTCAAAAATGATTAATATTTACAATGATATAAATATATATTAAATATATATATATATAAATAATAATAATGAATATAATATATCAAATTTATTATTAAAAAAATTAATATATATATTTATATTTATATATATATATTTACGTATATAAATATTATAAAATAAAAATATATATAATTATAAAATATTATAATATATAAAATAATTTTAACATATAAATATATATAAATTATATAAATATATATATATATATTTATATGTTGAAATTATTTTATAATATATTTTATGTATTATATTATATTTTATATATTATAATAATATATATTTTTATTTTATAATATTTTATACATTAAATGAATATATACATTTAACAGTCCTGTAAACACTGTGCAGACAGAACACCTTTTTCACAATCAGAACCAGTCCAGCTGCGTTTGACTAAAGATAACCTCCTTAAAAAGAGAAACAAAGACCCCGATCAGCCATAAAATTAAAACCACTGACAGAAAAGGCGGTAAGCCTTGTTGCTATGACACTGTGAAGTCCGTTTTAGAGCTTGATGAGTTGGAATCAGGAAAAAAGAGCAAGAGTAAGGATCTGACACGAGACCTGTCAATGTGGGGCCTGGTGGGCTGTTCCTGGTACAGAGCCCACTGAAAGTAATTAAAGGAAAAGCTTTAAATTTGTTTAAGTTTGACCCAGATTAAAGCGTATTATATGCTTTGAGGTAGATCTGTACAGTGTATTCAAAGTTTATCGTTTTCACAATATCAAATTGTGCAACATTAGAAGCCTGCTTGGACTCTAAGTAGAAGGCTAAATATCTTTTTCACTACAGACTTTTAGACTTAAAACAGGAATAATCAGAATAATAATTAAAATAATGCAATTATAGTTATGATTATAATTAATACACCTGAGCTTAACACCACCTACCTGGACACCAGTCGCACCCCTTCTGACTGGAAAATACCTTCTCTCGGCTGGATGATGTTCAGGAAAACTGTAGAAGGATTCCACTCATCCTCCACATTCCCCAGATGTCAGTCTGATTGAACATCTGGCTCATCCACGGAGGCCCGACCCGGCAGATTTCAGGACTCATGAGGCAAATGCTTTTAATGTTGTGGCTGATAAGTATGTGACCAGGAAATGTTCTTTTTCATCGTTAAGACACACGAGATAAAAAACTTACATGATAAAAAAAAACTCAGTTTGACGGATGAACACTGATGAACACTACAGTGTCTACTGTCTGTGGAATCTCATGTGTCTCTTCATGTTTCCCTGCCGGGTGAATCTTTCACCACAAACGCCGCAGCTAAACGGTCTCTCTCCCGTGTGGACAATGCTGTGCCTTTTCAGACTGTTCTGTTGGCTAAATCTTTGTCCACAAACGGCACAGGAAAAAGGCTTCTCCCCCGTGTGGACTCTCATGTGTCTCTTAAAATGCGTCTTTTGGCTAAATTTTCGGCTACAGAATCCACACTCGAATGGTTTCTCCCCTGTGTGGACGGCCTTGTGCCTCTGAAGATGTGTGACGCGACTAAACGTTTTACCACAGTCGTCGCAGATGAAGGGTTTTTCTCCCGTGTGGACTCCGCTGTGCCGCTTCAGACTCCCCATTTCTGTAAATCTTTCACCACAAACATCGCAGCCGAACGGTTTTTCTTCCCTGTGGCCCATCAGGTGTCGTTTGAGATTATGCTCCAGTCGAAATCTTTTTCCACAATCATCACAGCAGAAAGGTTTCTCTCCTGTGTGCACCGTCATGTGCACTTTAAAATGCGTCTTCTGGCTGAATTTTTTACCGCAGCGTTCACACTCGAACGGCTTCTTTCCTGTGTGGTCTGTCATGTGTATGCTGAGATGAGCCTTTCTGCTAAACTTTCTACCACAAACATCACAATCAAACGGCTTCTCACCAGTGTGGACCCTCGTGTGTGATTTGAGAGAAGACTGGTGTGTGAATTTCTTTCCACAAACATCGCAGCCAAAAGGTTTTTCTCCGGTGTGAATTCTCGTGTGACCCTTCAGGACCGCTTGTTGTCTGAACTTCTTTCCACAGAAACCACATTGGAACGGCTTCTCTCCCGTGTGGACACTGACGTGACTCCTCAGGTCTCCACGTCTTGCAAATGTTTTACCACAAACATTACAGCCAAATGTTTTCTCTACAGTCTGAGCACTCCTGTGTCTCTTTAGATTTCCCCGCCGTGTTGTTCTGTCCGCACAAACATCACGATCAGACTCAGGTGTTCTGACCTCTTTCCAACCGCTGTCACTGTCCTCAGTTTCAGAGTCTGACCAAGGTTCCTGCCAATCGTCATCCTCACTGACTTCAGTCTCAGAAGAGTCTGGAGCCTTTTCATCAGTTATTGGTTGTAAATGACTGTTTGGATCTGGTTTCCTGGCTGGTTCTGGTTCTCCACAGTTCTCTTTATAAGCTTCTGTTTTCATCTGTTCAGCTGAGCTGCTGGTTGGAGGTTCTGTCTCTCTGTAGTCTTCAGTTTTAATCTGAAGAAGCTGTGAGGACTGAGCTTTCTTTTCATCATCTTCACTCTTCACAGTGAAGGAGTTCTGCTCATAAAGCCGCTCTTCCTCCCGACTGGTCCACAGTTCCTCCTCTTCCTCCTTTATGTGGAGGAGTTCTGTGTCCTGCTGGTTCAGACTGGAGCTCCAGGGAAGCTCTTCTTTCATCACCAACACCTGATGGACATCTGCAGGTAACAGTGAAGCACACAGATATCAAAAACAACTTCGCATTCATATAAAGTTAAACAGCAGAACAGAACTAATATGCAGTGGTTTCCACTGAATGAGAAACATGGACTAAAGTTAATTTAAAATCGACTGAAGCAAATGAACACTATTCTGTGGTCAGATGGATAAAAACCTGAAATTCTTTTAGAAAATCATGGACTTTGCATCCTCCAGACTAAAGAGGAGAGAGACCATTCAGCTTGTTATCAGCTCTCAGTTCAAAGCCTGCATCTCTGATGGAATTGGGGGGGCTATGGAACTGGAAACCTGCACATCTGGAAAGGCTCCATCACTGCATTAAAGGTATATACAGGTTTTAGAGCAACATCTGCTCCCATCCAGACGACGTCTTCTTAAGGGAGGGCCTTGCATATTTCAGCAGGACACAGTAAAACCACATCCTGCATCTATTCCAACAGTAAGAACGTTTATTTATTCAGTTTGCTCCACATAGAAAAGAAGCGGGCTGCTCTTGGACATGACACTCGTGGCTCTGGGAGTGAATACAGTATAATGGTCCCTTATATAACCCAAGGATCAAATAAATATTAACAATATGTTTCACTTTTGTCTTGACGTGCTGTTTTAAAAGTTTTTAAATCCAAACTGAATGAAAACGCTGCTTTTTCATGAGACGGAACTACAGAAAACTGTTGTGTTGTGTGCGCGCAGTAAACCGTCCGGGTGCAACGCTGTACTTGCGCCGTTATGTTCCGCTTTTTTCAAACGCCAGTAGTAAGTTCTTAACTAACTAGTGTAATTAACCACATTAAGTTTCAGCATTTGTGAACAAGTTTATATCAATCGAATATAAGAAGCTCCGTTCTACTCTTAATGATATTCCATCCGCTGCTACAACAAGCTAACAGTTAGCCGTTTCCTCCAACAGGAACATTAAATCTGGGATTATTCTCACCTTCTGTTCGGTTTATAACAACATCCCGCAGCTGATGAACTCCGAAGGTTTTAGTCTCCAGTTTGTCTTGTAAAGTCTGCTTCTCAGTGTTGCTCCGATGAAGATAATCCACTTCGTTCATGGTCACTTTTTCTCTTCTAACAAACTGGAGGCTCGTTTGAGACGAACCGCGCCTGCACAGAATCGATCACAGCACAATGCTGCCACTTAAATTTCTGTCAGACTGGATCTATGGATGTATTATAAGAGCTGGAAACACTCTCAGACATGGCCACGAATCTCTTGAATTATTGTGTAAATGATTTATTAACGTTGCTGCTGTTTTTTTTTTTTCAACAGGCATCTGCAAAGACACCTTTAGTCCATGTCACCATAGAAACGTGTCCGATTTGTTTCCGTTTCCGCTAAAAGCTTAAAATATTCACATCAATCTGATTTTAGGAACACTTAATGAATTTTGAATGGTAATGTTATTTATCAAACCAATAAAAAGAAGGTAAACTGTGAAAATGTCATGATTAAAGAACTATTCAGCTGGGAAAGACTAAAGACTGCGGTTTTAAGCTCGTTTTTAATAATAACTGTATCACGACAGTCCTGGGCTTTATTCAAACACAGTCTGAAATCACTCAACCAGTCCAACAATCTAACTACTGATCTTGATAATGACTCGATTTTATTCAAGCAAGTTAAAACGTGCAGGTAACAGGTCATTTTTTATTTTTTTATTTTTTACTTGTCTGTATGCTGCAACTGCAAAGTAATTTCCCAGCTGGGATGAAAGTACTTCTATTCTACACCACCTAGTTACTCGTATTGTCTACATTAAACTACTTTAAATGCAGAAGATTTTTACCTGCCCAAAAAATGGTCAAGAGTCTTATATTGTCAACAGTATGTAATGCCAAGTCTAGAATACAACTTTTAACCTGCCAAAAAAGTGAAGAACTTTATATTTTAGAGAGTGTATACCTCACCTTTTACAGCGCGTCTTCTGCAGGAGTTTTAGAAACCTGTAAATATACTATTTTGAAGAAATTATAATGAATCCAAAGCGCTGGAAATACAATCTTTAAGGTAGAAAGATGACTAAATAACTTTGACAGGAAGAAAACTGCCTAAATAGGAAGCTCTTGCTCGAATTTAAGACAGAAATACACTTTCAATGTAAAGCGAGGAGCTGTAATCCCTTTTTTGGCCGGTTTAAAGTTGTATTTACAACATTTTAAGGCTATTCCTCTCAGTCCCATGGACAGAGTCTTGATGCTATAAGGCTATTGAATGAAAACCAGCTATTTCAATGCAGAATCAGCATTTCAGTTTGAGTTTAATCAATTCTTTGGCAGGCAAATATCTACTATATTAACCTTTATTAATAAAATGTTGTTATAAACTATTTAAAAAATCACTGGACCAATCAAATCCCAGTTTTCTAACGTTTTAGAGCCAGGATAACAGAAACTGAACTGAGTCGCTTTTATATTTCTTCTTTATTCGGTGAAAATAAAGACAGTGTTAGAATTACGTCCGAGTCCTTCTCACACATCTATGTAATAAAACCCAATCTTAAATTTCAGATATAAACATCGTTTCAGGTTTTTGTTAAACTGAAAAAGATATTTTTTCCGTTTTTACCCATCAGAACCAGAAGAAAACCGGCTCTCTTTGGCCTTTGAGGATAACAACCTCAGTGAAGAAGATACTTTACACGGCTAAATCAGATGAAACGAAAACAGCCACAACATTCAGGCCACTGACAGGTTAGTGATTTCTTCGTGCTGTATTTTCGACCACAAATCGAAAGGTCTCTCCCTGCTGTGGATTTTTTTGTGCGCCGTGAGAACGTACTGATGCGTGAAGCTTCTTCCGCACACATCGCAGCTGAAGGGTTTTTCTCCGGTGTGAATCCTCATGTGAGCTTTCAGCGCCCTCTCCATTCTGAACCTTTTACCACACAGATCGCAGTCGAACGGTTTGTCCTCTGGGTGGACGCGCCGGTGTCTTCTCAGATCGACGAGTCGTGTGAAAACTTTGGCGCAAATACTGCAGATAAATCTTTTCTCTGCTGTCCCAGCTCTGCCGTCTCTGCTCAGATTTTCACTTCGAGTCGTTTCTTCAACGCAAACATCAGAAAAAACGTCAGATTCCGGTGTTGCGTCGCTGCTGTCGGGTTCAGAGTCCGACCACGGGTCCGACCACGGTTCCTGCCACGCGTCGTCGTCGTCGTCGTCGTCTATGCTGACGTCAGTCTCAAAAACCTTTAAAGCCTTTTCGTCAGTATTTGGCTGTAAGTGACTGTTTGGGTCTGGGTTCCTGGCTGGTTCTGGTCCCGAGCTGCTGGTTGGAGGCTCCGCCTCTCTGTCGTCTTCACCAGTAAACGTGAACCCGTTCATCTCAGACTCCTGACTGGTCCACGGTTCCTCTTCCTCCTCCTTTACGTGGACGGGTTCTGGGTCCTGCTGGTCCAGACTGGAGCTCCAGGGAGCCTCTTCTTTAATCACCAACAGCTGCTGAACATCTGCAGGAAACACACAAACACACATGGACATTTATTGTAACTCCAAATGAGCTTTTCATCCCCTTTAGGACCTTTCATCTCACGGATCCAAACAGAATGATCCGAACTGGAGAGGTGAAATTAAATGAAAACCTTTTCCAGAAAATAAGAAAAACTTTAAAATCATGCATGCGTGTGCCCTAGGAACTGGTGCTCCCGATTACCTTCAGGAATCAGATAATTAGCTCAGTTTATCGAGAGAATTCGGAGCTGGATAGAAACATCCGAGCTGCTCCAGTTCCAGTAAAAGCCTCCAGAGCTTCATCCTGCAACAAGATAATGATCCCAAACATCCTGCTGAGGCCGCAGCCGCGTTTCTCAGAGCTGAAACATGGCCGAGCCAGTCAGCTGATTTACATCCATCAAAAACACATTTAGATCAAACCAAAAACTAATCATTTAAACAAGCAAAACCAGCAGCTTCCCTTTTAATCCTGGACCTTATGTTTTTCAATCATATAAATACTTGCTGTCGGCGCAGGTTGTAAGGCTTGTAAACGCTGAGGTAATCCGTTTGAAAGGAGACACGTTCTTCCTGATGTCTTGATAAAACATCCGTTAGGGATGCCCCGATACCACTTTTTTTCAAACCGATACGATACCGATACTTGGATCCGAGTACTTGCCGATACCGAGTACCGATGCCGATACTTCTACCACAAAAAAACTTTTTGTGCCCAAGGCACACCAAAGGACAAGTAAAAATCTCAAGGTACACCTATTGTGCCAAATAGCCCTTATAACACGTGTTATCACTCATATCATGTGCATTATTATTTACTAATGTCAGATAAAATGTGACAAAGACAACTATTACTCATGAAATATTTATTAATGAAATATTTCAAAAATGAATTTTAAACTTTATCAGATTAGGCTTCATCAAAGCAGCAACAGTCATTTAAACCAGAGGTCACAAAATTAAAAACGAGGCAAAGGAAACTCAGCACAGAGAACTGCCAATTAGGGGTGGGCGATATGGGCAAAAAGAAATATCTCGATATTTTTTACGATTTTCACGATAACGTTATTTTGACGATATTTAAAAAAAAAAATTAAAACTTGCGTTAAGATCACAATAAAATTACTAAAAGAATAATTGCAGTGACAAGTATTTAAGGAAAGGACATTTATTCGGTTATGCATCGGTTATGTCCTGCCATCGCTCTTCCTCTCATACGGTACCCTTTTGCCGAATGATTCTGCCAGCGTTTGTTGGGAACCTTGTGGTTTAGGCCTACTGGTACTTGTTTTTTGTTGAGAGTCTCGGAGTTTTTCAAATTCTTCATATTCCTTACTGTGGTTGTAGCGCAGGTGGTGGAAGAGATTCGTTGTTGAGCTTTGTTTGACTGTAACGGATTTTCGGCATATTTTGCAGATTACATTGTCCTGAACAACGTCATTCTTTTATATCGCATTTTTGTTCATTAGGCTACTTTCCACGACACGCAATGTAAGATGAAAATCGAGCGCATAATACGTCTTTTTTCCCCAGCGATTCTGACATTTCACTTTGCTTTGCCTGTCATTTACTCGCTCACAGACCAACATAGCGGAGATCAAGCAGCTGGAAGTTAGGCTAGCAGCACAACAGTGGGACCGGACAGGAATAATAAACAGCATCGTAGTACCCTTCTTGACGACAAAGCAATACACAATAAACACATTGTGGCAACACGAACAGAAAATTCACAAACTACTCTGAGAATATGTTTCACCTACACAGTTTTGTTGAAATTATCAGGTATTTCCCCAACAGCAAATGTGCACACCAAGCTGTGGTTCTGTGGAAGCTAGTTTATTGTTGATATTAGACGGTCGCATTTACAACGTTAAACATGGATAATAAGGGAAGATTCAAAGCCATAAAGTGTCCGGACTAGGCAGAGGAGTAAAGCCGGGATAAAGGTAGGCCACTGCATTTTATTTTAACTTCTATTGCTACGACACTGAGTAGGCATATTCTTGTAATATCAGCTGCTGAGGGAGAATGAGACCAAAACGAGTAGCATGCAGACGTGTGTGTGTGTGCGGTGCCTATATGCAAAGATGACGACAGAAACACGGCACCTAGCTGTGTTAATGTGTTTTTCCTGCCTTGCGGGGAATATACAATGTATCATTATTACTGTGCTGGCTTAAAAAAAGTATCAGTTCTGTCAGTCGCTTTGTATCTACTGTGCAGTCTTAAAAACTCTTTTAGTTTCTGGAGTTGTTCTGCGCGTGCAAGGGGGCGTGCGGTGGCCTGGACACGCACCGCGGAGGTCCTCTCAGCACCGCGGTGATTGCATTTTGCGGTTATCGCGACAGCCCTATATATATATATATATATATATATCTCTCTCGATATTGCAAAATTACTCATCGTCAAAACAACATTCACAATCATTTCGCAAACGATACATATCGGGCCGCGCAGGTTTCTTTAATCCTTGGTGGTACTGAGCAGAGGGCCACTCACAAGTCCTGTTCAACAGAGAGCCGTGACCTCCTGTTGTTCTTCATGTGAACCAGAGTAGAGAACGCCAACTTACACAGGCAGGTAGCGGGGAAAGGAAGAAGTTGCTCAATCGAATGGTGGGAGATGCTTAGGTAGTTGGATGCAGAAGAATGAGCTAACTAGCAGTTAAGTTAGCATTAGCTAACTGCTCCCGACAGGACGCACTCGGGCTGAGGATTGCTGACACCCCCGGTCCAACTGAAGCCATAAGACGGTAACTTTCATGATACTGTCGGCTGACAGTTTTTTCTCTTTTCTATCGGTGGTGGGTTGTCGGCAGTCTCTGCACTGGTGGTTGGTGGTTTTAATGTGTTCCTTCAGCCTTTGATGTGTCACAGTCTCATAATTCCCACCTGCGCAACTGCGCTAACAGCGAAATGTGGGGTTCTCTGAGGATTCTTTTTTTAAATAATTTATGAAGGAATAGAGTTTTCCTCTGTATTATGAAATGAGTGCATACAAAATACTAATATGGTAAATTAAAAAATAATTATTTTTGTGTAGTTGTATATTGCAATAATAATGTATTGTTGTCACAAAATCCCACGGCACACCTGGACTTGGACACCCTCTGATCGCGGTCTTCATGTAATAAATTGGTATCGGTTAACTTTAAAGGAGTACGAGTATATTAGAATAGTATCGGCCCGATACACGACACCAGTATCGGTGCATTCCTAGTGAGAAGCTTTGGACAAAACACCACAGCCGCCTTCTCATCCCTGAGCTGCTGGTTTGAGCTGCTGCCATGTGAGGCCAGTATTTGTTTTATTATGTTTCTTTGCATTTCAAACCGAGCTGGGCGCTCACAGAGAGGCCACATCAACAACCCTTTTCAGTCAGGTTTGCGTACCTGCTGCATCTTCCCTGAAATCGCCTCCCAGAATGAGATTCTGCAGCTCAAACTCGCCGTCCTGAGCAGACTTCCACCGGTGAACGATTTCAGGCTCGACGTACAGCCGGGCGTCCCTCTGAACGCTGCGGAACATTTTCAGCTGCATCGCCTGGAGGATCTGAGGTTGGAACAAGAGGCAGGATACCTGTGGGTGACGCCTCTGGGAAACTCATTCCATTCACTCAGACCAGATAAATAACATGCCACATTCAGTGTTTAACTGTCCATCCGGTACCTTTTCCAGCTTCAAGAAGGACGAACCGGTGAGGTAGACTGCAGCCGAGAGCTGGAGGTCCTCTGCAGGATGGCTTCCAGGAACAGGCTGATTGTTCCATTTTCTGGAGAACTGACAACGAGGGCACCGCTGCTCTACGGAGAGGAACGCTCCCAACCTTCGTGTTCTCACGTCTGAGACCCGTTTACACACGGGACACACCTCAAACAGCTCCAGCAGGCAGCTTTCAGAGACGATGTACGACTTCTGGTGTGAGCCGGAAGTTTCTTTTCTGTTAGAACAAGAAATATTTGACCAAAAAAAAAAAGAGATCAAAATCCATCTTGACGAGTTAAATGTTCACCAAAATATTGAATATAATATAAACAAGTGGAACAAACTGCCAGATGAGATTAAACTTTCACCAAATGGAGACATTTTTAAATCCAGGTTAAAAACATTTCTTGTTGCTTGTTTTTAAATTCATTTAAATGATTTTATTTGTTTCTCTTTATATTCTTTTATGTATTTTAATGCTTCTTCCACTCCCTGCTGCAATGCTTTTATTTTATGTAAATCACTTTGAACTGTTTGTACAAGAAATGTGCTATACAAATAAATTTGATTTGATAATAATAAAAATAACTAACCTCACATCTGGTGACTCACATGTGGAGTCATGTGACTTTTCAGCGTCCCTTGGAGAGCCGTCCTTCAGCTCTTGTCGTGTTTGAGAGTCTGTGGAGGTGCTAACGCCAACATCCTTACTGAACACGCTTTTCTGTGTGTCTGATGCATGAAAACGCACATTTAGACACATTTCAATCCAAAAGAAGGAGCAGAAACAGCGGTGGGTCAACAAACCTGTACTTTTAAGGTGAGCCTCCAGGTGAAGCGGAGTCCTGGCCGTGCACGTTTTCAGAGGGTCCGCCTGGAAGGCCGCATTACGCACACTCGCCGCCTGCTTGGATGTGCCGGTCTAAACAAAAAGGGCAGAAAAATACAAGATCTTTTCCCCCCAGAGTCACAGAGCATGTACGTAACAGTGTCATGTGCGTTTGTTGGCCATCTCAGGACATATTTACCCTCATTTTATGACCCGATACCTGCAACCTTTGTTAGATTTGAACTAATTAACCAAAGTCATACACGCTGTGAACTGTGTGAGAACACCTTCAAGACATCCTGAGATCGTGGTACATGTCAGTACAGCTGAATTCTCTGCACAGACGTCATCTTTAAGTTACTTTAACAGTGATTCTGTCAGACGAGGCTGCGGTTATTTTAAAAAAAAAATTAGGATTTTATTAGAGCAGAGCGACAGTCTAGAAATGCTTTAAGTGAGTCTTAATGGGCTGATTTTCAAAGAAACGATATGTGAATGAGAGTATCTTTATTGGGGATTCAGATGGATTAATAAACACTTACACTTTACTGTTATGTAAAGACCGTCCGATGTGGGACTCGAACCGGGGCCAGCTGCAGCGAGGACTGTAGCCTCTGTTCATGGGGCGCCTGCTCAACCCACTACGCCACCGACCACCCCTGTTTTATTATTTATTTTATTATTGTAAAAGTCTGTTGCTCACATGCTTTTATTTTGTAAAAGTCTGTTGCTCACAGGCTTTTATTTTGTAAAAGTCTGTTGCTCACATGATTTTATTTTGTAAAAGTCTGTTGCTGTCTGCTGTGGAACCGGAAAAGAAAGAAATCGGCGGATCCACCAAACCTGGAGAACGGTACAGAACTTTTACTCGGCCGTTTTCATTTTAAAGTTCTTCCAGACGGTAGAGTCGACAGAACCAAAGTCATCTGTAAACACTGCCAAGTTGAATTGTCTTCTCAGCGTAGTAGTTCCAGTCTAAAATATCACTTAAAGGCAAAACACACAACTGATAGCAGCAAGTCATTCAAGGAAACAGACAGTGGAGCGAGGCTTCTACATAAAAACTACAGAAAGATGCTGATGTTAAAAGTGTGTTTGCACAACAAATGTTATGGCACTTTCATTCATATGGCAGCACATTTAAAATAAAACTAAATGCTAAAGGCTATACACTACTTTTGAATTAATTTTTGGATTTTGCGTACAAATGCGATTAATCGTGATTAATCAGGGAAATCATGTGATTAATTAGATTAAACATTTTAATCGTTGCCCAGCCCTAGTTAAAACGATATTAAAACCTCTAGAAATATCTTAGTTTGTATAAAATTGGAAAAATATTTGAACTCGTAGGCCGTCATTGTTGTTTACGTCGCAATCCTGTCGTAGTGATGTCACGGCTTTGCACCGGGCTCGATCTGATTCATTTTACCCTTTGGTGCAAAACCTTTTTTTTTTTTTTAAACTGAAGACTTACGGACTGCTGTGTGGACTGATCGGGGGACTCGTCGCCAGCTTCCTCCATGATCGCGACCGTGCCCGATGGTGGAACATCTGCAGGAGCGGGTTGTTGACATCCACTTAGCGGCTCCTTCGGCAGCAGACGGCGTTGCCTCGAGCAGAATTTTGTCTGTTTATATGGAAAAATTGTAGGCACGGCATCTGGATTTAGTTTATAACTGGCAGCACCTGTGAGCTCTTTCATCAGCTTAGGTCAGCTAAATGCATCTGGAGAGAAATGGCGAGAATACAGGCGTGGGATCTTTGGTAATTTCCCACTCCTTTCTTCTCTTCTCGTCACTTGGGAAGCGGTGTATGCTTACACCGCTCCCCTTATTCCACCCAGATTGAAAATTACACCCAAAAGCAACACAATTTGGCATTATTGTGGTTTTCGGCGTTCCTGAAAGCTGTCGGTTTAGGGCAAAAAGCAACAAATATACGTCATCAACCCAGCATGCATTGCGGTAGTAAAACAATGGCTGCGCCCGCAGGTGTCTGTGGGTGAAAATATGTGTGATAAATTGGGATTTTTAAAGAAATGATAATTCTTTATGATTGTTTTAACATTACTTTCTAATATGAGGCAAACATTAAAGCATATTTATGGATATTAGTTCTAACAGTTGGGGTTCCCTTTAAAGTGTGCAGGTTGGCCGAATTACAGGACGTAACTTAAAGGGATACGCCACCCCCAGGCCAAATTAAGTGTATCCCCGCATTCCCGAGACATATATAAGTGTGTGGGAGCGTTTTCCTGGCGACCCGGCATTGTTCGAATCTCTCAGCACTGACCACTGCTTGGTTTCGCGTAATACCTCCATGCCACCGTCGCCGATCGAAATATTTCGCCCAACGTGAATTGATTTACTTGATTTACCTTCTAATTACTGTGTGAGTGGTGTACTTTCACATCGAGTGCAAATGACTGTGTAAATCAACACGGAAGGCTTGGTTTGCTCATGTCGGTTTGGGAACTAGTTTCTGGTGCGGACAACACAGCCGAAGCACACTCCCCGCTACGTCTTTGGGAATCCCCACCCCCGACTTCCTCAAACAAAACAGCGTGAAGCAGCCAGGGACAACCCAGACAACCGTGGCTAGCCAGCTAGAGTATTGGTGTTTGCTTCGCAAAGGATGGTGCTAAGACTGAAACATACAGCTGTCCCATCTGTGTTCGAAACAGAGGTTGAGCGGAGTACATCCTCAATGGCTGCGAGTACCCTGATAAAATGTAAAGAAATGATTACTCCATAAAGGCCAAAAACATTGATTCAAAATATGCAATATGGAAGTGTTGTGTTGGATAGTTTTGTCAGTCATTAGTAGTGTCAGACTAATAACCTATACTGTGTGTGTGTATGGGTCAATGACGTTCTTTTTTCTTTTAGACGTGAAGTGGTACAACCACAGCTAATGCCCATAATTAGTAACTGGTAATGAATGTACTGCAGTGAATATGCTTCTTAGATAACACAATAAAAACAAAAAAATAATGTAAACCATACAATAGTGCCATTAGCTGTGGTTGCACCAACATGGCCTGTGCTGCTACTACTAAATGTCATTGACCCAATACTATGACTTTGGATGGGAAGACTACAGCCCACGCCACAATCACTAGAACTAGCTACTGTGATCGCCATTTTGTTGTTTTTGACTGTAGCCTAGTGTAGGTTGTAGGCTTGACTGGAAATCTCTGATGGGAATAGTTGGTCTGGAAACATTACATGAACACTTCTTTGCAACCTCATCAAGCCATTTCATATAAAAACAACAGTCCTTACCATCATAATCATCATCATAATAATAATAATACTTGGGTTTTATTTACAGGCTTTTCATGACCCTCAAAGACGCTAATGAGGTCCTCTAGGTTATCAGCTGCCTGAGTCACAGAACGATCACGCTAAGTGTAAACAACCCCCAAATATCATGACAAAGCTAACAGGTAAACTTCTTATTTATGCAGTCGTTACAGTGAACCAATAATGTGATAAAGTTTTTACAACACAGGACGCACCGATGCTTCCCAGTCTACTTCTACGTAGTAATTATAACGTTAGCAACAATAGGATAAGACATATAGAAAGGGTACTCACAGCCACTGAGGATGTACTCCGCTCAACCTCTGTTTCGAACACAGATGGGACAGCTGTATGTTTCAGTCTTAGCACCATCCTTTGCGAAGCGTGGGTCATTTTTTGGTCATAGTCTTCTGGCTTGAAATGCTCCTCGCAAACACGGTATTGGTTTATTTTTTCCACCGGTGTTGTCTCAGGAATTCCGAGGGCAGCCAGCCAAAGTCTTCTTCTTTTCTTATCCTTCGGAATTCTGTGGAACATTGTCGTTTGGTGTCTCTTCTGCATGTTCTCGCAGCCCCTTGCTATGCATGTATTCACCATTTTCTCAGTGAAATCAAACAACTACCGTAGTAACCACACTGATTCAAACCACACCAATACTCTAGCTAGCTAGCCACGGTTGTCTGGGTTGTCCCTGGCTGCTTCACGCTGGTTTGTTTGAGGAAGTCGGGGGGGGGGGGGGAGATTCCCGAAGACGTAGCGGGGAGTGTGCTTCGGCTGTGTTGTCCGCACCGGCAACTAGTTCCCAAACCGACATGAGCAAACCAAGCCTGCCGTGTTGATTTACATAGTCATTTGCACTCGATGTGAAAGTACACCACTCACATAGTAATTAGAAGGTTAATCAAGTAAATCAATTCACGTTGGGCGAAATATTTTGATCGGCGACGCTAGCATGGAGGTATTACGCGAAACCAAGCAGTGGTCAGTGCTGTGAGATTCGGACAATGCCTGGGTCGCCAGGAAAACGCTCCCACACACTTATGTCTCGGGAATACACTTAATTTGGCCTGGGGGTGGCATATCCCTTTAAGCAAGTTTAAGCAATAAACCATTCCCTGATCATTTAATACAATATATATAATATATACGTATATTATATAAAATAACGTTGGATAATATAATGTAACGGTACTGTGGATCTTGCTACAAGTAAGAGCAACTTGTAAACATCTACTTTATTACTTCAGCTGTTAGCTAAACAATGCTAAACAGCTGAATGGTAATAGCCGAATTGTTTCTTAATACTTAGATTTACCTCTTTGGTAGTATTTCGGAATCGGATAGTCGGTATTGATCCTTCTTTAAGCCACAATTTCTGTGCAAGTCCAGCTTTGAACTGTCCCAAGTTGGTAAAACTGTCCGGTGAAAAGTGGCCGGCGCACACTAACAGTTTTTTGCTAACTCTTGCCGGAATTTTACCATCAAAAATAAAGTTTATCCACCGGGCTCTGATGTCCTCCGAGGTTGGGGGTTGATGTAAGGACGAGTGCTCCTCTCTACAGCGGATAACAGAACATTTCGCGTAAGAATTTCGCTTCATGGCCAGATGAGTGGAAGAATAAAAAATGGCGACGGTGTTCGAGTTAAACTAGTGTCCAGATTATCTGGTGGTACGAGCTTCAGCGTGACGGTCCGTGGGCGTGGCTTCTCAGGACCCCCGTCGCCAAAGAACCAGGAAAGAAATGCTGTGTTTCTTTCTTTCTTTCTTTCTTTCTTTCTTTCTTTCTTTCTTTGTATCATGTTTTTGTTGAATATTCAAGATTGAATCCTCTTTTTGTTCTCTTAAATCATTTGTTTGGTGGTTTTGGTGTACCGTTTTCTAACTGTATTTTTATTTATGGTCCAAGTTCAAGGAAAAATATAGCTGCAAGCAGCGATGTGGGGGTCCTAGCAGAATGGCACAATAGGGAAGGCTTGGGCTGCTCAGGAAGGCGTCGTGAGTCCATGCACCAAGTTTGGCATCGATACATCAATGCATCGCAGAGATACGGCCAAATGTCCCATTTTCGCGTCGGCATGGAGTTTGATTGGCTGCCGCGGTTACACGGAAGTGAAATAAAAAAATCCACATAATAACTTATGTGCGGCTTGGTCTGAAGATTCTATGTGCCAAGTCCCGTGGAGATTGGACAATCTTAGTGGCCTGAAATGCGTTTTGAAGGTTTTCGATTAAATTCAAAATGGCGGAAAATCCAAGATAGCGCAAATGACGTCATTAAGTGCGTTGACCTCGTCTTCATCTAGGGATTCCATTGGTACCTCATTTGTGAAATTTGGACCAAGGGGTCCCAAGATATGAGCAAAAATGCATTTTTGCTACATATAGCGCCACCTATAGGCCAAACGTCACCAAACTTGCGGGGCCTCTTACCTTAGCAGTCTTGAGCTTATAATAAGTTTGACGTCATAACATCAAATGGTTGCAAAGATATGACCTCACTTCCTGTTTGGGGGCGTCAACCTCGAGTTTGATTGGCTTTTATGGAAAATCGGAAGCCTAATTAAAAATTCCACATGATAACTTTTGTGCGGCTTGGTCTTAAGAGTCTATGTGCCAAGTTTCCTGATAATTGGACAATCTCTGTGACCTGAAATGCTTTTTTAAGCTTTTTAATAAAATTCAAAATGGCGGAAAATCTAAGTATACGCAAATTGACGTCATAGGGTACGTTGGACTCGTCATGATCCAAGGATTCCAACTAGTGCTGGGCGGTATGACCAAAAATACATATCACGGTATTTTTTCACGGTATCACGGTTTCACGGTATATCACGGTATTTTTTTTTCATGCATAATTAGGTGTTCACAGCATTTTCTACAGATTGAGAACAGAATTAAAAATGAAAATAAAAATTCTTCAAAATAATTCATTTGTTAATAATTGGTCACACAGAACTTTATTGTATTAATATTCACATCTTCATTAAACAAATTAATAACATAGCTAATTACACTGGTCGGACTGTTCAGCTCTGTTTCAGACTGATACCTCCGGTTCAGGCTGGTCCTCATCCTCAAGACGTCTCTTTTTCAATCGCGGAAAATATTTTTCAATACTCATCTGGATTGAAGCAGCAAACATTCAGTGTAAGAGTTTAAAAAACTACTTTATTTGATTCACAGCTGCTAGTTTTTTGACCTCGACAACCCAACTACATTAACTTTATAAACTAGTTAACTTTATAAAGAAGGCGTAATCGCTTGTTTGCTATGGGTCGGGTCGGGACGGGACAACATTGTATCAAAAATATAAAATATTTTTATAGGACTTTTTAATGTGTGATTTTATAAAGTTGCACGTGATACCAACCTTTTGTGAATTTCGCCAGCCATCTTCTTTCGGTTGAGCTAATCTAACGCGACGCTGAAGCTAGCAAGCTTCCACGCTTCCAGGGATGATCTCGCTGATGGAGACACACGCGGTGTGCACGGAGGGGAGGGGCTGTGTGTGTGTGTGTGTGTGTGTGTGTGTGTGTGTGTGTGTGTGTGTGTGTGTGTGAGTAGGCTATGTGAGAGAGACGCATGACTGACAGAGACGGAGGGAGAGCAGGGAAAGGAAATGCAGCTTAACGAATACGAGTATTTTTTTAAATAGCTTTAAAAATAGACAGTAAACATGCGTGTTTAGAAGCGCAACACTGAAAAGGGTCCCGTCTCAAACAATGTCGCCCGACGCAGCGTTCCCCCGTTGTGTAATCAAATACACCGGTATGGCGGTATATTAAAAATTCATATCATAATGAAATTATAAACCGGTATTCGGTGTGAACCGGTATACCGCCCAGCACTAATTCCAATGATGCCTCATTTGTGAAATTTGGACCAAGTAGTCCAAAGTTATTAGGCTGAATGCACTTTTAACTTTGACATGTTGGTGGCGCTAGAGAGTAAGCTCTTGGGGCATGAAATTTCTTGACTTTGGCACTTGGCTGATTAGGTGTGCCAAATTTCACAACTTTTTACCATAGTGTTCATGGGGCTGCCATAGACTTCAATTGCAGCAGAAAGTAGCGGAATAATAATAGGAAAAGCTACTAATCCAATGGGTTCCTGCAGCTTCGCTGCTAGGACCCCCAAAAATCCGTTCACAAACTTCTAAATTTAATTTCTGGGATTAGCCTGGGAATTCCCGTGCTGCTTTTGTCTGTTTTGAAATGGTCGCCATCAGACTAAGTTTAATTTCACATCTTAGAGAGATTTGTGATAGTTTGATCTCACTCATTTTAAAATAAATAATACAAAATACAAAGTTCAATACAACAATAAGTTAAGAACAACTGCCAGTACCAACTATATTGAATTATGTTGACAGTATTGTTTATCCAGTAGCCATGATTTGAATTAAGTGCATGCAATTCAAGAACCTGGAACGACAATTAAACGTATAATACCTGAGTTGTGGTTTTCCTGGAGGACCTGGTACGTGGACTCGGTGGGCTGGGGCAGGTTTTTTTCAAAGCGCTCGGGGTCTCCGATGGCGTTGGCTCGCGAGGCCTTTTTGACATGTTGCTGTCTGTGTTTCGGTCTGTATTTCTGAACTCCTCTTCCCATTGCCTGAATGCAGGCATGTCCCTCTCCAGTCTGCTAAGTCTTGAGGAACAACGCTGGCAACATCGGCTCGACTGCCCCGGCTCCTGAGCGACTGTAACCCCCTGGATCACTAACCTCTCGGATAAACTCGGTGTTTTTTTGGTTGAAAATAGGTCTACAGAGTGACCGTATATGCCTCCTACCCTCATATTAACTTTGCACAAACGACAATAATCGTTTAACGCCATTTCTCTCTCTCTATTTTGCTTTTTTATTGGCGGTTGGCAAACAACTTAAAGGAGCATTACCGCCACCAACTGGTAAGGAGTGTGGATCACATGGCAATTATATAGAATAGAAAAATACTTTATTTATCCCCCAATGGGGGAAATTCAAATTCGTCAAGTAGCTCAACATTTTTTTAAATATTTACAATGATTGAATTAACAACAATAAAACAACAATAATAATACTACTACTAACTGAATAATAATAAATGACTAAATGGCAAAATAAAACAAATAAATAAAAATTAATCAATCAATTTGAGAAGAACTCAGCAGTCACTGTTATATACCTATATTTATATATATATATATATATATATATATATATATATATATATATATATATATATATATATATATATATATATATATATATATATATATATATATATATATATATATATACACCCATACACTCATATATATACACCCATTTCCACATATACACCCATATGCCTACACTTTTACATAGTCCCTACTCATATACACTCATTTATATACTTTATATATACTAAATTCTATTATACAACCTACACTGTTTTAAATAATAAAAAATAACCTGATATCCTCTGTTTCCTGATTCTTTTTGCAATAAATCTACTATATCCAATTTCATTTTCATCCTACTAAGATTTCTAATTAAATTATTTCTCTGAGCCTGATAATTCCTACAATATAAAATAATAATATGTTCAATTGTCTCATCTTCCCCACACTCACATTTCCCTGACTGATGTTTTCCTATCATATGTAGGTTTTTATTCAATCCATTATGTCCAATTCTAAGTCTTGTTATAATTGTCTTTTCTCTCCTACTTCTTTCTGATCTTCTCATTTTCCCTATTTTCCTTTGTATTTTATACAACCAACGTCCTTTTCTTTCTTCCTCCCATAACTTTCATAGCCATAATATAGTTTATGGCTGTGTTCGAAACCGCCTACTTCTCCTACTATTCCTACTAGTCATACTTTTTTAAGTTCCCGGATGTACACTAGACGCATACTAGATTCGCCCCATATGTTGAGTATTCATCATGAGGTTACTTGTCACACTCAAACTACCCAAGATGCAACGTAACGTGACGTCGCCCATCGTCATTTCCTTGCCGCGATCAGGAAAGAAGGAGACGCAGCAACACAAATGTGAGTAAATTGTGAAATATTTTAGTAACTTGGCGGTTTGCATGTGGTAGACATGTCAGATGAAGATGTATCTACGTGTCCATCAGCTGTTGTGATCGTTACATGTACCGTTACGTTATCGCTCCTGCAAGTTAGCGTTAGCCCAGTTAAAGGCCTGTTTATGGTGGAAAACCAGGTCGTCTGCGTGTGTGTCGCAGTTAACGATGACATGCCCCCCCCTTCCGCAGACACTCTGGTGCACCTGCCCAAAATTGTAACTGACCGCAGACAGTGCCGCAGATATCGTCGCAGGGAGGAGAGAAAGGAGGCCTCTGATTGGTCAACTCTACATCCGCTCTACACCATGCGTATTTCCGGTTTGCTAACCGGCTTGTTTTGTTTGTAGTAGCAAGTAGCAATAGTACTAGTACTAGTAGCAGTAGTAGCAATATTTCTTCTATTTCTAGATCGATCAGCTGCATCTCAATCAAAGTGCGCATTCGTCCAGTCGCCATTGTTGTTGAATGACCTCCGTAACTGGAAGAGAAACACGCCACCCACCACACCCACAATCCTAGCTTGTTCGTGATTGTCCGTCTTGTGTTGTGGCGTGGGATTAACATAGCGCAGACCGCGCTTCAAAATTGGGCATAAATCAAAAATAACTGCGTCATACCTGCGACAAGCTCACTGCGACACACTGCTGCGAGAGTATACACGGCCCTTTATGCCACATAACGTCGGCAGTAGAAACTGCGTAATCAGCTAATATGATACAGTTAGTTAAGAATGAGGAGTTATGATTGATCAAACATGGCTATTAACTGGTTAACGTTGAACCTAAATCCCAAGTTAGGTCGCATATCTCACCGTTATTGGTGTGTTTGTTCTTTGAAGGGACTGATGAAGACACGGAGCGCCTCATCAGGTGGAGGGGCGCTCTTTACCGGCAGGCGCAATGATTTCAGTAAGATATTTATTTCCTCTGAATGACCATAATATATTTTCAAATAGCCCGCCCTGGGTGAGGGTTTTTTCCCCATTAAAGGACTTTTCTGGGGAGGTTTTCCTGAGTGGATATGAGGGTTGAAGGCATGATGCTGTGTAAAGGCTAAAATTGTGTATCCTCAATTTCATGCTTGTGCAGAACATGCATCCACGACCAACGGCTGGAGGGCAAGGTGGATGCTGGCTTTGTCAAAAAGAAATGGGAGAACTTAAAACATAAATATAAAGTGAGTTGAATAATAAAAGCACTACAACGTCAATGTAAACAACTTGATGATATGATTGTGATGACCATTTGACCAGTGCTGAAAACTTAAGGTTTTGAATGATTGAGAACTGTTGAACTGTTGTGATTGGTGTTTGTATTTTGTAGGAACCGAATTCGGTGGCCGACACGTGCAAACACGCTGCAAACGGCGAAACAAATCCAACAGTAAAATGCTGCAAGAGAAAAATGCGGCAATCACAAAAACGACCGGAGCACTCGCGCTGCAAACTTCAAAACACAACGGAAGTTCGCCAGGCCACTAGGGGGGTCTCGACCTGTGGGATAGGGGATCGACTATGTGGCATTTGAACGGTCAAATTCCATTAACGGGACAAGAGCAGTCAAAACGGCAAAATCGGAAGTGCGTTACTCACTGCGGCTAGCTTTAGTAGCGCCGAATTCGTGGGAACAAAATTGTAAATAGCCGGTATTTTGTCAGATTTTCAACACGTTGGGGATCTGAAAATGTTTCAAATGTTGCTAAAGTTATATATTTACAGAGTTTATAGCTTAAGAGAAATCAGCTTTTCAGGCCGGCTGATTTCGGCTCGGGCAGGAGTGAGGTGCATTGTGGGTAAACGCTCTGCATACTGTCTGATCGAGATGTGGACGCTTCAGCCAGGCTAGCTTCATGGCCCAATGAGTGGAAGAATAAAAAATGGTGATGGTGTACAAGTGAAACTAGTGTCCAGATTATCTGGTGGTACGAGCTTCAGTGTGACGGTATGTGGGCGTGGCTTCTCAGGACCCCCGTCGCTAAAGAACCAGAATATTTTTGACTACATAGACTACACAAGGTAGCCTGAGGAATGCCAAGCTTCGCCGCAGCATCTCGTTGGCTCGTTTTTGGTAATTTGTCATACGCCTCAAGGAGACTACGTTTTTCATTCAGAGAAAATTACTTCCTTTTTCCAACCATGATTCGTGCGCTTGCTGCCTGGTGTCAACTCTTTTTTTTTTTACTTTATTTAAACAAGGTAAACACAAACAAGAAAATACAAAACAAGTAAGGTAATTACAACAATATAACTTGTAGATAAAATAGTAGAGGCATAGTATTTCGAAGAGGGATTAAGGTATTGTTGATAAGAAAAATAAATAAATAAATAAAATTTACAGCAAGGGGATTCGTATATTAGGATTGACATACATTGGTGGGCAATTCAATCAAAAATTCCGTCAGGACTTCGTATGATTCAATACATTTCAGAGATTTTAAATATAATTGAAATTCAGATAAAAATATGTTAAAGACTGGGGATGATCTTAGCACTCTTTGTTTATGAATAAAAAATTTTGCCAAACAAAAAATTAGGTTACAACAGAGGTCTATAGTTTTGTTTTCCAATAACACTCCAAAAGTTACCATATCTCTAGAAATAGATTCAGGAAGTGTAATTTTTGATTTGATCCATTTTTCTAAGCAATTCCAAAATGTTTTGGTTTGGTTGCATTCATACAAGATATGGTCTATCGTTTCTACATCACTCTCACAGAATGAGCATTTATTGTCATCAATATTAAAGCGATTTCTAAGTAGTTCTTTTGAGGGATAAATTGCATTTAAAATTTTAAAGTGTGTTTCTTTAGCTTTGGGTTGTATGGGGAGTTTTAAATAAAGAGTTCTTAACCTTTCAATAGATTTTTTCCCAAATTTGCAAAGAATGTTATTTTTATTTATTTTCCCAGGGAATAAAGTTTCGTTTAGACAGCTTCTAATTGTGTGATTATTGAATTTTGGGTCAGTGAATGATATTCCATTAATAGACAGATGGAGTAATTGTGGGGATATGGGATGATATGTTATTATATTTTTAAACTGATTAGTAAATTGTTTTGGTAAGGCATTATATAATCTGGTAAATTCAGCTTTTGGGGGAAAGAATTGATATTTTGCACAAAATTGTTCGTAGTTTAACATGCAACCATTAGCATCCATTAAGTGTATTAGCTAGCGAGGCAGAAGCATAGGGCAGAAGCATAGGGCAGAAGCATAGGGCAGAAGCAGACGTCCAGAAAGGAATCAAGGGAGTAAAAAATAAAATAGCTACACGTTGTTTTAAAATTATTTTTGCACATGTTTACATTCATAAAATGGCCAAAAATGAACATTATAAGTGGATTTCTTGATTACTATAAACAAATTATTTAAACAGCATTTGTATAGAAATGATTCTGTCCCAAGCCTTTTGATCTATATAAGCGGTTGATTACTATATCCGTGACCACTATAAGCGGTTTCCACTGTATTGTGTCGTGGGAATTTTGTCTTAACTCCCTATTAAGATTTTGCTTACCTTCCTATTACATCTGATGAGAAGTGAAATAGAGACTTTCAATGTTTCTGCTGGCCGGCCACGTGTTTATTTTCTTCTGCAAAAGAGGTCAGTCCTCACCAGTCAGCGTTCATGGTGAAGAAAGACCCAGAACAAGGGGAATCAAAAGCATTTATACAGGAGGAAGGGGCTTTGTTCTTTCAGATGTGTATTATTCAAACTGTCTCCTTGCCACACCCCCTGGAGGAGAGTCTCGCACTTTGGGGAAGGGTGTAGAATCTGGTAACAATGGTCATTCAAATGATTATTTTCTATGTGTTAATCAAGAGACGAATAGTCTGCAGACATTGGATTTACAACAAGGTGTCATCTAACAGACAAAAGGTTAGCAGACATCGAATTTACCATAACAGGAGCTGAAGACAGACCTCAAACTGTCTTGAACAAACTACATCTTCCTCTGTTACTCTGTTAATCACAATCATTGTGAACGGACCGTTCACAATGATTGGATTCTGATGCGTCTATCAAACTGCAATCTGCCCCTCCCTCCCCCTCCCCCTCCTTCCCCCTGTGCGCGTACCCTGCTCCGTGAACGAATTACGTGCCCAGAAGCTAAACTAGAGCCAGCTTGGCTAGCACCTAGCATTATTAAACGTATAGTTAGCATATACTAAATACTAAATACTAAATACGGCAACGATCGATGCTTGCTGTCAGAACAGCGCTCGTGCACCTTTGTGCTCGTGCGCGTTCAGGTACTCTAGAGGCGTGCCTTCGGGGGGAAAGTGAAGAAAAGGGTTGGGACTTTTTACCTGTGTATTTTCAAAATGCAGCTTCGCTGGACTCAAAATCCAGGATCTCCTACCCTACCTTTAAAGCTGCCGTCGGCAGGTTTTCAAAATTGCGAGTCTAAAGTCGGAAAATTCGAACTGATACAACTTTCAGGTCCCTCCCCCAACCTCTACCAAGCTCCGAATCGCCCCCCAAACCCCTCCCCCTCTGTGGACGAGGTTGTGCACGTGAGTTCACACCAGTGTGAGCCACACAAGCTGGGGCAGACCCACGCTCAGCAGCGTGTGCACAAGCTGTGATTGACAGGTAGGATTCCTCCACCCTAACTTGATTGGTTAAAAACAGCCGGGAGCGCTCGGTTTTTGCAAGCACGATTACAGGCTTCAGAGGGAGCTACAGATTTCGTTATTTTTCCTAAACAGCCTATTTAATATTCTACTTCCAGAATCCCATGACAGTTCAAGCTAATATGACTAAAAAAAAGTTGCCCGACCGCAGCTTTAAGTGTTGCTTAGCAACAGCACCTTTAAAACTGCATTGCTACAACTACAACTAACCAGTCAGAATTGAGGACTAGGGTGAATGTAATAATGTATTTAAATCAACTTAATAACATCGAAATAACACCAGCTGCCTCATTTTTATTAAAGCCACGAGTCCCCGAAACACCGTCCAAATAAACATTGATGCACAAAATCAGTTATGGCCATAAGCTGTGTTTAGTTTTAAACATAACAATTAAACTAGTAAGAAACCAGAACCCCACCGACCAAAACTGATGGGTATTAAACGCTACATATAACTGACACAACACCCGTCTGTAGTTTTGACATTGCATGCAACATAAACATTCAAGAACAAAACTTTAGTACAATTCGGCAAATAAGTTCATTGAGCCTGGCTTCATAATATCCATTAAAGGAACAGTTCACTATTTAAGACCTTGAGTCCCAGTTCCAGCTTGTTTATCAAGAATAAGAAATGAGGAGACCATTTTCACAACAATAGCTCATTTCTATCCATTTTGGCTGTTTTCGCTGGTCCATCCTGCTGCTACAGACAGGGTTCCATTGGGAACTCTGTTCAATGTCCTTAAAACAATACTAATGTTAATTTTAAAGAAAAGGTCAACTCACCGGGTGGTTCGTGGATGTTCCTGTGTGTCCCAAAAAAAAATTGCGTTGCGAAATAAAAGTTATTTCTTGCTTTATTTAGCATTTTGTAATCCAATTGTATTCCGTTTGGAAGACTTTTCACTTTCACTGTCAGATCACTGCGCCAGGGCTAGAGCCTCAGACTCAAATATGGAGCGGATGTTTACGTGCGTCGTGATTTAGCATGAAAAATAGTTCCTGAACAGCAAAGAACACGGATTACACGGATGGAAAACCATAAAATGCGCCGACATTTTTTTTTTTAATACCACTAACCACCCGGTGAGTTGACCTTTTCTTTAAAATTAACATTAGTGTTGTTTTAAGGACATTGAACAGAGTGCCCAATGGAACCCTGTCTGTAGCAGCAGGATGGACCAGCGAAAACAGCCAAAATGGATAGAAATGAGCTATTGTTGTGAAAATGGTCTCCTCATTTCTTATTCTTGATAAACAAGCTGGAACTGGGACTCAAGGTCTTAAATAGTGAACTTCTCCTTTAAGTCGCTGCTTACCGTTTTGTACCATATTTCAAGTGGTTTACTGCCTATGCTGTATAAAACAGACAAAAACCCGCTCTGGAACGCATTTCTAAACATCTTAAATCTGTTGAGTACAAAGTGGTTGTGCCCAGGAGTTATCGACCAGGAATACCGTTGCTATGTGCCATGGTTGCTAACCGACGTTTGTTTACATATTTTGTTTCCCTGTGAAACGCCAGTGGTTCCACGTGGTAAGAAATAAATACGTAAGTAAATTAAACAATTGTTGTTACAGCTGAAAAAAAAAAAATTAAATCAACATGTCTTTCCTGGAGAAGTAAAGACACCTACAGAAGTTCCTACACCTGTAGGAACTTAAGTTTTATAATGTTTTTCTCACGGATCCTTAAATGCTGGCACATCCCGGTCACCATGGTAACAGCTTTTAATCCAAAATGCGCTTATTTCAGCCAAAACCACAATCTGTTACTCTTCATAAGTGAAGGGCCGATACACTATGTAAAACGTAAATGAAAAAAACAGATTGCAATGGTTTTCATATCTTTTAAACCAAATTGTTATACAAATTAGAACACATGTTGAAAGTGAGACATTTTGCCGTTTCATGAAAAATATTATTATTATATTCCATCGTGAATTTGATGGCAGCAACACGTGTCAAGAAAGCAGAGATGTGGGAAACTGAAAGCCTGAAAGGTTAAACAGCAATAAATAAAAAAAAATGTGTCTACAAGGTGTGGGCCAATTTCAGAATAATGTTACCCAATGCCCAGTATTATTTCATCTGAAAATATCTGCGTGTGCAAGGGACAGCAGAGGGATCAGCTGAAATCAGTGTGGGATGATGTAATCTTCGGGCCCTGGGGCAGCTGCATTACAAACATTCTGTCATGGAAACCACTGCATGGGCTCAGAAACACTTCCACAAAAAAAAAAATATATATATATATATATATATATATATATATATATAAATAAAAGATTGCGACTAATTTAGGTCTGTCTGGATATCTTTTAAGTGGACAAATAAACTACTTGTATCTGGGATAGGATATCCCTTTTCATGGGGGTTAATGAACATACAGTCATCAGAATAAGAAGGTAAAACCCTTTTTTCAATTCTAAGATTTATTTACACATCACGTGCAAGGATTCAAAACTCTATACAGATGGTTCTAAAATCTTTTACAGTCTGAAGAGTAACAACAGATTTTTTTTTTTTTTAAATTTAAAATCAGGTTTTCAGAAAACTCCTGTTTGTTCACGCTACAGTAATTTAGCTGTAAACATTAGACTTTAACTTTCATTTAATCTTAAAATGAACAGCCAATATTAGAAGTTACAGCTTTCATATAAACGTGGGTGTAATGTTTTTGTCTTATTGTGCAATTTGATTTCTGCAACTTCTGCAAAAAAATAAAATAAAAAAAAATTCTCAAGGGTTCATGAAATCAGCTTTTGGGAGCTGAATCACAGCGAGGAATTTAAGGTGTAATTTCTCAATGCTGTGCACTGCAAAAGTCCCATAAAGTACATTCCCAAATCTAATTTAAAACATAATCCGTCAGCAGAGCTACTAACAGGATGAAGTTAAAAAAAAAAAACAGTGCAATAGGAACAGAACATGTTTTTTTGTGGTTAGAAATTCTGCAATGAAGACGAAAAGCTTCATGAAAGTGCGAACAAAGATTCGGAACTTCCTTTTTAACAATCATTTTATTAGCAGTCCCAGAAGGCAATGAAAAAAAAAAAAAAAAAAGAAGAAGAATCAAAGAAACAGGAACAGAAAATAAGGTTACAGTCCAGACGGTGGGTCAATCAGAATCAGAAAACATAACGACGGAACAGAGGGCTGCACACACACACAGAACACAAAATCACATAGTTTAAAAAAAAAAAAAAGGAACACAACGTGATAAATGAAGACCGAACCTAACCTCAAGGGTAATGTGTGTGTTGGCTGATCCCTCTGTTCCCCGGGAGAAATTCACCAGGACCGACCCCACATTCACACTCACTCACACACACACACACACACACACACACACACACGCCTCACACATACACAAACATATCAAAAAGCCCATCGTCCTCTCTTCAGTGAAAGCCATGATTTTTACACGCCGGCCATTTGTGACAGCGAAAGCATCAACTGACCACAGCTGCTCAGGCAGGCCTTTAAAATTCTTATCTATTACTTCTGTACAGATTATATATTTTATTTACACACTGAACAGCTTTCCAGCTCTTCAGTGCGGAGACCACTCAGACTTTTCAAACCCTTAACTGGTGTTCACTCCTCTGCTGTCGTTCTGTGCTCATGTCGGACATCAACTCCTCTGATTAATATAAAGTCTGCAGCACTACGCATCATCGACAAGCGTTCACATGAACTAATCAGGAGAGGAATTTCCATCACCGTGGTGTTGAACAGAAAAGCTCCAATGCCTCAGACTTTTAGTTTAACCCGACATTTCTCACGACGGTAATCTGAGATGCACATCTGGTTAGTCAGAATCCAAAAAGAAACCCCATTTAAACCAATCTGACGCGTGTAATTACTAATCGCTTTTATGCAGCCTCATTTTCATCTTACGACACTCGCTTGAAAAGCTACCTAAATATTTCCTGCATTAAAGAGGTCATCACAGTCCAGTTTGAGCCGGACTTTAAATCACACGTTTGCACCTGGAGACACAGAGGGAGATTAAAAAGAAAAAAAAAAAAAAACGGGGCAAATGGCCGCTAATCCTTACATGTGAAAACAAACACACACGCACGTTATGGATGATTGGAGCAGCATGGGGAGCGGGTACTAAGGCCAAGATTAAAGTGGATAAGAGACAGAACAGCATTTATTTAATTCCATTTTCATACATGGATGTTCGTCACTGTATTGGGATTCAATCATATAAAAAGTGTTTGCTATTCGAGTAGTTAATGCATCCAAAAGAAAAGAAAAAAAAACCCTTTCAGTGCTAGTAATACAGACAGTACAGTAACTACAGTTAACATCAGCAGTCTCTCAGTCTGTTGCATACATAATTGTTCACTTGTGTATATACATTACCCTTCCTCGTCAGTTATTTTGCTCCTGCTGTGCGGGAGCAGGTCTGAGGCAGAGTAAAGCTTTACTAACATCACATCCACAATCGGTCTTTTTCTCTCAAACACACACTCGCACACACACACACGCTGTCACACGTGATGTGATCTGCCAGCTGGTCTCTGGTGCTCAGCTGACAGACAGCAAGGAGAGATTTAGTTTGTTAGGTTGGGGGGGGGGGGGGGGGGGTTAAAGCGCTTTCTTTCACATGGGAGGGTCAAAGGTGACCAGGAGTGGGTGTAGGTGTGTGTGTATACGGTGGGGCTCATAAGTGAAGGTGGGAAATATCGAGGCCTAGCTGAGAAGCTGGCGGATCTCCTTGTGCATGTGACACAAGAAGTCTACATATGACGCTCCCCCGCTGGCGCTCTTATCTTCCACTAAGAAGTGCTTGAATATCAGCTCGGCTCGGTCTTCCTGTTTCACCACCATCAGCTGCAAGACAAGAGGAGAGAGGAGGTGAGCAGGGTTTGGCATCACATCTTAAGACGCTAAACACCCGCATGTGTCCACCGAACGGGAATCAAAAGGATATCCAAGCAGAGCTACAGCCGACAACTGTTCACCACCAAAGTCACCGACTGATGAGGTTGTTCAATTATCATCAATGGCCTAAGATAAAGTCTGACTCGGGTCCTCTTATGGGAACATGCACATGGACAATAAGAAAAAAAGAAAATCTTGAAATAAGTGCATAGGAATAAACGCTAGAAGTTCCACAGCAATATTAAAGCAGAATTATCTCGGCCAGTGTCACCTGCTATACCACAGCTGTTGCTCGCCATCTCCAATTATTAGCAAAGGGATATGCTCCAATGTTGGCTTTTGCATTTTGAATGAGCTTGTGCCATCTGACAGATCGTTTGATAAACCCGCACACAGAGTTGGAGGCGTCGAACCGGATCGAAATGAATGCTCGAACCAAGTTCTCAGAGCTGATCTGAGATACAAAAATACTTGTATTTCTTTTCCTCATTAGGGGGGAAAAAAAGAACAACAGTTTCAGTACATTTCTGTTCAAGTAAGAGAGGCAAATCCTTGCTTTGGGATAAAGAAGTTTTGGTGGATTTATAAAAATATCTATCTCGATACATGTTCAGTCGATCTAAGTGGATCGAAAGTGAACGAACAGAAATCAAGATGTCCAGCCCTGGACAGAACATATAACAGGGCTGGACTAAAAGCTTAGAAAGACACCAGAGAGGTGATAAGGACAACAGAAAGCTTGCCTTCATGTATCGTGACCGCTGTGCTCTGAAGGAGTCGATGATCTCTCGAAGTCTCTGAGAGAAGGGGTTGTCCAGAACGGGCAGACTCGTCTGAAACACACAAGTAACACTCAGGGACAAACATCTCTGCCAACAGTGCTGAGCAAATCTGGGACAAAGCCATCAATATTTCATTAGATTAAATATGATCAAACTACTTGGACAGCATGGTGATGCAAACATTCCTTGTTCATAAACTATAAATGAGAAAGAGTGTTAGAAAATGCCACATTTCTAAACTGATTTAAAGTGTTTCAGCCACTAAAAATCATGTCAAAAAACAATCGAGCACATCACCAGCACTCTGAACAGCTACAGTAAACTTATACATTTGGCCTCTTTCTACTCGGCACATTTAATCCAAATCTAAAGCTTTTGTTCTACAATCAAGTCGCTGCTGGAGAGACGAAGGTGATTAAATTTGTCTTCCCTCAGACACAATCCAGCTTTAAACCACCAGCAGTGGCTCAGTCGGCTGAGAGGAACAAACCATCTGTGGGGCGGATAGGTTTCCGCTCACCATATTCGAATCGATCTGGCTGAAGCTTGGTGTGCCAAAGATGTTGAGGAGCAGCTCCTGCTGAACGCTAGCTCCCACCCACAGGAAGAGGTGGAGACCCGTCTCCAGGAGGTAAACTCCGCCCTTGGATAGCCTCTCCTCAGAGTCCCTCACTGCCACTGGCAACGAACCGCTCTCCAGCTTCATCTAAGAAGGTTGAGGAGAAATCAGGAATTCAACATGATGCCAATCTACAGATCAAACGGCACATTTAAGCCCAACATATTCTTCTAGTTAATGAAGACCGATCAAGTTTCAAGTGAGTATATGGATAAACAGTGCGTTCATTTTATCTTAGGACCATAATACCCCTTCAAGAGGGGAAAAATAACCTTGTAAAAACATTGCTGAAAATGGCATATACAATCATTTTAATGATTTTTAAAGAGAATACGGCTTTTTTCACTAGCTCTTTGGCTCCACTGTCATAAACAGCGATGCACGTTCATTTTTCTAAGTACCGTTGATTAATGAGCGAGTTCTGCTTTCACTGAAGCCAAACACAAACGGCGCCGCTCAATAACAAAGCAGAGAGATTAGCATGACTCCGTTCTTTTTGCTGCGTACACCAGCAGGTACCCGAGAGCTCGGATTCCCACTGGACACGCCTCTATCCACAAGCACTGAATGAATGTCATCATTTTGCTTTTTTTAATGAGATGTTTTGAAAGGTTTTTGTATAGGACACCTCGCCAAATTCTTAATAATAAAAAAAAACTAATTGTTGTACTGTTGACAAATGAAAATAAAAATATGAAAATGCACTTTGGGTGTGAGAGCATGTTCCTATGATGGATTTTTCTTTTGTTTGGCGTATTTCTATGAGGACATAAGTTTGGGTAGAACAGCTTTATTTCAGAATCTTAATTCATGTAAACTATTTTATTCCACTCGTTTATGATATTGTAATGGCTCTCAAATGAATGTCATGGTTTGTTACATCTTCTAAAACGATCAAATTTGACAAACATTTGTGCTCTTTTGGCATTTCTTTCTCTAAAGGCTTCAGATTAAATCAGTGTCCTTGTTCCCTCTTATCAGATCTCAAATGGCTCCCTACTCAGCCTGAAGCAGACCTGGAAGCAGTCACTGCACAGGTGCAGCTAATGAATGAGACTAAACTCCCTGAACTCCTGTTTTTCCTTCAGGATGTTTTACACCGTGATCATCATAGCTACTGCTCATCTCCTCTTCGGTAACAGTACTGCCAGAGCTTTACTCTGACAGACATATTACGCATTCAGGTTTGCAGCTCTGGACCCAAACTTGGACATGACTTTTTTTTTTTTCCATGCCGCCAAAAACATTTTGGATCGGGACAACAGACCAATAAAGTTGATGAATAGTTCACAGTGGTCCAATGAAATTGTACGACAAATCAAACACACGCTGTTCAATTCGGACACTGAAGAAGATGACTTTGATGGTTTTAGTGCGCAGGAGGAAGATGAAGAAGGCGATCAATGACTTTTCCCGGTAGGCTACCGTTTTTTTTTAACCAGATGTGTTACAGGCACCGTTTGAAAAAAGAAAAAAAGCGTTTGCAGTATGTATTTGTTTATGTTACCATACGCATTTAATTAAGAGTTCTCACGTGTAACATCTTTCTGTGTAAATATCTCATATTACAATGTGGACACCCGCGGCTCATAATCCGGTGCGGACTATACAAGTACAAAATGGATTTTCTTTTTAAAATTAGAGGGTGCGGCTTATATTTAGGTGTGCTCTAAAGTCCGTAATTTATAGTAGTTGTAAAGTAGTTTACAGCTACTGTACTAATTTTCAATAAACGGGGCCGAAGATATATACGGAGCCTTGTGCTCCTAAGGTTTCTTCCCCCACATCAGATGTTTAGTTCACTGCTTGAAGACAGATGGGTCAGAAATTGGAGGACAAATGCAGTTTACTTGTATAATTTTTGTTTCTTATTCTATTTAATCAAGATTTTAAATCAGTAAATTCCTGGTTTAAATGAACTTGTGCACAGAAAACTGAAGGAATTAGAAACATATGCTTTGAGTCTGTCAGTGAAAATCTAAAATGAGTCTCGTCTCTGTGAAATCATTTTATACGGGCAAAGTCTTTCCTCATTATAAGCACAGCAATATGGACCCTTTAATTACCCTACACTGATTTTTCTTGTGTTCTGGGATTCAGTGCTCGTCTAAAAAAGAAAAATGAACCACAAGTTGATTCTACCATTAGATTCCTACAAGGTTTTATCAGGTTTTTGTGATTGAAGGATCCGCAGGAGAACACGATGAGAGAAAGTCTTTGCGGTCTCACCAGCGGCAGCAGGCGAGGGTAGAAAAAGACGTGGGTCTCGGAGACGTCCATGCAGCCGATCAGCTGCCTGAGGTATGCCCGGTCGTCCAACGAGACGTCGGCTCCTGGCAGCAGCACGTCACTTTTCAGCACGCAGTTCAGATAAACGGGGAGCAGCTTCATGCATTCTGGGAGAATCAGCTGGAAAATAAGATATATGGATATATGGAAATATGGATGAAGCTACATTTGTCAACCAAGTCTGACTCTTATTAAGATCTCTATCAACAAAAGGAGAGTCAGAAATCTTAGAACAATAATAATTATTATGAATTAACATATAATTGGCATTGTTTACGTAAACTACATGCAGTTTTGGTGGAAATGATATGAAGTGGTAGTGTATGGGCTAATTCTTCCAGTACCTGACCAGCAGATGAAGGACTAGCACAGTTCTTTCTATAGCAGGCCAGAATCTGAGCACACTGGTTAATCAGAGTGTCTCTCACTGCCTTTGTGGGGTTGGTTAGGATGCCACGGAAAGCTGCAAGACATGAAAATACACATACACACACACTTACTCAGAGAACTATGAACAATTCATGAACGAGCAGGAACTAATAAACCAATAACTGGTTAAAAAGAAGCAGTTACATTGCTCTCTGACAGAAACACAACATTTACACCTTTTTTTGCACAATGAATGAAGTCACAAAGCTGCACAAGCCGCAGCTTTCTATTGCTGTTTTCCACGAGAGCAGCAAAGTCCTACCACCTCTCATTTAATTCTCCGCTTACACCTAGTCGGAGTTCCGTTTGTCATCGAGCCGTGATTTAAACGAACAGTTCTGAGCGGTGAACCAAAAAAAAAAAAAAAAAAAAAACTTACCGTATTTGGAGAGGAAGTTGATGATTGTGTCTGTCTCGCAGTTGCGGTAAAGGTCAGCCAGCTGAGAGCAGCAGTTGACCGACATGTTGTGAATGCGGAGACGCCGCTGCCCGCTGCAGCTCGTGTACAGAACGGCACACTGCAGAAACAGGGGAACATACATTTCTTAGAAACAAACATCTGCTGCGTTTATATTTTACTTCTATAGTTCCGATTCAGAGTCCTTCAGATCCTGCTGGCTGCCATTCTATCTTTCTACAACGGATTCAACTTAGCACCAATTTCCTGAGCGAACTGTAACTGTAAACTCAGATCAGGGGACTGATAAGAAAACCTGCAGCACCATGAGTTTTCATCACTGGTATTTTTTAAAACCGATTTAAAACTATGAAGATTTCTACTCAATTCATGGAGAACACGCGCACCTGCATGAGCGCCCCCGTCTCTTCGCTGAGCTTGTCATCGTGTTTTAACTCAACAGTGATGACCTTGTCACAATCCAAACCTGCCAGCTCCACGTCGGTGGTGTTACTCATGTAAAAGGAGCCGAAGAAGTCTGTCGCTCGGATACCTGAGGGATGGAAAGTGAGGAAGCGTTTGTCGCATGCTGCATCTCTCAGCCTGGATTAAATATTTTTGCTTTGAACTACTGGAATCCTACCCGTGCTGGTTCGGACCCTCATAACGGCATCAAAGCCGACTGGTTTCTGAATGTCTCGTCTGAGGTCTTTCAGGAATCGCTCCTGATCCGACTGAGCCTGGGAGGAGAGAAAAAAAAAAAAAAAAAAAAAAAAATACATCGCTATGTCACTGCATCAAAAGCTTTCAAATAACTAAAACCAAACACATACACACAAAAGAATAACATCTACACAACAGCATTATAAACTGCAAGCAATAATCCCCTGAATAGACTCCCTGCATATAAATTTGGTGCAGATGTGCACCGAATGTGAGAGGGGAAGACGGCGACTTTTGCTCACCTGGAAGTAGGTGTATTTGTAGACTGAACCTCCAGTGGAGACAGGAACCACTCCTAACGTTGCAACGTCCACATACTGATTGGGGAAGAGGAAAAGATCCACACAACAGCCCTGTGCTACACACTCCTTAGCCAAGCCGTTGTAGAAACCAACCTGCGGCTGAAACAGAGACTGTGGAGGACAGGAGAAGACGAGGAGTGAGTGTGGAATAACAACAACAACCGGAGCACAAAATTACCCCTGGCTGCAGTCATGTTTACCTTCTCTTTGTCAGTCCCAATCAATTTCTTGTCTTCTCTGTTCTTTAGTTTCCCAGGAGCCTCCGCGATGGGCAGAGAGGTGTGAAACACAAACAGCTTCCCTGCACAGTCAGCAGCCTGAGGACATGAGAGAAAGCAACATCAGATCAGCCGCCACATGAGCAACACTACAAACATCCCGCTGTGCATTCAGATGCATTAAGATCTACACATGCCATCTCAACTTCCTTTCTATTGGCTATGGTTTTATTTATCCTCAAACTGACCCAACAATCTCTTTACCTTCAGTGCCTCCAGGCCTGCCTGGATGACGGGTCCAAAGACCGTCTCAGTCTCCCTCGTGTCTGCAAACATCTCCGGGATCTGATCCAGCAAACTGAGTAACATAAATGTTGTGTCATGAAACCAAATCAAACGTGTCTCGTTTATATGCGAACGCTTGCTTCACGTCTACCTACCTCTCGATAACTTGCCGGCTTTCGTTTACGTTGACCAGAAAGCCGTCAAGCAGGGGCACAAACATATCCGAAACGTCCGACACCACCAGCATCTGGGGCTGGGCCAGACTCGCCTTCACATTGTAGAAGTGCAAAACCTTGTTGTAGGTGACAAAACCCACCCGCACCACAGAGTCCATTTCTGGGTTTTCCCTGAATTCAGTAAAGAGGGGACAATAACAAGAATAAACGTCAATATTAGATAAAACGGTAGCAAATCCTTCTTTGGACGAGGGAATATTTTTTTTCCCCTCTCCTGTTAATATAGGTGTTTGAGTACCTTGGCAGGAGGTCTAGCAGGCTTTTGAGTTCCTGGCACACTATGCTGACCATGCCGCTCTTCACAGCGTTGTAGGATACGTCGATCAGGAAGATGAAGGCTGGAGGTTGTGGAAGCTTGTTGTTCTGTTCGTGGCAAGAACAGGCATAAAAAGCGTAAAACACTGGAACCTTCAATCCAAACTTTTCCTATCTACTTGTAACCAAAATTCCAACCCTAACCATAAATCCAAGCTTAGACCCTTTCTTAATCTGCATCTCATAGATATGAATTAAGACAGAGATACTCATTGCGCGGCTCCTCAAACTTTAATTGGTGGCGAATACTGCACAGTATTAGGTATTTTTGATTAATTTTGTGTTTTTGTAGTATTAAGTATTTTTATTAAGTATTAATTAAGGCTTAATGGTGTTTCCTAAAGGGGGCTTTGTTAAACCTGGCAACGCAGCCTGCTTAAACCACCGTCACACTTGACCGCAGTGCACGCTAGCTCCTTTAGCCGGCGCGAGATGCAGGCACAATGGATCGGTTTTTAATTAAAAAAGGGCAAAAACCAGCACAAAAACCATGCTCACCTTGAATGTCTCACTATGATTACAACAACAAACTACAAATACATAATGAAGAAAGTCAAGGACATGCATGTCAGCTTCTGCTCATCCCAGTATTAAGGTAAATGTGGTCTAAATTGAAAATGTATTGGCTGTGTCGTTTCTTTTTTTGTGGGATGTTTTATATGTAGAAATGCATATTTGCAAAAGGGGACTGAGTGTGTTGTCGTAAAAGTGGCTCTTCCCTTGATTTTGCTCTGCCAATGTGGCTCTTGTGAAAAAAATAGTGAGTATCTCTGAATTAAGACATAGCCACAGTTTAGTAATCAGGTCCCCAAACATTAATATGTCACCGGACGTGCTCTTTATATTCATAGGTACACAAACAGGCTTATTCTATAAGACCACAACAACAAAACACAGCTTATGAAATCATTTTGGCGGTTGTTAACTCTGAGCCCAGTCGAGATAAAGGTGGTTTCATAGAGAAAACGAACCGCTTCCATCTGACATCTTACCTTACAATAGTCAACGGTGGCCAGGAACTCATAGCTGCCCATTGACAGCTCGGGCCGATCGTAGCAGTCCACCCTCTTACCAGTGTGGTCCAAATGCTGGAAGTAATGTGGAGGCACTGTGGGGAACAAAAACACAAAAGGACGATAGGGGAACATCAGTACAGCGAGCTTGTTTTAGCTAGTCTGAATGTTTTCACATCAACACAGCCATACACTCACCCTCTGTGACACAGCTGCAGAACCCACACTGGAAGCGGCGACCTCCCTCTATGAACTGCATGTACGGACACATGTAGGCCTTGCATCTGTTGCAGCGGATCGGACCACTCTCGCCGTGGTCCACGAGGTACGGTGGGGTCTGACAAGAGGTTCAAGTCAACATCTTATACTCATCTGGATATCTAAGGCTTACAAACGTGATTCAAATGTTCTACAAACAAGTGTGGTTTCATCTAAAAAAAAAACAAAAAAAAAACCAAACATGGAAGAAAAACCAAAACATACACCCACTTCCCCCCGCAATAGCCAAATGATGCACCAAAAATACAGTCCAGTTCAGATGGATACTTGTTAGGATTGAGAAAAGCATGAGGCAACATCCCACAGACAAAAACTCAGAGTGTGTAGACTGCTGCACCGTGACACATACAGATGGCCCAGACAGGGGTGAAATGAAGAGGAATTCCTCATTTCTGTTTCCGTCAGAGCATAAAATGTCATATTATAAGATAAGAGAAAACCAGCCACGTCCAATCCGACTTTACAACATAAAGGAGAAGGGGCGTCACTCACCTCGTCGAGCGGCAGCGTGGCGAGGGGCTTGATGGCGGCAGCCAGCGGCACCTGAGACTGCTTGGCCATATCGGCTGTGCAAGGCACATTGTAGGCCGTACAGCGAATAAAGCTGGGACTGGCATTCCCTACACACAGACATAATTACTCCATTAATATTACCACACAACCCAGACACCTTATTCAGATTAAAGGCAAGCATGTTTCAGTAAAGTCATCTTATCCTCTGATATCCGTTGAGATCATGTGAGAAAAGTGCCAGCTTTGGATGTTTAGAAGTAGAACAGACCTTGATCTTTGACCTGAAAGTTGGTGGTGACCAGTGGTGGGGCTTGACCCCTGACCCCTGTGGTGAATGGCTCGGTGGTCTTAGCCTTGTCATCCTCTATTACCTGGATCTAAATGGAGAGATGGGATGAAGAATTGGCCTACTTTGCCCGCAGTCTCAAGCATATGTTACATATTGTCCCAGCCCAGTTCTTACAAAGTCTACAGGAACATGTAACACCCATGCAGCACAAAACTTTGCACATGCAAACTAAGAACGTCAACATCTGTAGACTTAAGTTTCACAGTGAGGGTGATGCATGGCACATATTCATGCTCGAGATGTTTTCAAACGCAGGACAAAAAGTATAAACAAAACTAAGTGAAAACCTAAAGAAATGGGGCAGGATTTCAAGAGACATGCCTTCACATATGAAAACAAGGGCAGGTCAAATGCTGTAAGCGAGCATGCAGGGCATGGGGAGAGAATTAAAGAGAGGGACGGCTGCCTAAGCTTTCTGATGACTGACTAAAGTTCTCACAAGCTAACAAAAGCTGCATTAAAATGTGGGCGAGGGTTATGACATCGAGTTCATGTCGAGGGGTTATTGAATTCACTAGAATCAGATACGTTTGGACCATCTATTTCACATTTGATCAAAAAATGTCCACAATAATTTATGTAATATTTCACATAATCCCTGATCCCCAAATATTTACTCTGAAAGAAATGGGTTGGGATTTTGGGAAATCCTTTCTTGCCAAGAGTGAGAAGACAGACAACACGAGATCATTCTGCAGTCCCAGTCATTTTCCAAATCAGTTGCTTTACAACTCAGATCTTGCTGTGATAAGCACAGAGCTAGAACATGTTCCTTAATGACTTCAAGAGGTACAAGAAGGCAGACATGAATGTGAATGCCAGAATGCAGGTTTTCCCTGTTATAAATGGCCCTGCCACGAGATGAGCACTGCTCCGAGTTTCACCTGTCCGTGGTTTTCATGTTTTGGCTAATCGGCGTATATTTCAGTCCTATTGGACACAGAAATTATAAAGGACGGCCGATCCATTTTGTAATGGAGCTTAACTTTAACAGCGGCCATTTTCACACAACAGTTTGCTGTTGCTATGTCGATGCAAAACTACACATCCTGTATTCGGCCACGCTGGCTCTTCCCTACTTATACACAAAGACTTAAAGGGATAGTTCGCCTCTTTTGACATGAAGCTGTATGACATCCCATATTAGCAATATCATTTATTAAAATGATATTGCTAATATGGGATGTCATACAGCTTCATGTCAAAAGAGGCGAACTATCCCTTTAATTTCAGCTCGCGAATGCAACTTAACAAGATGGGTATGTGTAACAAAGGAGCAATAATTCCACCTTAAATGGGCATTGTGAAAAGGGATATTATGCTGGCTTTGAGGGGTGAGGAGGAACAGTTAGTGCAATCAGGCAGAGGGGACAGGATGAAAAAGTGACAGAGACGGGCACACAGGAAACTTACTGGGCTGGGGATAGCATCTGGATCTATTCTATGTCTCGACTTCTGCACTGCCGGCATGTCAGATGCTTGCTTTACATTCAAAAGTTTGTCCAGCAAATTGTGCAAAACAAGACAAAATAAATAAATACAAAGAATGAAAAGATTAAAAAAAGGAGCGAGAGAAGACATAACCACAACTAGACTGCTGAGTAGTAGGCAGAACTGTTGTTATTAAGACAGAAACTGCTCAGTAGTATTGGTTAAAGATTAGTGGTGTTGTAGAGTTTGACAGTCAAGTGCAAGTAGCTTTAAACTGAGCAGCAGCCCAACAAACATGCTAAATATTTCCATATGAAAACGAGGACTATAAAAAGGTTCCAACAACACAGGAATATACACTGTTAGTGGGGGATGTGATGTCCCAAGCCGAGTAGACGAATATACTTATTGTAGTTATCTAATATTCGAACAGGTAAGTGTGAGAAAGTGTGGCCTAGACTACAGAGATGATTCACTTGCAAATATTTAACTCTTATTAAACTGTAAAGTGAACTAAATAACAATACTGACCTAAAACTATAACAATTACCTTTCTATATGGCTTTAATTTTATGATGTTACATATGACATTTGTCAGAAGCAGACACAGATTCAGATGATGAAACATGTTACTGAAATCAGAAATAAGCAACTTCAATAACATATTTTCATCAACTTCACCATAGTTAAAGGTGCTGTTATTCTGGACAACAAAGTATTGAGAGATATTTTGAATTTTCTGTCCACCATCAACATGAGGAGGACCGGTACACCTCTCAGTATCACAAACTGTGCTCGTTACTGTATAAAAGTGGTCAGAGGTCAGCGGGAGTTGTGGAAGAAACCAAAACATTTCCAGAGGAACAGCACATGCATTTAGCTTGCTCACCGGGCTTGGAATGGCATCTGGGTCAAGCCTTTTCTGTGCAGCTGGAGCAGGAGCTGGTGCCGGTGCTCCATAGTTTGGTTGTCCGGGATAAGGACCTGCATAACCCGGCTGAGGGCTTCTTACCTGCCCGAACGCACCTTGAGAAGACAAAAAAAAAAAAACAGCTGAGCAATGGAGAAAACAAACACTTGTTTCTTTAGGTCTAATTTATAGATACAGTCTTCTCACCGTTCTGTTGAGGGGGGTATCCTGCTTGCATGCCAGGCTGAGGAGGCAGCTGCTGCATGGCCCCAGGGGGGCCTGGTGGGCCCTGTGGTCCTGGAGGCAGGTGATTGCTCTGAGCCATGGAAGTAGGGGGCATCTGAGCTCTGGGAGGAGGGGGCCCTGAGTGGTAGGGGGATGGTTGGGATAGTGGGGGTTGCTGTTGTGGTGGCATGGGGCCAGAGTACTGGCCAGAGGCGGCCGAGGTGGGAGGAGGCCCAGGAGGTGGAAAAGACCCAGGCTGAGAGGATGGAGGAGATGCCTGAGGTTGAAAGGAGCCTTGGGCAGGCAGAGCTGGGCCTGTGGCAAAGGGAGGTTGGCTAACAGGTGGAGGTGCTGAGGAGAAAGGGGGCTGAGATGGCGGGAAAGACTGCTGTGCCTGGGAAACTGGGGGAGCAGACATTTGACCGGGTAGAGGCATAGAACCAGAGTAGGAGGAGGGCGGAAAAGTTTGCTGAGAAGGAGGTGGAGGAACAGAAGAGGTGAACTGCTGCTGAGAGGTAGGGGGAAGAGAAGAGTTGAAAGGCGGTTGAGAAGGAGGAGGTGGGCCTCCATAGTATTGCTGAGAAGCAGCAGGACCACTGGGAGGTGGTGGCTGGGTAGGAGCAGAGGACATCGGAGGAGGGGCCTGGGTGTAGGAGTTCTGAGGTGGAGCCGAGTATGCAGTACTGATGGGAGGCTGGGAGCTGTGAGGTGGAGCTGTACAGAAAGCAAACAGTGTGATAATCTTCAAGTGCCCTACAGTTAATGACAGAGCTCAAACCAACTACAAACATCAAAATCTTTGGTGAGATGTGTGTATGTTGCACGTCATTGTCAATTTACACAAATAATTAACATAGCAGATAGCACAAATGCATCCAAATTTACCATATCCTGGCCCTGCAGGTGTCGGTGGTCCAGACGTGATCTGCATCCCAGTCATCTGGTTTGTGACCTGCTGCATTGTGGGTGTAGGGCCGTAGTGTTGTGGATAAGAGGGGTGCTGTCCTGACACATTCATACCTCCCTGGCTGTACGGCTGAGACACAGGAGGTCTACAAACACACAAATGTCATGTAAATAATGACCAAGATTTCTGTATTCAGGGCTCAGGAGAAAGAAAACCTGATTTCCAAAGCTGAAATTTTCCTGGTGAACATTTTCTTGGCGAAGTATGTGGGGAACATTTTACGCGAATACATGTGCGGGGCAATCAGATTATACAGTGAAAGTGATACAGGAGCTGGATGAAAGATGAAACCAGACTGTGAGAAACAGTTGACGCAACGCAGGGCCACGGCGTCTCACGACTCTGTGACAGACACGGCACCTTTCATCATTAAAACAGCTCAAATAAGATAGCCAAGCTTTCAAAATAACACTATACTGCTGCATGTGGCCATTCCTCTACTAGTAACCTGGTTAAACGCAGGCAAAACACACGGATCGACGTGACAATAAATCACAAAGCTTTCTGTGTTTCAAGTACAAAACGCACATTCGAAATAAGTAGCCAATATGTTAACAGTCGCGCTAACTTTTTTGTCTTGACAGCAACTGTTTTCTGGAGCCGTTCCAGTCAGGAGAATAATATCCGAGCCCAATGAGCTCATCTGGCTGTTTCATAGCACATAACCCAGCAAACAAAGCAAAACAACTCGAAATATCAGCAGCAATTGGATTTTGGATTACAAGCCAGAGCGACAGCCGTCTATAAAGAGAGGACACTCAGCCCGGCAATGGCATGTGCTTACACATATCAAGCCGGTGTAATGGACTCAGCTGAGTGATGACAGTGTCGTTGGTTAGAGCGGCGACTTCTGCGACGCAGGCTTGCACTCACACACATAGACATTTTGCCTCTGTTACTACAACCCTTACCGGCTAAGAGCTGTATAAGCAGCAGACCAGCTTCCACTTTTTAACTTATGAAGTAAAGGCTTAAGAATCCACACAGATTGTAAAAAAAAATAAACAAATAAAACAAAAAAAGATGAATCAACCGACAAATGTTACCTGGGTGGTGCCTGTGTCATGGGCGGGGGTCCATTTTGGATGTCCCCTGGACTGTGACTGTACTGATTATACTGTTGAGGTGCTGTGACAGGAGGGGGTCCAGAGATGGGAGGACCCCTGGCAGGACCTGCAGAAAAGCAAAAGAGATGACTACAAAATAATAGGCGCAAAGAGTCAAGAACCCTGCATCAATCTATGTGATGTGGCGAGATCAGTGCTGTAGAGCCGACAGCGGGGGCCAAACATATTTTTAAACTGATAACATTTCAAGATTTTGCCTCTGGGGCAAGAACCACAGACCACATCATGCAACCAGGACAGCACGCCGTGGTGGCCAGTCAGTTTCATGACACAAATGGCTAAAAGTGACCACAAGACATCTGACACTGTAAGGAGTCGTGACTGGTAAGTCAGTAAAAATTAGCTAAGAATCTATTATCGTTCGTGTGTAAAAATGCATAAAACCACAGGATATAAAAATCGAATTTGGGAGACGTATCTGACATCATGTAAAGAGCAGTTTATATTTCTGGCCAATCAAAATGTCAGGTAGTAAGATGATTAAATATCTGTTGTTGAGGCTCAAAAGGTGTTTTCTTGCACATTATGAGAAAGAGAAAGGGCATCGAGAATAAGGTCTCCAGATACAGAGATGATTAGATCATTGCAGGGCATGTGAAGTGTGAAATGAGCAAGAAACAGAGGTGAGGCAGTTACCTAAGTCAAGAGGAGAGGAGAGGTCAGAGACTGGGTTGGCTACCACAGCCTTAGAGGGAAAGCTTGTGAAAGGAGAATAACCTGGAATACAAGAAAAGAGGGAGAGGGGGCATATACAAAGATGAAGAGTAATGCCTGAAGTTTAATGAAGGAATAAGAGGGCAGCTGAGATTCAGATTAGTATGCACAGGTACTGCGTTGTGTCACACGTGTGCGATCACATGGTGGGAAGCAGGTAGGGACGCTCCACGGTTACGGGCTTTGTCACTTGCATGTACTCCTGCTTTGGAGCTGCTGTTTACCTTGCGGCGGAGCCCCGGTTTGATAGGCTGAAGCGGGGCCGTTGTAGGGTGCATACGGAGCAGGGTATCCTCCATCCAGGGGAGCATAGCTGGGCTGACCATAGCCAGGTGGGGGCTGGCCGTACGGAGAGGCCATGGGAGTGTGCTGGTTTACATTCATCCTCAGTTCATCCCTAAATCTGAATTAAAAAAATATGACACAATCAAAAGTCAATTGTAAATAGCTTTCATTATTTCAAACTAAGCTTGAGAGCAACATGTCACTAACAACACACGCGCAGAGTGAAAGTCTTTGAGACAAAGATGCTTGTATAGATAAAGGCTGTTGGGTTTCCTTGAGTTTGAGGGGATGGTCGGTCTTTCCAGGAAGCATTTGCTTGTGTCATGACAGCAGACAAAATGCAATTACAACTCTTCTTGGAAAAGACAATTACTTCCATCTTGTACTGGAAGAAGTTTTATCCAGTGCAGTTTTATTTTGGCTTCAAGATAAGTATCTTCTCTTTGCAAATATAAAACGCATGGAGACCAAACATGACCATTTCTGAGGAGAGTTTGTCACCTGAACAAACAAACCAGAGAGTTAAGAACAACTCTTTCAGACTGAAGGCTTTAAGCTCCCGCAGTCAGACACAAGCCACCCAGCCATGTGACGAAGTTTTCCTGGTTCAGTGGTGACACCATTATTGGCTTTTTATGCTTTCACTTGGCCACACCCACAGACTTCATATTAGTCCTTCCTTTAAAGTTTTCACAGGTGAGCAACAACAAATGCTTAACATGAAAATCAAGAAACAAAGACACTATACCAGACTGGGCTCAACCAAACCTGAAGCCAAATTACCCCAAGAATAAGGAGGCAAACAAACATTTAAAACACTTAAACGTAGCACTTCATTAAGAGGGGTTATATACCTGATAAAGTGTTATTGCCTGGGTACAGAGTTTACAATCTTTAACAGTGACAGAACCACAAATGGTAACTTTTAATGGGCCAATCAACTCCAGTATATCATGTCAACAGTAACCTTGCTAACAGATGTGCACCTGCGGTGTTTTCTAAATGCTAGGTTTCCGGAGCCTGGCCTTAGCTATATGACAGAGAGATGAGTATCATCTAACAGACAAACATGGGCTAAACGAGCGGGGCCCTGAATAATTCAGCAGTGTAGGTGCCACAACGAGAAATACAATCGCAAGAGCCGTACAGCTATTTAGAGAGTCAGGCCTGCTAAATGACCCACATCGACTGTTATGCCTCGGCTGCACGATACAGAAACCGGGTTATAGTCAGACAAGACAGAACTACTAAAAAATAATAATATTTGAGAGGTAGAATCACACAGGAGGACATAAAGTGAGGCACCAAACACACGGGGATTAAGTGTGACCGAGGAAAGACTGCGAGCGTAGCAGTGCCGCATTATAATTAGCTTGCTAGCCGGCTAACATTAGCAAGATAACAAATCAATCAAAGACAAAAAATAACTTGGTTCAAACACGGTGTTGTTAACTGTCGGGAGCTTAAAAAGTGGGACAACACAGCAGGTTTCCTTTAATCTATCCTTCTCTAATTACACAAGGGCTAACTTAGCATGCTAACGTTAGCAACCTGAATCATGATGACAGCAGCAGTGGTTGAATCAGCTGTGACAAAATCTTCACAACCGGAGCTAGCAGATGTTAGCCGACTGGCTAAGCTATTCAACTCCAGCTACTTCTCCGAGAGCTACTAGCCGTGCTTTTTAACATTAGCTAGCATTAGCTAGCATTAGCAGACGCAGCGAAATCCAACAACCCCCGTCGAGCCGGGCAAGGATGTCACATATGAAGCCGCCTCAAATTGAAACCTACCTCCGAAGATGTGTAAATAGTAAGACTATCCTTTGTTCGTGGCAAACGGTGAAACCCAGTGGCCGACAAACTAAGAAGCCGATGTCGTCCCGGGGTGTTGCTCACTAATCCCTTCTCGGTAGCAGAAGCGGACATTCAGCGGAACTGCTGCAACGCTGTGCCACGTCCACATCCGGACACCGCACAGCGACTTCCTCTATGCTCTCCTCCACTGCCGAGCACTGGTTGAAGAAAGCAGTTCAACTGTGAGCTATACAATTGAACCTGTCTTACATCTGAAGTTTCCAAAACATTCATACTTAGCGACAGTATGCCCAGATGGACAAATTAGTCAATGAGCCATATAGGCATGTGCTCAGGTGCCCTGGCTGACTTATCCCATAAATATAACACATATACAAGTAACACAGAGGAAGAGACAAGACCATAAAGTCTATATAAAAACATGGCAGTGACCAAAAGATGACACCAACAAAGGCCTTACTTGAAACAGGTGGTAATAAAAAGGTGTCAAATGAAACACACAATAAGTCAAATGATCACAAGATATACAAAATAAGAAATAAACAACTATGAAGAGGAACAAACTGACCCATATGAGACAAAAATAATTACATTTTTAATTGAATATAAGCAGCACAACATGGGGAACCCCCCCCCCCCCCCCCCCCCCCCCCCACTAAAACATAAAGGATGTTAAATGATAACAAAGAGACCCAAAGTTGTACATAAATGACCAAATGAGAAGCTAAACAACCATAAATAAACCCAAAAGGATGCAGGCCATCTGCAGGTTTCACAAGAGGAAACAATAACAAACTGTGTTTACATTTTTTATTGTCTGTGTCGGCCTGTGTGTCTTCATCTCAGTGGGGAACATTTGAGGCCTTGATACATATCAACATAAATATTGATATGTACATATAAATATTAACTAATTAATTATACCGTCAATACAGTTCCACTCTCAAAGATAGGACTATCTTAAATTCAATGTATTTTAGATCTACATCAATATGGATACATTAGGGTCTTAGATGGGTGCTTACAGTGGACCATGTGATTCAGGTGCAATCCTCACGCCAGCCATTTTGCATGAAATTAGTGTCGAAACACAGCAACAACTTAAATCAACCAGGGCTTCTTATCTTAAACTTGTACTTTCATTATCAAGACCTGTGTTTCATTCTGATACTGGAAGTGTTACACCTGTCCCTGATCCTGCAACCACAATGAAATACTATATGTTAGCTATCAGCAGCCATATAAGCAGAAGTTGCTCGCATTCATTTCTCACTAATATCCTACAGATAAATTCGGTGGAAGTTCAAACGTGCAGTCATCTAAACTTTAGACAGCAGAAGAAGAAAAACACATTTTTTCAAAGTATTTTTTGGTAGGCCTGATGTAAAATCAGTTTTTTTTGTTGAATATTTTTGTTTGGGTGGAGGGGACCTGCTCATGTTCAGCAGGCAGAGAGAAAACCTTTCTCAGCATCTGCAGGGGGAGTATCTCCACTCTGGAGGAGCACAGGGTCTAACTGACAACTGACCACTGTTACATGTGCCCCTGATCTCTCCTTTTGCATAAGCCAGTGCAAATGGCCTTAGCTTTCTTCTTCGTAGCTTCAGATTCCGTGCAATTATCACAGTTATGCAGACGATACACAGCTTTATGTGTCTCTGTCACCGGACGACTGCAGCCCAGCAGACGTACTGTGTCAGTGTCTGGAGGAAGTAAACACCTGGATGAGAGAGAATTTTCTACAATTAAATGAAGACAAAACTGAGATAATTCTGTTTGGGAGCAAAGAGCAGAGGGTCAGCGTTGGTAAATATCTTGAGACTCGGGGACCTTACAACCACTGACCAAGTTCGTAACCTCGGAGTGTTGATAGAGTCAGATCTGACTTTCAGCAGCCACATCAAAGCTGTCACCAAGGCAGCTTTTTACCACCTCAGAAACATCAACAGAATTAAAGGTTTCCTCTCCCAAAAAGACCAGGAGAAACTCATCCATGCATTCATCTCCAGTAGACTCGATTACTGTAATGCTCTTTTAACTGGACTTCCCAAAAAGAGCATTAAACATCTGCAGCTCATCCAGAACGCTGCTGCTAGAGTTTTAACCCGGACTAAGAGATCTGAACACATCACACCAGTTTTAAAATCTTTACACTGGCTTCCAGTCAGTCACAGAATAGATTTTAAAAGCCTGCTGATGGTTTGCAAATACCAGAACGGTTTAGGCCCAAAATACATCTGTGATATGTTCAGAGAATATAAACCCAGCAGAGCTCTTAGATCCAAGGACTCAGGTCAGCTGGTCCAGTCCAGAGTCCAGACTAAACATGGAGAAGCAGCATTTAGCTGTTATGCTGCAAACAAGTGGAACAAACTGCCAGTGGAGATTAAACTTTCACCAAATGTAGACATTTTTAAATCCAGGTTAAAGACACTTCTGTTCTCATGTGTCCATGCATGAAATCTGCACGGTATATTTGAACTTATCTAGACTGTTGCTTGTTTTTAAATTCATTTAAATGATTTTATTTGTTTCTCTTTATATTCTTTTATGTATTTTTAATGCTTCTTCCACTCCCTGCTGCAATGCTTTAATTTTATGTAAAGCACTTTGAACTGTTTTGTACATGAAATGTGCTATACAAATAAATTTGATATTTGATTAAGTCTAGGCCAGGGTGCTTCTCATGAAATTTTAAATGGTGACACGGTGAAGCCATCTGAACCGGAGTCAACACATGCGGCTGCCTTCTATCAATGCCAATCTTTAATTATATCCCATTTTTCTGCAAAGTCAGAAGTCAAAGCTGACGCATAACATCTCTTTCAACCCTCCAGACGGGCTGGCCGTCATTGAACGTGCACCTTATTTATTACAATAATTCTCAAATGTGTCTTTGTGAAAGTGTGTTTATCCGCAGCTATCATGAAGCAGAGGCCACTCAAACCCCAATGTCCCTCTACCAGCCACTCTTGAACTGTTAAATTGCAGTGTCAGAAAACCCACTTAAACTCTTGAAATAGGCCTTCAGAACACTTTCTCCCGTGTTGTCAAAGGTTGGGATTTGGTGGGAAAACAAAGACAAAACTGCGCCACTGCTCCTCGACAGGCTGACTGAACTGGAGGGGCTTGAAGAGGGAGCAGAGCTGATGGTTATTTCTGGAGTGGATATCAGAAAGCATCCCCTCCTCTGTGGTGCGCTTGAGACTGACATAGCAAGTGTTGAACACAGGGGGAGGAGGACAGACACACAGACACACAGAACACGCTCACACTTTAGCCCCTCTCCCGCCCTCTGACGCAGCATTATTACAGTGTAAGCAGATGAAAGCCAGCCACCCCCCTGTCTCCTAATGGGTGGGGTGATCATGGAGAGCAATGAGAGGCACTTATTGATACTCGCAGAGTGGGAGGAACTGAAGAAAGGGAGATAGCGTCTCAAAGACACACACCGTGGTCTGGGAGCTGCTGGGATGGTGGCAGAGGAGATTGTGATTTCCCTCTCAGGTGGAGCCCCGTGGGGTTTCAGACTTCAGGGAGGAGCAGAGCAGCAAAAACCTCTGGAGGTGGCAAAGGTACAGTAAAGTGATATATATATATATATGTGTGTGTATTGGTGCAGTTTGCTGCAGGCAAGACTTTATGCAACTGTTATTTGTGGTTTGAGGACTTAATGGTTGCTCTTATGGTTTTCAGTGTTGCAATCTAAGCTTTCATCAGAAACTCAAAATAAGATTAATTAGTGTCTTCCTGCATTGGTGTCGCTATGAGTAGAATATCTGGTGCTTGAACGGAGATCTAGGATGTTACGATAAACTGAATTATTTTAGTGACTGAATTATGATGGTATTTCAACTTTTGCTTTGTTCTAAGTTAAAGCAAGATTTACCTGTTCGGATGGCAAAGTAAGTAAATTAGAAAAGCTGCAACTTTTCTGCCAGAACACAAGTATTTGCACTGCTTAAACTGATGAAGTTTTCACAAATAAAGGCAACATTTGCTCGTTTTTCGTGTCTGACAAAATATTTCTTCATCCCTGGACAATTTTATCTAAGCTTCAATTATCTTGGTGAGATTTTTTATAACCCGCCTCTTAGAAGTGAGTTCATGCTTGAATTTGTTGAAACTATAAAGCTTATTGATGAACACTGACAAGTATAAAACTGAAAATAATTCTTGAATGTATTCACTGTAACGAGACAAATGTATATGTTTTTTTTTTTTGCGTTTAGTCTCAAGATATCTACGAAGTTCTGGGTGGGATCTCTAGAAATGTTTCTGGTTTAAAAGAAAAATGTTGACAAATAAATTTTATAGTTTAGTTGGCCGAAAATGTTGTTTTTCTTCAAGTAATATATATCCCCCATGTTGTAACTTTATTTGTAGTACTTTATAGCAGTATAACAGCACTGGTTTGTCATTCTCATTTGGCCATGGCCCAGTTCAATTTAACCATCACCTGTTGTAATTGAGTGTTTGGTACAGTGTAGAAGTTTGGGGGATGGTCTTCTCTCACATTCCATCACCTCATCCTGAAGGCAAGCTGAAGCAGAGTTTAGAGGGGGGTTCTTTGAACTGAGTTGTAAATAGTACAAGAATCTACTCTTTATAATATACTTTAAGCGCAGGATATTATATATATATATTTCTGTCTGCAAACAGTCCTGAAAGCAGGAACTTCACCTCAATTACACTGATGATAAAAGTTGGACGGTCACTTATAAGCTATAAAATGGTTGCACTAGTGGTTCTAGCACCAAAGGCCACTCTTTATCCGGGATTTCCCAGCAGAAAATGTCACCTCAGTTAGGACCTTCTATCGATGTGTCTGCTTCTACTTCTTGTCATTTGGACGTGGGTTTATATGGGGTTGGACATAACTCAGATAAGCCTGGCTTGGAATGGAGTGCAAACTGGAGGATCAGAATAGCTCATTTAAGAGGAGCTGGAAGCGGAGCATGGAAAAAGGCCGACCTCTTGTTCACACGCAGACACAGATGCACACACACACACACACACACGCGCAGACACACACGCGCAGACACACTCATACGTTTTCTTTTCTCATTAGGCTCTTCATTCCGGTATTGTGTGTGTGCTTTTTTTTGCGCCTACGTGTTTCCCACCACAGTAGCGCCTGTCTCTCTCTCTGTCTGTCGAGGAATGTGGCTGATTTTCTGCAATGTTTTATTTTGGGAATGTGGGGGACATATGGTGAGTGACAGAAATGCCCCCTGCTCCCGACTGGTGATGCAGCTGTTCAAAGCCCCTCTTTCGCGATACTCGCTCGTGCTGTTTGTATATGTGTGTCTACAATTTTCTCTCAATGGGAAAGAATGAGATATATAGGTAGTCCTTGCCTTATGGGTGTGGCAGTAACTGGGTCAAAAGATAGCCTTCTGATAACTCTAAAACTTCTAGTAGGTGCTTGAACGCACTCAAAATTTTTAGCTTTGACAGCGATGAAGTGTGTGTATTAGTGTGTATGTGAGGGAACAGATGGGATGGCCTTATCATCTACTTTTAGAGGCGACTGTAATGTAGTGGACAAGAATGTTCACCTTTTAATCTATACCCACTATCCCCCACCCCATCAGACATACTTCCTGAAAGGGCCCAATGACATCATCTCTTAGCGACCTTCAGCAGCTGCATGGCTTCAGAAGTTATTCTGATGCAGGGACAGTTATGGCTGCCACTAACACAACATGCCTAACTTACACTATCTTTTCAGAACAAGCACTTTTGGCTATTTTAGGTGAAGTGCGCCTTCTCTCAATAGAATAGAAATAGGAGTAGAATAGAATGGAATAGAAAAATACTTTATTACACACAGCAATACAATTTAATTCTGCAGGTTGTTAACTCTCGCTATTTCTAATTTCATGGGCCAGACATATTTCAGTTGCCTTAGCTGTGTTGATGAAAAAACACTGTTGATGACACTTGTTTTAATTCAACAGGGAAAAAAAGGGTTTTAGCTTATTTATAGAAAAACAGCTTGTTTATTAAGATGTTAGTGGAGGCAATGATACAAAGGCCATGACTTAACAGGGTTTGAAGCAAGAACACATACAGCTGTTTCAAATCGACATAAGTTGTTCATTATTTAAAAAGCAACAGATGGAAAGTTCAGCGAATCATTTTTACGACATAATTTTCAAGTAAGACAAATTATACAGTAATGAATTGCTGTCAGGCTATGATGAAATAGTGGAAATGACCTAATCAGGATAATTGATTGATTTTACTTATTCAACAACAATGAAATATTTTTTCAATGGATCCTGATCTTGATGTTCTGTTTTTCTAATTTACAGGAATGAATAGAAATCAACTGCGAAAGCAGCAGATTTGATCATACATTACTGTGCAAAAGTCTTTAGCCACCTCTTATTTATTTAAATATTACCAGGAGGACGGGAAATATTTGCAGGGATTTATCGAAACATTAATGGAAATACAGTATATAAGGCAAAAAAAGGTCTGACACTTCTTCTTTTGTCCTCCACTTGCCCAGTTTCCTCACACGGCACACCATGCTGAGATATGCCACGTTTTCAGCTGATAGCTCTTTAGGAATCACCTTGCTGATGCAGAAATACAATTTTATGTCTGTCAAACTGTGTTGTGTAGATGCAACTATAGAATTGGTAACAAATAATGCATATTTGTGACAAGCTGCTAGTAAAAAAGTGCCTTAAGATAAATATAATATTGCTCTTTGCTAGGTTGTCTGTCATATGTCGACACGACGCCGGTTCATCCCCTTGGATAGATGCCTTATAATTATTTAATGATTTAGAGGTCAGTGTTAATATGTGGCTCAAAGAAAAACCCTCTTGAAAATGGTTAGGTACAAGGACTGAACTGACTGCTTGGAAGAAAAAATAAATTGTTATTGAGGGCTGGCTCAAGTCATTTGCACAGTATTGTTAACTATAGGAAGCCACAATGAAATGATCTCAAACCCACAATCAGCCTTCTGTCAAATATTGTGATCCAATATATGGCTATTTGCTATCAAAATCTGTATAAAACAGATCATAGAAATAACAGTATAATGCTGTATTTTCACAATGAAAGTGTTGATAGTATGCTCATTTAGGACAGTATATTAGATGTGTCTAATGGTGGCCAAACAGCATGAGCAAACAGACAAAGATGAATGGAGGATGAATTAATTAGTCTCACAACCTGAAGGTAGACACTGATCCGGTGAATAAAGCAGTGGATACTTTTCTATCTCCTGCCAATTCTGTCTATCCTAGGGATCACTCACCTCTGTCAGATAGCTGATGCTGTCCTGTGGAGCTCTGGCAGTTTAATCTGCCCTTACTTTAACAGCTTGATTCTTTGTAATCAAATTTTCTATTTGTAAATGGTACCCTGTGATTGACTGGCGACCTGTCCACTGTGTACCCTGCCCAATGACAGCTGGGATAGGCTCCAGCCACCCTGAGACCCTAAGTTGGAATAAGCGGGTATAGAAAATGGATGGATGGATTTGTGAATCGTAAATAAGAACTCACGTGGTATATCATGCAGAAAACACAGGCCAGGGGAGGCCAGAGATAAAAAACACATCATTTAAGATAGGTGGTCCTGGTCAAAAGGAATTAAAAGAAAAACTGAAAAAAACGATGGATTCATTGTTGAACATTGGAAAACTTCACAAACCTGTGAAGTGCCTTGGATGAGACTTGGTTTTCATCTCTATTTGTTTTCTGAATTAGAAACAAATGTTAATGTCCCATCAACTTCTTTCATCTCTTTAGGTACGCAGGCGCAGCAAAGCATGTCGAGCTGGACTCAAGGAGCATGACGAACTGGTTGCCATTGGTGACCACATATGTGCAGAGCTCAGTCATGCTCAGGCCATGAGCTTCATAGATACAGAGAGCGCCACGCTGAACCTGAGAGTTAAAAGGTCAGGCACCCACAGAGCTGCAGCACATGACACTCTTTGGCCTTATATCATGCAAACTGCTTCATGTTCTGCATTTTCACAGCTTGTCATCTGTTTGTCTCCAGGGCTCCCTCTGGATTCCACCCCTCATCTTACGTTGGTTGCTCTGTATCGCCCCAATCTTCCACTAGGGTCCTGTCTCCTCCTGCAGTCCCCCTGAGATCCAGCAGTTCCTCCCTCCTCTCCCCCACCAAGATACCCAAGGGCATTACCTCCCCCCCGGACAGTGAGGCTTACTACGGAGAAACAGACAGCGACGCAGACACACATTCTCACACTCATCACAGACGGCAGAGGCGCACACCTCCCCATGCGCGCTCACCTTCACGCTATGACAATCAAGAAGAGGAGACCTCAGAGATGAGCGGGTAAGTGACCTAAAGTTCCCTAAAATGTGATTGGGATGCAAATGCAAGACGTTGTACATCAGATTAACCACCAAGACAACTTTTCAGTACCTAGTTTACACATTGAAATTTAAAAAAATGGTATTGTTGTGTCATTGTTCTAAGATACGAGAGTGCGACAGATGCAGCAGTGACCATACAGGGGCAGTGGAATGGTCAGTGTCTTGTTGGTGTCCCTCGCAGAGAGCTCATCTATGCGCCCCTTGAGACAGAGTGGACCACTCCTGTACACACACCACACGCCCTAACCCCTCACACCCTCACCCCGACCCCTGATCAGGGGGCAGTTGATGCAGAGGGAGAAGGAGACAGCGGTTTCCAGGATGCGGGGGCCTGCACTGTCCTGAACTGCCCACCTTTAGTGTCTCCAGAACGGGCTAAAGAGGCTCTGAGGCTGGGCTCTGGTAACCATCTGGTGCCCATGGTGGGCCCACAGCAGACCCCTGTAAGTGACGAACTCTCCACCACGTACATGGACAAAGCTCGACAAGCCAGTGAGTATATATCTTGATACAAATCTTGACACAAATCCACATTTTTTCAGGAATTTTGTTATATTCATTTACAATGCCAAGTAAAAACATGCCTGTTTGTGATTTGCGGTCGTTGAAAACTACTCATTCACATTACTTAACACAATATAATGTACTTCCTTAGTCCCTGGGCAATAAATGGTAATTTACTCATTGCACAAGGCTGTATGAGTGGCAGTCAGTGAGCAGGGAGTCCTAAAGGATTGCAAAACTACTTGATCCAACATCATGTTATTTAAGAAAAATGATAAACCGTAAATAACATCCACCTTGCTGTAGCTATAGAGTAGGCGCGAGTCCCATGCTGAAGCCGTGTGATTCACCAGAAATTTTATGACACATTATTGTGGCATAGGCTGCCACAGTGGTCCACTTGGTACTCAGCGTAAACCATAAACATTAGCTACATTTTGCTTACACATTGCCCTACTGCGATGCAGCTTCTATCGATAAACCAAGTTTTCAAGAACTTGTTTCAAACGAGTGTTTCCAACCTGTAACTTTTGTGAGCAAGTTAAAAAATGCAAATAAATTCAAGTATATTAAAAAGAGTGTTTAAGACAACGGATTTTGATCAGGGCTACCGTTTTCAGTACCTCTTGCCCATCCTTCCCACGTTCTTTCTCATGTTTCTTTTTTGTGATGAACCCCACTGAGGTCAACTCCTCTCTGGTTCAAGCCGATTTCAGTCAACTGGCAGTTAATTTACACATTTTGTCTTGTTTGGGGAACTGCACATAAGCTTATCGGTGTTACCTCTGCCTTGGCTGAATTTCTGTGAACTTGTTTCTCTCTCCTGTAAAGTTGGCCATTTAAACCTACGTGTCTATTATGGACACTCTAACTCACTTTTGGAGTGGCCACTCAACAAAAGTGTTTTGGTGCTTCCACTGTGGCTTAATCTTAATCAAGCAGCTCAAAACTCAACGTTGTGATTAATTAGCTCCCCAAGGTACACGAAGTAGATCAGGTGAACAGGTTGTTGAGAAAAATGAAGACGACACATACAAACACACAGACAGATTCCTTCCTTCATTAGTTTGATTTAAAAACATTCCTTTAGTCTCTGAAGGCATTAGCTGTAGGGCAATAAATCTTTTGCAAGATCACCCTCTAGTGGTCATTTCTTGTCCCTAAGGTATCCATTTACATTTACAAGCTGCTATTGATGTGGTGAGATATACCAGATACGGACAGAGGCATTTAACCTCCTCCTCTTCCTCTCTTGGGTCCCCTGAAAAAGCAGTTTGTCTCTTCTGTCAGTATTCTGAGCATTTGCCTCAGTGGTCGTATTTATAGCTTCTGATTGAAAGGCTGAGCTCGACCCTCATTTACAGACCAGATGAAATTGTTGTGTATGAGTGCTGTGTTTGAATTAGTGTGTGTGAGTGTGTTAAGGTGAACTGTGGTATGGATGTATTTCTCATCCTTTAAACTGGCCAATGTATCTGAAAAAAAAACTGTGGGAACTCACCTACCTTTTGCTCTTAGAAAATGATATTTAATAGGCTGAAAACAGAAAGATAGTCAATAGACTTTTAGAGGGAATCATGTAAGGTGTGACATGGATATGAAATTAGAAAATATGCTTGTAAAGTGTAAATATGAAAGTAGAAAATAAAAACTAAAAAAGTCTGCTCAGTGGACTTTTTAATTCCTTGATCTTTGCCTGTTTATTTTGTGAAATGCACTAGATTGTTCTCTTCAGGCATCACAACATATGAATTAACATGCAGTCCAACGAGGAAAAAGTAAATTCAGTGTGAGACATGAAAAGGCATTACTTTGATTAAAATGCTTAGTTTGTAAATTGCCATAATCTCCAAAATGCTGAACAACCTTTAACCTTTAAATCATCATGTCATTAAAGGATGACAGCTTATTAAACTGAATAGTTATGCACTGACTGCATTCTCATTTCAGATGAGCGAATGTTGCAGTAATGAATGATCTGTCATCAGAAGACCTGCATGACTGTACCGTAGGATGAAGGCTTTGCTATAGGACAAATGATGTCTAAGGTGTCCAGGGAGCTGCCCTTTCTCATGTTACTAACACACAAACAGACGTTGGCTTTGCATATGGGATTGTCGGCTCTGCTGATGCAGAGTTGTGTGTCTGTGTGTGTGGTGTTACTCAGGTGTGAGGTGTCAGCAACACGGAGCGGCACATCAGTGAAGAGTTATGGATGCACTTTCCACTATAACCTATAACTGGCTTTATGAACTCATACACACAGGAAGAAACATTCACACACAGACACACACTAAGTGACACTGCTGTCTAAATATCCTGTGGTGAGGGGCTCTTCCCCTCTTTGTGTGTGTGTGGGCAGAGACGGGACAGGTGTTTGATGCCTGTCAACAGATGGACAGGAATAGAGGGTTGACATCATGTGTTAGTTAGGGCTGCTGGATACAGACAAAGGTCTTTACATGGGCTGTGCCCTGTGAGAGGAGCAGGGAGACAGACACTAAACGGGTCCACGCTCAGAGTGGATTTGGACTCTGTTACGATGTGTGTGGGAGGGTCTGAGGGAGGTTAAGGACACACACACAGTTGTGAGATGAGGGACCTCAAATCTCCTTCAGGTTCAGACATAGGTGGACACACAGTCCCACACACTGTGTATGCAGGTAAGATACACTCTTACATAACTTGTTTTTTGCGTGTGGATTTAAAGCAAAATCAGTTCTTTCAGGATAAAAGGATTGACCTTTTTTTCAAAGGATTATCTCATTTCTATGACATGTAAGCACTGTAGAGAGTTGGGTATTATTTGCCACTATTGTATCTGACTGGAAAGATCATGCCAAAATGACTTAAACAAAAATCTTAAGTCAGTCTCATTGATTATTTTAAGAATTTGTGCTGCAAAAACCAATAAAAGAAGCTCATACTGAGGTGTTTTTTCAGCACGATGAGGCTATATTTCGAACTATGAGCTTGATACTTCAAGCAATCAACATGTGGAGCAAATCTAAAGAATTTTTGTAGTTATTCTAACTCTGTTGGTGGCTTTGCTATAGAGACAGAAGAGGATGATTTGTTGCAACACTCTAGTCCAGACTCAAATATCCCAGCAATGTCAACATCATGGGTGGATTAGGGTGGGATTTACATTCATTTGGGATTCAACACAGGATGACAACACACCTTTTTTTTAATGCTACCACAAAGCTGTTTTTTAAATACATGACACCATTTGCATAGTTTGCCTTGAAATTGAGTGAATTCATGTTCTTGTCAAGATGAAACACAGTGAGTGCATTGGTGATACTTCAAGTTTTTCAATATTTAAAAGAGTCAAAACTCTGTGTGAGAAACAACATTCCCATCAGCCTCGCAAGTCCCTGTTTAACTCTAATTATAAAACATGTATCAAACTAAAATGTGCAAAGCAAAATTACAGCCACAGAGCTAAATTTTTAGTAGCTGTATTTAGAACCTCTTTAGATCAGGTTTTCCAGGTAGGGCCATTATATTTGGCAGAACTATCTAAACTTTATGACCAGCAGTTTGATATTAGGGTGTAATGTTTTATCTGTCTCCTCCCACCTTTGTTCTGCCACTTTAAGCTCCACTTCATTAAAGTGATAAAAAATAGCAAGATGTGTTTTTGCAGAGCCTGCATCAGCCTATAGCTATGTCAACAGCATTTTCATGTGAGGTGAGCCAAGATACTAAAAAGACTCAAATAGCCTTGGACTCAGCAGAGATACAGAGAGTGCTGGTGCACACACATAGTGGCGATTCCATCACATCAGAGGGCATTATATGGACTTGCATTTATTTTCTAGAGACTTAGTTAAAGGAGGTTTTTGATGCTTTTGCTTTGAAAAACGATCACCACAAGGGGGCAGAGTTTTGCCAGTCTCTGTTTCCTTTTGATTACTCCTGGTTCCTTTTTTATGGCTGCCTCGTGTATCCAGCATTTGTATGGAGCATTGTTTGTGCATGTTCTCAGAAATGAACGCTATGCGTTCACAAGCTTCAATATGTAGGTACAGGTAGGGGCAGTGTAGAGCTAAATTTGATCTAAATCCACAACACACTCTCCTGTCTGTCACCAATGCTCACTGAAGCACCTCACAGAGATAATACTATACAAATTTGATACTAGACACAGTTGGTGAGAGTACTAACTGTAATGCTTCAGTTATTTGTCACTTAGTCCTTGTTTTGTATTAATCAGAACTCCCATCATCGTTTCTCTGTTGTGTTCCTGATAATTCAACACATTTATTTTGGTCTTCCTTTTTTTTGTCCTACCTTTCTTGCAGAGCTGCAGCGTGGAGAGAGTGTGGTGGAGAAACAGGTTAAGGAGGCTCGAACTAAATGCCGCTCTATTGCATCCTTGCTGACTGATGCTCCCAACCCCAACTCAAAAGGGGTTCTTATGTTCAAGAAACGCCGGCAGAGAGCCAAGAAGTACACACTGACCTGCTTTGGCAAAGCTGAGGGTGACAGAGGAGGGGAAACAGAAGGAGAGACAGGAGGAGAGACTGAGGAGGAAGGAGGGAGTTCCATCCTAAGTGGCTCAGAAGTTGATGAAGAAGGATTCTCAACATCTTTTGACCCTACATGGGATTCTGGTTATCTTGACCTGCTGGACAAGAGAAGCTCTGCCTGCCCAACAGCCACACCAACTACTCCAACCACACCAACAGGTAATCACAGTACAGAGCTGGACGTCTCGGTTCTTCAAACTCCTCGACTTGTGACTTCTGACAATCAAAGCCCAGGGTTGGAGGTCTCAGGGTTTGAGAGCTTAGCCAATCACGGCTCAAGGCTGGAGAGCAGCATCACAAAGCAGCAATTCAATAACCACTCTGCACAGATGTCTCCTCCAGCTTTGGCTCTGACCAATGGCGGGTCTGTAGCTGTCAGTCGAGCCAATGTTGTTCTGAGCCCACCCTCTCAGACAACCCTTCAAAGTCAAAATGGGCACCATGGCAACCCGTATTCAACTCCTAACCCTGACTTTAGTTCAAGCCCAAACACAGACTTGCACAGTAGCACCAGCTTCAATGCTAGTCCAAGTGTCCTAAACCGCACTGCACGTCCCTTCACCCCTGGCTCGACCCCTTCTCGTGCAACTGTAACCTCTGTGATGTTCCGCCCCCCCCAACCCAAACCCACAGCCATAACCATGGTGACCAAACCTGTGGCAGCAGTATCCATGGTGACTCTCTCGCCTACTCAACACCAACCAGGGGCAGATGCAAGGAGAGCAGTGTCTAGCACCTCTCTGTATATCCCTCCAAGAAATAACAACAGCAACACTCCCCCATCAGTTCTTTCACCTCCCTCCTCCCTGTATTCTACACCTTTCTCTCAGCCTCCTTCTGCAAATCCACAAATGCATGCTTCGCCTTCAACCCTGCTCTCACCTTCTGCTGCTCAGGGTTCTCTGGTTTGTCCATCACCTTCCCAGCCATTCTCCCCTCCAGCTCCTCTGGCGTACCTCTCTCCCCCTGCTCCCAGTCATCCACCTCCCTACACCTGCATCTCAGCTCCTCCTGTTTCCCCTCTCTATGACCCTCCTGATTTGAACCAGGTCCCTTTCCCTGCTCCTCCTCCTTTCCAACCCACTTCATCTCCATCCGTTCACCCTTACATCAACATGACAGGTGCAGTGACTCCTGCATCGCATCCTCAGGCTTCATCCATGGACTCACTTTCAACCCGTGAGCAGCGCATCTCAGTCCCAGCTGCTCGCACCGGCATCCTGAACGATGCCCGCCGTCGCAGCAACAAAAAGCCAATGTTCAGTGCGCTGACAAGCAAAGATGTCTCTCCAAACCCTGACTTGCTGAACATGGTCCAGACTATGGATGATCGCTTTGGGAGAACCCCAGGTGAGTCTGGAGCTGCACCCAGTGGTGAGGCTGGGCATGAATCAGGGCCTGAAGAGGACTGGCTGAGGCTAGGGGCAGAGGCCTGTAACTTTATGCAGGCTCAGCGGGGACCCAGGCCGCCTCCCATAGCTCCCAAACCTCAAGCCCCTCAGGTGCCGCAGCTCGGGGGGAAAGGAGGTCAACTGTTCGCCCGCAGACAAAGCAGGATGGATCGATATGTTGTTGAGCGATCTCCATCTGCTGTTCCAGCACCTTACTCTCCTGCACAGACACGGGAGCCCTCACCCACACCTTCACTTCCTTCTACCTGGAAGTACTCATCCAACATCCGTGCTCCACCCCCTATCAACTACAACCCCCTCCTCTCTCCCTCCTGCCCTCCAAAGGCCCAGAAGAAACCTGAGGTGACAAAGGCTGGGACGGCTGCATCTAAAGGGCAGAGGTCAGGTATAAAACCTGTGGACATTATGAGCCACCAGCCATACCACCTCAACTCCTCCCTATTCAGCTATGGAGGCGGGGTTCCTCAGGACACTTTCAACCATCAGCAGCAGAGTGGAGTGACAGGTGGTCCTCAGAAGACAGCACGAATCTATGAGGTAAAACGGTTCTCCACACCCCCACCGATGGCCACAGAGCCCACCCTCAAAGTTATTGTTCCCCGATCAGCTACAACCCTTGGAGAACCACTGAGGCGCTCTGATGTCATGTCTCCTCAGCCAACTGCTGGTTACATCCCCTACCAACACCATCAGTCTCCACCCCAGCCTTACCAGCCCCAGTGGGCCACTTCTCCTCTGTCTGCCCCGATGCCTCCTGCTCCTTCTGCCCCACTCCCTCAGCTCCCCACCTTCTCCTCTGCTTCTGCTCCTGCTCCTGCTCCAAACCCAGTTCAGCTTCCCACCTTTTCTCATCTGCAGCCTACAGTTGCTCCGCAGGCCAACAGGCAGTTTAAAAGTGCCCCAGATCTTAGTTCCCTGGGCCCTGCTGGTGCCTCTCAGCCAGGGTCCAGCAGCTCTCAACCCTCCAGGGTCCCCAGGCCAAGGTTCAGCACTTCCAACCTGGGTCTGCAGCCTTGTGTGTGGCGTCCTGGATCCACTACGCACTGAAAAGGTCCTTGTCCGGACATGATAAACCAAAGCTCTGTGGGATCTTTAAACATATCCATGTGTTCTTAGTTTTTTTAATATCATTATTCCAGGCTGCAGCAAGGGTTTTATCAGTCACGTTTTATCACAAAATCTGTTGGATTGGCCGCACATGTAGCAGATTTTAATATTTAATCTTGTTTGCTCTTTTATCCGAAACATTTGGTTTAATAGTTATGAAAGGGAACACAGTGTTTGAAGATGGAAAATTCAGTGTGGAAACCTGAGTAATATTGGTGAAACGGAAATAAACCACACACTAACAGAGCAGAAAGAGTTGGCAGGGAAAACTGATATAAAATTCTGTAAATATTGTCCAGAATGATGAAGTTTAAACACAGAAAAAGAGGAACAGAGAATGTGTAATGATACGACTGCTATGAAAGAGATGTAGCTGAGGATGGGAAAAAGATAAACAAGAATGAAAGATAAGTAACAGTAGAAAAATGATGAGTAGAAGGTGCAGATTTGACTTATAACTCCACAATCTGTAACATCCTACCGGTTGCTGTCTGACAACATCATATTTCAATAGTTGTTTTACTATCAGCATTTAGCTGTTAGTAAAACAACATATATCACATTCTATAATATATTAAAATATTCTAAGGATTTGTGTTTGATGATTAATCTTTAAGCGTGTGCTTTATTATCTGCAGTTTTTCATAGGGGAAAAGCCTTTTACAGTAGACTTGATTTCTCATCTGTTGATATGAAACAAGAGAAGTATAAACAAGTCTGTTTAGCTGTGATTCTTTTCCACAGAGACATGCGGATGAATAAAAATAGACATGACTCACCTCAGCTGTCATTATGTTTCTCCCTGTGTCACCCACGTCACCACCCGCTTCCACACCGAGCTACAGTATCTCCTCGCCCTACCAAAGTTTTTTCTTTTTTCTCTCTTTAAAGTATTTACACTCTTCCAGCAGCTCTCTCCACATTCAGAGAGTTTTCAGATCAGATTCAAAGTAATTCATTTTTCAGAAATTGGTTTTAAATGGTAGTTTAAACTTTTACCACATGGAGGCACTGTTGGATTTGTCATTCAGACTTGTCACAACACTACACTTTACAGCTTCCTCCCCATTTGTGTCTCTCATTAACACTTTACAGTTATGTCCACGTGGCACTTTTATTATATTATTTTACATCTTAGCTGTGAATGTAGAGAACACATCCAAAGTATAGCGAAGAAGTGGAAAAAATTATTCAAACTGATGCCTCTCTTTTTTAAATTTTGCTGTTTCTGTTAGAGCGTTTGATTGCCGTACTTGACATTGTCCTTGTAGGACTATTGGCCCACATTTCAAAGCAGCTTAATGACATCCAGCTAATGGCCTTGGTGCAGTGAAACTCAACCATAGCCACTGAGAAGGATCTAACCTCTGACCCCTGACTGGGATCAGTTGACAGACAGGGCTAACTTTAGTCAGGTCTAAGGTAAGTTTAGCTGATATGCCACTGGAACGGAAAACACACAAGCAAAATGTGCAGCATATTATTATTGAGCAACTTATTGAACCTTTTAGTAAATGTCATAAACACTTTCCTCTATGACCGCCCCTCTCCTCTTTGTTCATATACCTCTTGCACATACCTTTGGTCTTCTAAAGCACCTATGACATATGGCACTCCCTAGCGTTTTACCCTAACCTTTATAACAAACTGTGTAATGCTAACCGCAATCTAATTCTAGCCCTATCCCCAAAACCAAGCATTGCCCCTAAAGTAGCTTTATAAACTTGTGGGCTCTAACATTTTGGTCCTTATATACAGTCAACAGCCTCCAAAAAGCAGTGGGACCCAAAAAATGTGGACAGCTTGAAGCTTTTGGATCATATAAATGTTGTAAAGCAACTACACATGCACATGCAACCCATTTCACCTATTTTTGGAACTGTTAATCTCCAGCGATTTGGCACGGTTGCTAAACTCTTAAATCTGATTGTTTTTTTTTACGATGTGATGAAGAGCAAAGAGGAAGTGCTACCTCATATTGCCTCGGACATCCTGTTACCACGTTTCTATCAAAAGGGTTGGATGTTTGGAGTCAAAGGTCATTGTGGGGAGGTCAGGGGCAAGTTAAAAGGTCATTCCCAGTCTCATGTGGATCATGTGGTCATTCTAGGGTTGTTATTTTGTTAAATGTTACTTCCTTAGCAGTTTTCTAAATACATGTTGATTTATTTGTTTGGCTGAAGTATTTTTACTTGGGATACGGTGAATTAACCATCAGGGAATCTACTACAGCAGCATTAAAGTTTGAATTGCAATGTTGGCTGGTTGACCAACATCAGCAGTCAAGATTGAGATGATTAAAAACTATTGCATGAAATTTGGGGCATCAGCACATTCATAGTTCATAGATTTGTAATAACTGTCATTTCCTTATTTCCCCCTTGTAATAGTGGACACATTTATATGCACAGCAGTATTCTGACTATTGAATTTATTCTAAATGTGACAATATTCCGACTATTGTGCTCACATAAGTTGCATATGAGGTATTGCTTTCATATTTCCTTTTACTTGGTACATAAGTTAGTCCAAAGGCACGTTTGCGCCTACCCAAAGCGTTGATTTGATCAATTTCTCTCAAAACATGAAGCATAACTCTGGATTCTCCTTTACCCCAAAAAATGTGTCTTCTTTCCCTGCAGCCTCTTTGTTTTGCACTGACTGTGTTAGCTAGATCATTCGTCATAAAGCACCGGTCTGTGTCACAAATGATAATGATAAACTGTGTGAATGTCTGCATAAAGCACCTAATATCAACATACTCTGTATAGCTTGATTCTGCTGTTGCTCACTCTGAATATGGCCTTTCCCGAGTCAAGGGGACCAACTGTTTACATGGCAGTGTCTTATTCCGAGTAAGGTTGATATCTGAACTGGGTTGATATCTGAAAATTAAAGTGCATGTAAACATACTTTACGAACTGAGGTTGTTTTGTTTGTGTGCAGTGTTTTATCAGCTGTTGAATAGATAGTCAAGTCACTCATAGTACAAATATCACATCCTTTTTCATCCAGTTTTCTGAATTTGTTTGCTAAATAGCAAATGCTACAATATGTTAACATGCCAAACTAAGAGGGTGGACGCCATAATTTTAGCTTTGACATTATGAGCAGTGTTAGCATACCATCCATGTACACAGGGCTGCTAGCTAATTATGACTTCAGACTAAAGTTGAATTTAGAGGTTGACATGATGAGTTTATTTACATGGCAAGCGATTAAGTGGCAATGTTGTCTTTAATTATGCATATTATTTTCACTAAATCAATGAACATTTAGTATTATTGCTGTGTTTGATGGGGCTGGAAATAGATTTTCTGCTATTTGTATATTATTTGATTATTCATCCTATTAAATACTTGATCGTTTATCATCTCAGCTTGCAGACCTGATATCCCTGTGGCTGGCTGGCATTGAGCATCACACTTCAGCTTCAGTTCACCTTTACAAGAGACTTAATTTATAGATCTAGATACTTTTTAAACCTCTTTAGTGGGCTTTCCCCTCTTTTATAACCACCTAGTGACAAATATAACAAGTTTTTGGGACAAAAATGTCATAGTACTGCACTACGACAGCAGCATATTTCTCCAGCACATTGGGCAAACTTCTTTTTTTCTCTACAGAGAGCCACAGCACATGCACAATGTTGTGCTTGTAGTTACTCAGAGAGAGGCCAATGGGAAGTTTCATACATACAAAAACATACAATAGCTGCCCATTTAGGCTGAAAATGACACTATAGCATGAAAGTGGTGACAGAACCAAAACAATAACACTACTATGTTTACGGACCATAGATGTAAAAGTTTTATACCAGATGTTAAACATCTTTTGAGGAGGAATTAGTGTTTACTAGTCATGACTAGGAGAACAAATAGTAAAACAGGACCTAAAAATATGAAAGAGAGCAGACAACTGATGATGCTTCACACCCTGCTTGCACACAATATCATCATTTGTGTTGTCTTTGTAAGTAATGTTGTGAGGATTTGTTGCTGACTTCACGTGACAAATTGTTACATTCATCAAATGAAGAATGAAAAAATAAAAAAGTCCTTTGAAAATATTTGCTTGGATGGGACTTAATTTGGGTTCTCTGTTGTGACAGTCTGACACCACCTTTCACCCCCCTCCTACTTCATTTAAACATTTTCAAACATGTTGTAGTGTGCGATGACACTTTTCTGACAGTTTTACACAATGGAAAGTGTAGGAATGTGAACCATTTGCAAAGCAAAATGTTGGCATGCAACCATTTTGGAGCCTAGAAAGTGTACTAACTTTATTATTTTTGAGACTTCACATTCTGGTGTTAGATTGTGTTGTTACATGAGAAGAGACTCAGACACAGGATCTTTAATCTGATATGATGAAATTAGATTGTCTAGGCTCGCTACGAACAGGGCTGCTCGGGGTTTGGTTTTAGGACTGTCGCCTCAAAGAAAGAGGGTTTCAGGTTCAAATCCCAGTTGAGGCCTTTCTGTGTAGAGTTTGCTCTGGCTTCCTCCCACAGTCCAAAAACATGCATGTTAGGTTATTTGGTTATTCTAATTTGACCCTAGGAGTGACTGTACATGGTTGTTTGTCTCATCTCCCTGTGATGGACTGGCAACCTGTCCAGGTTGTAGCCTGCCTCTCGCCCAATGAGAGCTGGGATAGACTCCAGCCCCCCCTGCAACCCTGAATTGGATTAAGTGGGTTTAGATAATGGATAGAGGGATAGTAACCACAAAAAACATTAGCTACTGCAAATCAGGAAATGCTGGCTGAGAATCCAATAAAGCGGAGGGGATTTAAACATTTTTTTTAGGCAATTTATATTTAACGTTAAGAGTTCATCCCAGTTGGCTGAACCATCTTAAATTATTACCTGACTGAAACTGAGCGCCACAAGACTGAAATGTGGAGTATCTATACCTTTGTCCCATAGAAGCATCTGTGCAAAACATTAATAACACAAACACTGGTTAAATAAAAAAACCTGTGGACCGATGCTGAGCTGACTGACATGGAGATTCAGGTGTAACTGTGTAGCTCATCCAGAACGCTGCTGCTAGAGTTTTAACCAGGACTAAGAGATCTGAACACATCACAGCAGCTTTAACATCTTTACACTGGCTTCCAGTCAGTCACAGAATAGATTTTAAAAGCCTGCTGATGGTTTACAAATACCAGAACGGTTTAGGCCCAAAATACATCTGTGATATGTTCAGAGAATATTAACCCAGCAGAGCTCTTAGATCCAAGGACTCAGGTCAGCTGGTCCAGTCCAGAGTCCAGACTAAACACGGAGAAGCAGCATTTAGCTGTTATGCTGCAAACAAGTGGAACAAACTGCCAGTGGAGATTAAACTCTCACCAAATGTAGACATTTTTAAATCCAGGTTAAAAACATTTCTCTTCTCATGTGTCTTTGCATGAAATCTGCGCAGTATCTTTTAACTTATCTGGACTGTTGCTTGTTTTTAAATTAATTTGAAGTATTTTATTTGTTTCTTTTTATATTCGTTTATGTATTTTTTATGCTTCTTACACTCCCTGCTGCAATGCTTTTATTGTATTAAAGCACTTTGAATTGTTTTGTACATGAAATGTGCTATATAAATAAATTTAACTTTGACTTTGACTGTGACTTTGCTTTAACTCCTCCCAGGCTCAAAACAGGCTGAGAGTTGCTAATCATACCCAAAGGTGGACGAAGATGTACCAAGAGACAATCAGAGGGGAGAGGGAAACACAACAACAAGAGCCCTGAGGCTAATAAAACTCTTATTCGTTCTCTTTTGAGTTGCTTTCATGTTAACAAGAGCCCATGCTCACTTTCAGAAGAGATGCAGTGGGACCAATAAATCTGGAGCTTGTGGAATCCACTAAAACTCATCGTGCCCAGTTTCATTTAACTGGTAATCAGTGAATTCAGGACAGAGTTTAAAGTTTTGGTGCACTCCCTGTGACACATACACATATCCTCTGGTTGTTCCAAAGTATAGACATAAGATCAAAGGTGATCTTTGCATGCGGCTGGCCAGAGCGGCTGTTGCTCAGGAGGATGAGCAGTTGTCTGCCAATCGGAAGGTCTGCGGTCCGATTCCCGGCTTCCCCAGAGGGCAGCCCTGATCACATGTTGAAGTGTCCCTGGGCAAGACACTGAACCCCACGTTACCTCCGATGTGTCCATCAGTGTGAAACACACACAATTTTTCTCAATGTGCGTGACTGAGATATAAAAATCCCTGTGAGCCTCTAACACTGTATAAAGTAAAACGTCTTGTATGAGAGTGTGTGATTGGAACAATTGTCGAGAGATGATTAACCCTCTGAACACAAGACAGCACTCATATAGCTTTGTGTTAACCTATCAGTAAATCACGTTTGGTTGAGTCTCCTCCTTGTGGGTTGTTATGGTTCATCCAAGCAATCTTTGATGAACAGTTGGAGGATGAGACTGCAAAGAGTTCCCTTCATCTAAACTTGTTTGTATGCTGTGTAAGATGCAAATAAGAATATATGGCAATGGTTGGCAAATAATGCAAATCCTATATTTAATTAAAATGTGATAGAATGACATCATTAGAATAACAAGTGTTTTTCTATTCTTCTTTAAAAAATCATTCAGAAATTGATAACAGGATCTTGGACTTGGTAAATTTAACAGTGTGTGGCATCATCTCTTCCTGCACTCTGGGAGTTGAGGAGGCCAACTGCTGTTCATTAGAAAATAAAATGTTTTTTCATTCTTGTTTGAGATTGGACCTCTACAGTTTGGAGGCTCTGTTTTTGTTTTTTAATACATTAAGTGTCAGGTCTGAAACTCAGGCAGGCCAGTTTTACATCCAGATGTTTTTACCACGGAGCAATGCCGCTGCAATGCGTGCAATACAACGCTGTCATGCTGAAATAAGCAAGGTAAATAAGCCCTTACCTGAAAAAGATGTATCGATGGCAGCACATGTATACTGCACATAATTCAGCAAACACTACACAAATGTTTGTTACTTTTCATTGGGCACAAGTTGCATTTGTGAATGGGAAAATGAATTGTTTTCACTAATGTGTTTCAGAGGAGTTTCTGGGGTCATGAAACGATTCCTCAACTGAATCATGTCTGTTTTCAATGGATGGTGGCCTAGGGGAGATTTCTTTGCATTCTTATATGACAATATTTACAGAAGATGATGAAATCCCCCAATTCCTTGCAGCTTTGTGGTGAAAGATATTACTTTTGGTCCTGTAGTCTCTTTCCTCTACATCTTTCTTTCAGCCTCTTAGGGTGCTCTTTTTACACTGATCCATGTTAGTTTCTGACCTTCAGGCAGTTAACCCTAGGTGCTGTATATTTATATTTATATTTATTTGATTTTAATTTTCTTTTCTCCTGTTTTAAGTTTTGTTAGGTTGTAAACCATTCTTACTGAAACCTTGGAAACCCGAAGGAACGGTTTGACAAATGACCTCATTTTTTAAAAGGCTATTGAGTGTTTAAGTGTTTTAAATTGTTAGATTCAGTGAGTTCTGCCAAAACAACAGAAACACTAATTTTACTATTTCTTGATTACTTTCCTTGAAAGACCATGTCCGAGAGAAAATACATTGATATAAAGCATCAGAAGTTTTGAATGCAACCAATCTCTCTAAATGTTTATCTTGGCATGTTTCTTTTTTTGATTGACCAGTAGATCAAATTGTTATTATTATTTTTTGTCCTCTCTCTTGCCAATAATGTTGACAATTTCTGAAGTCTACACACCACACCCACCTCTCTCTATGCCCCCTACTCAGTTTACCCCACCCCCCAGGTCTGGTCTATAGCACTGGAACAGCCCTTCTTATAGGGTTTCACTCTCTGCAGGGCAAAGAAGAGGGCAGGCAGTACAATAAAAGCTCTGGGAATCTAAATTCCTGTTCCTCTGGGACCTGCGTCTTCCTGTGGATACCTGGGTCTTACAGGTAAGACATAGGAGAGGTGAAATTGTGTGATAGAACTGATGGTAAATCCAAAGAAATCATGTCACAAATGCCTTGGATTTTTTTTGGATTATCTGGCACTGGTGGTCATTAAGTTATCAGCTTATCTGGGATCGTTTCTAAGTACAAGGAGACTTGTACGGCTAAATTTGAGCTCTGTGATTAGCAGGTTTGGGCTGTATGTGGCCCATGAAGACCTCTGTGATTGGATGAATTAATCAAACAGCAATCAAAAGCGCAGTATACTGCAGAATGGTTCAGGAAAATCCATAATTGCTCAGGAAAGCCTTCAGATTAATGGAGTGTCATGAATATTTTGACATGTGTATTACAATTTCTTTATTATGTGGCTCACTTGAATATTTCAAACCAAATCTGAATCACCAGTTGGTGGAGGATAAGGTGGAAGAAGTTGAAGCAATCACATCTTACCTAACACTGTAGTTGAAGAGGAATGTGGACCTCTCTGGTGGAGTTTTTAGTCCGCAGGGATGGATAGATGTGTGTATGTGGGAATGTGCTGACTGATGCCCTTCCTTCTCAGCTGTCCCCTCGAGATTTATCTGGAGCTAAAACAGGCTGGTCGAGGGGGACAGGAGCGCCTCTTCTCTTTAGAGAAGCGGTAACAGGACCCAAGCCCTCGCACACAGCTCCTGTAGCTGCCATCAGCCAAAGCCAAACCAGAACATCCAAAAACACCTGCAATCTTCTGTTTTTAATCCTGCTGCCACAGACTCACATTATTCACAAGAGTAAAGCTATTTGAGTGCAAATTTGTATGTGTGAGTACTAATGGTGTCGTTGCATGTATGTGTCATGCTGACAACAATTTCCATTCATCAGAGTGCTATTGAACATGGGCTCATAAAAATAGCTCACACAGGACTGAATCCCCAGCTAGGAAATGAGCTTCAATTACAGCAGATGAAAAGCAATTACATTAACTGTCTCCCTGTAGATGGGTCTTCTTGCTTTTTCTCTTGTACTGGGACTCACCTCCAGCTTTACATAATTGCTTTCGACCCGTGCAACTGACAGCGACATACTGCCTGTGCCCCATTAGAGTGGTTAGTCAAGAGAGACACAAGCTGCCACAAGGAATTAGTGTCCTCAAGGGCATGTAGAGGTTATACACCATGCTTAAAGTGTGCTTAACTTAATTAAGGACCCCACTGAGGTTCCATTGGAGCCCACTCAAATCGAAGGCGGATGTGCGATTTCATTATATGGAAAAATCTCATGGGAATAAGTTTGAATCTTCTTGGACAATAATGGATACATCTGCCACTTCTCTGCCACACTGCATCCTCCTGGAAATCCTGTCGGCCATTCTGTTGGACACCATTCAAACCAAACAAATGCAAGCATTTGGACAATAATCCCTGGAATTACATGAAACCACTCTTATACTACTAATTCATTCAAAGTAAATCAATTTATTGATTGACCACACAAAAAAAGAAAGGTGGAACAAAGTGCTTTATTGAAAATTTCAAATACAATTTCAAATTAGATCAAAAACACAAAACAAAGCTGAATGCACAAAGTAAAGACAACTGCTTTGCCATCACCCCAAACCATTCAATGAAGATGGTCATCCTACCTAAGCATGATTTTAAAGAAAAAGCAGTGATCTGGTTAGTTGGTAAAGTGAAACATGTACTTGTATCCTGTGTTAAAGTCCGAGGTTTTGTCACTCAGCTTACTACATCTTTGTTAATGTCAACAGTTGTATACAAACAAACTGAGGATTTAAAAAAAGTATTTTCAGCCCAGTCCCAACAGAATGTGCAAAACCTACATTGTTCACAGAACGAAAAGTTGTAGTTTAACAATAGTGTCCAAATCTGTTAAAATTCTGATGTTTTTCTCACTCAATTCCCTACAGACATACAGTGTACATCTCGATACATCTCGATACATCTTAACATCGATGTTAAACATCTGTACACATCTTGTTACCTGATGACGTTCATGCCAGGTGTCCACTTTCCGCATCTCCCTTCACATTTGACCCTCTTGATTTGGTCAAAAGTGCTTATAAGTAAGAAGAAAGCAATGGTGGGTGGTACTCCTCTGTGGACTTACATGCAAGACACTGAGTTTGAGACCCATCTTGCACAATGTTTTACAGAATCCTTTCACTTTTCTATTCCCCTATTACTCGCAGTTACTGCAAGAATTGAGATACATGGTTCAGTTTAGATGTTACAAAAAATTTACTATTCATGAGTTGTTGTTCATGCCATGCAACCTGAATGCCGCCCCACACAAAACAACAATCTTTTAATACAATGCCATCTTCAATTACCAACCATGGATTGTGGAAGTACTATGTTTTAGACATGATATCTGATATGATATTATTGCTACGCAAAGTTGGGTAACAGGTACAAGTTTATTCTCCAATAGTACAAAATCCATATGGAGTCAGGTTGCTCACCCACTGCAAAAATAGTTTATCTTTTCAACTCTGTTTTTGATCCCCCATGACCTGGGGGATATATATGAAAAACATTTGTCTTTATTGTTTGGTATCTGACAGGAGAAATTAAATGGGTTCATCAGAGCCATTTGAGTAAAAACGGCAGTTAGACTGCAATACACAGAAAAGATACCCATCCATCCATCCATCCATTATCTTCCGCTGGTCCGGGGATCGGGTCGCGGGGGCAGCAGCTTGAGCAGAGAGACCCAGACGTCCCTGTCCCCGGCCACTTCCTCCATCTCTTCTTGGGGGACCCGAGGCGTTCCCAGGCCAGCCGAGAGACATAGTCTCTCCAACGTGTCCTGGGTCTTCCCCGGGGCCTCCTCCCAGTGTGACGGCCCGGAACACCTCACCAGGGAGGCATCCAGGAGGCATCCTAACCAGGTGCCCGAGCCACCTCATCTGACTGCTCTCGATGCGGAGGAGCGGCGGTTCTACTCCGAGCCCCTCCCGGATGACCGAGCTTCTCACCCTATCTCTAAGGGAGAGCCCAGACACCCTGCGGAGGAAACTCATTTCGGCTACTTGTATTCGCGATCTCGTTCTTTCGGTCACTATCCACAGCTCGTGACCATAGGTGAGGATAGGAACATAGATTGACCGGTAAATCGAGAGCTTCGCCTTCTGGCTCAGCTCCTTCTTCACCACGACGGGCCGGTGCAGAGCCCGCATCACTGCAGACGCCGAACCGATCCGCCTGTCAATCTCCTGCTCCATTCGTCCCTCACTCGTGAACAAGACCCCGAGATACTTGAACTCCTCCACTTGGGGAAGGATCTCATTCCCGACCCGGAGAGGGCATTCCACCCTTTTCCGGCTGCGAACCGCTCCAGTGAGAGCTGAAGGTCACGGTCCGACGATGTCAACAGAACCACATCGTCCGCAAAAAGCAGAGACCCGATTCTGAGGTCGCCAAAACAGACCCCCTCAACGCCCTGGCTACGCCTAGAAATTCTGTCCATAAAAATTATGAACAGAATCGGTGACAAAGGGCAGCCCTGACGGAGTCCAACCCTCACAGGAAACATGTCCGACTTACTGCCGGCAATGCGGACCAAACTCTGACACGCCCATATCAAGGAGTCCGCCACTCCATACTCCCGGAGCACCCCCCACAAGAGTCCCCGAGGGACACGGTCGAACGCCTTCTCCAAGTCCACAAAACACATGTAGACCGGTTGGGCGAACTCCCATGCACCCTCCAGGATCCTGCTGAGGGTATAGAGCTGGTCCACTGTTCCACGGCCAGGACGAAAACCACACTGCACCTCCTGAATCCGAGATTCGACTATCCGGCGGATCCTCCTCTCCAGTACCCCCGAATAGACCTTACCAGGGAGGCTGAGGAGTGTGATCCCCCTATAGTTGGAACACACCCTCCGGTCCCCCTTTTTGAAGAGGGGGACCACCACCCCGATCTGCCAGTCCAGAGACTCTGCCCCCGATGTCCACACGATGCTGCAGAGGTGTGTCAACCAAGACAGCCCTAAAAACATCCAGAGCCTTGAGGAACTCAGGATGGACCTCATCCACCCCCGGGGCCTTGCCACCGAGGAGCTTTTTAACCACCTCGGCAACCTCAGCCCCAGAAATGGGAGGCCCCACGTCCGAGCTCCCCAACTCTGCTTCCTCATCGGAAGGCGTGTCGGTAGGATTGAGGAGGCCCTCGAAGTATTCCCCCCACCGACTCACAACGTCCCTAGTTGAAGTCAGCAGAGCCCCGCCCTCACCATAGGTGCACCGCCTCCCCCCCCTGAGCCGCCAGATGGTGGACCAGAATCTCCTCGAGGCCGTCCGGAAATCATTCTCCATGGCCTCACCGAACTCCTCCCAAGCCCGAGTTTTTGCCTCAGCAACCGCCGAGGCCGCGTTCCGCTTGGCCTGTCGGTACCCATCAGCTGCTTCCAAAGTCCCACTGGCCAAAAAGGCCCGATAGGACTCCTTTTTCAGCTTGACGGCTTCCCCCCAGCAGGACGAGGGAGTCTCCCGGAGGAGCACTCTCCAGTGCCTCCTCCAGGGACTCCAAAAAGGGTGGGTACTCTGAACTGCCATTCGGTGCATAAGCACAAACAACAGTCAGGACCCGTTCCCCCACCCTAAGGCGGAGGGAGGCTACCCTCTCGTCTACCGGGGTAAACCCCAATGTACAGGCGCACAGCCGGGGGGCAATAAGTATGCCCACACCTGCTCTACGCCTCTCACCACGGGCAACTCCAGAGTGGAAGAGAGTCCAACCCCTCTCGAGGAGGCTGGTTCCGGAGCCCAAGCCATGCGTCGAGGTGAGTCCGACTATATCTAGCCGGAACCGCTCAGCCTCACGCACCAGCTCAGGCTCCTTCCCCAGCAGAGAGGTGACGTTCCACGTCCCAAGAGCCAGCTTCAGTAGCCGAGGATCAGACCGCCAAGGTCTCCGCCTTCGGCTGCCACCCAGCTCACAATGCACCCGACCCCCTTGGCCCCTCCCATGGGTGGTGAGCCTGTCGGAAGGGGGACCCGTGTCGTTTCTTCGGGCTGTGCCCGACCGAGCCCCACGGGCACAGACCTGGCCACCAGGCGCTCGCTGGCGGGCCCCACTCCTGGAGCCAGAAAAGATACCAATAATAAATATACAAAATAACGTTCTCACTTCCAACTCATCACCGATGCCTAGAAAGGAGCCCGCTGCGTTGGCTATCAATGCAGAGTGTGTCCTCAAAGCGTCACTTTTGGATGTGCAGAGTTTCCACAGCTGGTAATATAACAGCTGTGGATTGTTTCATTGTATCAGCGTCAAAAAGGTTGGTGATGATTTTGGAAATAAAATGTATTTTACTGTGCGTCTTAACACTTAATCACAATCATTCCCCAACCCTGACTAAATACCAAGTTCCAACAAAATAGTTCAGTTGATAGCAGAGGAAGTCAAAATAAAACGGAAAAAACAGGACCAGTCTGAATGTTGATTAGAACGCAACTCCCATACTTGGGAGTCGTGAATAACCGCTTCCTCTCATCTAACCATCACAAGCAAATTGTGGCATCTGCAATTCAAACTCACTGCACTATTCATCCTATACAGTAGGTATCGCAACACCTACGGTGCAGGAATAGGTCACGCAGTAAGTACATCAGTCAAAAACAAATATCACTAGAATTTAACTCAGAAGTTTTACTTTTGAGTGAAATTTGACATTTTTTAACATTTGGAATAACTGTACCTTCTTGGGTTTGGATAGATCAAACAGATGACCCATAGAGACGAACCTGCTTTGATACCTTTGCCTTCATCTCTTCTGTTTCTCAAATGTCTGTCTGTTTAACGAGTGACAAGTTAAAAAATCAGGGTGCACACTATCGGCCTAAATGATACCAATGTGTGCAGCACATCAAGTTCTGTGATGTCATTTTTGGTGTATGAGACAACCACAAGCTTTACATGTTCCACGCTGTTTGTTGATAAGTGAGCACTAGGACTTTTCCAGTCGACATACACTACTTGTGCAGAAGAAAAACTTTCAATATGTAGCTGCAAAGAAGTTCCCTGTGCATTGGAAAGTAACAGTGAAGGGGTATCCCATGCACTGACACAAAAGGCTTTTGGTTCAGTTTGTTGTTTTTAAAAGGGTCACCATGAATTATGACTGTCAAATAATTAATTCAGCTTTAAACATTCAGTTTTCATTTTTCTTTGATCAAATAAGTTTAATCCAAACATTTATTTTTATTTTGAGTCTTGTGTATTTGACTTTATGTTGATTTTTGTCTAAAACTGCTGCCAAATAATTTAAGATTAAGATTAAAGGTTTACTGTAAAATTGTCCAAAGGGCCATTCTCAGTGTAAAGAAGTTGCTTTCCTTGTATGGCCGAACAGTGAACATGATTATGAAAAATATGAAAAACATTTCTGGTCCTCTCTGTCTTGTAGCCATGCCTGTCTCAACTCCTGCCCCTTCTAACAAGAGGAAGAAGACCAACAAGATCATCACTGATCTGTCCAACATCAGCCAGAACGGTAACACACACACACACACACACACACACACAAATGGCATAGCAATCACTCACTAAACATGCTGTATAAAGTTGTTTAGCCTCCTTTAACTCCGATGATTAAAAAAAAACAGTTCAGGAAATGATGAAACTGAACAGCATGGATATGAATATGGATACTGCATATGGTTTTTACCACAATTGAATAAGGACACCCACTTAAAGCAGTAACAAAATATCTAACATGCGTGAGGCATCTCCTACAGGGATGTGGATCATTATCAAATGTCAAAGCATCCACAAATCAGTCACCATCGTAGGCAACACAAAACCAGATGGTGATTCAGCAATCACTATATATGTGTGAGGCCATATGTAAGCTATGATTAAATTACAATCAATTCAGCTCTTTAAACTATGGCAAATAAGTTACATCTTGGCAAACTAAATCTATAAACATCATTCAGAAGTTTAGCAGTAATTGCTGGAGCTCATTTATGTGCTAAAATGAGTTCGCTTACACTTCATTATATGTGCTCTTTTCTTTGTTTAGCTACACTGGCTGCCCATGCTAAGTATCAGATTCTTCTTGTATTTCTTCCAAAAATCCCATCCTGTGAATCAGAGACTTTACATTCTGCAGGAAAGATCCACCGGAAACAGAATGTTTTATGCAGTTCCCTCTGCCAGACCCACCAGTTGGTCCATCTGTTCAAACTCAGGCCATACAGCTTAAAATGGTTCAAACTCAAAGTATATTACTTCTAATTATAATGGAGAGCCCAAAGTTTTGATAAATTACCAAAAGTATCAGGATTAGTTTTTAGAAAATGGGAAGGATATCAAGAAGTCATGAACATTTTGCGTAATTTTAAGTGTATAAATATACTTTGCTTGAACTGATACTCTGTTCCATTACTTAATGAGTAATATGAAAAACATTTGAAGACTTGTATGTGATTTTAAGTGAAATGTTCCCACATGAGCCTGCCGCAACTGCTCCAACGATTTCTCCCAAAGCGACACGACCTTTGATTGACAGGTGAATTGTCTAAGGAGTGTACTGCCCCTCAGTGTCAGCTGGGATCAGCTCCAGGCCCCCTGTGATCCTCTTAAGGATAAAAGCGTGTATTAGCTAATGGATGCATGGATGCACTCACAGGAGGGGATTTTTCTGCATGAGTTCCTATCTCTGTACTTAAAGTGTGTCTGAGTGAAATGTAAGACTTGTATTAACAATGCAGTACTTTTACACAATCGTACATAATTATCAAAGAGCCTTTTATTAAGTCAAAGAGACTTGACATTAAAAGGAAAAATATCACAAATTTAAGAGTTAAAGCATCAAAAATTGAAACAGTACAGGGTAGTCACAATAGAGACAGGTCTCTTGCAACAGCATTAATGGTGCTGCTCTATAGTATGTGTCTGCTGACTGATCCTGGCTGAAGAAAAACAATGCCTTTAAGTGTAATATTAATTAAGAGCAGCAAGACACTGGCTCCAAAACGTCTCAGGCTTCAGTATTTTTTGTTTCAAAATGTGCCAACTTCTTCAAAGAAATACTAAGTCAATAGATTTTCTTTAAGGCGTCATTGAATAGATTCAATCCTATTAATCTGTGTCCTGGTGGCCATTTTGAAAATAGTTCCCCAATTCAGTAGATATAAGTTCTTAAAGAATAATATCTTTGTCCAGTCAGGATTCACATGTCACTCTTCAGCTCCATCATCGTGTTCAAATATGATTACTTTTGGCTCTAGGAAGAACAAGATGGTGACCACAAAATGGGACCATAAAGTTAGCATTCAGCAGCACAGCTGTTGTTGCCATTTTAGCTCAGTTGATTGAGCTAAAAAAGCTCAGTAGCTGAGAGTCTCTACAGGTGTTCTGCTGCTTTCTGTTTCATGTGCATTTGTCTCATCTGCTCCAATGACTCTGCTGTGAGTTACACAAACCAAGCAGAGCAGAGCAGAGCAGAGCAGAGCAAAGGTGAAGTAAAAATAAAATTTCTCAAGCTGATTAATACTTGTCAAGGTACTGCCAGTACAATATAAGCTTCCCTACAAGTCCTCATTTTGATAACAATTTCCCCCAGTAAGAGAGCACCTAGATTTAGTTAAATTAACCCGAGGCACTCAAGATTTCCTTTTCATGCACTCTTTTCTCTCCTGACCTGCCAAAAACAAAACCTCTTTGTTCCAGGACTTCCTGATTCACAAATGATGTTCTTCTGTTTGAAACACAACGCATACACACAATCAATGCAAACACACACACACACACACACGTATACATGCAGTTGAGTTGAGCCATGCTTAGAGTTCAGGCCATTTAATTGGGCCGCTATCTTTGTCCCAGTATACATTTTAATTGAGGTTTTAATATGCTTTTTCTTTCCACAATGGCCTCATTCTTGCATCAGAACTAGAACAAACAAAAGGAATAAAAAAACAAGAGAGGCCTAAATTGCAGGTTGCTCCACATATCTTAAATAATGTTTTATGTTGGCAGAATAAAAAGTTACAAGTAGACATGAATTTGTGGGTGCTGTGCGATCACCACAGCAGAGCAGACGCAGATACATACACAGACTCTAAGTAATTGTAGGGTATACAGGGACTGTTTCTGCTGTTGCTGTCAACTTGTCACATACTGACACTCTGCTGCATTGGTTTGGAATGCAGAGGGTACCAACACAGCATCCCTTTTGGACATGCAGATTCCCCCAGACAAGTACCTTAACAGATATACGACGCATTGCCTAAACATGATGGTTTCCTAACCTTATTTAATTAATTTCAATATGCCACAGTTGTGGAGCAAATTCATTTAAAATAAAGACGGGAAGCAAAAAAAAACCAAAGTGAAAACCAGCAGTCTCCAGATTGGACTTTTATGCATTTGGTAGGAGGGTGTCTATCATCCACCTCTATTCTGATCTCCTTATACAGTTTTGTTAATTGTTGATAACACGGCACTGCAGAATAAGGTTTTCCTGTTACTGTTTACTGTTGGCACAGCTTGTGCACTGACTCACTGACTCCATCAGGATAACTGTCAATACGCACCTGAAGAGCAGTTTGCAAACTGACACTGGTGGCTCTTGACCAAGATTGTGTTTTGGTAGCTGGCTGCAGAACTGTAAAACATTTGCATTGTTAGTAAATTCTTATTGAAGAGGTGATAAAATAATTAAATCATAAGGTGATATTACTGAGTTTTAATGTAAAATAATGAAAAACGCTGGCTAAAGAAATTTCTTAATGACTCTAATGCTACTTTTGTCTTTCTGCTCTCCTTAGTTGACAGTATCAACAGCATGGTGGCAACATCATGGTCCCCATAGGGTCAACAAGTTGATGTAACAATGTTCATGACAAGTAGATAAACTGCATGAATGATATAAATAAATTAGTTCTCAAAAGCAGTGATAAATTGCCAGATCCCAATTGGTTTCCTGGACAATAAATGGATTTTAGACAGTTCCCAGCAACTACATGGGTTGATATATAGAGACAACTGATTTTTAAGTCCAATGTTTATACAAAAGAAAATCTCCATGTGTACAAATACTTACATGCACAGATTTATGTTCTTATCAGTCACGAACAAGGGATAAAGGTTTATGACTTTTGCATGATGAGACCAGGCATGAGCACTGCAGAACATCGCTTGCCTTTAGGACCACCAGGATCCCAATCCACCCTTTAACTGCATCCACAGCGTTGTGTTCTTGCTAATGTGATGTGATCCATTCATTTTTTTGATGGCTAGTGCAGTTTATAGAACAACAGCTCCACTTTTGAGCTCGACTCAACCAGACATGCCGAAAAGGGCACAACATTTTCCCCTTAGCCGTGCATGCATGTTTTCTCCTCTCTTTTCTTAAATCTCTGAGCATTACAATCTGCCACCAAATTGAGCTTGGTTGTCCGTAAACAAGTCATTCAGCAATCTGTTGATGTCTCCCCTCATTTGTCTCGTTTACTTTTTCCTGTACCAGTCCTTCTGCTGTCACATCTGTATCCACATCTGTAACCTTCCATTGGCTTGTATTCAGGCAGTTAGTCGTTCAGGAGCTTATCCTGCTTATCTCCCTATATCACTCCAGTTAATACCCACACATCTCTCCATTATCCCTGCCACTGTGTCATTCTGTCAGTCTGTTTGTCGTCCCATCTGTCCACTTCTGCCTCTGTCAGTGTGTCCACTTTCCTCCCAGTCAGCAGCCTGCTCTGGTTTCACATTCTCCTCAATTAACGCTAATAAATATCCCCATGGTAGACTTTCCTCCGCTCAGCAGCCTCAATTACTCTCTCTCACCCTCTCACACATACATACACACTTAAAACACAACTACTTGCACAAGCCTGATTTACGAGGTACTGCTACCAGCTCTCTACCACATTGCAATGCCAACTTGTAGCTTTATAGATTGTGTCTGTGTGTGTGGGTTTATGGCTGAACTCCAGGTGTTATGAGTGATATCAGAGTGCGTGCGGTGGAGGTGGAGAGCGTTTTATGAGGAGCTCTGTGGAGCTGTAAAATCCATCACCTCTCACCATCAGTGACAGAGGGCCAGAGAGACGATGCGTGTTATAAGGATTTCCCTCCATAAACAAAAATCTGTTGTGAGATTCCCCAGTTCCCTCTTCTTCCATATCACCTTGGCCTACTAACCCCTGCAACTCCCCTGAACACATCCTGTGGGACCACACAAGAGGTTTACACTCCAATTTATCACCGCATGTGCGGTCTAAAACCTCATCATAAAAACATACCCTTTAAAGCTTATCCATTCTTCATTCTATATCAGACATGTAATGGAACATAAAGCAGATTTATCATTTACCATATGGGTTTAGTCAAGCATAACTTTAGCTCTGACAAGCCTGCACAATTGATACTTTAGTAAAAAAAAAATGTATTTACAGTATTGACAGTTTAATACTGTATTTTGCATTACTACGGTACTATGCTAAAATTTTAAGCCACCTCTCTTCTGTATAATTTGCTTTCAAGGAGCCAGACTTAATTTTAATCTTTTAAAGTGGCCTTGATCAACAGTCTTGACTGAGTTTTCTGAAGGTTTTCCTCTGGACACTGGCTGCCTTTTCATTTATTTTTAGTCCAGTCCTTGTGCCTGACCACTTTAAGACACTTTATTTGCATGTTTATTTGTTATTCCAACTTAAGACTGACCTATGAATCATTCAGTCATAAGAAATGCACCAACCTGAAGGGATGAACCAGTACTGTGTGTACACGTCAGATAATTTGGTAAAAAAAAACATTTCATTGTATTTTTTTGGCACTTTGGTACTAACAGGCTGTCACAAAGGCATTGAATAGTATTTTTGCACCAACAAAAGTTATCCTGGACAAACTGGACAAGAGGGGGATAAAAGAAAGACTTAAAAGACTATTTACAGCAGATGAACAGTATCTGAAAGGAATGTTCTTGACATGAGAGATCCATCTGGACCTTCAGTTGATCCATCTACTGTTCACTGAAGTGGGTGGCTGTCAAGAAGCCATTCTTAAGGAAGGGAAACATGGAGAAAAGGCTGAGCTATGCCAAATGACACAAGAACTGGACCGAAAATCAGTGGCAACAGGTGTCATGGAGGGATGAATCCTCCCCAGGGCCCGGACCTCAACATTACTGAAGCAGTGTGGGATCATCTTGACAGAGAACGGAAGAAAAGGCAGCCGACATCCAAAGAAGAGCTTTAGAATGTCCTTCAAAAAGCCTGGAGAACTATTCCTGAAGACTGCTTGAATAAATTATGAGAAAGTTTGTTTAAGAGGGTTCAGGCTGTGCTGAAGAATAAAGGTGCTCATATCAAATCCTGACATTTAAGCTTGCTGATTTCCAATTTTCCTGGTGCTATTTAGAAAAGAAGGGGTGATTCAAGACTTTTGCATACTACTGTACATATAACCGAAGACTATAAGTAGGTTAAATGTAACTTTGCAGTGCCTACCAACATGTTTTCATTTACCTTGGGTACGAAATTCTAGTTATTTATATCAAATTTTCATCAACCCCCACTAATACACCTCCTGCTTGTGTGGTCATGAGGAATATAAATCTCCAGTTCAGTGCCAACATTAATGCAGCATTACTGAACTTTATACCCAACATTACCACTTATCCCTTTATGGCATTAAGTCAGTGTGATGGTATGGAAGTCATCAATAATCTTTGCTTAGTAGGTTATTTCTTCTGTGCAGACCACAAATTTAAACCTGTGTGACAACTGTCTTCAATCCAGAAATCAACTGCATTCATGTTGTCATCGGAAGTGTTGGTGGGATTTATTTTTCTCAAGAAATACAGTTTTGTCCTCATAGATCACAGTTACCTGCTGTTTGTTAAACAACAGAATAAACTGTTCAGTTAGATGCAAGGGATGTTATTTTATCAGTATCTTGCAATTTCTATAGAATATGGAAAATATTGTTAAAAGTGTTTTCACCATTTGAAATGAACAGAAATTCTAAATTCTGATTTCATGTAAATCTAAATCATAATATAGATGAATAGACAATATAAATAGACATTCTGTCATTTCTGTGTAGAGGGTCTTGTTATTGACAATCCTCTTATACCACAGCTTTATGAAAAACTGGAGAAATCTTTATTTGCACCGCAGATTATACTTGAATCCTCTGATTTTGCCTTCCTCCATCCCTCTTCCTCTCAGATGATGAGTCAGAACCTGATGCCGCAGAGCTCAACCTGGGCACCAAGATCAAGACCCCCAAGGATGTGATGCTGGAGGAGCTCTCCCTCCTCAATAACAAGGGGTCCAAGATGTTCAAGATGAGGCAGCAGAGAGTAGAGAAGTACATCGTGACCACTGAGAACATGGTGAGAGTAAAGTAGACAAACAGCCTCGTCATGTTGCATGCACATGTGCGCTCTGATCAGATTATATGCTCCGTTTTTCATCAGCAGAACCTTCAGAACCTGCTGATGCCCCCCCCTGTACCACCAAAGCCTGAAATGCCAAAGGAAGAAAGTGGGGTTAAACGTTAATTTTTCAGTATTTTAGGTGCAATCTCTCTGTTGAGGTTTTGCTTTCAATCTCTTTGGTCTTTCGAAAACTGTCTTTGTGTGTCTCAGACGTAGAGGAGACAGTGGATGAGGAGGCCGATAAGGCAAAGAGGAGGAAGGAGTATGTACGCACCTACATATCGCCATGGGAACGTGCCATGAGGAACAATGAGGAGCTGACTGCCACCATGAAGGCCTGCATGCCGGGACCCATCCAATTCCACCCAGATCTGCCTCAGTATAAGAGCTTCAACAGGTATACAAATGAATAGGATCAGAATCGAACTATTGTGTTTAAAGTTTAAAGTTCATGTGAGAAAAGCTGTAATATTCTTGAAAGCAATTATTATGCTGTCAAAACAAGCATAGTGTTACCAGTGTAAACACTCATTTACAGTTCCTGTTCCAGTTGCACTTTCATTGCAAGAAATTTACATCTCAATGAATTATTAACTTTCTTTTGAGGGTTGTAAACCTGCCAGAGAGCATATTGTCCTTTCATTGCAAATTTAAGTGTGTGTGTTTGTAGTCATGACATGTATTCTTGCATGAGAATGAGAGGACTGATGGTATAAACTATCCTTACTTCTCCCTATACTACTAAATCATTATTGTGTAACGTGTGCGTCACTGTCAGGTAGGAACGTGGGCAGACATTTAAAATATATATAATCACATAAACTGCGTATGATGTTATACAAACTAGTTCACTTTAAGCACATTGAAACCATTTAGTGCTGAAAATACATAAAGTTGAAGGAGCTAGAACAGATTGTTTCTTCAGTAATCAATTTCAGTCCAGCAGAAGCAAAGACAAATCCAACTTTTAGGTGCTACTATGGATCAGTCTCCAACAATTCTGAATTCTCTGCGTTTTCCAGTGTCTTTGTAGCATGAACTTAGCATGAAAAACAAAATATTCCCATGTTAGAGCACAATGAAAGTTATATGGTAAAACAGTGATCTTCGGTGTCCTGTGAAAACACATTTTGGGAAAGCCTTTTTTCCCCACCAAAAACAGCTGAGATGTAGTTCAGAATTATGTTTTTATGTTTAGCGCTGGACGTTTTTGGACACTGACACAGTTTTGTTATTTAATTTTGTTATATCTATTGAATATGAGCTTACAGTGAAGGCATAGAGTATTTATCTGAGGGTATTCAAATCTAAATAGAAGAAAGGTTGTAGGAATCACAGCTCACTGGGAAAATTTAGTTAAAACCTGTCTACGATCCTGTTAACAAACAGACCAACTGTCATCAAACTGCCTCCGCCTGCTTTACTGATCATGCTATTATTATATGCCGTTATAAGATGTTCCATTCCGGTACAGGTTGATTTCATCTCAAAAGAATGTTGTTTCAATGCGGGATCTGCCTTCTTAGAGATTTTTTTTTGGCGAAGTCTGATCTGGCCTTTCCATTCTTAAGGGCTTATTTTTTTGCTTGTCATGGTTGTGGTGAACCCTCTTTATTCAATCTTTATAGTCAACTGATACACAAGACCATCATTTAAAGTCATTTTTGTAGACATCTAAGTATTTCTTTTCTTTTTTTTTCTTTTTGCTTGGTTCCAGACCCCAGAAGCATTCCACACCACAGAGTTTCTGGAAACTGAGTTCAACAGGTTGACATATCTGTCTGATATCATTCTTCTAATGTTGGTCTAATTTTCCAGAATGTACCAAGCTACTAATTTGGTCATTATTCTTCTTGCTCGTGCTGTCTTTCTTATGGATTTGTTTTGTTTTTGAAGCCAAAGGGATGACATGTTTCATGCTGAATTGAGAGCTGTAAAAACAACTGTGCCATTTTAGAAATATTTCCTGGCCTAACATTATGTGGAGTTATGACAGCAGCATCAGTCTCAGCCTCACATAAACTCTCACAGAACCTGCATCACTATGACAACCACAAGATTGCTGTTTATCAGCAGTGAAAAGCAACTTCCTACCCAGCTGTGTTTCCATGGCTTTTAATTAGTACTAACTCTGTAAAAACTTGCTTTTGCTGAGAGACTTTTACATTTAACCCTGATTCAAACAGGTTGGGAAGCAGTGTGAAATGTCAATAAAACTGGTTTCATAAACCAATTTTGTTTTCACAACGGAACATAGCAAACATGTCAAATGTTGAAAATGAGAGACTTTATAGCAACATGTCTCAACTAAGTTGAGACAGGGCCATGTTTACCACTGTATACCATCCCCTTTTCTTTCAACATCAGTCTGTAAACATCTGGGAACTGAGGAGACCAGCTGCTAGACCTTCGATTGAGGAATGTTGTCCCATTCTTATCTTATAAAGGATTCTAGCTGCTACACAGTCTTAGGTCTTTTTCATGATGTTTTCAGTTGCTGAAAAGTCTGGACTGCAGGCAGGTCAGTCCAGCACCTGGACTCTTCTACTACGAAGCCATGCTGTTGAAATAGATGCAGTATGTAGTTTAGCATTGTCTTGCTGAAATATACAAGGCTTCATCTGAAAAGACATCATCTGGATAAGAGCATGTACTCCTCTAAAACTTGTATATACCTTTCAGCGTTGATGGTGCTGTTCCAGATGTGCAAAATAACGTTTCAGTGAGAAAGACTTTCCATAACATTCAAATAACATCCCTAACATTTAGATACAGTGTATACTAGCTCTTCAACCTACCACAACAACATCTTTTTTTTTTTTTTTTTTACCTCAAAAGCAAATATTTTAACTGTGAATCTCCATTCGTGATATTACTGTGACATTTCTTAATATATATAAATGTTTACTGTAGTCAAGAAGCTTTGAAGTATTTCCCTTCACTATGTGGCTATTAGGTGTCTGTGACCATTTTAAATCTCTCTCAGTTGTTATTTTTGTTCAATTAGCATCTTATTCTATGACTCCTCATCTTTCTGTTTCATCCTCTTTCTTCCCCAGGACGGCGCTGCCATTTGGTGGCTTCGTAAAGGCATCCAAAATGCTGACCTTCGAGCTCCCACAGCTCAATGCTGCCAGTGAGGAGCCGGAGCCTCTTCCCACCCTGCAGGCTGACATCCGCTCACGGCCCTCCTTCAACCGCACGCCCATTGGCTGGATCTGCAGTGAGGACAACTCACACATTCACATGGACCTGGACGCCCCCTTCGATGGAGAGACAGATGACCTGTGAACACGCATGCAGACACGAGCATATTTACAGTGCATGTAGTCGGAAACACACACATCAAGCGATGCACTGGACCTCATGAACACCCAGATTCTGATTTACATCATCGATACAAACTGACAACATGAGCTCTGTTAGACCAGCAGAAGCACATTTGAACACACAAGGAAACCTACTTTAATTGAATGGAAACATACATCTTAAAAAAAAATGACTAAACAGAAAAGGAAAGTATCTACCCCCATCTCCTGTGTGATTTCTTACCCCTCAACTATTTATGAGTCTTACTCTGATTTTGCATACTGTGAGCTGTATGAGCTGTGGATAGCAATAGATAAGCACTCTGCACTCTTAAAACAATGTAAATATGCAATAAACCTCCCCTTTACAGAATGTCTGGTGACTTTTTATTCACCAAGTCTGTGGGACTTCTTTTATCCATTTAATCAGAAGTAACAAATACTGCTTAATGCGAAGAGACCCCTGCCATCTGCAGACTGTATGCTGATAAAAAAAGGATTATTAGGACAACCTTTCTCATCTTGGATAATTTGTTTCACATTGACTTTATATTCATCATTTGACTAGACATTCCAGGTCACAAGGTCACAATCCAAGTTCAAGCTTCTTTCACTCTTCACGCAGACTGTTAACCTGCATGGAACCACAGTCCGCTTAAAAGTGGTTGGATTAAAGCAATACTATGTCACATTTCTACCTTAAAATAACAGCTTGAAAAAAATTGTGCGGCTGGAATGAGTTTTAATATTACGATCGGCCTGTCTCCTATGCCCTTCGGGGGTCTGAGTTGGAATAACTGCGCTATGTAACTTTGCTGGAGCGGCCCGGTGGCGGCCCGGGAGCTGAGCGGAAGTACTTTGACTTGCTTTCTGGCACACCTACCGCAAAAACAAATAGACCCCTCTCACTCTCCCAGGTACATTTGATTACTCTTACCTTCTCGGTCGACATAGCTTGCACCTTATGACTCCTCGCCGGTTCGTCAACAAACGTGAAACGTGAAAGCAAAAGGGTGTTGTATTTACGACAGTGTAACCGTACATTACCTCCAAGCCTGTAGGGGGAGCTCCATACTGGGCTTTTTGAGAAGTTACATTGTATTGCTTTAAGCGGGTATAGAAAATTGATGGATGAACAGACAATTTAGGGGCTAAAATACATTCTTTTTTTACAAGCGACCATAACCTTCATGGAGGGCATTTTACTGGTTGACTCGGTTACATAACACAAACGTAAACATAACACATTACAACAAATCTTTGTCACTTCCTGGTTGGCTTTAAACAGTGACATCTCTTGGTTAGGGTCAGAAATTGAAAGTACCTGAACAGGGATAGAAAGAATCCTGCAGTTGTGCTTTTTACCATCAGAGGTCACTTATTCTTTGAACGTAATTATTGGTGGTATCTGCCCACATGAACAATGCCACATGCGTATGTTTTGGGGAGCAAAAAAGTCTCTAATTGTAAATGGATATCTGTGAGTCAATGCAGTTGATCTCTTTCCTCATGAAAGGTTATACTTCTACACACCACTAAAATAGTAACAACTCCCTTATTTACTAATTACTAGCAGTTACGAAGTAGTCCTGCAATAATTTCTTTGTTATCAAGTAGTTATTAGTTGTTCTTTTTGAGTCCCCTTAAGTTAAGTGGAGTGTCACACTGTGTAGTATAAGACTAACAGAAGAATTATTTATAGTGAATCATCAGTTAATAATTCATCCATGGTTTGTTAAGGTATTTGTCATTAGATCATGGCTTGTAATCAATTAATGCATTATTCATTCCTCACTCAGTTATCATTTAACTGAGCATTAACTAATAATTTAATGACCCTTAGCGAATTAATCAAATCTGATCAGAAGTTCATCAGTTGGTAAAAGTTTTTTGTTAGCCTCTCATTTGTCCCCTTTGGGTTCCCATCCAACACAAGTGGTGGGTGAGCGCACTCTGACCCTAAACGTCGTTGTGCCAGCCCTGCACTGACCAAACCACCAAACAGCACCAAAGGTACAAACTTTGAATGCAAACGCATGCTCTGGAAAGTGCTGACCCATTGAAAAGGAATCTCTTGCGCACCTTTGCTGCCAAACTAAATGGTGACACCGCAACCTCTCACCTGCTCTATGAATAGTCTGACTGTAAACTGGCGCTGGCAGGTCTCCAGTTACAGAAATGAAGCAGATGTCCTCTGCACGCTGCTGCCAGCAGGTTACATCTGAGTGCAGAGAGGACATGCGGAGAGAAACAGAAAAAAAAAAAAAGGTGAAGGATAGAGGTGCGTGTGTGCTCAAACAGGTGAGACCTCACGGGGATGACATCATCACCACTCTCGCGCTCAACTCGCCCGGCGCCCAGAAGGCGGCGGCATCGAGCAGGGCAAACCACCTTATGTGCCCCGCCACGTCACATACTCTAGCTGAAAACTGATGGCACGGTATCGCGAGAGCGGCGTACCTCGACCGCAGCGCTGGATGGCGCTGGTGGGGGCTGTATGCGCCCACGGCTCGCCCTCTCTACTGTGTAATCACACGGGAGGACACACGATCGGACGGAGACTGGCGGCGACAGAAGCCGGGGTGAGTAAAAAAACCCGCACACTGCGCACAGCACGGGCTTCATCACAGCTGGAAAGACCGGGGGGGACTCTCATGCAACCACACCGGACAGAGTAGGTGCGTGTCACTTTATATCTCTGTGTGTATAAGGTTGTGAGGGGGGCAGTCAGCGTGGAGACCAGATGTGATCCTCTCCAGATGTGTTCATGTGACAGTCTCAGCGGACAGCTGTCTTTTTCTTCTCCATCATCATTCTCATCAGCAGCAGAGTCAGCTGCTGCTCCCTCTGTCACTCTATCTGATTAGTTTGATCATTTGATCAGGGGTCAGTAAGTCCCTCGTGTTTTAGGTGTCCCTCTCCATATATGTCCCGGGTGCACCAGTGTCCAGGCTCATCTTTCACAGTTACAGGTGTTTCTGTTCAGGTCGTCCGGCCACACAAACACTCCTTGCGCGTGGCTCCTGGTCCCGCACCGCGTGTTTTGCTTTGGCAGTGTTTGGTGTGGACTGTGCGGACTTGTTGATGGATGACAGAGAGACCGCAGCCTCTAGCCGAGGCGGATTCACGCTCCGCTGTCATCGCTCCCGGGGGCCTGGAGTGATTTAATGTTGCGGCTTCGATCCGCGTGATTGATGACTTTGGCCCGCATCACCGCCGAGCCTAGAGCACCGTCACATTATAGAGATGGTGACACAGCCTTCTGCCTCGCGCGCGCACACACGTGAGTACTTAAAAAAAAAAAAAAAAAAAAAAAAAAAAAAAAAAAAAGAGGGGGCGACCATACTGGTCATCCCCTCATTGGCTTATAGTCGACATCATTACGCAGGAGCACACACATTTCCCTGTCTTTTTGTGAAGATTTCTCTTACAACCAAAGAGTCTAAAGGCTAAAATTTAACATGCAGGGAGCTGGATTTTTTTTTATCTCCACATGGGACAAACAATGTGGCTGATTAAAACCGAGAGATGTCCCCAAAACATGAGGAATAGCTTCGCCACATCAGCACACTTTGGCCTTCCAAACTGAGCTTAAATGTCTCTTTTTTTTTAAATGTCGGACCTCTCATCAGTTATCGTTTTTAAAGATGAAACACAATCAGTCAACATATTTAGTTGGAATATTAAGGTAAACATTTGTCTGGGTCACTCACCCTGTTTTACTTTGAAACACCAGCTCATGTCCTTATGATCAGTTAAACACTTATTCTCTCCATGATTTACAAGCATTGCTGTAGCTTTAATGACACACGACGAGGATCGGTCCAGGCTTTTATATCTACATGGACTGTAGTGGAAGATTACTTTCACAAGTTTGTCCTGATAGCTGCAGTTGAGTTGAAACATACCCAGAAGGCCTGATCAGTTTTACTCAAGCTTGTGTTGTTGCTATATGGTGGACAAATTGACGTGTCATAAGCATCATTAGAGATGAGGTTGAGAGTGCTCAGCATTTAACTTTTGGTCCTGACTTTGTTTTTTCAGTCTTTTTAGCTTGAGTTGTTGGAAATCATATCTCTGAAATATGAACAATTATTTGTTATTTTCAGACCAACAATCATGTTGTCAAGGTTATTAAATTCTCCTAAATTCACTAATTGGTTTGAATCCTCTGAGTATTTCTCTCCGAACAGGGCTGGTCATGTGTGACTGATCCCGATTTGTGTCTCCAGGGTGTTTGTTGACATTAAAGTTAAAGTGTTTCAGCCTCTGTGGCTGGAGTCGGGGCCACATATATGGGATTATGAGAGGGTTCAGGTATAAGGAAGAGGGGATTAAACAGAGGATGAAAGGGAGGAAAATAAAGAGAAGTTCATGTGACGTGCCTCTTGTGACCTTTACCGTCCACTGGTGTGCTGGATGGTTAAGAGTTCCTTTTTCCAAATCCCCTCCTCTTTATTCAGTCCTAGCCTTCCTCCTCTTTCCTTTCTTTACTCTGAAACTTCCCAGCACTGTTTTCGTCGTGGATCTTCTGTCATTATCTTGATTCTTTTCCCTGTCTTTTCCTTTCCTTTCCTTTCCTTTCCTTTTTTTCTGGTTCCCTTTTTTCTTTCCCTTTCTATCCTTTTCTCTTTTGTAACAATTCCTCTCTCTTTCTTCCTTTCCCTCTTATCTCATCCCTGCTCTTTCCTGTCCTTTGTTCTCCTCTTTTCTTGTTCCCCCTCTTCTCACTCTGTGCTGACCTAAACTGTGAAAACCTCACATGATTCCCAGCATGCATTGTAAATAAGGATGGTTATGTAATAGCCTAAATATTAAGCAAATTTTCACGCCTCTTTATATTTTCTCCTGATAGGATTAGGTGTGCATGTGTGTCAGGGCTATTATGGGTTGGATTTAGGTTATGGTGCACACATGAGTCTGTTTGTGCTTGTGCATGCCCATAAATGATGTTTGTGTTCTCAGATGTATACTTTAGTGTTACACAGACCGAGCAGGGAAATGACCTTGAAGCTTGCCTAAAAAGAAGAAAAAGAGATCCCTGTCTCTGTGATATGCTTGTCCATGTAGCTGCATGTGCACTTTTTGTATGTTCATACACATATATAACCTCTCTGTAGATTGTAAGTGGAAAAGCAGGGGAGAAAGAGAGGCTCAGAGGGGAGGATGAACTCTGGGCTCTCCCTATTGTCATCCAGGGCTATTTGAAGTTACACATAACCCAGTTACAGGGAAACCACTGAGTGTGAGTGTATGTGAGCACATGCATGTGGAGTTTTACAAAAACTGAAAGAAAAGAGACAGAGATGAATGGGGGAAAAGGTGGAGAGAGTGAATGAGAATGGAAAATAGAGGTCAGTGGAAGAGTTGGAGACAGAGGGAAGGAATGAAGTGAATGGGAGGGAGAGGAGAAAGCGCAGCCAACAGTAAAAGAGAAGGAGCAAGAGATTTCTGAAAGATCACAGCTTCTTTTTTTTTTTTTTTTTACAGAGACATATGAATATACTTCTCGCCTTTATGTTTGCTTGAAAGAGAGGGAGACAGCATGAGAGACAGGCTATTGTCCTCAGGGACAGTATCAGCTCTTTGTTCGGCTTGCTTGACACCGGCGTCACCATCACCAAGCCACACTAACCCACAGCAGGAAGAGAGAAAGACAGTGACAAATAAATGCCCAAAAGGTGTCAAATAATGGCACATTATTTTCATCCAACACTGAGGTCAGTTTTTGAATAGAGGAACACTGTGAATTCTTCACAGCTGAGGGAAATAAAGAGGATCATAAACTAGGAAACAAATGAGGCTAATGAGAAATGGGCAAGATGCTGATGCTCTGAATTACTGTGGAGACTTTGAACATTCAGGATCTGATGATGAAAACAAATAAATATGTGAACTTTGACTGAGGCCCCATTCTACATGGTGGGTCTGTTTTTGTGTACTTTTTGGCACCTTGGTAACTTTGACGGGAACCTTTTGATGCGATAACATCTGATAATCTGAGGTTAGTCCACTTAATGGCTATTTCACACAGTTTTCTTTGTTTGAAGAGGACCATATGACTCCAACACAACATCTGTATTATCTTCTGCGGGACCTTGCGTTGAGGTTTTTTTGTGTTCTAAAAAATAAATGCAGATTAGTATGGAACAAACCAAACTGCATGCAATCGTGACATGAACACCATCCAGCACCTTTGAGATGGCTGTCAGCCAGGCCTTGTCACTCAACAGTGGCTGAGCTCTTGTTGGAGAGTCGGAGCAAATCCCTGCAGCCAGGTTCCAAAATCTGGAAGGCCCGTTAGCTCTAACAGCAGTGCATCTTGCACATGTTTTTTGAATAAACAACATTGGGTGTAACGTGCAGATGTTCACATACTTTTGGCCAAGTTGTTTCATAATTCTCTGCACCAAACCAGTTTATTTCTTAAGGTAGCTTTGTCTGTCTTTTTCAGTCTTTCATCAAAACCATAAAAGTCGCTGAAAATATATCTTTGAAAACCTCTTTCAGTATAAAAACTTTACACCACTCCTACAGTTTTGACATGTATAGGGGATAGAGGGAAAACTGGAAACCTTTTGGAAAGATGTTTGCTCTCTTTATGTCTTTCCCTGATTTCTCAGACAAATCCCACATCACTGTCACAACCAATCCTTTGCTTCTTGCTTTTACACTGGAAGCACATCCCCAACACACTTGAATAGTCATGTGATACATGATGTCCAAGTATAGATGAAGAAATGCCAAAATGTTTGTCTGAACAAAGACTGTTTGCCTGTCTACCTGAGGAGAAAAGCCTAATAAATGGTTTGATTTCTGACACAGCCTGTTGATGGACTGGCGACCTGTGCACGGTGTACCCAGCCTCTCGCCCTATGACAGCTGGGATAGGCTTCAGCTAACAACCCCCCCACTCCCGCGAACCTGAGTTGGATTAAGCTGGTATAGAAACTCGATGGATGGATGGGTGGATTTCTGACATATTTGTTTTTATTAAATAGCTTTACTGTAATAAACAGCCATGTGCGTGTGTTGGCTACCTGAATTAGTCATGTTAAGCTGAAATCATGTGACTGATCATAGCTGGGATAAAAAAAACAAATCACCTGAAATGTGGATTTTTATTAAATGTTATTATACCCCAGTGCAGACCACAGCTGTAGAGAGGTTTCATCCATGCGCCACACATGCTGCCACTGTTGAATGTTGATTTGATGGAGAAGCAGCATGACAGGCGAATGTGGGGGAATGTTTTTTTTTTCTGTTTTTTTGCAGAATGTTAACATGAATCATTGTGATGTGGATCAAAGAACAGGAATCACAGTGCACCAGGGACCAAACAAGCATCTGAGCCATCCTCCAGAATCTGCCCTGAGATAAACCTCCAAAGACATCACGCATGTCACTCTATAAGCTCAGAAAAAGCTGAAAAAATGAAAGGAAAGTAAGAAAAAGGGAAAAGTGCTCAGTGCGATTATTAGGTAATATAAAAGCATTACATACAATATAGTTTTTGCTGCGTTAGTAATTATCAGAAAAATAATGTAGTAACATCAATATTGAGATGATAGCAGAACCATAAAAAACAGCTGTCTGTTTTCAGTGCTCCCAGTTGAGCCCTCATCTGCTTCTATCGATCCATAAGTAATTATCTGCTGTCACATGGATGCACACATCCATTGTATATGGAAAAAAAAGAGCATTTCAAATCTCTTTAGAATTTGACTCCATTACACCTGTTCATGAATGCTTTCTCAAGTAGTTTTAGGGTCGATTTTCCAAAAGCATTTGATAACCTATACTGTACTGTTGCGCACCTATATCTCACTTATTTCCACTCACTTGTGAGAGCAAAGAAAAGAAAGACATTTTTACAAAATGAACGTGGTCTAATGGCACCGCAATGTGTCGCTTGTGTTCTCAATATTTGATTTAGGGCAGCATAGTAGATAAGAGGATTTGTGGGGCACTATTTTCAGTGGCCGATTGATATATTTTCTGTTCTAGTTAGTAATTTAAGTAGGAGGATGGTGCATGTGAGATGGAGTCACAGTATAATGTATTGTTCACCATGATGTGTTTGCACTATATACTGTACATTCTAAAATTCAGAATCATTGGACAATATTGGGATCATTTTGAGATGTGCAGAAGTAGCACTAAATAGCACCGTCCTGTGGTGTAGTGTGTTTGCTCTGCCTCTTAATGTAATATGGAAACAAGAAACGGAAGAAATGAAAAGAACTCATATCTACACTAAAACCCGATTCTTCATAGCATATTAAGGAATTGAGTCATCACCCAAACCTTCACAGCAAAACGTTTCTGTTTTTCAGATCTTATAAAGTGCTGCACAAGTTGTAATGCTATTTCATACATTTGATTTACTTTACAGTTCATTCTGACCAGTTTTGAAAGCTTAAATACCTTTAAAACCAGAGTAGAATTTAAAATGTTCTGGGTCCAAAAGGGCTGTTTTACTGAAGTTATCAGAAAGCATATCCTCCTTAACTTAGAAATAAATTATACATTTGATTCTGCAAGGTAACAGACGCCCATCTTTGATACTTTTCCTCCATGGGTTACACAGTGGACATGACATTATCTGTAGCTGTCACAAACTGGAAAAAGTCTCATTAGTCCCATGCAGGCGTCAGTTTTTTCATCAGGTCTTTTAATTGAGGAACCGTGTCGATTTTTATCTTCAAACTAATTCTGACCAATGTCAGAATGTCAGAAGTCAAAAGCTCAATTTAATTAAATCTATTTCAGTTCGATTCATGATGCACTGCTTTCCATTAATGTGTTGACTAGTGAGCAAGTTGGTGTCATGTGTGAATTACTCCCCAATGCTTTTCTGTAACATTTTGTGATGCAGTCTGAATAGATCGGACCTGCTGCAGTCACATTAATGGACAGAAACCCACAGCAGTGGCAGGTTAATGTGACACATAATAAGCTGTTAGGAGGAATCCAACAGATCCTGTTATGAGATGAATAAATAAATAACTACACTGTCCAATGTTGCCCCCTCCTTGGCTTCAAGCACTGTGATTGAACTGCTTTTGCTCTCTGTTTGACTGTATATTTTCAACTGCGTCCATTTTGTTCAACTCAATGCTGCGTGTCTTTTTTTTTTTTAGCTCAATATGAATTGTCATTGCAAAACAATGTGTTGTTATGAGAAAACTGTAACCCTAGTAGGACTTGCAGAGTTTAGTGCTGTGCTGCAGCTTCTCCTCTGACAAACAGCAGTGACTGTGCAGAGACAGTGTCCTCAGGTGAGGTTAACCTCGTGCTTTTTCTTGAGTTTAACAGCTACACTGTTACTGTCATGCTCTTAAACACTCATGAGTGTAACACTGACTTTTAATAATCATGGAAAAAAGTTATATCTTTGGCTTCTATGTTTTACATAGCCGCTGTGTGTTTGGCATGCTACAGTAAAGTGTTATGTGACTCTTTAAAGACTTTTACCTTGTATACCTCACTGCACGAAGGGTGAGGAACATTAACAGAAAAGTGACCGCTGTCTAAGTGACTGAATGCCATTGGTTTAACAGACCAAAGCCATTAATGTTATGTAGCTCATGTGTGCTATTGAATATCAAATCATTGCACAAGTTCTTTCAGGGCGCTTTACCATGACCTCATAACCTTACGGTGTTACAGAGAGAAATCCAACGTTTAGCAAGCTCAAAGTCAGCCTGGACTGACTTCCTCAGGTTAAACCATGAGGTCATGCAGACTACACACACAGACAGGCACCCATTGTGGTTGTGCATCTAGTGTCCTCACCTCAACATCAGACAGGGAAAATCTCCTCAGTGTGTGGTCGCTGTCAGGGCTGCATCTACAAAACCTGATTTCCGTATGCCTTCTAGTGCAGGGTCAGGGAATTTGATTGACTTGTGCCTTGACTCACTCTGGCTTCCAGGAAGTCTCCACCATCAATACACATCATCATCACTCGCCGGCTCAGTGTGTGAAAGAGAGTGTGTGTGTGTGTGTGTGTTGTGTTTGCTCTCTCAACCAGTGCAGCACAGTGTGTCTTTCTATTAAATCACATGGTTCGGCTTTTCCCCCGCATGCCTGCTGCTTGGCCTATTTCCATGGTAACTATCCGAAGATGTGGGGACACACATACAAACACATGTGCATACACGCACATGCACACAGAGTCCACATAAACAGCACTTGACGAGGGCTTGCCACAGCGATTTCAGCTGTGTGTGGCTGTAGGGTGCAGTCAGAGAGAGGATGTGTGATCACACACTCCACACGGGCTCAGCGGGATACACACACACACACACACACACACATACGCACACTGTATGCTGAGACAGAAGCTCAGGATGCTGCTCCGTAGAGGAAAAATGGCACACAGTGGCATGCCAGGCAAATCCCTTTATAAATCCTCTGCCAATTTGGATTTGTTTGTTAATGGATGATAGATAGATAGATAGATAGATAGATAGATAGATAGATAGATAGATAGATAGATAGATAGATAGATAGATAGATAGATAGATAGATAGATAGATCCCCCTATACTTACATTACGTAACCTCATCATCCCATCTCCCCTATCCCATGTGGCCATCACCATAGCGACAGCCCACGCTTCTTACCTGCTCGCTGCAGCATCCCTGCGCCCTCTGGCCTTTCGCCAAGGGGGTGCTGTGGCATTAACGCAGCCTGGCTATCGGGTGAGGGAGCTTTGCCAAAAGTGGGGAAGCTATAGGGGAAGGGAACAAGGAAGGGAGGGTGGAGGGGGCACTGCGGATCTATTAGCTGCTGCCCTGTGGTGTTATGTAACTTCATGTACACACACACCCTCACACACATGGTGACAGGGTGACAAATACATGTAGATTGCCTTTTTTAAATCATCACACACTTGCTTAGAAGCTATGTATGTATAGCAATGCTTGAGCATAGTAATGTCCTTGAGTACAGATTATGAAATGACATAACAGATTTCTCTAAATGGTTCCTGTGTCATATCACTGATGAAATGTTGCCCTCGTTGATATTGCACTTATGTGATGATTTACAATATTTGTGGCGCTAAAGCTACAGTACCTTATAGAATTTCTTAAAGCTTTAGCAGTTGATTTTAGACCACAGGATGGCAGCAAATAATCCAAGCATCTATCAGTGGCGGGGTAATAACAGGAGAAATGTACTTTTCTGATCAGACGTTATGCTGTTAAGCAAATAATTAAACCAGTGTATATATAACCATACGTTAGCACCACTGAATGGATTTGTATCATAGTGATTCAGACTCGGGTTGAGATAATATCACCGATGAATGTCAGTTTGACTACCTGAAGATGAAGCAATTCACATTTTAAAGTTCTGTAAAAGCAGCTTCCTAGACAGCAATCAGCTCAATACACCAAGAAATCATTATTATTTACTAGTTTTCTTAAAGGTGGAGAAGCAGCTTTCTGTTGTATATAGAGTATCCTCTCCATTTACTTAAAAGAATGATCTGATATTTCTTTGCAGTTTGAGAAAATACATCTTAAAATCTCTGACAGTTATATGGCAATAATGTAAATTTTCTTCAAGCGACAAAACAACCCATCACAGGAGGGCATAATTCCTGTAGAGCCAGTCTATTACCAACCACGTCACTGGCTTAAAAAGGTGTCATGGCTAATATGTTAGCAAACTGAAACACTTAGCGGAGTAGTGGACCTACAGCTGAATTCAAGCCATTCATTTGTTTAATGGCAAAAACTGACATTCGTGCTTTTTTTTCTTTATCTTATTTCTTGTTCGCTTGTAAATTCTGACAAAGCACGTGAGGCTCTGAAGCTGCAAAATATTCAACTACTACAAGTAGGGTTAGCAAGTAGCCAGTTAGCAACTGGTTGTTCTGACCTGTCTGACCAGGCCAATGCTTGGACCTAACAATTTGAATTAATGTATTCAGTATACAGTACATCATAGGATACACTTTGCTGTAGTGTTTTAAAGTCCTAATAATATGAAATAAAATTTTATATGGTTTGTATTATAATTTTTAGATGATATCAACAATATATTCTCTATACATTTTTCCCAACAAAGACAGGGAGTTATTTAATTGGTATTTTTCATTATATTTGAAAGTTTGTCATTTCCTAATGAAAAAATTATACAACCCCAACAGAATGCAATTTGCAGTTCTCATAAACCAATATTTTATTCAGAACAGAACATGGAAACCCTATAAAATGTTAAGTCCGGATGAAGTGGCATCCATAATTCTCAAGAATTGAAAATTGCCATTCGTTCAACCACATAACAGTTTTCCACTTTGCCCCAATCCATTTTATATGAGCTTTGGTCGAGGGAAGATGGCAGTGCTTCTGATTCATGTTCACATATGGCTTCTTATTTGCATGACAGAGCTTTAACCTGCATTTACAGTGAATTATGTTGACAGACAGGGATTTCTGGAAGTATTCTTGAGCCTATACAGTGATTTCCATGACACCCTTTGTTGCCCCTGTCCCAACTTGTTTAGACATGTTGCTGCCATCAAATTTAAGATTAGCTAATATCTTTCATGAAAAAGTAAAGTTTTCTATGCTTTGTTGTGAATAAAGTATTGTTTATGAGATTTTAAAGTCATTGCATTTAGTTTTTATTGGAATTTTACACTGCGTCATAACGTTTTTAGTAATTCCAAATCAACTTCTCTTATGCTGTAGTTATATCAAAGGTTATTCATTTAACTCCAAAACACATTAAATTTGTTGCTTTTTAGTACAGATGATAGTTTGAACTTGCTAAATGTGGTGGTTGCTAGATGTTCTTAATGCTAACGGGTTCGCCTTTGTGTCTTTCAGACAAAGTGAAAGAGGAGAAGAAGAAAGCACCGGAGTCCCCACATGGGAGCAGCAGTACTGTCTAATCCACTTCTATCTGACAGAATCAGCAAAAATACGCTTTGGAAACACTCTCATGACTTCAAACACAGACTTTTAAGTCCACGGAGCTAAAAACAGAAAAACAGAAAGCCAACTGGCTCTTACAAGTGAACAGATTTTAAAGTAAAAACACGGCAGAAGAGGGGGAGGGTTGTATGGGCACCAAATCTCCAACTAAGACACGCCGCATCTCCTCAGACCACAACTGCCTCCTCCCTCCTCTTCATCCTTCCATTTCCTCCTCCTCAACTCTTTTCTCATCCTCCCTCTTTCTCGCCCATGGGAGTGACATAGAGGCAGTCACTTGGTCTTCTGCCCCGCCCCTTCTCCGCCTTGCCGTGGAAACGGGAGCGTCCAGGTAGTGATGTCGTGGAAGAGGAACTACTTTGCATCGGGTGGCGGAGCGGCTGGCGTGGTGCAGGGGCTGGTGACCCCAAGAACCATGACCTCTATCGCACCGAGCAAAGGTTTGAGCAACGAACCGGGACAGAACAGCTGCTTCCTCAACAGTGCTCTGCAGGTCAGTTGGATAGACTCACAAATACAGGGCAGACAGAAAACATTAGGAAATGAATAGGATTTTTCTTGACCAGCCAAGTTAGTCACCTGATCTCAATCCACTGCTTGGGTCAGTTATTTTTAGTTGGGTGCAGTTAGACACCAATTTCTGCAAGAAGATGAAAAATTGGATCATAATGTGGTTTAAAGTCTCTGTTTGGATACCTTTAGAACAGAAGCAGCAAAAAGAGCATAATTAGTGTTGTCTCCTGTTTGTCGGCCCTCAGTCAAAAATCTTTAAAATATGACTTCTTTACGTTTCATCTAACTTTTTAATAAAAATAGAGCTTATATATATATATATACATATATATATATAAAGAATCACTGAGTGGGTAGTAACATATTTATTCTCACTAGAAATACAAAAAATACAGGTTATTACAGACGGAAATGTGCAATTTAAAGTTCTGCAACTGAGTTTTCTGTGACAAACTTCATACTTAGAAATTAAGTTTCATCTTTACAATGTAGAATTCTTTGGTATTATTACCAAAAATAGCTAGATTCATTGTGTATTGTCTATATTTGATTGATTTGCATACGCAAACACACAATAGCCCTTACCATCCATGCCTCACTCTGCAGTAAATTGCAATCAAGACATCACAGGAGTGAGATTAGCACCATATTAATGGGTGTTTGCGGGTTTTGGTGAGTTTTGGCATGAGTGCTTGTCTGACCTCTGTGTGGACTTCCAGTGTGTTTGGGAAGATGCCTACACTGCGCTGCTACTGCTGCATCTCCTTTTCCTCTTCACACACACGCACTCACAAAGACTCTCCTCCCTCCTCCCAAGACATCCAGTTGGCACACACCACACACACACACACACACACACACACACACACCACACACACACACACACACACACACATAAATGCCTCTTGACTACTTCACTTGAAAGAGGGAGAGGGGAGGAAGGGAGAGAGGTTAGAGTAAGCTGGAAAGGGAGGGGGTGTTTGGGCAGAGGCTTAGGGAGAGTCGAGGAGAACAGAAGTATAGATGCAAAGAGGAAAAGTTGCAGAGGGAGGAGAAGAAAAGAAACAGGGATGAGGAGTATACAGTATGAAAAATCCGAGGAGAAGACTCAAGGAGATACTGCGAGGAGAAAGAGAGGAATTAAAGAGTCCAGTAAGGTAAGGGAATTAATCGAGTGTTTGTGAAAAGAGAAAGAGGAGAGATAGAGGGTAGACGAGGGGAGGAAAAAGTAGAGAGAATGAAAAGACAAAGTGAAGGACATGAAGTTTTCTTGTAAGATGAAGAATCTGCCTCAACAAAGGTATACGAAGCAGCTCCAGTGGTGAAAGAAGTGGGCCACCTCAAGGACACATGTACACAGTCATGCACACACAGACGGGACGGGTGTTTAGCAGGACACAGATAAGCGAGGATAAACTGAGAGAAAAAACTGAGCTGCTTTTGGCAGGACATTTCTGTGTGTGTGTGTTCATGTGTGCATGATGTATCTGCTCGTATTATCTGTGTGTGTTTGCGTTTGGGTTTGGCACGAGTGGTAAGGTTCCAAAGTTTAAAGCTTGGACAGACTTTATTTTGAGGATTTGGTTTGTTCATTTTTGCTTTAAAATTGAAAACATACACAAGCCACATGTTAAATTGTGTTAACACTCATTTTTTAAATGTGAAAATTGCTTGATTTGTCTGAGCAACAGTCATAAACTGAAATATGTTCCATTTATAAAGTTTTCTTTGGCATCTCCCAACACAAAATATTTTGGTATTTGCCTTTATGAATCAGTTTATGATCATAAAAATGACGGCATTAACTCATAGCATAAAAGCTCTGCTCTGCTCACCACTCTATAACTAGCGAACAAATAGGTAGGTATAACACTCTCCTGCCCCTCAGTTATTACCCCCCTTTGGCCAGGAAGTTAACCCAGTGCTGCTGCAGTGGAGCTGCTGTGTGGCAGCAGCAGCATCAGCAGCAGCATCAGCATCAGCAGAGATGTTCGTTCTGTGAGAATTTGTGTAATAAGAGAGAGGAGAGGTGCTGTGAGGTAAAGTGTTTATACGCGCTCAGCAACTTTTCAAAACACAGGTAAAAATAAAATAGGCAACTGAGGTATAGAATAGACTGGCTTTGAGTTCACGCATCAGGCAGCAGCGTGTGTGTTTGTGGATGTTCGTGTCTGCGTCTTGTAGCAGTACGGTTAAGCAATATCTCAATCATTTTCCTTCTTTCATGAAAACTGATGATCAGAGACATCCGTGCTTCCTGTAGAGTTCTGCCATTAGAAGTTAAATGTAATTTAGATCATTAAAAGTTTAAAAACTGTATTGACGAACACATCTTCTCGTGATGTGCCTACACTGGCTTTTCAACAACTGTATTGATAAAGTCATGGGAGATATTCTTTTATTGATTCTGTGTTGGATTGTGAGAAGTAATTTATGCAAAGCTGCAGTCTCCTGCAGTGTGGATCAGTACTAGAGAGTGTAAGTAAATTTCCACTATGTGACAAAGCAAAACAGTTCAGAGTTACATTGGGTTAAACTTCTGTGGTTTATTTCAGGGCTAGTTACTGAGCACACATCCTATAATTATGTCCACTTTATGCTGTAGAGGGTTGGATCTGCCGACATTGAGAAAGACGCAGGGTTCAACATGAACAGTCAATCACAGCGCTCGCACAGAGACAGACTACCATGCAGGCTTACCCCTACCATTAAGAATTGATTGACGTGGACATATTTTGATCAGAACTCATTTTAGCAGGCTTCCAGTTATAGAGTGGCGCTGCATTGGAATCAACATCAATTTTCTGGCAAACTGTCTCATTCTGTGAAGTCTGCTTTATTGTGTCCATTAAGAGGCTTACATTAGAGCTTCCCAAAATGTTTAGTATTAAAGGGGAAAACTAACTGCAGAATCACCTTGTTTATGTTCTTTATGTCCGACCTTGTGCTGCAGTCTGGAGCTCACAGCTAATTTAGGATGAAAAGTATCACGAGAAAAGAAAACAAAAAGAAAATGTATTACAAAAGACTAAAAATCCATACAATTCTACGTAAATATGAGTAAAATGGTCTTGTAAAACTACTATGTTTTGATGAAAGAATTCAAGGTGAGAGATTAATTTGGAGGTCAGTTTATGATCAGATTTGAGAAGATCAAATGCAGGAAAGAGCAGGCAGGTTTGATTTGCCAAAATAGGAAATCGTGTGAAATGATCATGCTCTACTTATGGCTGAATTCCATTTAGATGTGCCAATTTGCCTGCTCACTGTCGTGGCTTACTGAGACTCGTAACGTGCATATCTTACCATGGCACAAGATCTCTGCAGTGAAAAGTGACAGAGAGAGATAACAGAGAACAAAATAAACTGAATAATAAAGGACCCTGCTGCTACAATGCCAACGGTAATGTGTGATAAACAAAAAACACAGAAATAGAGATGCTGTGGTAATAGGAGACCAGAACAGGAGGAAGTGGGGACATGGAGGGCAGGGATCACCTACTGAGAGCAGCGTGAGGCAGGTGGTGCCGAGTTATTCACATTATAAAGACCTGCTTAATGACTTCACTGAAGGGCTTGTTTGAATGTGATTGGTGGAAAAGTGGCATCAGTCGATTTGAAGCAGCTGTGTCTGTAATTCTCTTCATGACTGTTTACTGAAAAGATCGAAAATGTCTGTTTTCACTCCTTTAAAGTTTTGTGGTGGTGTTTGTTTATTTATTTTTTATTTTTTTAGTATTTTGTTTTGACCATTTATGTAAAAACATCAGTCACTAAATTATTCATAACTGATGTCTCTAGTTGTGTTTTACAGAGAAACCTACAGAACATTTCATCAGTAGTAATCTTTGAACAAAATTCTTTAACCTTTACATCCTCAGACCATGACTGAAATACAGCTTAAAATAGTCACACAAAGGAATAGAAATAAGTCAATTAGTCAGTAGAATTTTACTAAACATTTATTTAAACTGAGTGTTGTTGAGATCAACACCTTATTTTCTATAAAGGTTTGGAAAATAAGATACGCAGACATAACATGCACTAGATTATACAAAGAAGTTGTCATACACGTAGACCCACTAAAGCCGCTTTTCACAGTGTATGAAAAACCCACAAACATCTGGCTTTTGTTTTCATTTGAAAAAGGTTCGACCAGCATTTATTCCAGGGTCAGTGGAGGAGGTATAACTCACCACCAGCTGCATTCAGCATTAATGGAAATGTGACGACATGGTGACACGCTAAATCTTGTTGGAATTGAATTTTGTATATTTTTTCGTGACACCCCGCACAACTCTCAAAGTGTTTTCCATCCATGCAACCACGTCTTGTGGCAGTTGCAGATGGAGCACGAGTGGTTAGTCCTGTAAGTTAAAAAAGACATTTCTAGGTCATGGTGTGTTCTCCAGTGGTCTAAATCTAACCAAACGGAGTGAAAATGAGAGTGACTAGAAAGTGAAAACAAATGAATGGAAGTGTAAAACTAATGTAGTCTGAAAATTACTGGTCCCTACAGGAGAACCTCAGCATTAAACTGTCCATGTGATGCTTATATTTTATACGTTATTTTTATATTAGATTTTTCATGTCCATATAAAGTAAATAAATGAACAAAATTGAAAAATAAATACAAATTAGCGGATTTACTGAAACCTCCTTTTTGAGCAGTGCTGAAACCTCATTCAGTCGTCGTTGAGCTTAACAAGACGGAAGAATAAAATATCTAAAACAATAACCAACATGATAAGGTCACTGATCTAATGCTGCTTTCTAAATAGTGCATTGTGCATACTTTGTTTTACAGGCTACACAGAGCTTTGTCTGTCACACACAGCAATGTTCAGTAGCCACTGACTGCTCTCCTTCCTGAGCTACAGTAACCCAGGGCCAGAGCCAACGTGTGGACAGGGCCACCTACCCTCTTAGACCATCTTGGAAGTCTTGGTTTATCATTAAATCACTCAGACTTCATTTGTGTAACACTTGATACGAAGTGAATGTTACACAATTTGCTTTATAGATTGTAAAGCAAAAACAATAAAAAGAAGCATTAAAACCAATATTTCCAAACACTGTGCTCCACCCCCTCCAATCAATCTCCAAGCCCGAAGCAATAAATGTGGGCCGAATCAAAAACAAACAACGCAATACAGGGGACTAAAGAACTGAGTAAACACAATTTTATTATATTATTTAGTTCTCATAAATCTTGTATATTTGCTACGAGGAAACACCAGGGGCAGACAAAGCCATTCAAATATTGTTGAAGTCTAAAATGAAAAATGAACAGACCATAAACTAGCCAAATCACATCAAATAAAAAGAAAAACACATTTTATTTATGCGCTACATTAGGAAAGAAATGAATAGACAAACCACACAGTAAAACAAGTAAATGAAAATGAACATATAGAATGAATAGAATTAATTTGCAGACCAGCCAAAGAAATACAATAAAAATGAACCCATACACACGGAAGTCAAGCTAGCTAAGATTCACGAATCAAACAATGAATGAATAAAAAGAATTGAGCTAAGCAATTCTTACACTTAATTCTTTTATGTGGTCTAAATGGAAAATTTTCGTGATTTTTTTTTATCAGCAATTCAGAAAACTTAACATCAGAATCAACCAAGGGTTACACAAACGTGGAGTCCTTCTCCAGGGCAGTCATGCCTGCATATGTAAAGAATGATGATTAAAAAAAAACAAATCACCAACAGCTGTGGGCCAGAAAAACAATAATATGGTAGTTTTCTGAGCCACTTCGATGAGAGCGATGGTCTCAGCCTGGACACCCCATAAACATTTCCAGAATCTACCAGTGAAGCTGCTCCTCCATTTTCTAACCCTGAGTTTGTTCCAAAACAAAGAAAAGGCAAACGTGTGCTGCAAATGGGCATGGAGTCATTGGTCTTTTAATGGGACTAACCAATTACAAGAAAAGATTACCTATGCGAGTTTTGGTGTGACAATAAACCAAAACAAGAATAGATTAAGTTTGTAATGGATTTAAAGCTTGAGTTAGTAGAGCTTTAAAGGCAGGTTGTTGATATTGAACTAAAGTTTATACATGCAGATACAGTACCTGTCAAAAATCTGAACGCACCCACTCATTAAGAAAAGAATATGTAGGCGTGCTCAAACTTTTAGCCATCACTATATATGGTGTTAACCCACTTCTGGGCTGGAAGAGTCACCACATGAATACCTGAAAGAGAGAATGTATTTTATCTGCAGCTTATCATGTTGCATTGTCTCATGCAATCTGCGTAGTCTTTAGTTTACTGAGTGACGTAATTGCCGACTGATTTAAAGCAATGCTTTAATGGCTTATCTACTTGTTAAAGTGTAGCATTTTTTAAGAGAAGGGCTAAAGGAAGGACTTAGGGAAGGAATGAACCCTGCTTTGTTGTTCTCTTGCTCCAGACTCGTCAAAACTGTTCCGTATCAAATATAACCTGTCAAACATGAACTGATGGGCCGCCTTCTATTACACATATAGATAGTTTCTTATGTTTGACTTATATGACCGTTTCAGTTGGAGGACTTGTTGGTACAGAGGCTCCTGCAGTGTCTCCTCTGATCCTAAGCCAAGGAGAGAAAATTAGTAAAGTAAAAAAAAAAGGAGGGGGAGGGAAACAAATGGCGCTAATGATCGAAGAGCAGAGAGAGACAGAGAGAAGGAAATAGAGGGATGTTATTAGAGTAGGAGAAAAGAGCTGGATAGATGCTGATAAAGAGGGATGGGTATGGAGAGAGTGTGCCCTCCTTGTGGCTGCTGCAGTGCTGTGCAGGGAGCCAATTCATCACGACCAAACAAACTACAGAGAGAGGCGGAGAAACAGAGAGGAGGGTAAGATAGAATGCACACACTGGCGTCAGCATGCAGTCTGTCATCCGCTGCCCCATCTTTCCTCCACTTATCACTCTCTCCTTAGCACACTCACAAAGTGCGGACCTGTATTTTTATGGTTGCCACACATTCTAGTTTTGTGCGCTTGTCTTTTGCTTCCATGTAAATCTACAACTGTATGTCCCCTGAGTGTGTGTGTAGTCCCGTGTGTTCTGCAGATCTCAGTCGAATTCTAAGGGACATTTCTGACGACGCTTTCTTTCAGCATGCTGATTTAGTGCATTAAGTGCTCTTTCCACAAAATTTGAGAGAGCGAGAGAGGGGAAAAGTGAGAAGGTTTTACTTCACTTCTCTCCTGCTTTTGACGTCTCTTTAATATCTTTGAGCTTTGTGCTGCTAGTTCTCTGCCCGTCTCTCCCATAGTACCTCTGCCTCTCATTTATTGCCGAAAATTTACAAAGCAGAGAGCACGCTCAGTGGGAGGTGTTGGGAAAAACAATTAGCAGAAAATGGCTGAAAGACAAACTGAGCTGCAGACTTCAGCGTTGATTCTCAGCAACCATTTTAAATGACAGGAAGTCATTTGATTGTGGGATTTTTAAAGCGAAAATAAACTTATTTGAGCATTTTGTTTTGAGAAAGTGCTGCTAAAACAGAATTATTGGCTTTCATAAGCAAAGAAGCTTTGAGGAGAGTTGTGAATGTATAAATAGAACTGAACTGAATTTAGTTCCCTCAAGTCAGTAATTCCATGTAATTGAAAAGTTTTCTGTGGTACAGATACAAGGTCTGCAGTGTCATTTCATTCTGTGTGGAAGTAAGATGAATCAAGACCAATCAAGAAAGCTCCACACAAGAACAGATGGATGATGAATGAGGCTGAGGTTGTAATGGCAATACCTGAACCACACAGTGTAAAGGTAACTGTCTGTTTGAGCTCAAATGTAAACTAAAAATATTGCCGAGCAGCTTCGTCTAATGGAAGCTTTGTTTGGCCTTTGTGCTCTATCGCACACTGTGATCTGAGAACCACCCTTCCTGTTGTAGATGGTATTCAAGCAGTCTGTTTAGATCTTTATCTTCTTTATTAACCCAACTTTAAAAGAAGCACAGCACCTTGTCATTACCTTCCTTTCTAAATGTGCCATCACTCATGCCTTTAGCTGTTTTTTCTGACTGATTTGCACCTTCAAAAATAACCAGAATGAATGTAGTGTTACTATGGCAACCCTGAGCTCTAATGTCATCAAACTAAAGTCCCTCATAGAAACAAGCCTTTCTAACTGGCAACAATTTTGGAAACTCTTCCAGGTGGTTATTTTTGATAGATTATGCTTCTTTCTTGATGAAAGAGAGAACCAAAACTGCAGTTTTATTGGAACTCAAATCTGAGAGGAAGCTGTTTAAAATTGTTTTGGTGACTTTACCCAAAAACAAGGTGAAAGACAAGCAAGTCTCCACCTTCTTGGAATAATCAGTACTTTATTCTCCTTTTTGAGTGTCTGTTCAAAGTAATTCCTCCAAAATCTAAGACTGTAATTGGCTGGTCGTATTCGCTGGGTCAGCAGAAGATTTGACTTTTAGGAGATGCACAGAATACACACAGAATTATTTCTGTTCTGGATTACTCAAGTAGACTGGTTTGTTCTTTGTTGTGTTTCCAATCAAACTCTGTTCCACCATAGCTACATGTTTAAAATGTGATTCAGTGTTTTTTTTCCATCTGTTTAAAATCTTTGAAGCCAGCACACCTTCAGAGGAACCTGCACATTCATTCTTTTAGTAATTGCTGAGGCAAGATCTCACTAAAAAAGCGTCATCGTGTGAAACACATGTTGAAATCCAGCTAAAGCGAAGAGAGTCTGGAAGGTCTCTCATCATCTGTGACAATCAGTGTGATAGAGCTAACAGTGTAACATTGCTGTGGCTCGGTAAGTACATGAACACAGAAGAGGAGGAAAAAGGTTATAACATTAAGTTACAGTGGGATCGGTGAATAAACAATTAACATGTGCGTGTTGTCTTTCAGGTTTTGTGGCATCTTGACATCTTCCGCAGAAGCTTTCGACAGCTGACCACTCACAAGTGCATGGAGGACTCGTGTATCTTCTGCGCTTTAAAGGTGAAAACACTGTTGTGTTGTGCTTTAACTGTGAACCTAAAGCAGTTTCTCAGTAAAACACTGTGACACTGTTTTCCTTGTGTTTCTGTTGGAGGTGCAGTTTTTACGATCACTTCTGCAAGTCTTCATCACGGTCCACCACATCCTTCGTCTTCTGTCTAGGTTCACCTCTTTTACATGTCCACTGCATTTAAGGAGAAGACCTTTTAATCCATTATTTCAAGTTCTCTGACACTTTAAGATTTCACAGAATTACTGACAAGCATAAAACAGAACAAAACTGGATAAATCAAATGGAACATACAAAAAAAAAAATGCAAAAACAAACTATCTAGTTAATATGTTAATATAAACATGCTCCTTTTAAAATTGACATGTGTTAAATTTACTCATCATTTGACATTGTATAGATGTCCATTATCAGGTCTGGTGAATGAATATATGCTCTGAAGCTCCTGCAAGCCAAAGCAAGTCCAAACTTTTGTCTAGATGCAAGCAGTGTTAAAAAGGAACTATGCCTCTCAACCTGCTGGGAAACACAGCAGGGGAGATTCTTGCAGCAGGTTATGCGAATTACTTTGATAGTTTTGCTTTATTCCATCAGGAAAGGAGAAATACAAGTTTCTACACAAACCCGACAAAAAATGCCTTTTGCATTAATACAGTTCCACTGTTAAAGATAAGGTAAATACACATTATTACTATGTGTGCATCTCTGAGTGTTCATAGATTACATCCAGATCTAGAAACATGGATAATGTGAAGCTATTACAGCATTGAAAGCAAACCCTGTTATATGATCTCACCTTAGTCAGGTTTCTGACTGCTGACCACTTACATTATACAGGCACAATGTTGGCTGTATAATGGGTCACTTAGAGTTCCAAATCTGTTGTGGATTTTCACCCTCACAATCTCTAACAAAATATCTAAGTTTAATTCATTTTCTTTCACTCTGCTTATCTTTTTTTTTTTAATACTTTTTTGTTGCAACAGCTGTTTCCAGAGGCTTTAGGTGTTGGGGATAAGATGACTGAAAAACAGAATGCCATCATTTGCTAATAATTCAAAGCCTATATTTGATTCAAAATGGTACAAAGACAATTTTTTTTTGTTTTTCAGAAAACAAATGCTTCGTTTGAACTTATTACATCCATCAACCTGTTTCATAAAGTTGTATCTGAGGCAAGTTTACCGCTGTGTTATGTCACAACTTTTAACAACACTGAGTGTCTTGGAAGTGAAGAGAACAGCTGCTGTAGATTTGAAAGCTAGTTTTTTTTTTTTTTTTTTTTGTGCTCATAATGCACCAAATATTTTCAGTGGATAACACGTCTGCACTGCAGGCAGGTCAGATTAGCACCAGGACTCTTTTACAGTTTTCCCAATTGTTGAAATAAACAGGGTCCTTCCTGAAAACGACAGGCAGCATATATTCCAAAACCTGTTCGTTCAGCAGGGAGTCAGAGGTCAAGCCCCCGGTTTTCTCATGTTGACCCAGTCCATGAGAACCCAATAACTCACCAATCAAAGAATAAAAGAAGGCTGGGATCTTATGCAGTTTTTAAAACTAACCAATGTTTCAACACTACTGTGTCTTCATCAGTCTAAAAATCTAATACATCACAAGTCATTGTTTTGTTTGCAGTCCCAATGATATGATTACTTGATAGAAGTGTCATCTCCCAATGAGGCGATAATTCCAGATCGATTCAGTTTCTTTAACATATTCTGCCATCCTCTGTGCGTTTGTCCTTCTTTCTCATCAGTGTTTCCTTTCTTTTCTTTCACCAACTGATCAAAACCCCCAGAATGTGGTTTGCTCAGTAGTTCTTCTCCTCTCTATAACCATTGTGTAAAATGCACCACGCACTATGCACCAGACTCTCTGCTAAATCAGCGTTTAGAGGGGGCGCATCTAAATACTTTTGAAGCTTAGTTAAAGGTTGAGTCACTGTTTGTGTTTTAGCGCCTGCTCATACAAAGCAGCAGAAGATGAAGACCTGAGAAACCCTCCTGATGAACGAGCCTGATGCGGCTCTGCTCCGGCCATTTGTTGCATCAGTGATGACAAACATGTGTCTTGGTGAAAGAAAATGTTGTGCGTGATGTGCTCAGATGTAGTATTGTGTGTGTGTGTGTGTCTGTGGCAGTGCCGAAGTGTGTGCTCCACATGCTGCTCTATCTCCAGCGCTTCTCTGTAATTAATTGGCTGACTAAAAGCGCTGAGCCAGCATAAACCACGCTGGGATGCTGCGTACAAACACACGCACGCACACTAAAAACACACAGACCTCGTATGCTGGGCTGCTTCACGCATGCATCTTGAGATGCACGCCACGCTGAGACGCTACACTTGGACACACACACACAGGGGATGGTGAGCGTGAGTCATCTGTGGGTGTTGAAATCAAAGGTTCTGTCACAGTGTTGAACGTTCACATTTTCCTGCCTGCTTTCATTAACCGTCCCGCCAACTAACAGCTGTAACGTTCTTCTTGCAGTCTGTTTGTGGCTGTGATCCCCACAGCAACAGAGATTAAAGTCTCTGAATGAACGAGCAGGAGACCCACCAAAAGGACTTTAACGGCGTGTTAAATTTCCCAACGACCGTTATATAGAACTAAGGACACAAACGATGATAATGGGTCCTTCCATTTTGAAGGGGTAGAGGGTTAATTTGGGTTTATCCGCAGCAGATAAAAACGCCTGCCGTCGTAGTAAACATAAGTTTAGAGGCTGCCTGTAGCCGTCCCTCTAGAAATCACTGCAACACTTTATCTCTCTCAGAAGCAAAACACTTCCACACATACATACACTTAGATGCAGATACCTGAACACACGAGCTAACGCGCACACACTGCAACGAGAGGAAGAGTGAAGAAAAAGAAAGGAAGAGGAGAAAATCAGAGAAAAGGAGGCAGAAAGATGAATGAATGTGGGAGTTGGTGCTGATTGCTCCTGTCGTCACATGGACACACACACAACACACACCCACCCACCCACACACCTTTTTTTCTTACTCTACCTCATCCCTCCCTGTTTTCCTCCCCCTCCCTCCCTCCCTGCCTCCCTCCCTCCCTCCTCCTCCTCCTCCTCCTCCTCACCTTCCTCCCTCCCTTTCTCTGTAGGGTATATTCCCCCTCCATTCTCCTTGGCGCATTGCTGCAGTCAGCACAGCCATTATATCTCTCTCTCTCTCTTTCTCTCTCTCTCTCCCTCACACACACACACACACACACACACACACACACACACACTCTCTCCTCACACTTTTCCCTTTTCCTCTTCTGTCTTTTCTGTTTCTTGCTCTCTCCTTTACACACATACACGCTCCTCTTGGTCAGCACGACTGCATTACCTTTGCCACTGCCAGCTCTCAGCTTGCATGCACTCTGATGAAATCTGTTGTTTTATAACACTTTCAGACCATTTATGACCACAGCCATCTTGGTAAACTACTTCCAAAATGTCACCTGAAATCAAAAAATGACTGAACTCTTAATGAAGGCAAATAAAACGTGACTATTTTCTTAAACAGTTTCAGTACGTGTTTACTGACTGAATTAGTCACACATTCAGGCTCTATTTCCAGGCTTAAATATCTGCTTTAGTCATGTCTCAGAGAAAGTTATCAGTCTCATCTGGAAAAAGCCTATTTTCCTTTAAGCCCACATTAGCTTCTTTTGTACTTAATGCCAAGTTTCAGACAAAAAACACTCATGAGATGTTGGTATTATAAAAAAAATGTTAAAAAGTTCTCAAGAAAAGGAAAAACAAAAGTGGAGTTCTTACATTTAAAGGTTACATTTGGTAATTGTGAGAGGAATTATATTTAAAAAAAGAAATGAAATGAAAGGAGTACCAAGCAAAACTTTGGAGACATTTGACATTTACCAAACCTTTACCATAACTTTTATTAAATTTACTTGTTTGTGGTGACCATAAGGAAAGGCCAAATCAAGCCGATTTTAAAATGTTACAAAAACTTCTTGTAACCATCTGCCTAGAACACACTTCCTTCAGATCACAATATGATTAAAAAATGGAGGTTCATAGGAAGGATGAAGGTCAAACTGGGGTCTCCAAGACCAAGAAAGAAAAGGAAAGAAAAGCAAATTGAAACCCTCAGCGTTTAACTGGATAGGAGCTTCAGGATGATTTAGCAGACTTTGGAGTGGTGGTCAGTCACAACAATCCTCATTTTAAGTTTGCAAATGAACATCTGAACAACCCAGATGATTTTTGGGAGCAAGTCATGTGGACTGAATAAGATGAATTAGAACTTTTGAGGCTGCAATTAGAAAAGTTATGCGTGGAGAAAAAAAAGGCTCTGGTTTCATGGTTAGAAAAGCACTCCTATTGCTAAGCACAGGGGTGGATTGATCATCCTTTGGATTTGCATTGCAGTCAGCGGCATGGAGACCATTTAATTGGCGGGAAGAATGGATCTAGTGAAATATGAATAAGTTCTGGAAGCATACGTTATACAATATGCAAAAAAAGCTGTTTGAAAAGAGACTTCTACTACAGGGTAACGATTCTAACTAACCTTAAAATCTGCAATGGACTGAATGAAGGAGAGCAAGCTGAGGGTTTGCTGTGTGTCCTAACAGTCTCATATTTGTAGATTTGCTTAAAATTTCAAACAAAGCTGTCATATTTAACTTTACATCTTTAGCAAATCAGATCATCTTTTGCTATATATTGTTCTATGTGGTAACATAGATCTCTACCAAACTTTAGGATATCACTATACATTATTGATTAAAATATTTCTACTTTTTAGAAACTGGAAATGTTTTTGCAGGTTTTCACATTAAATTTATGACTTCTTGAGGACAATTTAACATTAGATTAATAAAGGTTTGGATGATGAGTGTTTTTTTGACTGCTTCTGCATTTTAACTTTGTTTTTGTTGAAAAAATACTTACAAAGTGTAATATGTCATGTGTTGCTGTTCATCTGAAGATGTATTTACTTCATTTTTAGATCTGGTGAGGAGCATATTATAATTTATCATGTCCTCACACTTAAAACTTTAGAATTGAAAGAGGCTTTTTGAAAAGGGACCTACATTTCCTCTTAGACTGTTTGCATAACTTCATACCTCTGGCTGCAAAATTGGAAAATGGAACCAATGTGAACCTTAAACAGATGACACTTGGGTGCTGAACTGTGGCTGTGTTGCAATATTTTTCACTTAATGCAGTGTTTATTTGGTGTCAAGGAAATTGAGCACCTGCTGCTTTTCAGCCCGGCCATCTCATCAGAGACTGAGTAACCACTGCGATGGAAACCAGCCACTGCTCTCATTCGTCAACCTGACTTATAAGGTTTATTTCTATTTTTGGGCTGTTTTAATGTTATTTCAAAAGAGTTACTGGTTGTTGTTTTTTTTTTTTTATTGTTTGTGTGTTTTTTTTCCGCCTAGGATTCTTATCAACAAAAAATTAGGTCATTTTTGTCCGTTGGCAATCTGGAGTAAGTCATCCATGCTTCCATCTGTCCCTGCTTGGGTGCTGTGGAGCAATCCTTCGTCCAGTCTCAGTCAAAAGTTATTCTCACTGCCTCTGGTTGAACTCTGCTAGTTTCAGTGCTCATATTTGGATCGAGATCAGATAAGCCACAATGTAGTAACATCCAGGACATTGTTTTTGGGAGTACTACAGTATTTTGTTATTTTTTCTACAACCTCTGTCATAATTCATGATTATGATGATAATTTGTACTTCAAATGATGCAGTATCCAGCTCAGATGAGCCAGTGGCTGCTGATTGTTGGTACAATGTTTACTGGGATGCCAGTCCTGGATAGATTGGCAGCCATTGGAAATCTTTGGCATTTTATTTGTTTTTGTTTTTAGATAATTTGGAGATATATTTTTTTTTTACAATCACAGTTCCAAAAATGTTGGCAGGCTGTGTAAAATATGAATTAAAAACAGAATACAATAATTTACAAACCAATATTTCATTCACAGTAGAACATAGAACACGTTTTATTGTTTGATAAAAAAATATTTGCTCATATTGAGTTTGTTGTTAGAAACATGTCTCAAATGAGTTGGTACAGGGTTGCAAAAGTAAGTGGTACACAGAATAAATAAGGAGAAACATTTTGCAATTGATTAGGTTAATTGGCAACAGGTCAGTAACATGATTGAGTATAAAAAGAGCTCCTTGGAGAGGCTGAGTCTCTCAGAAGTAAAGAAGGAAAAATGTTCAGCAATATGCAAAAAACTGTCTACAAACTTCAGAATAATGCAAAGAGTTTGAATAATCCATCATCTACACGACATAATATCATCAGAAGATTCTGAGAATGTACAGACATCTCTTTGGGAAAGGGACACAGATTAAACATCCCATGATCTTCGGGCACTGTTCAACAGTTTAACAGTTCACCTGCCTTTATCGGCCTTTTAACATTTTTAAGCTACTGTTGTCTGACACATATAAGATGTTTCCATGCACTCTGACTTTAAAACAGTCATGCTAACTTGGAGAAAAACTTGGAGGTTCTCTGGTGGGTTTAAAAAAATCGGAGGGGCTGCCAAACAACTAAAGGGAAAGATGGTGATTCAGACAGACAGAAATAAAACAGACAAAATAGAGCGGAACAGAAAACTTAAAATGGTTGTATATTTGAGGTCTGGATCAGCGAGACCTGAATGAGTGCAAACATAGTAAACTGTCTCGCCCTTTCCAAAATGTTTGATGCTGCTCTTCAGTCTCTGAACGCTGCCCTCAAAACACACTTTAGTGGCCTAGCTTTCTCTCTTAACCCCCTGCAACAGTTTGCTTTGCTTTCTGTTTTACTGCTACAAAGCACTCTCAGAGCGCTTTTTGTCAGTGTCAAAAAAGTGCACTGCAAATGTCATTTATTATTCATACGCTCTGATATTGAGGCTTCAGCAGGGGTGTTTATTTTAGTCTGGTCAGAGTTTGTTGCGCAGCACTTTGGCTCTGGACAAGTTAACAACTAGTTTCACTGGTTTTATGGGTCAGTTCATGGAACAGGATGCCCAGTTTTACAATACAGATGCATACAGAGTGTAAATACACTACAACAATGCAGAGATCTTTCAGGAAAAGAGTTTGGGGGATAGTATATTTTTGCCGCACTGACTGAAAAAATAATGGATATGTATATGTTTGTGTGCATTTGCAGAGTATCTTTGCTCAGTTCCAATTCAGCAGCGAACGCGTTCTGCCATCAGATGCACTGCGGAGCGCTTTGGCCAAGACTTTCCAAGACGAGCAGCGCTTTCAGCTGGGCATCATGGACGACGCTGCTGAGTGCTTTGTAAGTTTGTGACAGCACATGGCCACACACATACAAAAGGAAAAGGTAGTAAAAGGGTGGTCATTCTTACTGCAGACAGAAGCCTCAGGGGACACGAGATATCCTGCATAGAAGCTTCAAAGAAATATGCCTTTTGTGTAATGCGGAACCTTTATTTGGACTCTTGTCAAAGCTAATTGGGTTTTATTTGAACAACATAACTAAACTTACATTCCCAATGATAATTATGCATGTGTCTTTGCACATCCAAGTATTTTAGACCGGAACTAATTGGGGTACCTATCATGTTTCATGACGTGACTTACTGATGGCAGTGGAGCACCTTACTATCAATAATTGACGCTTACTATCAATCCTGAGCAAGAGCTCTTGACATTTCTTGTGGATGTCCACCACAACTTTTGTTGTTTTGTCTCTGGGTTCTTTCCAGTTCGATATAGCGTGAACAACCACCTGCTCAGCTGAGTTTATTTTTTCCTTACATTTCTAAAAATGCCAAGTTTTAAGGTTTGGACTGTTGGTAGAACACTTTTTATGTTTTGCTGATCATACAATTGATCAGTTAGTTAAAAAAAAAAAAAAGTTGATTGATTACAGAAGAAGAGAAATGTTTTTATCTTTCCATCTGTAAATCTTGATTTAAAATCCAAATGTTCCAGAGTTTCAAATTATTAGATGAGAATAAAGCATGACATTACATACATAGTAAGTCCAAAAAGATTTCTACATAAATTTCTAAGAAATCTTTAAAACATACTTATAAAAACATACAAATCATTTAGAGATAGCAATTATACAGCATTCTTTCAAATTAAGTTTTCTAAGCCAAATTGACAAATTAAAAGTTGAAAAAAACGTATCAAGATTATTTTTAAGACTTGGATGTAAAGGATTTCCAAGTTTCCTGAGAAGATGCTTTGCTTGGCTTTTATTGCAGCTGCCTTCACTTGCTGCTTGCTTTTTCCTTTTTTGTTCCCCCAGTCTTGTCTTTAATCAGTTAAATCAGGCTCACTTGTGTTAGTGACTGACTTTTCTATCTAAGAACATTTAATTTGTCTGCCTTAAGAAGCTCTTGGGCTGCGTTCACCATATGTTTGGAGTCATTATCCATCTGTAGTACGATTTCCTCTCTAATCAGTTTTGCAGCATTTGACAGAATTTAAGCTGAAAGAGTGATTCTCAGCACTTCTGAGATTATCCTGCTCCCTCTATCGGCAGTCCCGTCATCAATAAAAAATTGTGACCCAATTCTATTGGTGATGACCTACAGTATGTTTTAGGTCATGAACCTCAATACTTTTTTCTTCACATCCTTTGAGTACGCGTTCATCTTGGTTTCATCAGTCCAAAGAATCTCTTTTAGTGTTACCAGAAGTAGTGTGGACTTTGAAAATGATACCACGATACCTACCGCGATTAAAATGTTTTTTCTTCAAGACAAAATTCTTAAATTCTTCAACTTCGTGTCTTACATGGATCTCCTGGCCTCTTTTGGCTTTGCAGAGCTCTCCAGTTCAGTCCTACTTTTAAAGAATGAACCAAAGTTTGGATTTGTCCATTCTTCAAGTTTCTGCTTCTTTTGGATGTTTTTCGTCTGGCCTTCTTCACTAGCACTGACATTTCTTTGAACTTTGAATTGAGAGTTCCCATCATAAACCGAATGGCAAATCAACAATTTTATTTAATTCCAAACACTTTTGCCCCCCTAGTTTGTCATGAAATAAAGAAGAAACAGGCCACAAAGTGCTTATCAGTTAATTGTCTGATTTATTTTTATCCTTTGAGATTGAAACGATGTGAAAACAATATTCAAAGCTATTTTGTTTTCAGATCTTTGTAAATTAAACCTGAACGTCTACATCCGGATTATTTATATTCAGATCAGTCACTGATGTATAGTGGCTGAATTACAAAAAGTGACCATCGTTCAGACAATTAGTACCAGCCTATCGGACCGTACAGATGTCAAGGATTCTTCAAAAGATTTAGTCTTTCATTCCGTGAATTCTCAGCATTCTCAAAACAGTCACAACCCTTTGCTTATGTCTAAAATATTAATATAAATGGCTGTTTGGTAGCCAGCTATTACCAGCAGATCATTAACAGCCATGTACATGTTCTGTGAATATGATATAATTATTGGTGTTACATATTAAATACAAAGAGGGACTAGACTTAGAATGTGACCAGAAAGGACCCATCCTTGACTTTGAGAAAATCTTTAAATACAAGGCTAACTTGTGGTTAAGTTGACTATATATATTGTAGAGCTCAGTTAGCATTCTCACATTGGGATTTTACCTCACAAACAACTGCAGTAATTGTTCGAAAGAGGCTCAAATACTGTAAGTTAATGGCCAGTTGCTCAGGTTTGAAAATGTCTAACAATGTTATATTAAAAAAAATCTAAAAGTATAACATTTGATGGAGAAATTTCCTAAAATGTTTGAGTTTTATGTTGAGCAGATGCAAATGTATCTGCTCCTCTAAATGAAAATGTACAGGTTTTATTACTATAATGTCTACACATCTTACTTTATGTCTTTAACTGTTCCCCTTGGTTCCTCAACGCCACTTTCAGTCTCTTTCTCCGCCTCTATCTTTTTGTTTTACCAACCCACACAATGTCTGTGTTTGCGTATGTGTGTGTTTTATGCGTGTGCCCGGGAGGCGCTGTCTGATCGATTGGTAGTAAATGTGTTCAGTCAGGGAATCCGTCGGCTTCTTATGAAATATAGATGCTGCTCCCACGGTCAGATTAACAAGAGCACCAACAGAGAAGAACGATCAAAAGCACACACAGACACGCACACACACACGCACACACATACTGTAGTTATGCACAGAAACAACCACACATTTTATAAATGTTAGCTTTGTCTCTGCCATGTGTTTCTCAGGAGAATCTCCTCATGCGTATCCACTTCCACATCAGTGCAGAGAGCAGAGAGGACATCTGCACGGCAAAACACTGCATACCACATCAGAAGTTTGCTATGACTCTGTTCGAACAGGTAGGGGGATTGTTCACGCCTTCTGCCGTTCCAAAGAGCTTTTTACATGGTTCACTGTTTGGGGTCTTAAATAAAATAAATCATCACAGAAAATGAGCATGATTGTCTGTTTTGAATCTCTGGATATCTTTTTGTTTGCAGTGTGTGTGTAACAGCTGTGGGGCCACATCAGACCCCCTGCCCTTCATTCAGATGGTTCATTACATCTCCACGACATCTCTCTGGTAAGACCAGACATAACACACACACACACACACACACACACACACACACACACACACACACACACACACACACACACACACACACACACACACACACACATACTGCAGTAAATCTGGCAGCAAACTGTGGATGGGTGGCAATAAAGGCAGGTACAGTGTGTTCTCTGCTTCTCGACACGAGTCCTGGCCAAACATGTGAACACATACATCATACACACATATGCAAGAGCAGGTGAGGGTATACAAAATGTGTCCAGCGTGTAAAGGTAGAAATTAGCAAACACAGGTAAATCCACACAGGGTAACTTGTGTGCACGATCGGAGTTGTTACAAAAAATTGCCCACAGTTAATGAAATAACGAACAGGGGAAGTAATCAATCAGGTGTTTGATTGAGTACACCCACAGAGTTTAATAAATCTATAAGTAGAACAGTGGGCCGGAAAGAGCAAATGAGAAGAAAATAAGGGAATACATTCCTCCGTGTCCCTTTTGTAAATAAACACAGTACAGGAAAGCGAGGGATGAATGGGGGGCATAAATACAAATAAAAATAATTTCAAGGTAGTTGTGGGGCGCGGAGGTGCCATCGCTCTGTGCCTGTTAGCACAGCTGAGCTATTTTTACCCTTACTGAGGATGCAAATGCAAAAGTCAACACGAATAAGGTAATCACGGGGCAACACAGGAAAAAAAACCCAGAACAAATGTCCGATTCAAGCGCAGCTCAGTCATAAGTACGCTGAAATAAAAGCATGTTCCCAGCTTTTCTCAAAGCGCTTCTGCTTTCTTGAAATTGAGTCAGAGAGTGCAGAGGGGAGGTTCATTTCAGGCTAATGGAGGGGGGGAAGTTGAAGAGAAGAGAAGAGATTTGGATGTTTTTTTTTAAAAAGAGTTCTTCAGAAAAATAACAACGCTGATTCACTCCACAGAAAATCCCATCTGTGGTCCTGATCCTGAAACAGACATTCTCCTTTGGTATTCACAGAGAATGAGAACTTATGTTGGAGTTTGTCCTTCCAAGGACTGTTGTACTTAAAAAGGATCAACGCAGCTTAGCATTAAAGTATTATTGCTTTAAGCCTTGTTGAATGAGATTGTCTTGAAACATACTGTTTTATTTCACAAGTAAAGTTTTTTAATGAAATTATTTTCATTTAGAGGAAATTATCCTTTCATAGCAATCATACTGGTTTGTTAATATCCTTGTAGTGAACCCATGTTTCAACCTAATAATTTATAGCTTCACAACCTAAGTTTTTTTTATTATATATCCTTGTTTTCTTTCTATTTTGGTTAGTATTTTTTTTTTTCATGCAAGCAAATTAGAAAAAAGCCTAAGGGCCTGATTCCTAATCAACGCACATGTTTTTTTGAATCTCTGTCTGTCATACGTTTGCAGACACTTATTTCCTGCTGAAAATGAGTTGAAAACCTTTAAATTCTCCTTTGTATTCACCAAATGAATGCACAGACAATGTTAGATTTTGGGGAGGGGCAATTCATTTTGTTTTTAGGTTAGCAAAAGCTCAAAATCAAGTTCTGCGAGGCACTGACTCATTGATTGTATGACCTTGTTCTGTGTGTGTGTTTGTGTTTTTGTCCAATGCTGCAGTAACCAGGCAGTACGGATGCTGGAGTGCAGAGAGAAACCCACTCCGGACATGTTTGGAGAACTGCTCCGTAATGCCAGCAACATGGGAGACCTGCGCAATTGCCCCGTAAGAGCATACGCATATAGTGCTTAAAGTTAATTCTGCTGATTGATATTATGAACTTGACTGTATGAAATGTGCCCCACTGAGCAATTTAATGTATAAGAAAAATGTGAAAAAGGATGTGAAAAAAACTTGTAGTTTTTGTCACACCAAAGTGTTGACTCAGTATCTATATTTTTTACTCTGTTTCATGCTGTTAAATGAAACTAAATCTGAGCAGCTGAACATGAAGAAATTAAAAGAACAAACATAATACACCTCAGGATGACAGACTATGTACAATCATTTATATCTATGAATCTGGAATTTCTCATAAGCTGCCACAACTGCAGACTAAGAAAGACAAGTTGGTGACATCTGGTTGGATTCTATGCAGATGAATCTTCTTGTTTACTGTGTATCTGGCATCCAACTGCTTTAAGGTTTATTAACTGGTACATGCCAATGATAATTAAACATCACTTTTGATTATTTTGCGATACAGAAAAATAATGCTGTGAATCCTTAACTACGTTAAATGCAGGGGTGTGCAGTACTTATGCTGAATATTGACCGATTTGTATTTATTTCATATTTCCTGAGCTATACACAGCAGAGAATATTTTGGATTTTATCGTAGCATTAGCAGGCTGACATGTTGTGTATTACTCAGTGGGTGGTTTTACCCTAAATGGGGGGTTGTGCAATGTTTGTTTGCAGTGTTTGTTTTTAGGATGTCCATATGCAGCCAAGAAAATCCTTGTGTCTCATGGAAAGAAAGTATCCAAACTGCCTGGAGGGTTCTCTTTAATAAGAGACACCTAAGATGAAGTTTTATTGAGGTGGCTATTTCTTAAAGAAAACTCTAAAAACCTGGGTTGTGCTTATGCACTGACTTCTATCAGAGCTGAAGCACAGATTAAATAATGTGTAGTGGTCTGTCATACATTTCTTTTTGTCCCCTTCCACGTTCAGTTTTTCTTTCTCTTGTATCAAACGATGAAGGCTGAATGTCCTCAGCGACTCAGAAAGCAGGGTGGACGTTAAATGTGCACTGTACCACTTTGGTCGATTCATAATTTCTCTGTATTTTTCCCCTTCTTACTTGGCGGGTCCATGTTACATAATCAGCAGCTCATTTGCATTTTCTTCCCATTTTCTTACTCACTTTCTATTATCGCAAGCATTTGTCCTCGTCGACCTCCCTTCACAGTAACCCATAATTATCATCATAATCTCCTGGCAGCAGGATATCATGTTTAAGTGCTCAGGTGAGGAGCGGTTTTCAAATGACATACCTGATATACAGTATTTTTGAGTCAGAGGAACAGTAAATGCTGTGTGCCTGAGAGCGATCGCAGTACAGTGACAGAAACAGATTCGGAGATGTTTGGGTGGGGAGGAAGGTGGGAGAAAGTGCTGCTGTTGAATAGTTCGAGCTTGGCTCCACTCACCCACCCCCTCTCTGCCAAAGTGTCCACACAAAGAGCCCCATCTCAAGCAGCTGCCCATCTCTCCACACACTTCCACCTCCACTACCACACTAACACACACTGTTCACAGCCTAAAGGTTAACATGGTGCTCGCCGCCCTTTGGGAGACATGCAAGCTGCTTCTGTTTATCTTCCATCACTTGCAGCGCTGAGTGTGACGTCAGATTAAAGACAGGATAGTTTTAGGATGTGGATAGTTCAACTGATCTGAAATAAAGTGAAATGAATTGAAAAATACTTTAGGGAATCTATTAATTTGACTTTTTTCCTCATCCCATATTCCATAAACGCAGATTTTAGCAGATGAAATAACTGTTATTGTCCAAAGGAACATTATGAGGACTAAGGTTAGAGTTCAGTTTAGAACATTTCAAAATTGTATTTAATTGTGACTGACCCTCGCATGATCACACAAGCTCTGTAAGAATCAGTATCAGCATATCATGAGAAAGATTTAAGTGTGAAATAAGATGCATGAAATGCATGAAAATGGTGATTGCAGGGTCCAAGCTTGGATTGTCCACTGAGAGTATGCATGCAGTAACTTTTCCACCTCTGTGTTGATATTTGGTTTTTGGTCTCCTCAGCTGTCCCTGCTTTGATAAAAAAGTTGGATTTTTCTGTGTTGTCAGGAAGCGTAGCATCAACAATTTCCTCAAGTCGTTTCATTTTTCTTTGAAGAATACCACAATCAGCATTCTGCAAGCCTACCGTATCATTTGACAGGCAGCCCTATGATATAACACACAGTCTCGAGGAAAGGTCTGCACAGTCACAGAGAAAAAAAAGGAGAAAAATAGGGAGAAAAAAAATCTTTGCATGTATAATTCAGGGGTGAGACTGCAGCGATCAATGTTGTGCTGTGAAGCAGAGCGAATCTGTTTGTACAGTCATTTGATGAATGATGTTGTCAGTGGCTGTTCTCAGCAGTGAGACAGCACAGAGGGCTGACCGAAGCTGTGCATCCCGACCGTGTGTCCTGAGCAAACAGAAAGTCCCTGTCCCAGTGCTGTGCTGTTTGGCTGCTGCTCCCTGGCCTGTGTTTGTGTCCCTTTCTGAGAACTGAGGAGCAGACCCTGGCAAAATACCTTCCTGCCGTCTCTGGTGCCAGTGCAAGACGGCGCGCTGCCCACAAAGGGAGAGTTCTGTGTGTGATTGTGCATTATGTGCGTGTGAGTTTTGTGTTTGGCAAAGTGTCTGGTTGCCAGGGTGTTCTCAGGCTGTTTCCGAGCCCGCTCTGCCAGCGCTGCGTGCATGCTCGCGTGTGTGCGTGTGTGTAGGCTTTTGTGTGTGGTTGTTGTGTGTGCGTACCAGCTCTGCGGTGGGTCATGACTCAAAGGAAGGTTCAGAACACACGGTTCTGAACTCAACAGAAGGCCCAAGGGACAAATACAACTCAGCACAGCACTTCTTCTTCTTCTTCTGTCGTTCTCTTTTACAATCCTTTCATCATCTCTTTTCTCTTTCTTTTTATCTCTGCCCCTCATTCTCTCACTGTTCACTTTATTTGTATACGTATCTGCGTGCATTGTTGTTTTTATACCAGACAAATAAAGGAAAGGTTTTTTTTAGCGATGTGCACACTCTGTGCTTTGTAACACATAATAACTAAAACTGTTTAACCACTCAGACTCCATGTTTTTTTACCCCCTCCCCCTTCTTTTCTTCGTCACAGAGTAACTGTGGGGAGGTGTTGCGTATCCGCCGGGTGCTGATGAACTCACCGGAGATTGTGTCCATCGGGCTGGTGTGGGATTCGGACCACTCTGACCTAGCAGAGGATGTCATACACAGCCTGGGAACCTGCCTGCGTCTGGGAGACGTAAGAGGATCCAACACTGCACGCATTTTATGGTGTTTATAAAATATTAACACGTGGCATGTCTACCTGTGTGAGCAGCCAAGCAAGTAAGCTGAAAGTGACATATACAAAGACAAAATACCCCAAATTTGTTGGGGAAAAGAGCCTTTTGTACAGTGTGTACAAGTGAACCAGTTGTTCTATCTGTATTGTACATTTTAAGCCTCTGCAGAATAGAATACTTTAGACTGCAGCAACCATGTGCCAATGACATTTGTGTCTGGTTATGCAGACAGATGTTGTAATTAAATATAACTCTTCTCTGCACAAACTAAAATTTCTATGCAAGTTAGAGGGTGATAAAGTGTGATTTACAGCTTCAAACTTAGTGAACTTGTGAACTTCACTTTAAGTTTTGGATAAAACAGTGCCAATGTTTTAAATATTTGAGGTAGAGAGTGTATTTACATCGGCTTGCATGTCACACAACTAAAGATACTATTTTTTGGAGCTGGTCAGTGTCGCCTATTTATTTACATGTAGCCACGGGGATTCTTCCTCAGGCTTAAATTCAAGAGGTTTGTCCACAATAATGCAGGCGCTGTGTGAGCACTGAGCATTCCCTTCCCTTTTGCACATGCGCTATACAAAGGCTGAATCAGTGCGGGGTGGCGGCTGCCTGTCGAATGTATTCCTCAGCATGCCTTCAGTAGAGAAACAATGATAATACTGGTTTAAAACCACTGATTACCTTTTATACCCCCAAATTGTTGTGCTTTCACGGTCAGGTTCGTGATTTAGTGTTACCTGTATCCCACAGTTAAAGAAATTAAGAGTACACAAATTATTCCAATGTATTAAAAGTATTATTAAAAGTAGGAAATTGACATTTTCGTTAACACCAGAACAGTATGTTATAGCTTAACACACAACACTCCAGGGTGTCTGGACCTCAATTGGGTTGCCAAAAGAAAGCTTCCTTTATCTAAGGAGAGCATGACAGAGCTTCGGTTTGTAAGAGAGACGATACCAAAGTGGAGATGTTTGGCACCTTTCAGTCATTGAGTTGATCATCAACTCCTCTACATGATGAATTACTGTCATGACACAGGACAATGATACCAAACACAGCAGCAAATCTTCAACAGAATGGCTAAAGATGAATCAAGATGTTGAAATGGTCCGGTCAAGGTCCAGACCTCAACCTCATTAAAATGCTTTGGTGAGACATAAAAGAACTGTGCATGAATGGATATCCACAACCTCAGTGAACTGTGTAGCCTTATTAAAATGAGTTGGCCAAAATTCCTCCATAATTATGTGAGAGACTCATAGTGTCAAAGAAAATTATTGTGCCAAGTTACTGCTGCTAAAGGTGGTTCTACAAGATATTGTATCAGGGAGTTCACTTGGTTTTTCCACACACCTTCTATGTTTTGGCCTATCTTTTGTAAAAATACATAATGACACTGTAATGTTATGCGTTGTTGTTCGTTTGAGGTTGTATTTACCTAATTTTGATACCTTGTAAAGACCAGATAATTTTTTTTCTATGGTCCTCATACATAGATCTTAGAATTGAAAGAAGATGTACTTTCCTTTTCACATGACTGTTACATTTTCAAAGTTTGCCTGCTCATCATTTCATGTGGCTTGTTTGCAGCAGGTGAGATGCTGTTAGAATATACTGTGTTTTGGATCTTCATATGGAAGTGAATGCCCCTTAAATTGGTGCTGTAAACCCAGTGCTAGCCTACCAAGTAAATACATCTACACCATTCAAACATGTGAATGGTCATTCTGAAAGACCACAAATGATGGCACACACAACAGAAGCAACTGTTCCATTTGTTTCATGAACACACACACACACACACACACACAAACACGCGCACACACAGAAACATATGTGCGACCTCTGAATCTCTATGTCATAACTGAGCAATGTTGATGCATTTTAATGCCGCTGTAACATCTCCAGCCGCATCCTGAAGTGATATCCATGAATAATGGATTAGTGAATATGAATATGTGTTATAGTGAGTCAAGTTTTTCCCCTCTATCTTCGGTCTCTGCCTGCTGCCCTGTCTGTGGTTTTCACCCTGCTGTTGTAGGATGAAACTAACTGTTAGAAACAAATCTGAGAAATAATCTATTACAGCTCTTTCTTTTGTATAGCTGTTAAAAGCGAATCCATCTGCCTCCCGTATCCCGTCTCTTTTACTGCAGCAGCTCCTACTTTCAGTTTGTCTTCTGCATCTGCTTCCACTCTTTTTTGCCTGACTGTTACTCTTTTATGTCCCTTTCCTCTCCAGATTAGATCATTTTAGTGCTGCAACAAAGAATCCGTTACGACAAATAGATTTTGATTATCTATTATTACTTGAAAGGCATTTATCAAGCAACATTTAACAAGTATTTGCTGCTTTTCTGTGCTGCAGATCCTTGTAAAATGAAAGTCTTGGTTCTGAGGCTTTGGTAGTACAAAAACGGGTGATTTGGATGTCACCTTGGGCTTTAAAACGTCTAATGGAGTCTTTTCTGACATTTTGAAGACTAATGACTAATTGTTAGTTGCAGAACAGAAGCAGTGAACCATATGGGTCCTTGCAGCTGCAGGTGAATACAGGCGACACCAAAGCCCAATCAGACAGGATTATATAAAAAAGAGGATTATGTTATATGCACACTGGAATATGAAATTTACAAGTGGTGGTATTATCTGCAGCAAGTGACCTTTGAAATGCCATTGTGAGATTTCTGCATGAAAAGCTGCAGAGGGCGTGCAGCACTGTGAAATTTGTAAGTAAGTAAAGACTTCGTGAAACAGCAGTATGTGAAGTCTTACTGCATACAGCACATATACTAGGTGAGCAAAAATGTGCTTGTATTCACATTAACTCCTCTGTCTCTGCCCCCCCCCCCTGTATACCGCTCACCTCTCCCCTGCATGTCCCCCCTCCCTTCCTGTCTCCTCCCCCTCCCTCTTGCCCTCCCTCCGCTATCTCTCTGTGTAGTTGTTCTACCGTGTGACAGAGGAGAGGGCTCGCCAGGCGGAGCTCTACTTGGTGGGCATGGTGTGCTACTACGGCAAGCACTACTCCACCTTCTTCTTCCAGACCAAGATACGCAAGTGGATGTACTTCGACGACGCCCACGTCAAAGAGGTGAGACACAGTTTTTGGAGCTTGCATGCTGCAGTATTAGGAGGGTGTACTGTACAGCATCTGCTGCATCCTCAGCTGTGCCTAGAAGAGCAGGGAAGACAGGAACTGTGCTGAATGTTATTTTAAGTGCTGCACGGTCAGGCTTTCTGCAGCAGTGGCGACTGCTGTGTTTAAGGTTTGATTCCTGGCCTTATGTAAGTCTTTGTATTTGTGCAGGAGACGGAAGCTTGAGTTTTGCGTCTTAAGGCAACAGAACAGAAGGAACTAATGTACATGTCCTTGACTCTCCTATTAGTAACACTTCACACTCTGAATTACATTAGATGGCTGAGCTAATGATGAAGTGTAATGATATGGTTAAATCAGTTAGCGCACACAGCAGAACAAATTGCATTTGACCTTCTACTTTTGGTGGAATATACACAATGTTATGACCTTATATAGAGAGATGTATTTTTTTCTATATATGTGTTTGCTTAGTTTTGTGTGTCTTCGTCTGCTCCGTGCTGCACCTCCAGATCGGCCCAAAGTGGAAGGACGTAGTGTCTCGCTGTATCAAAGGCCACTATCAGCCCCTGCTGTTGCTCTATGCTGACCCCCGTGGGACGCCGGTGATACTGCAGGAGAGCCCCAACCCTTGTACCAGCTCCAACCCGCAGCTGGAGCTCCAGCACTGCAGCAGTAAAGCTGGTTACGACAGTGAAGACTCAGGTACAGCAAAGATGAGCACCCTGCTACACATCAGATGAGATTACTTTGTCTTTATCGGCTGGCTGGATGAGAGGATTCAGCTTCAAAGTTTTGACCTTTAACCCTATAATCCAACCTGTTTCTGTATACTGCAAAGCCTGAGCTTATTTTACTGCCTTTGACTGTAAACAGACTACGAATATGCAGGATTACCCTAAAGGGTCATCTGTCCTGTCTGTCTTAGGTCGGGAGCCATCTATATCCAGTGATACTCGTACTGACTCTTCGACTGACAGCTCCAGTCACCGCACTTCTCGCAGCCGACCCCTGCACCAGTCCACAGGCAGCCATCTCTCCAGCGAGTCCCAGACCACAGTAGTCTGCAATTACGACATCGACACTCCACCGCTTGGTGCTGACGCTGGAGGTAATGCTACAAATCCAGAAGCAAAGTTACCTCTCTCTTAGCAGCACCCCACCTTGAAGTGTTTTCAGGGAATAAGAGAGTTTACTGAACAAGAATACTTGTTTTCTTATTGATAGAGCTAAGTAGAAACATAAGTCAGTTTTCAAGTTTCTGCGGGAATGAAGCAAGTTGTTTTTTTTTGCTGTGCCTCATCACTGCAGACTCTTCAGGTTATGTGCCTCATTAGTGGTTATTTTCACATTTATTTGCACTGCTGCCGACATAATTGCTCCCTGTGGGATAAATAGAAATGTTGGATTTACTTGCTCCTCCTCTCCTTCACTTTTCTCCCACGTTTAGAGTCAGCAGTGGAGGGTCCTCCCCACCCTCCCTCTCCTCCCCTGCAGGAGTATAAGGAGACGGCCGTCTTCCTCCTCTCCTCCCGCAGGCCTCTCACCTCCTCCTCCTCTTCCTCTCGCCCCCTGTCCTCCTCCTCTTCATCAGGAGTTGGGGGCTGTGAGGGCGGGGTCGGGGTGCCCCATTGGGAGGATGAAAGCACGAGCAGCGAGAGCAAGTCCAGGTACTGCACCATTGATTCACATCCTGCCCCTGAATTCACATTCAAGCCTGGTGAACATGTTTTATTGATTAGTAATAAAGTTAACCTTGATTTGAGTTGCACTTTTCTTCTGTATTATCCTCAGTGAATGCCGATATATCTTCCTCAACCGAAGTAAAACAGTATTTTCTATCAAGGAAAGATATATTTGAAATATTGAAAATCCCTTTTAAAAGAGAACTATTATGCTCTTTTTTCCACAAGCTGACACAACTTACTGAGGTCTTAATGAAATGTCAGTGACATGCTTTGGTCAAAATAACACAGAGACTCTGGAACTGCTCCCTTTTCATCCATGGATTTACAATTGTTTTTAAAAGGATCATTTTACAGAGTGGAGTGACCCACTCAACTGCACTCTGCCTTTCTTCTTCGGGGTCAGCTTCTTTTGAGATCTGTAGTACTTAACAACTCTTGGAGCACATTGGAGTATGAGAGAGCATACAGATCACAAAACAGAATGCAATTTTATTCTCAGACACTTACTTTTCCATGGACAGCTGGTAAGCTACTGATTCCTCTTTTGGACATGATCTTGTCACAGGTCATGTGTTAAATGGCCCATGTTGTTAAAGCAGAACATACGGAACACAAGGGCCCTTGGCTGGTTCATAACATTATTGAGATCTAGACTTCACTTTTGTTGTCTTTTTTTTTTTTTTTTGAGATTTTAAGCAGCTAACATTAAGAATTGTTGCTTATATGATTCAAATGTCAACATTGTTTGTTTTTGTAATGGCAGTGAGCATAACTGTACCAATGGTACATTCAATGAGAAATGGGAAATCCGAATTTTATATCTCTGACAAAACAACACCAGTTAGAAGTAAAAGTAAAAGACTTTCAACTTCCCACTTCTGAGGTACAGCAAACAAAGCATCATCAGAAATTGAAGTTTGACAGAGATACAGACAGAGGTAGCTTGATATCCTTGACGTATGTTTCTACTGCAAATCTAAATAGCTCACTGAAAGTCATCTATTTGGATTTTGGGGCCAAAAACCTTAGGCTATAAAAAGCTACAAGATAAATCTGGTGGCTTCTGAGAGGAATACTGGTGTAGATAAGAAGGAAATACTCACAAATCTGTATTCCATACTTTTTTGTGAATTATTTGATTATTACACTAGTCTGATATTCAGAAGTCCAATGCATCCATTGTCTGGGACTTATCCGGGACCAGGTCACAGGGGCAACAGTCTCAGCGCCTCAGAGATCCCCACACCTCCATCTCCCTTGCCAACTCCTCCAGCTCTTCCAAGGGGACACGGGTCGCTTCCAAGCCAGCCAAGAGATATGATCTCTCCAGCCGGTCCTGGGTCTGCCCCGAGGTAGATGTCTGGAAGGCACGCAGTGTCTCCAGATGCTGCAACTACCTCAACATGCTCCTTACTATGCGGAGGAGCAGCGAGTCTACCCTAAGCCCCTCCCAGATGGCAGAACATCTCACCCTATCCCTCAGGGTGAGCCCAGCCACAATTTGGAGGAAGCTTGTTTCTCTTGTATCTGCGATATCATTCTTTTGGTCTGTATCCACAGCTCATGTCCATACAATATGTGAGGTTTGGAACATAGATCAACTGGTAAATTGGCAGCTTTGCCTTCCTGCAGTGCTTGCTGGAGCTCTCCGCTCAATGAAGCCAACAGGACCACATCATCTGCAAAAAGCAAAGATGAATCCTAAGCTGACAGAACTGGAAACTCTCCAGCCCCTGACGGCACTGAAGATTCTGTCCATAAAGTTATATACAGAATTGTTGACAAAAGGCAGACCTTGCGAAGCCTAAAACGTGCCAACAATTGATCTGACTTACTTCAGACAATGCAAACCAAGCTCTCACTTTTGTTGTACAGGGATTGAATGATCCATGACGAGGGACCCTATACTCCCGGAGTACCTCTCACTGGGCTTAAGTCATAAGCTTCCTTCATGTCTACAAAACACATAAAGACTGGTTGGGCCAACTCCCACGCACCCTCCAATATGCTTGTGAGGGTAAAGAGTTGGTACAGTGTGCCATGAGCAGGGTGAAAACCCCAGTAGCCCTGAATCTGAGGTTCAACTATCTGCCAAATTGTTCTCTGCAGCATGCTAGAACAGACTTTCCTAGAGAGGCTAAGAAGTGTGACCCTCCGGAACAGACCCTTGGGACCTTTTCTTTTTTCTTAAACAGGGGCAAACATCCTGGTCTGGCAGTCCACAGGCACTATCCCAGACTTCTATGCAAAGCTGCACAGGCGTGTCAACCAAGACAGCCCAACAAAATCCTGACCAATTTGACAATGGAGACCCTATAAGGGGGGAGCTGCCAACGACAACATAGCTCCTGGGATACCTTGGGCTCTCAAACCTTTATGGAGTACTGCAGTGCATTTAGTTTATTACAATATGCAAAATCATTCAAGTAAGGTTGAAAAGAATTAGTTTGCAAGAAAATTGAAAGAGCTGTAATTGGATATGGCCCAAAATGGCTCTGAGGTTCACAACTTGAAATTTACTTACGTCCTGAAGTTACCTTACAGCTCAGTTATTTTCAGAAGAGCATTAGTCATCGATTAAAAACATGTCATGTAGAATGGAAAATTAGCAACTAAGAGATGCTCATTGCAAACAGTTTAGGTCATAGAGCCTTCTGCAATCCAACAGTATATGAATACAACCAGAATACCTAATGAAGCACTGCAACTTTGCTGCTCCAAAGTTACCTATTTCCAGGATAATAACTGCTTCCTTCTTCTTGCCCACTCCTGTATTGGCATTGAGATTCAGATTTTTTAATATCACATCAACAGAGCAGAGTTGCTTAAGTGCTTATGACAGTACTACTAAAATGAATATTTATTACCTCTGTATGCATTTTTGTTTTGGAAGACCTTTTAGAATAGATTATTCAGCTATCTTTTACAACATTTTTTCTCAATTCACACATTCTTAATCGTTATTACTAGCCTGGGTGCCAGCCGAACTTAGCCCCGCCCATAAAAGTTTTGGTCGGGAAGTTCGGTCTGGCTCTGCTCAGTTGGGATATCGTTATGCCCGACCAAGAATTGGTCGGACCAATCAGATTGCCAGGGCGGGTTTTATACGATGATGGACAGATGATCAACAGGGACATTATCGACTACGTCACTAAAGAGCTGAACATGGCTGCCGCTGGAGAGCTAGGGTGTGTAGATTCTGCCATCGAGTCTGTTCTACAGGATCTCCACATTGCATTCATTTTGAAAGACGAACAGAGGAACGCGATAAAGGCTTTTATCGATGGAAAAGATGTTTTTGCCGTCCTTCCTACGACAAGTGTGTGTTGCTTAATCTACGTCACATACTACGTTGCTCTGATTGGTTGTAGGTCTATCCAATTGAGTGAAGAGGCATTTTTTCTCCTGGTTCGGTTGAAACACGCCCCATACTCAAATCTCTATTGAGCGGTATCAGACTCACATTCTGACTAGAATCGTGAGTATGACGTAGTCAGGCTACGTTATTACAGCATTATTTTTAAAATACCGTTCTCTTGCTCTGTAGCTCTTCTGGAAGTCGTTACCGGCCAACCTGGAGGCCAAGGAGAGAGGCCCTGAACATCGACAGTATCTTCACACGACAAAGAGACACCTGTTTGGGCTACAACACTGTACCTGGCCCCCCTCTCCTTCCAAACCCCCAGGATTCCTTCCCCTTGGAGGGACATATTCCACAGTCAGGACTGCAAGAAGTGGAAGGGAGAGAGATCAGTGACTTGGAGGTGGGCTTCGGGCTGGTCGGGCAGCCCAGGTCTCTGGGCAGCGGGCGGACAATGGGTCCCCCTGCTCCTCCACCTCTAAGAGGGGTGGAGCACCAGCCACGTCTGATCCAGAGGATGGAAAGTGGCTACGAAAGCAGCGAGAGAAATAGCAGCAGCCCTGACAGGTAGGACACTCACAAATAACAATTACTGTCTCTTGCACTCAGTTTTTGTTGTTCATTATGTTTCCCTCCTGTTAGTTTCTCTTGTTATTCTGTTCTTCTTCACTTTATCTGCATGAAACACAAATTGGACATTAACAAGAACAAATGGACCAATACAAGTGCTTAATAACAACGGATTAAGCAGTGAACACTGACTACATTGTCTGACTTATCAACATTTTCTCCTTTTGCCTGTTTGTCTTGGTGTCTTCCCTTGTCTGTGTCTTTCTACAGGGAGGTAGGGCAACAAAAACGGGTGCTGATGTCAGGACCATCATGGCGTTCGGTGCCCAAGTCAAAGAGCAGCAGTGCCATCCTGCAGGAGCTGCCTTCACCCAGCTGGGGGGGCAGCATTAAAATAGGTATGTATTTTTACATGTGTTTGCGTAAAGTACAGTAAGTAAAGTTAATTTAATTTGATTAACCTTTAAATGTTTCATCATTTCAGGCTCAGGGCGCAGTGAGCTGGATGAACTGCAGGAGGAGGTGGCAAGGAGAGCCCGCCAGCAAGAGCAGCAGAAGCGGAAGGAAGCGGAGCGGGAGGCGGCCATGGGATTCAACCCCAAACCCAGCAAATTCATGGACCTGGACCAGCTCCAGCACCAGGGTATGGATGAAAAAAGAAAAAGAAAGACAAAGGGTAGAAGAGGGTTCTGGGGGAGAAAGACAATGTGTGAGATGTTTCCAGTGAGAGCAGCAAGTTAAAGAACTAAATATCAGAGAACTTACCATCTTACTTGCCTTTAATGTTATTTAGTAGCTTTATTTACCTACGTTTTCAGGTGTATGTGCTCGACACTTCAGCGCCCAGACTAATACTGCATCAACAATGCTTTTTCACTTTTTATAAGGGCAAAAATTAAAGCTGCACCAGCTTTCTATTTAGAAACAGCAAAGAGGCACTCATGTATAAAACATCTTAGTAATTTGATCAGTTTTTTAAGCTGAAATCTTGTGCATTACAGCTTTAAGGTCACATTATCACCTGTTGTCTAGTTAGCAGACACAGTGACTTGTGTGTCCACGCTTCTGTCTGACCTCGTCTATGTCCTCGTTCCCATCTGTTGGTCGGTCTCTCCATCTGTCTCTTTTCACTGGTGTTCTTTTTTTTTTCAATGTGTCAGCTAGTTCAGTGCTTTTTATGTCACAGTAAGAGTGTGTCTAACAGTTCCAGCTGTGTTTGCTGGACAGTGGAGAACGAATCACGTCAGTTTTGATTAACTTGAAAACTCCTGTGAGACATTCACAGTCCAGCTATAAAGGGAAAAATCTTTTCGTATCCCGTTTAAAGTCCAATTCAAATTCAGAGCCCCAGTGTCCTGGCAATCCTCCAGAGTTCACTATCTTGCGTGTGTATGTATGTACATATTCTATACATATTGACACAGCACAGTAAATATCATATACTTACCTGTGTGCCCAGTGTGTCTTCATGTGACCATGAGATTGCGTGTTTCATAGCTTTATAGTTGAGGGGCACTCCACTAATTGAACACAGTTAAGGAAATTCATACCAAGTCAGCAAGGATTAGTATATGGCCTGTAACAACAGTTGTATCATCACCTCTGTGGCTCTGAAGGTTATGTCCATTCCAACCCTCTCTCACTCAACCTTCAGCTTGTGCGCATTGTTCTTTGGTTCTTTGGATTTGGAGGCTACAAAGTTGTATATTATAACAAACTGGGGGCATGGACTAGCAATAGATGTTTGAAGGTGTTTCACTGGCAATGTTTCTGCACCAGTGACTGCGACAGCTGTGGCCGTTGGCATTATGTTTTCAGGTTGTCCGTCTCTCATTCTTGTGAGCACACCATTTCCTAAATAATTGAAGGGAATTTCCTCAGTTTTGCCACAAACTTCCACTTGGACTCCAGCATGAAGCTGGTAGATTGTTAAAAGTAACTGTGATCTCACAAAACACATTTTGGTCTCTCCAGATTTGAAAAAGGGTACCCAGAAACTGCCTTCTTTATGATGACCAGTGGGCAGTGTTGTGCCAGTTCACAGCTTTTCTGAACTAGTTCAAGTTCAGTTCATGCATGCTCAAAGTGAACAGTTCACGTTCAAAGTTCACAATTTTAATTCTGAACTAGTTCAAAGTTCAGTTCATTTTACTTTTTTCGTGAGATATTCAAATCAATACTTTTTTTCACACTACAAGCTAGAAATCACTATACGTTCTTTGAAACTGCTCATTGTAGACATTTGCTCATGACACTGCAATTGTGGGTTTCTTATCAGGTGATGAAACTTGCAGCAGTACAGACAAGGTAGACCAGTTCTATACTTAGTGCAATGAAATCTACCAGCATTTAATTAAAAAAAGAATATATAATATGAAATGCCGTCGGGGTCTTGGTTTGCAAGAGTGTAAAATTGTTTTAAATGTTCATAATGCTCCGTGCCATCACTTCCACTAGCCTTTTTTTTTAATTCTCCTCCAGCCCTCCGCGCTCTCGTCGTTGCCTGCTACGCGGCGTTGTTATGGCTGCCCCGCTCTGCTGCAATTCATCACGGGTAAAGTCGTGCGGAAGCCAGTATGTTACTCAACTATTCTCAGCCGGACACTACGTTGCCCGCAATGCATTGCGCACACAATGTCAAAACCCTTTCTGTCTGGTGATACATGATTTAACCAGCGAGAATACAGGAGGGAGGAACTTTCTCTCGTTGCGTTTCAAAAGAGAAAACAGATGTCACTCAGTTTTCAATGGAAAACAAATTCCAACGTTCATTTACAGTGATGTCTGCCGTTCATGACACATAATGTGAACTAATTCATGTTCAAGTTCTTTATTAAAAAATGTGTTGCGTTCAGTTCAACGTTCACGAAAAAATGAGCGTGTTCAATGAACGCGTTCTTTTGAACTCGTTCACGCACAACACTGCCAGTGGGACACGAGTCTTGTTGTTGCAAAAGATGAAACAGTCCTATCGTACAGAAGTCTTCTATAGAAGTCTTCTATACAGAAGAAGTCTTTTTACTTGTTTTGATTATCAGTAAACATTTTACTGATGAGTTTATGGTTTCAAGTCTACTTAGTTTGAAGGATTTCAGCAGATCCTGACCTTATAAAAGAATACCAACATTAATAAGATTATTTGTCTTGGAAGACTATCAATTTGTGACTGTAACACAAAAGTAGACATGAATCAGCATCCAACACTTTATGGACTGATTTAAAGTATGACCATAGTCATAAATGGCAGCTCTTAAGAGGTTCTGCCTGGTTCATCTGATTGGCTTGAGTTAATTTATGACTGTAGTCATCTGACTACCATCTGACTCCTGGAGTTAAGCAGATTTTTGGCAAAAAAAAACAACTAAATAATGATGGCAAAAATTAGAAACTTTAGAAAGCTTTAGAACTGGAATCAATAACCAGTGGTTGAAAACACAGCGGTCATGCCCATCTTTAATGCACAATAACTCAGCTTTTGAACACTTTTATACACTTGGAATAAAACAAGAATTAATACAAATTTGGTGGTCAAAGAGGTCACTGTTGTTTACAAAATGCTTTTTTTGGCTTTAACCCTGAATTTATACACTAATTACGAGAGTTCATTACAACTTGACAGTTTTTATTATTAGAATAAATAAGATTTTGAGCTTGTAAATTTCTCTTCTCTACAAATTATTCCAGAGTTTGCAGTAGTACGTCTAACATTGTAACCCTTCAAAAACCCTTAAGTTTGTATGTTGTGTAGATTTGGGCATGTTTAAAAAAGAAAGAAGTTGCACAAAGACACGAGGAATTGGTTGAAAAAACAAGTGGGAAACTGCATGCAAAAGTCAGCGCTCAAAGTTCCCACAATGCGTGTGACTGACAAGTGCAAATTTTGACGGTGTCTTTATTACCTCAGACTGAGTGGACATTAACAACTCAACCACAAATCAAACTGTCCAGTCAGGCGTGTTTTGTTGCTTTTAACGCCACTGTTGGTTCTCAAAGTGAAGTAGATTTTGCAGATAAATGAAGAAGATAAACGGCTGGGCACTGTGCAAACAAGCTCATCCGCGTGCACACCCATGAATCACAGTGACATGGTTGAAGCACGTGATTTTTACTGCACGTGTAATCTCAGCGTAAATATATTTTTAGTTTCTGAATAGAATAAAGTAAAACCATCATTATGAACATAATCTCAGCTATGGCTTTGCTGTTTAAGCCTTTCCCATCAAATATCATCTTTAAACTATTTGATTTACATTGCTAAGTCAGCTCAGCTGTCGCTTTATTTTGCTACTTTATAACTCTTACTTTCGTATTTTAGGTGTACAATGTTTCAAACTGGTCATTACACGTAGCTTACAGTTTTACAGATTAATACATACTTAGACATTCAGATGACAAAAATGCATCTTAACTTGCAGACTTGGGATCTGACTTGGACACAACTTTAAATTACTTCAAACATAATGTCATATAACACTCAACAGACAGCTTAATTTGTGTATTTGGAATAGTAGTGGTATATATGTGAGTGTGTGTTTTTATTTTCATTTTGTCCACTTCTGTGTTGCAGAAATCTGAGTGTATGTGGTATTTACATAAGCTGCAGGTGTGTAGGTTTTACCCTTTGACTTAGCACCAACTAAATCTACATCAGGGATTATTGTGTTGTGTCCTATCTGTTCGACTGTGTGTTTGTGTGTGTGTTTCAGTGTGTTCGGCCTCACTTACCTGACACACATACACACACTCCACTGAGAGTAGACTTAACCTTGATCAAGTGAAAGGACGACTTGTGAACGAGCAGATGGCATCACTATCAGTGTGATTACGTAACAGAATTTGAGTTCCCACATCCGTATCGATGGATTCAGCCAGACTCTGAATAATCTGCCTCAGTGTTTTAGAGGACGCTCCAGCCAACAACAGCAACAGAGCTGCCATCATTCTTCCTTTATTCTGCCTCTATCATTCTTTCAGTCTGTAAACACAAGCCAAGATGGGTGATGGCTACTTTTTTGTTGTCCTCTTATGCATCTTTTTTATACCCAACTAACACCTCAGGGTACGTTCACGAGGCTACACACCAAGCAAAGCTTTCTCAAAGAAAGAAAAACAATGTTTCAAAGAAAAATCTTTTGACTCTTGTCTTTGGTGTTTGTGGCTCCAGGAACGCAGCCTCAGTTTTTGTCATCTCTGATCTAATGTTTACTTTTACATCTACTTTTAGAAAATAAAATGCATAGGGATCAAATCACTCCGGCGTGTATATGCTCAACTAGACTTAAATTACTTAAATGTGCGTCACATATGCTCAAAAGTTCCAACTTTATGCTCTATTTTTTGTAAAAGCTGTGACGCTTAGGTGTATATTAATAAAGCTCAATTCCCAACAAAACTCTCTGTTTCTTTTGTCAGAAATTATGCCAGAAAATAGTCCCATTAAGACTACTTGTCAACATATGTGCAGGGAATTTGGCTATACTTACATATCCATGATGATCCACAGTCTACAGCGTTGTGGCGTTGGACATACTTCAGTTAATACCTCATTTCTGCGCCCTATGTTTGTTCATTTGGACAAGGACAGTGGTCCAGCACAATGGCCCAGTCAAGCTGTAACCGTGGCTCGACTCAGCTGTGCATGTAACTGTGCAGACTGATGCGGTCACAACAGAGTTGCAAAGTGGGAAAAGATATTAATAGGTCTGACGGTATTTTTCTGCTATCCTTTATGAGTGCATTTACTATCTTATGATTGATTTTTGCGGTATCCAGCCATTACCAATTTAAAAATAGACAAGGTATCATTCTGTTATATATAAATCTGGAGGATTCTGATGGAAATCATGATATGTGAACACCTTATTCACAAATCTGAAGATTCTCTGTTGGTAACAAAGGGTAACAAATCTTTACAACTGTGATGACCAGGATTATGATGCAACAGGAAATGATAAAAACCTAAAACAAATAAAATATTATTGTGCATATATACACCAGTTTTCTATTGTAGGTTGCTCTAAAGGCTGCAAAGCCTATACATTTACTAGTTCTGCAGTACTGTGCAATACTTCCTGTATTTTCTTAATATTTTGCTTCCAAGCAGTAAGACTTAATCTTAAATCTTAACCGTAATCTTTTAACGTGGCTTTGAGAAATAGTTTTCCAGGCTTTCTGAAGATCTTTAAAAAAATTTTTTTGGACATTGGCTGCTTTTTCACTCATATGCAGTCCAGTCTTTGTACCTGAGAATCTGAGCTACTTAACATGGACTTATGAATCAATTCATCTTGAAAAGAGCACCTAACTCAAAGGAATAACCATTTTTGTGTCTACACTTAACAGACAACTTGGCAAAGAACCAGTGTTAAATTGCACATCTAGGCATTTACATACATGTTACATAATGTGTTCCCAGTTCCCATTTGTATCTCATATTTGGAAAATTCTAAAGATAAAACAGTTTGACAGACATAAAAATGTAGTTTTTGCACCAACAAGGGGCTTCCTAAAAAGCTATTAGCCTAAAACTTGGCATATATCAGCATGGTGTGCAGTGTGTCAATAAATATTTTAGGAAGTCAGACAAATGGAGGACAAAAGAAGAACTGGCAGTCATAAAATAATCTACCTGATCTACAGCAGATAAACAGTATGTGAAAGTGACGTCAAAAATAAATAGGAGAAAAGTCCAGCAAAGACCTGACACAGGGCCTGAGAGATGCATCTGGACCTTCAGCTGATCCATCTGCTGTTGGCCCAAGCCTCATCAGAAATGGGCTCCATGGAAGGGTGGCTGTCAGAAGCCGTTCTTAAGGAAGGGAAACAGGGAGAAAAGGCTGAGCTGTGCCAAATGAGACAAGACCTGGACTGAAAATGATGAATCCTCCCCAGAGCCCGGACCTCAACATGACTGAGGCAGTGTTGATCATCTTGACAGAGAACAGAACAAAAGGCAGCTAACATCGAAAGAAGAGCTTTGGGATGTCCCTTCAAGGAGTCTGGAGAACTATTCCTGGAGACTACTTAGACAAAGGACAAGAAAGCGTGTTTAAGAGGGTTCAGACTGTATTGAAGAGTAAAAGTGCTCATGCCAAATGTTGACTTTCAAGCTTGTTAAAATTGTACAAACTCTGTATTTGGATCTTTATACTGTGTTCCCATTTAAGTTTGTAAGTTTCAATAAACCGCTGCATCTGTTTCCCAGTTTCCTGGTGATATTTAAAGAACTATGGTTTGGCTCAACACTTTTGCACAGTTCTGGAAAATGATAAGAGCTGAAGCACATTTGAAGTAGTAATTTAGAATGAAATATTGCACTGCAGCTGCGGAATTAGTTTGAAATTACCCAAAGCAGAGCAGCTGCTGAATGTTTCATCAGGTTTTTACAAAGCATGATAAGAAGCACTCACTGTTATTGCCAGAGACAGCAGAATTTAAAACTCACTAAGTGGATGTTGCTGAGTTTTTGTTAAATTGTCTCAGTACATTAATGTGCACAGGCTTGTGGCTTTGCTCCTACTTATTTTTCGTCTGATGATTTAACCAATGCTTTGAAGTTAGATGAGGCAATTTCTATACGAAAAATTTAGAAGATGCTCAAAACTAAGTGTCCCACTTTGCAATTCTGCACATGTATAAAATACATACAAATAAACTTGTAGTAGAGGAGTTAAATGCATGCAGGCTCCCTACCCCATAACCACTCCTTCTGCTCTGCTTCTCTCTTCTCTGTCTCTGTTTGTCTCACTTGTTCTTTTGTCCACATGTTGTGTCTCTGTCCTGATCTTTTACTCTCATCCCTTCTCTTGTTTTGTTTCCTGCTCTGCTCCTTTTCTCTTTCTCTCGCTGCCACTCTGTCGTTATATATATATATCTTTATCTCTTTTATCTCCCGCTCTGTTGTTAACATCCTCAGCTGTGCTCAGACCCCTGCATGAGGCTAACGCTCATAGCGGATTGGCTGTAGCCACGTGCATGAGGAGCACTGGGGGTCCAGTCAAACGCAGGCAGGAACAAGAAATGGAACGGGAGACAGGAAACGCCTGCCCACAGGGGCCTCGCAGGTACCACCACTGTCCTCCCTTATGTGTCTGCAGCGGTGGCTGTATCAAAATCACTTCAGACTCCCCCCTCTCCTCGCTTTCCCCTCACTCACTTCGTGTGTGTCCTCAGCTCACCGTCCTCAAACTCACCTCAGGACTCCTCTGTGTGTGTCCTCTGGGCGCTGGTTGTCTGAAAATGCCTCTACACCCCTCATGTGTGTGTCTTCAGCTCTGGCTGGCCAAAAATCCCAGAACCCCTGTTTTTGTGACCCTGTGGCACATCCTGTTGTTTGTGTGTCTGAATGTGTGTTCTCAAACGCACACCTTTAACTACACAGTTACCTCTTATCCCCTTCGTGTGTTTGTTGCAATGCAGTAAAAACCTGCTTTGCTGTGTTGCCATTGAGAATAAAAAGAGAGAGGCAAGAGTTGCTCTCTGCTTCTTTTTGCTTCACTGCTTCCCTTCATTGTTGTTGTGCTTCTCTTTGTAGCTTTGTGCTGCAAAGGCTTCCCTCTGCTCTTTGTGTGCTGCTGATCTGCCCTTCTGTGCGCTGTAAATCTGTGGTCAGTCACTGTGCTTCTGTCCTGTGTGCTGCTGTGTGACTGCAGTCACAGATCTTCTGCTGTGTTTTTTCTTGCTCTTTGCTGCTGTGTTTGTGTTACTGTAAGTCAAGCTGTTTTCAACCTAATGTGCTAATTTTAGCACTCTGAAACATCGCGTGTGATAGTTAAAACAAGCTAAATGATTGCATTTACAATCTAAGTTATGAAATCTGTGAAATTAAATGAACATTCATCAACCAAATGCACACTGATGTAGAGTGATCAGAAGGTTTTATTTTAGATGGACATAACATCTTTGTCTTTAAAAAATGAATGGATTACTCTTTTTTGATCTGAGAGAAACTTTTAAGCAACAGATTTTACCTAATGGATATTTTGATAAGAAGCCTAACCTGAATATTTGTACAATTGGGGGGGCACTTTGAAGATCAACTTAATCTTTATGAAACTGTTGAAAATGCATTATGAATTAAAAGCTTGTAGAAAATAGGAGAAAAGTGGAAGGGGCCATGAGCCTGTAAATCCATTCACTTCTGCAGCCTTTTACTCATTAACCAAGGGCTAGATCATAAACATTCAAACTACCTTAATTTTGACTCCAGTTAAAATCTTGTAAAGCAAAGTGACAGGAATATGATTTGAGACGTAATCACATTGAGTAATTCTGACATCAGACAAACATGACAAAATCATTTTTGCTTTACTTTGTGTCACAATGAGCACATCTTGCAGTAATATGTCCAATTCAGAGCAATGCAACTTTAAGCCCAAACACTTCTTCTGATTTTGTGATTCTGGGTTAAAATTAAAACTATTTCTTTAATAGACTGCAAAGTATGTTTCGTTTAGGTCTGTTTGATCAGTCTGTTTCTCCCTGCCTTTTCCTACCTGAATATTGACAATAGCAATTGGCTGCAGCAAAAAAAATTTTTTTTAGTTTCTCACGTTTTTTTTTTTTAAATGAAGAACTCATGATATTGTGCAAAAAGAGGAGACTACTACTTCTTGGACAGATAGAGAGAACAGCCTTTCAAACCAGTCAGAATACAAGAAAAATCCCCAAATGTTTCAGAAAGTTTTCTCAGGAGCAGCACAAACTTGTGAATCAGAGAAGGAATATCTCTATATATCTCATTTCATATTCTAAAACACAAATAAAAGTATTCTCACACAAAATTCAAGCACAAATCTGCAAAAACGTGCCACATTACCACATTTACTGCTGTCCCCTTTCCACAAATTCAGGTTATGAGTACTTAAGATTTCACATTACAGTTGCCAACTATCCCTGTAACAAATTGCCAATACATTCACAACATGACAACACACAGCCTAACCTTTTATGAGATTTCTAACTTGTTTTCTTTTACCTGCAGTAGCACTAATTAGTCATTTGCTAGCTTCAGCAGGTACTAAATGTTGTCAAGTATCTGCATATTAAGTATTACTTTACTAGTTTTCACCGTTTTAAGTCTGCAAAGATATCAATGGTCTATTGTCAGTGAAGTGAAATCACAGATTTTGTGTGACCAAGTCAGAGTCATGGATGGAGGTCCATATGTGTTTAGGAGTAAAAGGGAGTTTCATGCTAAAATATGTCCAGCAACCGTGAAGACTGTGTTTTTAAAGAAGGGTATGATTAACCAAAGATATTTCGCATAGTATTCTTAGGCTTGGCTAATGGCAGGGTTTACTGCAGGAAAGTAAACTTAGATTTAGTCCACAATGAGAACATTAACATATATATGCTTAAAGTTTACTTCCCTGCAAGCTAATCTGACTGTTTCCATAATAAAAGACAAGTACATAGCTGTCCTAAAGGTGGTCATAAAAATGTGCCTTATAACTTTCTTCCATTACATCTTAAGGGGAGCTTTAATGTTGTACTCTAAACCAAATTAACTTTTTATAAATGCAAAGGTGGAGACAATGACTGGATGTGTGAACTTGTTAATATTGATTTAAGTCTGTTTCATTAGAACACAGAACTTTAACAAACAAATTGAATCCAACTGTTAACAGAGGAACTGAAGGGAAAGAGTAGGTGGAGGTAAAGCTCACAGCGCTCAGCTTCTTTTATTACCTTCCTCGTCTCCTCTATTGATCAACATAAGAATCTGATTTATAGCTCACTACTGCAAAGCCTTCTGGGTAATTACTAAGGCTGAAAAGAAACAGGAGAGTTTATGAGGGGGACGTGGGCTGGCACTTACGTAGACACATACAACTGTGGACACCACACAAGATAGACACATTTACAGAGTTTTTATTCACACGTGCCAGCACAGAACATGTGCCAAGTGTCTGTAGAGATGTACATCATGTATCATAGCACCCAAATAACAGTCTATGTCAATCAATAAAATGATATATTGACCCAGTGTGACCAGATCACGCTATGTCATAGAGGCCAGATTTTTTTTTAGTGTTGAAACACTGTGGCAGAGTGCTTTAAAGAAGAGATTCCTGCTTTGAAATTCCTGATTTAAGTAACATTTTTGGTTGCTTGAGACACTCAGATCATTCTTTCAAGTTTGCGATCCTTCGGACAATGCAGCTGAGCTTGTGCTTGACTCATAAATAGCATGGCTGCCATACACAGAGCAACGCTTTCACAAGGCTGCATCATAGTGTGTTATTACCTGTTCTGTAAGTGTGTTTATTTGCTTGTATATACTGGTATGCTGTTGTGACCTTCCCTCAATGCAGTAACTCACCTGACATTAGAGCAGCTTAGTTTTTTGTTTTTTCCCCTTTTTTCCTGCTGCCAGCTGACTGACACCCGCCCTCTCTTGTGTCCTCCAGTGAACAGCCTGGCTCGGTCCAAGTATTGCTGACATCCAATCAGGAGGAGGAAGAGGACCAGGCAACGCCCAGCCAGGACGCTGCTCTGGACCAAGAACTGCCCCCTCCCCCCTACAGACCTACTCCCCCTCGACCCACGCTCACCCTCAGTATCCCTCACCCATGCGGCCCTTCCCGCCAAGGGGGTGAAGAGGATGGGCATTTGGGGAGGAGAGGGGAGGAAGGTGAGGGTGGGAGGGAGGGGACAGGAGTGAGGCTGTGTGAGTTGCTGCAGGCAGGAGGAGTGAGTGTCAGACCCCTGGGGAAGCACTTAGCCATTTCATTACCCTCGCTTCCTCTGCGTCTCTGGGATACACACATCACACACACCTCACAGCCTACACACCTTGAACCTGCACAGGCTCCACCTCCTCCCTCTACTCCTCCCCCCTCACCCCCCCTGGAAACTTCTGGGCAAAGAAAACCTATCACACCGCTTTGGCAGCCACCCCAACCCCACTCCCCCAGCCCATCTCACCATTGGCAGCAACATGGAGCCGCCGCAGACAGCAGCACACGTCATTGGTCCTCCTGGAGTTTGGATCGCCCCGATGCCGTGGTGACGCCATATGACACGCCCCCAGACCGCTGTGTTCCCATCAGACCGCAGATGTCCAGTCAGAACCACAGCTTCAGTTGCCAGTCTTCTCCAGGGCACTACGGCTCCCAGCATGCGCCAGGGCTGCAGAGTGGTCCCTGCTGTGACCGTGAGGAGGCTGAGCTGTCTGAGCTTGACTCCCTTTACCAGGCCAGTCTGCTGGCTGGGAAGACAGGTATACTCCCATACACACATATTTGTTTCTGTGTCCCTATGGAGAAACTCCCTTGGCACAATGCATTCCATAGGCCCTACCCTAACCCTAATTGTCACAACTGAAAGCCTAACTCTAACTCTTACTTTAATCCCAACCAATTCCTAATTCTTCGTCAAAATTTGGTTCACTTGGTACACATAGGAACCACAATTTGGTACCCATGTTAACAGGAAGTCCCCATAAAAATGGTGTCTTGTGAGTTTATGGTCCCAATCATGACATAAAAACATGTACACACACACACACACACACACACACACACACACACACACACTTGTTTGTGTTTGTGTGTTGCAGTGGGGTCCTATCATTGACATAATGAATTCCCTTAACTCTAACTCTTAACCTTATTAACCTACGACTAATTTGTTCCTTTATTGACCCCACTACCTAAAAAAACAAAGAAATGACAACAAAATAAGAACAGCACATTGTCCATAAAACCTAAAATCTGCAAATCATGTTCATGGGAGCTTGTGTCGTATTAAAGGCAAGGCAAGGCAAGGCATCTTTATTTATATAGCGCATTTCATACCACAGGCAACTCATTGTGTATTAAAGGGATAGTTTGCCTCTTTTGACATGAAGCTGTATGACATCCCATATTAGCAATATCATTTATGAACATTGACTTACCCCCTGCTGCGTCCTGTTAGCCGAGTTCCAGCCTCGCTTTGGCGTTGACGAAGGTAGTCCGGCTAGTTTGCTAGGGTCCCGAAAATAAAGCGTCTTGCTTCTCAAAACAATATGCGTTCAAAAGAGTAATACATTTGCATCACAAAATCGTCCCTCCAGAAAAAGTCAGACCTCACAATCGCTTGGTGCTTTTTTCTCTCTTCATGTCAAAAGAGGCAAACTATCCCTTTAAGAGGCATCAAGTCTCCATCAGTCGACATGGTGGTGTCAGAGTAAAAGGCTGCTCCTCAGTGTTCGCTTTTATTTCTTATAAATAAATGATCAAAAACAAATGGATGTGGCCTCAGAATATTGTCTTTTCTGTGGATGTCTTGAAAGGTGGGGTAGACCCTGGAAAGGTTGCTAATCCATCGCAGGGCCAACACAGAGACAAATTGGAGAAACAATTAGACAAACAACCATGCACACTCGCACTCACTCCTATGGTCTATTTAGAATCAACAAATAACCTGACATGCAAATTTTTGGCCTTGGGAGGAAGCCGGCGTACCCGAAGAGAACCCACAGAGAGAACATGCAAACTGCTTGTGACAACATTCTGTCTCAAAATTAAAAAAATTAATAAAACCTTAAAAAACATTTAATCTATCCCCTTTTTACCTCAGAAAAGCAAAAAGCAATAATTTATGAATTTTAAAACAAAAATGAAAGATTATAGCAGAGGAGTTTAATGAATCATTTTTGTTTTATAACAATAAAAAGATTTTATTTTTTGTATTTAGAATTAATTTTAAAACGTATTTGTATATTTAGTGGGTTTTTTTGTTTAGTTTATACATTTCTTAAGTGTAAATGAGGAGCATGGAGAAAATATGTTTTGCAGAACAAGCTACAGCATGTTCATATTTTCACCATCTGTGTGTTCTAAGGCTGCAGCCCATCAGAGAGACTTATATCCAGGGTGGGAGGGCAGGCTCGCTCCAAGACCCCAAATGCAGACATGGAGAGGAGTGTGTACGGGGCAGACTGCACCAACACCCCCACCTACCTCAACAAGGCAACACCTACATAATAATTTTAATACTATACCCTCACGTGTTGGATCCATTTCCAGGCATATGACAGACATTTTCTCCCTCTGCAGCCAATGATGTTGCAGGATCTGCGTTTTGGGGTGGAGCCTAATGATGGGGACAACCAGAGGCGAATAGGACGCAGCCTGAGTGGCACGGTGGTGACCTCGCGCCGCAGCCGCCTGACTGCAACTCGTAGCTTTGTGAGTACGACTTCCTGTGTTCTGCTGCCTCCATGTGGCCATGGAATTAATCTGCATCTGCCTGATGTCCCGTGTTCGCATTTTACACATTGCTTTTCCCTGTTCTCTTCTCCCCCGTCGATTGTCTCATTTCTTCCTTTTGTCCCGCTTTTCTGTTTCCAATCTGCCCCCCTGCTCTCTGCTTCTCTTCCTTTTCTCTCCTCTGTCTGTTACAAAGGTGAAGCAGGCTGATGTCAGTGCCTCTCCTTGCTTACTTCCTCTCTTCTGAGTCCCTGTTGCTATTCCACCACTATCACCTCCTCCATCCTCTTCATCACCAGCACCTTCTCATCACCACTTCCCTTCACTGCTTCACAGGTAAACATTAGGCTGAGCTAATGTCGCATTAAGTTTGTTTTGTTAGAGGAAAATACAGTTAAATTGCATCTGCAGCAAACTCACTGGAGTTTCAGTTTTGCTACTTTGTGTGCCAGATAAGTGCATTCGGGAGAAATTTCAAAGTAAGGTCAAAATAGACTCATCTGGCATAAAAGTAGGCAAAATATCAGTTTGCACATAGCTGCATCCTGGGAATGTTCACTGATTTCAATTAACTATTAAGAGGTTATTTTCTTCCTTGTATAAATCTGCCGTGTGTTAAATTTGAAAATTCGTCCTACCCTAGAGGATAACTGAACATCAAGATTGCAGTGTAGCCTCAATTAAGGACTCTGAAAAAACACCAATCACCCCTCTTTACTGTTATTACTCCATCACTCATCGTCGTCATCATGTAATAGATCAAAATGCAAAGATTGGTAGAATGATGGTTAGGATAAGCAAAATCTTAAATAAAGAACAAATCAGCAAAAATAGCTGCACAGTAGGAAATCAGACACAATCCAAAACATAAATCCATGATACAAGAATCATCTGGGCAGAACAGAGCTGAACTGACTGAGACCAGACTGGTGAAACTGACAACTAACAGAAAAAATCAGGGAGTATAAAACACAGGGGGTAATGACCTCTGCAAAAAAGTGAGGAGCAATCAAAGGAACAGGACACTGTGGGAAGCAACAAACAGAGAAAGCAAACCCAGCTGACATGAACACAGGAGCAATCTGTTCCTGAATACAAGTTCAAAGTTCACATAGAGAACAAAAAGATAACAAAAACAGATAAACCGTGACGATCATAAAAAGTTTAGTCCTTTTTGTGGTCACTTGCTGAAACAGTGCAGCTTATTTCCAACTTCTGAATCTCTTCTTCTTTTAAAAACCAGTCCCATAAGCTGTGGTGTCACTTCAGGTTTTTGCACCGACTTTGCTTTGGGAGCTGGGGCTGATGCACATCGAACCAAAGTATTCTCTTGTGATGTGGTTGTATATATCACATAACAATATTATCTCTGGCAGCATAACTGTGGTATTTGGTTAGTCTCAAAAGCCAAACACCCTAGGTGCTTTCACGGGGCTCGGGTGCTCAGTTTATCCGTTAGCGGAATAGCGTGTTCGCAGGGGACCATTTCTGTGCACAAATAGTGTCCCTGGAGTCCTGCGTGTGCAACTGCAATATACTCCCTTGTAGTGGTAGCTGCAGAACTATTTTGGTCAGTATTTGTTACAGTGCTCATTAACAATAGTTAATAAAACCTGTAATAATAGTGGTGATTGGTGGTGAATGAACAAATATAAATTAGCATTGTTAGCTGAATCAGAGGCTGTAATAGCAGCAGCAGTGGTTAAAGGGAAGCTTATCCCAAATGGAAATGATGTTAATTGTTTCTTTGAGATTTTTTTTTTCTGACATCAACACAATCATACAACTTCCTGTTTGCACAGCAATGAGACGTAGACACAGCTTGTCTGAAAGATCCCATTTGTGCAAACAGAGCAGAAATTCTCCCTTGTGAGGACAGTTTTCTGCCTGTGGATTGTACTGTGTGCACTCATGTCTTGTGTATGTGCATGTTTTTACATGTTCAGCTTTTGAGACAAATTAAGGGCACGAGAGGCCTTTAACTTTCCATTTATTGCATTAATTCCTCTATTTTAACTGAAATGACAGCAAATAAATGACTCCAAGTGCTTGCTTTAAAAATATCGCTTAAATATCATTAGGTGACTTCTTCAGCTTTTAATCTTAAACTGCTCTGACAACAGGGATGTTGTTTTAGAGTATATGGCAGGTTGTATGCTTGTACACCACCTCTCCATTTAAGTCAAAAATGGCATTTGTGAAAGGTGACTGAAGTGTTTGCACGTAATTATCAGGCAAAAGAAACAATTATACCACAAACGCTAAACAAAGCAGCGATAAACACATTGACCCTGCTCATCCCCGCCGTTTAAGTTCTGAAGTGCTGCAGGCAACATAACCTCTCTCTTATACACCACACTTTATTCTCCATATGTTTTCAGCCATTTTTATGTGCCTTCTTAACACATCATCGCTATCCAAGTTATCATTAGAGGGCATGTTCATCATGAGGAAATTCCAAGACAGTTCTTCCAATTTGGATGTTTTCTGAGAATTTTATCTTGCAGTTAAGACTAGATACTGGTAGAGATCAAAGCTTTTCTCAAAGCATCTCAGCCTTTATGCTCCCAAGGTGAAAACGTGCTAAGAGAAGAGGCTTTAGACTGTCTTAAACGAAGGTGGAACATTTGAAACATAAAGAGAGAGGGGAAGTTCCAAACACCAAATGAGTAAATGAAATGGAGTCATATATCTTAAAGGGATAGTTCGCCTCTTTTGACATGAAGCTGTATGACATCCCATATTAGCAATATCGTTTATGAACATTGACTTACCCCCTGCTGTGTCCTGTGAGCCAAGTCCCGGCCTCATTTTGGTGTTGACGAAGGCTAGTTGGCTGGGGTTTAAAAAATAAAGCGTTTTGCTTCTCAAAACAATATGCAGTCTGATGCCAAAGTGCAGACCGAGCAGCTAACACCGTAACAGGCGCGGCTGTCGGCTGGTGGCCGCGCAGTGATACGAAGGGAGAGAAAATAGCGCCAAGCGATTGTGAGGTCTGACTTATTCCTGGACAACGATTTTGTGATTGTTTTGAGAAGCAAGACGCTGTATTTTTTAAACCCCAGCCAAATAGCTGAACTACTTTCGTCAACGCCAAAACTCAGCTGGAACTCGGCTCACAGTACGCAGCAGGGGGTAAGAACATGTTCATAAATGATGTTGCTAATATGGGGTGTCATACAGCTTCATGTCAAAAGAGGCGAACTATCCCTTTAAGCAATGCAATAACACCAAAATTCCTTAAATGCAAATACCATGTAAAGTTCTTATGGTGAGATATTTGGCAACTGGAAAGATGCAACAGTGCAGCAATGATTGCTGGTTTTATATCAATGAACTTAATGAATTTGTTAATGTCGGCTTCCTTTTTTTTTAGTTTGTTAGATGATTTCTTTCAGTTGTTTTATTTTGAAAAAAATACCTTTAAGGAAGCTTTTCCTTCATTGTTTCTTAATCAGTTGAGCACATAAAACCTCTCGGGATGATTCGGAGGTGCATCAATAATGGAATGAGAAGGATTGAAGGAGAATTTTTAATGAATAATTGCATCGGTTTATTTGATCAAATAGTACAGTGGGTGACAATGTGTCCAACTTCAGGGAAGATTTAATGCAGAGGTCAAGGTACAAGTCATTAAAAAGTTTCCATCTTATAGTGTGTTGCATGTTCTTACAGTAAGTTTGTGTGAAAAGATGTTTTGTGTCTGTTAGCAGACTGCAGCTGGTCAGAGAGCCTCATGTCTGCATCGTGTACCTATGTGTTTGCAGCTTAAAGTGATATCTGAGGAAGTCCGTATTTACCTCAACATATCTGACCGGATTTTCATCCTGTTCTCTGGCTTCTTGTCCAGGAGCTGTCCGGCAGTGCGGGGAGTTACTGGCTGTGTCTGACGGGGGTCAAACTGTCCTCGGACCAGAGTCCTGCTCTGCTTCACTGATGTCTCTTTCTGTCCACCTTTACATGGGGTGGCAGCACCGGGGTCCTCAACAGTATCATCTTGATGGACCTGGAATTGGTTTGGGAGGATTAACATGACACCTGTTCCTCCTCCTCCTCCACACTCAAACACATGCACGCACATCAGCACTGACGTAGAGCCTCCCTCAGCGCCTGCAGCACCCTGCTTAGCCCCTCCTTGCCTTCTTCCTCCTCTCCTCCCCCTTTGACCTACTATTCTGTCTATGCAGTCACTCTGACCCCCCAACTACAACCTCAGCCCTACTTTCCCCCTAACTTCCCGGAACTGTTGTTTCTCGTCTCCCCCTGGGTTTTCCGAGGGTTTTTCTGTGTAGTCGGCTTGGTCTAGCTGGGACCAGAAAACTTGTCCTGCACCCCACGGGACCCTCAGCTTAGGGGGAGACTCTTACCAAGTAGCCACGCCTCTTCCTCTTTCTTCATGGGCATTTCCTGTTGGACGCACATGTAGCTGAACTCAGTCTGTTTCAGATGGACAGCCATATTTTTCTCTTTCTGTTTTTTTGGGTTTCGTTGTGTTTTTCCTCCTGTGTGTGCACTCAGTAAATTCACTGAGACTGAACTCTAATAACTAAAAGTCATGTACAGAAAAACTCATGTATGAAACCTGTATGTTAATTAATAAGACCTTATGGAATGTTGATCATGATAATTAACAAATATTGATAAACTAAAAGTGGTACTTCCTCATGTCTGCATTTCAAATAGGAGTGGAGTGCACTTCACAAGTGTCTAGCTGGAGTTTCCACCCCCAAACCGCTCGCCGACCTAATGACAGCTCTCCCGTTTCTACCGGGAGATTAAACAAGAAAAGCGCTTCCTTTTTCTCTGCTTCTTTTCCTCTGTCTTTTCTTTCTAGCTGTCTTTTATTCTTGCTTGCTTTCTTTGTTCCAAACGGGAAGCAGTAGCACCACAAACAGGGAGGAAAGTTGAGAAGGAATGAGAGAATGTAGGTTAGGAAACCCGTCTCTTAGGCTCTTAACAATGAAAGCAGATGACTCAAGTGCACTTTGCAGGGCTGCTCGGCAGAAGTGCACTTTCCGAAGGCTATTTGACTGAGAAGGTGGAGAGAAGTCAGTGGCGTTTGTTTTACTTCAAGGCCTCAGGTGAACTTCAGTGGCACTTAAAAATTCACAGTTTTATGATTTCTTTATTCCACTGAAGCTGGTTTTGAGAGCCAGATGTGAAGAAAAATGCTTATCTTTATCCTGAAACACAGACATGTCTAATATTAATATGCTTTATATGATAAATACAGATTAGAGGTATATTTTCAGCGAGTGAACTATCTCCAGAGATGTCAACCTCAGATCTCACCTCAGTTGTATAAACAGTTGTTATACATTTATGACTTAATTCACTCCCCCTGTAAATGAGTAGCATTCTGACATTGAGTAAATTTAGTAAATGCTTTATTCTATATGAATTAACAAAGCCCTTATAAAACCACTGGCCAGTGTAAAGTTTTTCAAGAGTTTACTGATGTTGATTGATGTAACTAAACCAAAGGTTGGCACTTAACTCAACTTGTTACTAGTTTTTTCATTTAGGTTCATAATTTGTTGTTGATTGTTTGTTATTTGGGTTCTGGATGTGGGAGAATGTAGCCAACTGTAGCGCATGAGTCCGCTATGCAAATCAACCTTCCCTCACAATCCTGTATCAGAGACAGTTAGGAGGCAGACACACCCACCCACGGGCCCTCCCATGGACTGGCAGAGACAAGGAGACGAGGAGGAGGAGGACGATGATGAGGAGATCTCATGTTTAATGCTGCTCGTGAACTTTGTTGTTCTGCATCTACTGCTATGTTTCAGCCAATGGAATGCATAAAGGTAGCAAGGTGGTGGAGAGAAAGAGGGAGAAACAGTGAATGAATGTAAACTAAAAGATTAAAGAGTGTGTGAATGACGCAGTGGTCCGAGACGGAGAAGGGTGAATAACTGATGAAGATAGGGTTTTTTGTGGGTGTGTGTAGACTGAGTGTGTGTCAGTTTTGGGGTGGTGTTGCTTGGGGAAAGAGGGAACCTGTATTTTTGCAATAAAGTTATTACCAATGCACTCCCACAGGGGGCGTAACCACCATAACATGTCTGCATCGTCATTTGTGAGAAACTTTCTCTCAAGCATACAATCTGCTCCCAGAATCTTCCAGCAATAGGAAATAAATCAACTGCATATTGTAGGATATTGTTTATTTAATGTAAAATTAAATAAGGCAGACCAGACAGATTTGCTCGTTATCGCAAAGAAAAATCTGACAGGCCATATGCACCACGTTAAATGAACAAAATTCATCTCTGTCAGGCACAATTAGGCCTGAAAATATTACATTCCTGGGTTCCTACCATTTGGCTAAAAATAAATGGAAAACTCAAGCAAGGTATTGTACCAAAGGAAAATGAATTGGCACTACCATAATTAAAGAGAGTAGTCTAGGTAACATGCTTTTTATAAAATGAGACATCCTTATCTTAGAGCCATTATTTGAAACAGGCTGTAATTAAAATGATTGGCAATTTAAAAGATTGACAAAGTGGAACAGTTTGTCCATTATTTTGGTATATCTGACTGATTTGCTGTTTAATCTCTGCCAGGTGATTATGACAGTGCTCAACAGCTTATGTATTAGCTGTTTAATTCAATTCACACTGTGAAATATTTTAAAATGCTCCTTTCATTCATCACATGCAGTATAACATTTGCACAAAGGACACAGCTGTCTCCTCACTCATGGATCCTCTGATAAGATGACAAACTAAAGAACTGAGAGGAGCCTCAAGACCCACCAGCTGATGGACATCATCAGACTGAATAACAGAATGTGTTGTTGTGTGCCTAATAAGGCTTACTTTTTAACAAAAGAAAAGACTGAAGTGAAGTTCACCTTGACATTTGGTTTGATAGTCCAGTGATGTATACATGCACTGTGAGACTGTTGGTACTTTTTATCATGCTAACTTATGCTGTTGCTTTATACAAACATAGCGGATACCATGCTGGCATTTCTTCCTCATATATATCTGATGCCACAAGGGGCTAAGATAAAATAAAAACAAAGCAAGTAATGGAGGCAATGAGACATGTTACATGTGTAACATTTTCTTCAAATTACAAAGCAGAGGAGGCTTAGAGGAGATTTTTTTTTTTTACTAAGAAATGTTTTTAAATGATGATCTCTAAATGTTTTATTCTAAATTACACTACCTAATAATTCATTGAAATGATTAGCAGATTTATCACTTCCTAAGTTTGCTAAAAAGTGTCAAATTTGTGAATTAGATCACTATGACACCCCTTTTCCATCTTTACAAACTAAAAATCGGTTGAAATTAGTAAAACACTTTTATATCAGTGCTTGAGCATGAATAATTTAATGACTTATCTCATATTAGTGTCACTGTGGAGATATTTTACTGCACTGACCATTTTACTTTAATGTTAAAAGTTCATCTTTCTTTTAAAATTACTTTTCTTTAACATTAAGGTAACCTTTTTAAAAAAAAATTCTAGTTGTGACAAAGTCAGTGCAGTATTACACCACTGTACTTCAAAAGGTTCATACCTCATCAACCACTGAACTTCTGCAATTATAAGTTGTTGGGAAAGCATTAATGACATGAAGCAGCTGAGATACATACTGTGTACATGTGTACATGGCCTCTACAGGCCCCTACACGCAGTCTGAGGAGATGCTCAGAGAATGGAGGTGGGAAACTTTTACATTCATCAGTTCAATAGTTTAATAAGGAACTATTTTGAAAAAAAAGTAATTGTATAGTTTGGGACAAAGTTGGGTAATCAGTTTTAGGAAAAGCACATCAAGGATACAGAAAAAATTACAGCATTACTGAAGATGCAGATTTGTAGAACTGTGAATGCAACTGAAAAGTGACGCATGATTATTGGCAACCTACAGGTTTTGCAGATCACTAACCGACCAGTGTTTTAAGAAAGGGAAAAAACAATGCAGAACAAAAAGAGGTTATGTGCTGCCTTTTCCCATAAACCTGCAGCACACTCATCTACCACTAGATGTAAGCAGTGACACATTGGCCTGCCTCATGCACTTTCAGCACAGTCGCTCTCTTTTATCCGCAGAGTACCTGACACACTGTAGACACTCATAAACACCCTGACAAACGCATACTTCCCACCAGTCTAGACAGCCTTTTGTTGTCAAAGTTCGTCTTGTACGTCAAGGACACAATTAAAAGTTTGACAAAGCTCTTGTTGAAGAAACTGAAGATAGGAGACGGGAATCCCTGCAGAGCAGAGAAACAGTGATGGATCAATAGCTATTAACTTTCACATACACTTTCTGGTACACAGAGACTGTATTTGATGCTTCTTTTATGTGTGCATATGTTACTGTTTATGTTTGTGTGTTTATGTTTGTCTGTTATCTGCGTGCCCCGAATTTGTGGTGAGGATGTTGTTGTGCAGTCATTTATATTGGTTCTGTACACTCTCCTCTTCAAGAGCTAATAAAAATGTGTGTGGTTGCAGTAACATGACACTTGTTAAAATGCAAAGAGTGCATCCATTTCAGTCCATCTGTGGTTCACTGGTATTGCTTCAGCATACTGAAGGAGACTCCAGTGGGCTGAAGGTCAATACTGAAAATGATTATGCAGATGCAGATGTGTAAAGTTGAGCTAATTTTGATGTCATTTTTGTTTTGCAAATACATACTAACAAATGAAAATGTTAATGTCATCAGCATTAGTTTGCCACTAAAACAAGCACAGCACAGCTAAAATAAAAAGCATGTGGAAAAAAACCAACATGCATGCATATCAGGACAACCTGCAAAACTTCTCTCCGTAGGATCTTTTGACAATTTTAAGCTGAGAAAAAAGTACCACCTGTACATAAGGCAAGTTTGTCACTGCTGAATTCTGATAAACAAGCCATTTTTCTTAAGAATAAATCTAATTAAAGCAATACTATGTAACATTTCTACCTTAAAATAACAGCTTGAAAAAAATTGTGCGGCTAGAATGAGTTTTAATATTACGATTGGCCTGTCTCCTATGCCCTTCGGGGGTCTGAGTTGGAATAACTGCGCTACGTAACTTTGCTGGACCGGCCCGGTAGCGGCCCGGGAGCTGAGCGGAAGTACTTCGACTTGCTTTCTGGCACACCTACCGCAAAAACAAATAGACCCCTCTCACGTTCCCAGGTACATTTGATTACTCTTACCTTCTCGGTCGACATAGCTTGCACCTTCTGACTCCTCGCCGGTTCGTCAACAAACGTGAAACGTGAAAGCGAAAAGGTGTTGTATTTACGACAGTGTAACAGTACATTACCTCCAAGCCTGTAGGGGGAGCTCCATAGTGGGATTTTTGAGAAGTTACATTGTATTGCCACAGCCCTTTTACAGACAGCCGTTCCACTTCCTATTCGCCCCATTATAAAAAAGTTGGCTGCAGTTCAGTTGATTTTGTCTGGGGGCGCTGGCAAGCGAGTGCAGAATGACCATTTTCCATAGGGCTGGCGCTAATAACTCAAAAAATGTCCCCGCTAGCGGCTGAAACCTGAAAATAATACTGTGATTTCTGACAGAGGGATGTGGATTTATATCGAAAGTACAATAACATGGGAGTTATAGCTTTCTGTTTTCTTACAGGTCTGGCATTTGCGAGTCAGTATCCGCTAGCATCTAGCTAACGGAATCTGAAGAACGCACGGCTGATTACGACCGGCTGCTTTACGGCACTCGTCCACTGTGCCAGAGTGCTAACCTGGTGCCGCTAACAACAACCAAAGCTAAACCAGAGGCTAGTCAGAGAGTATGTAAAAGGGCTGTGCTGAAATCTGTAACTATTTGAGCTAACACCTCTCTGCTAGCTCAGTGCTAGGACTGACCATGCCGTAAAGTGATGCCACATGCGTGACGTCACTCGGGATGCAATACTGACAATAAATGTGTATTTTAAACAAATCTAGTGAGTCTAAAAAATCAAACCAAGTGCCGTTTGAAAGGATAATTTATCCTGCCTTTAGGAAAATTAAAATGAAAAAATATAAAAAATTCTATCAAAAGCAATGGCTGCATCTAAGGTGGATCTCATAGTACCACCATAGAGTTCGGCGTGCTCTGCACTGCTTCGTTGGCGCCCCTAGAGTGCAGTACCACCCGGAAATAGCCGCCAGTTTTCCCTCTCCTCATAATAGAGACTTTCTGGTATTGCTTTAAATAAAACCAGCAGAAGTGAAATGAAGATCAACTCACTGATGCTCTCTACAACATCTTAGGAGAATATATAATTAATATCTTCCATCTTAAATTCCTAACAACCAAATAATTTGGTGATAAATTGACAATTTATATAAATACAAATCGGTTAAGAAAAAAACATCACTTCTGAAGTACTGCTTTAGGAGAAGAAAACCAAAATAAATTAATCTCTTTGTATCAATCTCTGACTGAAATAAAACTTAATCTGAAAACTGAAGCTTTATCACCAGAGCATTTATCCAGATGCACTTCAGATGGAATTAATGGAACAAACTGCCTTTTCAGAAGGAAACACATCACACTGGAATAAACTGCATTACAATCTATTCACCCTTTCAACAAAAACACGGTGAAGAACTGAATGACTAACTCTGGACATAATCAGGACTTGTTAGGACTGATAAGCACACTGGATGAGATGTTGTGGAAAAAAAGCCAAGTGGGAGAAATCGTCTTGATTCATAAAAACTAAAGTCTGCAATAAAACAAAATTGCCGTCAGCTTTCCAAGTGCAGATGAGATTACACGTAATTAGCACACAACATCATTCATGATGATAAAAGCTTTCACATGTGCACACTCACTACCCCAAGATTCGTTACGTCATGTTGATTCGTAATGGAACTGCATGAATCCAGTTTTAGAGTAGGTCAGCACACACAATACAAGCACCTACACCCTTGGCAAAATGTGGTAACATTTTACAACCACAACCTCTCGAAAAGGTGAAGGTAATCAACAACATTCTACTTCTGAGCGCGGGGTGGGCTGGGAAGTCGAGACAGAAAATAGTTATGTGGTAGTGTGAGAGTAAGAGTGAACTATGCTTCCTAATTTAAGCAAAATGACAGATTTAACAAGCACATAGCTTTTAGCCTTGTAAGGGGTGAGGCTGTTTTATTGGCGCACAGGTGCTTTGAGTTAGTTGCTAACAGCAGTTAACAAGACATTGACAGACAAAAATATCAGCCTCTGGCACCAGAAAAAAAAAGTCAGAGGATCCTGAAAGTCAGAAGGATTTGTTCTATGGAGAACAAAAATCCTTGTACAATATTTCATGACAATCCATCCATAAGCCTTTGAGATATTTCAGACTGGACTCAGGTGGACTCAGAAACTGCTTTCACTCAAGCCGAGCTGCTGGGTGAATAATTGTATGGATTTTGCCACAGAAGGCCCATACTTCCTGCTGTCAACTTAAACATTCTACTGTAAAAGCATGATGTGTGGGGAAACATAGCCCACCTCCTGATGGGAAGTGCCTGAGAACAGAATCCAGGGGCACAAAAGCAGACAACAGCAAATACGGTAACATGTCACTGCCAGCTTGGGATCTGGACTCCTGTGGAGGTTAAAAGAACACCAGCTGATCCTGGGTCATATAGTGCAAACTCCAGATGGGCAATTTCTCAAAACAGAGAATCCCTTTCAAAAATTAATGAGCTGCACGAATCTGAGAATAAGACGGAGAACCCAAATCAAAACATGCTGGTAATAGAGCAACAAAATCTAGATCCTGTAATCCAGAGAGACATGTGTGGTCCACTGACACCCTTAAGACAGGAAAACAGAGCTGCTGGGGGGCTTTGTTGCTTCATTGTAAACTACAGAGGAGAAGCAGCAAACACCAACAGAACTGTTTTCAAAAAGCCTCAGTTTCTCTTTTTGAATATTGTTGGTAATATTTTTCCACACCATTTAATTTCATTAGCTAAATCCACCACTGGTGGTGTTCCTTCTAAGCAAATAATTTTACAATAATATATATATGTCTATATAGGGAGTATAGGGAATTATTCACTGAGTCTGGTCCATTTTTAAATTTTTTTTTCCTTTAGCACAAGTTTCTTGTGTTTACCTTGAATCCTACCAGTGTTATCTTTGGGACCGTGAAAGGTATGATTGACATCTGGCTCGGCGCAGCAACCCAACTGATGAAAAAGACCAGGGTCCTGTACTACAAAGCAAGTTCAACATATCCAGGATATCTTCTGGTGATCTGGCTTTTTTAACCCTAACGGTGGAGATCTCACTCCAGGCGGTGCTGTAATGCAGGTTATCAACTCCAGTTTTTTTTTTTTTTTAACTCTAGCTAAGAGTGTACTCATGTGAAACAGGTGGAGCTGGCATCAGATGACCAATCATAGTCATATAATTCTAGGCTGAGTGACACAGCTGCAGCAGCCAAAGCATGGAGTAAAGCTGATTTAAAAAAAAGAAAATAATGCAGACTTTGTATTTTATCAAATGAATATGCTGCAGGTGTATACTTAAGGCTATTTGTAATGCTCTGTTTAACACCTTGGACTGAAGTTCTCTGTATTCCCTGCCAGTGCAGGGCCTTTTGATTGGTTTAATTAAAAGTTAACTGGTCTCCATACCTCTCCTGCATTGTAGTTGCATTTCCTGCAACTGGGTCTTCATTTAGTACTGACAAAAGGATCTGACGAAAAGATGGATGTAGCAGGGGAGTACATCACTCTGTTTGAGTTTTTCAACCAGGAGGTGGCTAAAAATGCTGTCTACCTGTTGATGCTAAATCTGTAGCTGCTCAGAGATCCTCCAACAGGAAGCAAGGATCCAGGACATGCTCTCAAGACACCATGTAGCCAAGAGTAATTGAGCCTGAGCCGGTGGAGGGATATTTCCTGTCATTGTGACAGATGTCCTCACTTTTGCTGCCAGTATTGAACCCTGATTTACTTGAAAGGAATGGCACATTGGGTTGTGTTGGAACACAATTTCTGACAAATTTCGGATTTAGTTAGGGTACACAAACCAGTGGGTGTCCTGTCAGTGTACATAAAGTATATGCAGTGACGGGCAAAAAACAAATGATGCATGGCATTCAAAACATTCCTTTGAATGTTTTTCATAAAATGGTATGGGACCAGGAAAGGTTGTGCTCAGTCTTGCAGTCCCTCAGCAAAGAACGCTCATCAAAAATGAGCGACTTCACCCCACCGATTGAAGGTGAATAAATGCATGTAAGTACTGCAGAGCCATTTGACTGAAAAAAAAAAAGCCACATATTATTGGGCAGTAGCAGGCTTTTTGTCAAGTGGGGAAAAATAATTGCTTGTTCTTTATACTAGATCAATGAGGAGTGTGACTTCATCTGTGTGGTTACAAATTTAGAATTAGAACATTTAGCAACTTGAGAACAATCTCAATACATGCCAGGAAGCAGAGGGAGGATAAATCAAAGGATATGGTTTATCTACATTTGGCTGTTACTGAGCAATGTGGGTGATATTGTGATGATTCTTTGTACGCCAGATGAGATTTTAAAATGCACGGAGCTGTACGCTACAGACGGAAGAATGGGTCCAATCCCCTGGAGGTTGCATCACTTCTCACTAATTTACTGAAAGGACTCAGGAAGCTCTGCCGATATGCAGAAACGGTGGCGTGAGATGACTTTCCATGCATCTAAAAATCCTTCTTTGGTGTACACAAATACATCAATTTATCCACGGTGCTCAGTAGTAGCAGAATCTTTCCATGTCTCAGCCCAAGGACAAACCATTAAGCAGAACCTAATTAAATCATGAGCTATACTCTGTAATTAGTTTTTTCTCTCTGCACGCCATTTTGGCCAAGTATGTGATTGCTTTTTAACCTCACTTTCACGAAGGCAACTTACTTTGTCAGCAACGTAATTGTTCATGTTCTTGCTGTTGTATTACACCTGTTACCATGTGATTCCAATAGGGGGAACATTAGCAAACTCCGACCACAAAATTCACAGATATGCAGAATGTAAAGAGTGAACATGGAGACAGCAGGCTCATCTGATGTGGTTCATTTCTGCCTCCTCATGTCTTTTCTACTTCTACTGTCTTTCTGCTGGTCACCCAGAAATCATTCAGTCAACTATTTTGAAGGTGACTGAAATCCTAAATACACTCAGAGGAGAAAGGAGGCTTGCTGGAGGAGCATTAACTGAGGGTACACTTGTGTATTCTGTGCAGATGTCTTTACACATTTGTGAGCTCGTTTACGGTCTGAATAAGTCCCATTTTATAGAATGAATTAAAAGTAAACGTATAGCTTCTCACAAATATATTTACTGTTATATAAATAATTAAATACAGCAGCGACCTGCGTTATAAATGTGCTTTGATGATGCAGCTGTGCCATATTTAACTGACATAGGTTTGAAATGATGGCTCAGAAGTAAGGACAGTAAAGAAGGAGTACTTGGCTGAAGTCAGAGAACAGCAGAAAAACAACAACTGTGTTAATGATGACATTTAAGGACCATAAATAAAGGACTTTGGATTTCCAGTAACATTTGCAAATACACTGCCTCTACTTGCCACTTGCATCATCTGTACACAAAGGGATCATTTCCGAAGACTATATTCTTGGCTAAAAAAATACAGTCTAGAAAAGTTTATTCTTAGCCAGCTCATTCGAGTCATTTTATGGCAATACAACAATATGACCTATATCACTTTAACATGAAATGTTTCATCTTAAGACAAGAAGTTCTCATGAGTGTATAGTAGGCGCATTTACTGAAGTTTGTATGTCATAACAACATGAGCTGTGGTTGAAGAATTGAAGCAGTCGTCTACAATTTGGAAGGTTGGAGGTCCAGTCCCTGATATCCTCAGTCCACATGTCGAAGTATACTTGGGTAAGAACCCCACAGGTCTTTATTACATTCATGGGTGTGTGAATATTTGTATGATAGAAGGAACAGTGCTTTGACTGAAAAATAACTGTACAGATTAAGATATTTTCTGGGTTTGCGGGTTTTGGTGTGTTCTTGTACTTTTTATTTTATTTTAGGTTATTATTTTGCCTTTTAGTCTCTTGGTTTCCCATGTTATGTTCACTTTAGTTATCCGATTTATCATCGTTGCTTTGGTTTTTGGTCTATGCTCTAGTTTGGGTTTTCTTGGTGTCTTGGTTTAGTCTCTACTCTGTGTTTTGGTTCAGTTCCTGTTTGAGTTCTACTATGTTGTTTGAGCTTTATTCTGCATTTATTTTGTGTTAGTCTTCAGTCCTCTGTGTTAGATTCTCTTGTATTATTGTTCTTGTCATAAGAGTAGTTTTTTTTCTTTGTGTGCTGTTTAGTTTTTTTTTTTTTTGCTTTTGTTTCCCAAGTCCTTAGTTTCGTTTAAAGTAACATCAGTAAATTTAGCTTTTTTGTTTGCTCTTTGGCTCCCCCTGCACTTGTGGGATGTAAGACTACTGTCCTAAAAACAAATCTTTGAGTCTGTACATCCATACATATAAAATGGTAGAGATGTGTGGTGCAGAGCTAGAAAATGGCCACCCGTGGGTAGTTTTACGTTCGGAAAATGTCCATAACGGAGTTATTCTGAAACAAGTCAGAATTACAAAGATCTCCAGTGTTGCTTTAACTCTGTGTGTAAGCATGTTCATGTTTCTCTCGACTTTGCATTCTGTGTATGGTTGGTTTAGTCTCTAGTTACTTTCGGTAATTGGTTTAAGTTACATTACCCCTTGTAAGTTACCTTATTTTTGTCACTACCCCTGGACAATGCACACCTGTTTCCTGTCAATCACTCACCTGCTGTCAATCAACTCATCAACCCTCCCAATATTTATGAATCTGTAGTTCCTTATTTTTAAGTACCTACTGTATCATCTGTTTTAAACTAATTTGAAGGTAATAAATATCCATCATACCTTTTTTTTTTTTTTAATAGCTGTTGTCATCCACCATAGATATTACTCAGATACTTATGAATGAACCATTTCCTGTTGTGTGGTTCATGAATTTGTTTTCACTGATGAAAGAAAGCGTTTCCTTATCCTCCTCATTGTCTCCGTTTCCCCTCCTCTGCATCGTTCCGTCGTTGCTCCTGATGTTGGCACCTGCAGGCAGAGCTGGTGGTGGTGTGGGTCGTGTCTGACGCCCAGGCTTCCTGTCAGATGTGTTGTGTGGGGGATCGCACGTGCGGTGGACTCACGTGCGGAGCGGTGGGAGACAGACGATCACGCTCCCCGTCAGAGAATCATCGTGCGCTAAAAATAGAGTCCCGGCGGAGGAGGGAGAGGAGCAGGGGAAGACGACAGTGGAGAGAAATAGAAACTTTGGGGTTATTTTTACCACCTACACATCCGTGTGTTCCACCCAAGCGTGACTTCTTCCTCCCTGTAAAACTCCTCTGCTGTTCTCTTATTTATTAGGCTATTCTATTTATTGCCAGGGCGCCCCCTCCCCTGCTCTTAAACTTTATTGAGTATATTCGAACTAGGAGTTTTTTCTTCAAGGAAGCTGCTGCATGACTCAGTCTTATAATGATCCCATATCCCCCAGACACGTGACCACCTCCCTTTTACTTTCATATATGCAGAGATTATAGTTTCTGAATGAATATCAGCATGGAGCAAAACAACTGGAGTTGCAATACCTATGTACGCTTCTGGCAGCGCCGTTACCATAGCAACCATGCCCTCTAACTATAAGCCTCTTACACGTGACCAAGTTTTTCAGTCTCTCCCTCACTCACTCATTCATCCATTCATTACTAAAACGAGAATGCAATCATTTTTTGTTATTTAAAAAATAATCTTATTTGCCCCCCATGATAATTCAGTAACTTTCAAAGACACTGCATTGACTTCATGGGAGCATCAAGATAATATACATACAGGTGTATATCTTGAGTAATCCTGATAAACAATTTTAGTAATATAATGCAGCTTTGTGAGGTAGTGTCAGGTGAAAGCTTGATTCAACCCAGTGGTCTTTTTGTTGTTGCTATTACGGCTGGAGGCATTGGTCCGACTGCATTACAGTGCTGTTAGGATGTTTCAGCTTGACTTTGAGTCACACCAAATTGAAGAAGTAGGGAACAGATCTACAGAAACATTTAAATTAGTCTACATTATTACTATACATGTTCAAAAATGTATTTGACAACAATAGCTGCTCTGTAAGCATTATTTTTATTATTTGAATATGATGCCTGAATAGGTCAAAAATAGTTCACATTTTCTTACTCTTTTCTTTCTTAAATACATAATGTACTGTCATGTTTTTTCTGCAGAGCTCTAGGGCGTCATAAGATTATGTGAGTTAAAGTCAGGGTCACTATATTCAGCTCCCTCTTCTGCTTTCCTCCCAATCTGACACTTGGCTATTTCTCATTTGTATTATCTCTCTTTCCAATTTAAAAAAAATGCCTCAATTTAAGAAGCAGTCAGGATGGCATCACATATAGTTTTTGATGTTGCTCTTGAGAGGTGTAAAAATTCATTAGAAGCACTGATGGTGGTACTGCTGAAGCTTTGATTTAAAAATGACGTAGTTTACCAAATGAGGTTCCATAACACCTCAGGATAACATCCATACCAACACAGTAAAAAATGGCAGAGAGGAACGAGGCAAGACAATTGTAGTTTGAAGTTGAATAAACTCAGAAAAATGTTTTGTCATGCACTCAGTGGACACAACCATTGGGAGTCTAAACACAATTTTCATACAATTGGACCCTCATTCAAACACAAACTGGATTTATCATCACTGAGTTTGATTTAGTTTTGATTTCAATTTCTTAGCTTTCCAATATAAGACTGACGTTGAATTAAACGTGCAGGTGTCTGTACATCCGTTGTTCACAACACTTGTTTTCATTTACGCTTATTCAGAGCAGACTTTGCAAGGGAGGCTATAAAACCAGCAAGGTTTGACGATGAGAAAAAAGTATGTTTTAATGAAATAGCAATAAAAAACTTGAACTCTTAAAACACATGTATAAGCACACGTGCAGTCCATCATGTCATCACCACTTACAACATCTACCCTGGTTTCTCCAGGGAGTTTACTCTGTTTACTCTTTGCCATTGATCTGGCGCCATTTCTCATTACTGCATTGTGAATTTCAGAGAAAACCAAACCTGCCCTGTTTTCCTGCCACATTCAGTCTCCAATGCTCCAGAGAATTCCTTGTTTGAGTGTGTCTTTAAAATCTTTAAATAAAGCTTTACTACCAATTTCACCAGTTTCTGAGTCTGCTTTATCGCTATTTTCTAGTTTTTGTCGCTTTGTCTTCTTTGTTATGAAGTCGGTTGTTATTGGCCGGTTTTGACATGAGCTAGCTTTTAGCCAGTATATGAATAAAATATCCTGTCTATAACTCGTAAATTGAAAGTTTTATTTAAAATCATGAATCATTTTCAAACCTACGCTTTAATATGGCTAAGAATGCATTTCAATTTTCAGGTGGAAAACTGGCCAGTTGTAGTTTCAGCAGAAATTTCATGAAGTCTATATATGATAGTGTATATAATGAATAAGGCAAGATTTAAATTGTTCTACTTTTCCTGTTCAGAGATGTAAGATGCAGTCCTATTTCATGTGGAGCAAGGGATACAAATAAATTGTCTTCACTGAGAGCTGTGTTCATTATCTGTCATAATGACTTTATTTCAAAGGGTGCTGCTAATTTTCAGACTAAAGTTAATCATGTTTGCCCATATACACTCACGCATCTGTTTGGCTGTCTCTCTGAGGACCCTCAATGACAAAGAGCACTCCCAAGCTCCTTACCCTAATGTGAATTCAAGCTTGAAGCCTAAAATGAGGTCTTAACTTTCATAGCACTTTGAAGGTGCAAGACAGGACTGGCAAAAATACTCACACTTTTCCAAAGGAACCACAAAATTCAAACCACTCCTCGTGAAGAAAGTCAAACAAACACACTCACCAGAACACAAGTGTTATTTTCTATGAAATAAAAAATCAGAAGTCCCTTTCAAGAGTTTTGATGGCATTTTCTTCAGTAGTCCATCTGGAATGCCAGTGTAAGGGTATGTCTTTTCTTGTTGTTTTCTGATAGAGAAAGAGAACTGCCGCTGCCCACTGCCGCTGGGAAAAATCTCCAAAACAAAGCAAAACAAAACATGGGAATAATGACAGTGTGATACATGAACAAGTAGTAATCACCGCAGTTATTGTCATCACAATTGCTGCTTTTGATTTCAGCCCTCAGCAGCTTGCCGAGTCCTCTCAGGATTTGTGTGATGTAAGTGTTACACACTTGTATTAAGAGCCCCCAGTTGGATGTTAACCTGTAATCTATCACAAGTTTGTGATTCTAACATCATCCATATGCCACAGGAATAAAGCATCTCCTTCTTTGCTGTCTTTCTTCACCTCTTACTTATCTTCTCCACCTTTTTTTTTTTACAGCTTACTACCCTTGCTCCGCCATGTCTCACTTTTCATTTCTGTCTGCCATCATCATCCTTCCTCCCACTCTTCTGACATTTGTTTTGATGGAAAAACAGGCATCACAGGTGACAGTGATAACTGAATGGCTGCTAATCAATATCACAGCTCTGGCCTTTTTGTTATACTTAATTCCTGCAATCTGCCTCTACACTCAGTTCTCCTTTGTTCATCACATACTCTTTGCCTCGGCAGTAATTCTTTAAGAAATCTCTCTGATTCTTTGGCTCTTTTCAGTCCATTTAAAATCCTCCCTATTTGTCTACAAATCTGAGCTCACGTACTTTTTCTTTTCAAACATCCTCTGTCATTCCCTTCAATTCCTCATATCTGTCTCTTCTTCATCCTTCAAGATCAGGTGGCTTAACTGTTCCCTGTCACCCATGTAGCAGTCTTAGCCTGAGGACATTTCATTAACGATATAGTGAAGCCATGGATTGTATCGTTATTTGAAGAAAAAAAATGGCTACTTAATATCAGACAATGTGAACCAACAGGTCAGGTGACACTCAGAAGATTAACTGATTTTCAATCCCAACACCTTTAATTACAGAAGTTATTTCCACAATGATAATACAGTGAATTGCAGCTGCACCAGAACTGCAATTTGGCAGCCTGAGATGTGACAGACACTCGTGGTTTCTTTCACTTGCTTCATTTACTTCATACAGTAGAATTTAAGAACCTGCCATGTTGTGCTCTGAGCTCCAGTTCAGTTCAGACTGCATTCAACCTTGACCTGTACTTCCAATAGCAGTGTTGATGCATCTTTTTTTTTTCAGATATTTATCTATGACTCGCATTTCACCTTAACTATTGTTTTCGTTGTAGTTTTTACTCTTATTCCAGCCTTGTGTTTTTTTTTAGTTCAATAACTGTACCAGGGCTGCATGGTAGTGTGGTGGTTAGTACTATTGCCTTAAAACAAGAATTCCTAGTTTGACTCCCAGCTGGTGCCTTTCTTTGTGGACTGCATGTTCTCACCATGAATGTGTGGATTCTCTCCGGGTACTCTGCCTTCATTCAACAGTCATGCTCGATGATTGCTAATCTAAGACTAAATTGTCCCTAGTAGTGAATGTGGGTATGGATGGTTGTTTGTCCCATTTGTCTTTGTGTGGCCCTGTGATGGACTGGCGACCCGTCCAGTTTGTACCCAGCCCTCCTGTGACCCTGATTTGGACTAAGTGGGTATAAACAATGGATGGATAGATGGATAACTAGCTTATCATACTTTTGCCCTAGACATCATGTTTTCATAACACATGATTTTTTGTTTTTATTTGGCATTAACCAATCAATCCCGACCATGTAGTCTTACAATCATGGCTTTATTTTTGAGGCTTCTATTTTGGCATTGCTCATTGTATTGAAGCTGCCAGGGGCTAGTGACACTTTCAGCTGACAGCTGAGAACAATTATTCTGCTTTCTAACATTTCTCATTTGTTGCAGTGTGGAGTCACATATGGTATACACCGTAATACAAAGTAATACTTTTTGGAAAATGTCAATAACAATAAAGAAAAATCCCAAAGGGCAGGTCTTGCGGGGTTTAAATGTGAAGTTGTTGGTACTGACTTGAAAGGTGTATCTTTCCATTCCTATTCAAAATTGAAGGTTTACATATTTGTCTTTTTAGAAAATGTAAAAAAACATTTATTTGAAGGAATAGATCAAGCTAGTGAATTGTATACATTTGTATAAACTGCATAAATTATTTAAAAGTATTTTAGAGATGCAAGTGAGCACACAATTTGGAGATAATTTGTTCTGTATAGTAATTAGTGTTTCAACATACAGTATTGTGATTTATTACATAGAGTATATGCAAGGTCACAAGTCTGTATTTTATTTCAATATTTCAGGTAACAATAACAATGAGTAGAAAAAATAAGTCTACATCAGCTTTGTTGCCTGTCAAATTACTGCTTGCTCCTTTCGTCATCACTAAAAAAACATCTGTAACATGAGAAAATAGCCAATTAACAACTAATAATCAGATGTACCTACCTCAGTTTTGATCTCACAGCTGATTCTGTCAGGGCCTATCACAATAATAAAGCTATTTTTACACATGCACAGTTTACATCATCATACAATTAGCTTGTTTTTTAGCACAAAAATGGTAGCAAAGACATCATCACCATGAGAAAATGCATGGAGACAACATTAACTGCATCCACCACGTTAACATTACAAGCTTTTTATGTACCAGTCCACAGGGAAATCTGCAAGCTCTCCTCTGCCTAAAAAGCTTTTTTCCAGCCAAGAAAAGTGACATCAATATTTACTTTTTTCATGTCTTTTCCACTGAAAGCATTTTTTTGTGAGAGAGGAGGAGGAGTGGAGGTGAAGTGAATGTTCGCATGCCAGGAGCAAAGTCAGACAAACACATCCAGATAATACGGTTTTAGAATCAATCTACTGCATTCAAAAAAGGTTTGGATGCTGTATACTCAGGTAATGATTGGCAATAATTAGCAGGGCTCATAAATCAATATTTCATCCACAACAGAACATAGAAAACATATCAAAAAGTGAAAGTAAGACATTTATCTTGATATTTTATACCCTGATATTTAAGCATGGTTATTATGTGGGACCATCTATGTGTATTGCATGTTCACGCACACACACACACACACACACACACACACACACACACACACACACACACACACACACACACACACATTCATTAGCCCAGTAGCATGCTCGCTAAGCAGTTGTTGTGTTGTCCTGTGGTTTAAGGTCATCTGTATCCACAGTTGTATTATATGTGATTGCTGCTGCTTGTGCTTTTTTGTTTGTTTGTGCGTCTGTTCTCTGCTTGTCTGCCTACAGGTGCTCCTAGTGCCTCCAAGGCTGGATTCCCCACAAAAGCCATAGATAGTCTTCAGTTTTATTTTTACAGGTGTAGCAGCTGGTTGTCTGATTTTTCATTGTTTTTGTCTCTTCATATTTCTGTTCCTTTTTTCCCCTTCTTCTCTCTCTCTCTCTGTCCCCCAGTCCGGTTCGGCACTATCACATGTTAAGTATAGTAACAAAAATAAATAAATAAATAAGGAGTTGATGGGAATCAAGGGGAGCCCATCAAGCTTCCCTTGGCATAGCAAATGTGTTTGGCATAAACGGTATTCAGATGACACTTCTGCTGCCATAATGCTGGACAGGACAAGGGGTTAGAAAGAAAAAAAAAAGAAATTTATCTTGAATGAAAAGTATTAACTTTGATAGTAACAGCTTGTCTTAAAAAAGGTCAAAGGTCAACTGTGGGGAAAACATATGGCTAAAGTGGTACTAAAGGGGAGCTGGAGGAACATGTTGCAACTCAATTAACGAGCAAAATGTCATAACTGGGCATGCATTGAGCTTATACACTTTAGAGAGCACCTTAGAGAGGCAGAGACTCAGAACTTTCAACAATTAATTTGTTTTCTTTATTCGTAAATCCAATATTGGTTTATGACATTTGTAAGTCAAGGCTACTGTTTTTAATTAACATTTTACACAGCATCCCAGTTTTTTGTAACAGGAGTTGTAGTTAGAGACTGAATACACTGCAGTCCTGACAGCCCTGAGGTTACATGTAAACTACTACTGGCAATGCAAAAGGATCAGTTAAAAAAAAATAAAAAATCCTTTTAAGTTGACTCGTTTAACCATTGCCCTTGTGGCCTGTTTGGCCCTTGTCATTTTGTCGTGTTCTTTGGGTGGGATTCACTTCTTCTGAGAAGAAATGAATGAGAATCATTTCTTGGAGTTTTCCACATTTGGTCTCTGTCTTGAATGCATTTATTGCTAAATAAATACACAATTTAATGCTGTTGACATCTGTAAACTGTGTCTATCAGAAAAATCAAACATGATTGGCATTTATACAGATAATGTGACCACAAATTTTCTTTGCTAAACCTTCCGAGCTGCTATCTCCAGGTTTTGTTAAGGGGTGACAGCAAGATGGAAATTTGGGTGATGTAGGCAGTTTGGTGCTCTAAGAAAGTACCTTTATCTGAGTGACTGATGCTTATTCTGATGCTTATTCCACAAGTCAGATTTATCTCTCCTCCTCAGTGCTTCCATCTTCCATTAATCTTCGCTGACCAGCTGAAGTGCACTCATCCCTGTCCCCTATGGCATAGTATTAATTGGATGAACAACAGGGCACCATTTAGATTGTGCATGTGTGCGTGAGCAGCATGCAGTCAACACATAAAGGACTGGTTTAATGTGGACCATGGTGGCTCAAAAGTTGTTCACATGAAGATGTTAGCATTGCATCTTATAACCAGATTTAAATGTATCAATGCAATATTTTCTCCTAAAAGATGGAGTGCTATACCAATGAGCTCCCCCTTCCCCCTCATAGACTTATTAACCAAACTCCGTGTTATCTCTGACATTTTTAACTGACTTATCAGTCTAATTAGTTTATTTTAGTAATCTGATTGGCCCACGGGGACATTCTGAGAGATTCTTTAGCTTCCCTAAAGGCTTGCCATGCCTGTCCAAGACATTCTCTTGCCCTACTTGACACACACGGAGCCCCTTACTGTCATATTCTAACATACTTCTAGCACAAGACTTTCGCAGAATTTTTTAATGGTGTAAATGTAAATTTTGTCAGGTAAGGACTTTAAGGATCTATAAGCTCAGTGTTTGGAGGTTTTTAGGGCTGGTGAAGGATAAAGCCGCATGGCCAGAGAGTGAAGTTGAGGTTCTGTGGAGTAGAAGTTTTCCACCTTTTACATGCTATTCTGAACAATCTTTAATCACCCTGTCTTCAACATTTCGTTAGGTTTAGAAATATGGCACTGAGGTACAAAACACATTAACAGAGTAAAAAACACAATAAAAAGCCTGAAAAAATCCCCAAACAAAACAAACAAAAACCCCACTTAATTTAAAGAATATACCAACTGAACAGATCCCACAAAAATTTAGAACAAAACAGTGAACAAAATTAAACAGAAAACATCACCATTAAGACAACACATGAATGAAAGAGAAATTAAACTAAATTTAAGAAAACACTAAATTAACAATAATAATAAAAAAAAATTGCTGTATTTCATTAAATGTCAATGTCTCTGGTTCTGATGTGTTTTATCCAGTGCTGTGACAACCATAGTTTAGTCACCAAAACTACTTGGATAGGTTTGGGAAAGTATCATGATTTTGAATAGAATAAACATTTACATAGACATAGACATTTACCCAAGGAATGGAGGACGCAGGAGTAGGAGATGATTAATCCACGAGCAGGAGTTCCCAAAAACTCTCCAAGAGAGAACAAAACAGACTATAGAAGTTATCAATAAAATATATATATTCCTCCCAAAAGGGGAGAAGCATATCTATGAAAATTTATCAAAACAAGAATCCCTCCACTAAGGAGGAAAACAAAAAGATTATCAAACTTTGGTCTCAACTTAAAGTCACTCCTGCTGCGGAGGAAAACAAAAAAAACCTCACCTGAAAAATAGGAGGCACTTCAATATGAAATCTTATCCAAAACAAAAGATCACTCCACTTGGAGGAAAAAGAAAGAACGCTGTCAAACTTAAACTATGCTTAATCAAGGCTATATTATTAAAGTTATCAAGAAACAAAAACTCTCTTAGCGAGGACTCGATCAAAACAATGACTTGGTACTTGGACTATGGCTTTAGCAAAGGCGAGAGTGTTGCACGTTAGGACCAACAAATACGACACACTGGCACAAGACAAGGGGAGATGCAGACTCTTAGGCGCCGTTTACACATACCCGGGTATTTTGAAAAACGCATATTTTCTAACCTCGTTTGCAAAAAAAACTAGGTGCACACAGCCCCGTTTTAAAAAAAAACCACGTCTACATTGACCGGAGAAATACGCTATCAGGAGCTGTTAAATTACGCCAAGCCTGACGGTGGCAGTGTTAGAACAATGAGAATTCCACACAAGCCAATCAGAAGCCTAATAGAGAACCGCTGACAGGAAGAACTTCCGGATCCTTTTCAAGAAGAAAATATGGCGCCAGGCTCATGTGTGTGGACTGATAGCGAGACTGAGCTACAGAAGCTCCGCAATTGCTGCCCTCCGCCCGCGCCCTAATGCGCCTTTGTTGTTCAATACATTGTATGACTGTAATTTTCAAAATCACACAAGCGAGTATAGCTCTCAACAACAGAAATGCTGCTAGTACCTCCATGCTTGCCAGATAAACAATGAATGGCGTTATCACGCTAGCATCCTGCCAATATGGCGGGGCTCTGTACTATGACGACAACTCCACATTCCATTCTGAAAACTCCGTTTTCGTCTCTTTCAACCAGTTTACACACAAACGCTAAACGGAGTTTTTAAAAAATATCCACTTCTGCCGGAGTTTTATTTTAGCTTCGTTTTCGGAGGAAAAAACTCCGTTTGTGTGTAAACGAAAGGCACAAATGAAGGGAAAGGTCTTCGTTTTTCAAAATACCCGGGTATGTGTAAACGGCACCTTATACACACAGGGTTAACAGGGAACAGGTGGAATCATTCATGCGAAAATCAGACTGGAACACGAGAGGAAAGGCAAGTGACCTGAAACGAGAGGAGAGTTAATCTTTCAAAATAAAACAGGAAATGACTAGACATGACATGGAGATGAGACAAAAAACCCGCTTGACCTCACCGCAGTGTGACACTTCACAGGCAGTCCTCTTCCATTTTCAAGTTTTCATGATGACAGGTCTCAAATGTGACATCATTTAGCTGTGGAGTCATTGCATCTGCTTTAGAAGTTAAAGTAACTTCTGACAAATATTTTTTCTCTTTTGCTCTCCCTACAGTTTTGGCACTGTGTAATAACCACTGTAATAGAAATAAATGTTCATGTGATCCCTTCAAATGTACATCCATATAAATGATTTTTTTTGTTGTTAAAGAGGCAACGAAGATACCGTTAGAAGCCTGCATAAATGATGTGGTGTGGGGCTGGAAACCAATGTTGTAAACTGCGGTATCTCAGCCCCTGTGTGCTTTGGAGCAGTTTCAGGCCTGGGAATGTGTATAACAAAAGTCAGTGTATGTCAATGGGAGATAGATGCACATGGTTTTAAGGTTCACAAACTCCTCTGTTGTTGCTTTGGTAGTAAGAAGATGATAAGCTCTCAGTACTTGAAGCATTACGTTACATTACATTACATTACGGCCATTTTGCAGACGCTTACAATGAGTGTGTTCCACATCGGTAGGCAAAAGAACTTCAGGTCACAAGAAATTATAAGTGCATTTCCTTCCAAAAGCTTTGCCAAATTTTTTATTTTGTTAAAAGGATGACTGTGAACCCTTGTTTGTTTTCTTTTAAGATGAGTCAGTCCCCTTCCTATCTGGTTACTGAACAAGATACTGCATGTATGAGTTAGCTTACGTTTGCATTAATGCTAAAAAAGCTCCCAAATTAACACTGAACTGAATGTCCATCTCTCCAGGAAGTCACTCGATTTAACCAAGAAATAGTTATATTTAGAGGAGGCTGTGATGTCAATCCATTTCAGCTTCACTTTTATGCTCTCTAACAATGTTTACTACCCTAAAATCCTTCAATTTAGGGTTCAGCTGGGAACAAAGGGGCTTATACGACATAGTGTCTTTTGGCCAAATCTACCTCAAACCTAGTAATTGTTCAGTCTCTCTAATTCTTCCCGTCGAACACACATACATGCAGAGAAAGAATTAAGTTTGCTGTTTGTCAGTTCAGAGATGCCCCTTTTTCATCTCATCTGCCAGCCACATGTAATCACTTCACCCACTATGCACTTTTAATCTCTTGTGTGCCATTTTAATCCAAACAGTTTTTCTTGTTTGTGAGAAGTAAGCATAATATTTCTCGGTGAGTGCATCATCAACACATCTTGACAGAAGTAGAAAATGATTTGATGAGAGGGCAATCATTAATAATGCAATTTTCTCACTGTACACTCACCTCAGCTACGCCCTGCAGTGCTAAAAAAAAATCGCAATCATGTTTTCAGCAAGCAGTGAGTGGAATGAGTAAGCTGTTTTGGATAGAGCATGGTTTGCTTTACAACTGTAAAGTGCTGCAGTTGTCAACAGCAGTGAAGCTTAATAGCGAGGCTAGTGATTTTCTACATTTCTACAGCCGAGCTCAGTCTATTGTAATATTTGAAGGAGTGTGATTTATTTGTTTTTTAATTTTTTAAAAATGTATTCCCTATTAGTTGCAACCTAAGGTGAAGTTAATCAATGAATCAATCAATACATATTCTGACTGAAAATGTTCACTGTTCCAGGCAAAATTTTCTAGAAATATCTGACAGGATGACCAGTCTGAAGCAATACATACAAGACTTCAGACAAGCTGTCACTTTACAGACAGTATCTCTGACATGACAAGTGAATGTCACTGTGCTCGAGTACTGCAACATCAGGAGACATTTTTTAACCAAATATGCAAAATGTCATCATCAGGAAAGGAGGGAAAAGCACTGAAACAGTCCTCCAACATGGCTACCAGGAGGAGGAGTTTTCACAAAGCATTCAATCATCCAAATATCAGCAATGAAAGTTTTCTAAATGTTTAAATACAAGTGAAGCTAAGCAAGCATTTTTTTCTGATTTTCTCAAAAATCATTTAAAGACTGTAGGATAGGGGAGGATAGCACAGTGTGTCAATGTTTAAATCTAATTCAAAGTATGGCCCTTTGATTGCTTTATTCCTGGATTTTTGACTGCTTGGATTATTTTGAACTCTATTGCCTGCCACATACCTGCTCAATGGGCCTCCTAGTGTGTGCACATCAACCTAATAATACACAACTAAAGCAATAAGATTCTTATTATGATTACATTCATTTGCCTGTGTAGCTTCATTGCCACTGTTTCTCCAATGTGAGGGTGTTTTAGACTTGCATGTGCGAGACTGTCCAACACTGTTGAAACAGTACACCAGTACAGTAGCTGAGAATGTCTGTGCTTGAATTTATGCTTTATTGCTGTTATCTTGAGATGTTGGGTTAATGAATTCATTATCTTGAGATGTAAAAGCTCATTTTGTTAAGATAAGCAGGTAAGTATTTTCTAATCATGGGAAAACACAAGGGTTTCATTCTAAGATTATCAGAGACATGCTAGCATACACAGAGGGCATCCAAATGTCAGATGGCAAAGAGGGATGGTGTCTTTAGCAATTACATTTGAGTGTCTTGAGAAAAGCAGGTAAGTGAGAACTGGACAATCTCTTATAATTACCGACTTTAAGAAGATATGTCTGTTCTAATAGCTTACCTGCAGCAAACAAGACCATTGATTTATGCCTTGACTCAGTATTTAGTTATGGATCCTCCCCATCTACCATGAAAGCTTAGTAAAGGTTAATCAAATAGGCCAGGTGTTCACTTCATAAGTCCTCCCTCGCATTGGTGTGTTTGTTGAAATGAACAGCCAGCATGCAAGCACGCCGTTGCGTGCATGGCCGTTACGCCATGCGTTGTTTTGCTTTCAGCAGGAAGGGTTTTCTGTCCTAACTGTGAGTGACAAATATCTGACAAAAATCTGAACATTAAATGTTAACATCCAGCCAAACCATGAGAGCTGAAGTGTGACAGAGGAGCAGACCTGGTCCTCATCACATCACAGTGAAACACATATATTCTGTCAATGATTATCAACACACATTTACAGAAAAGACATCACTACACTGAGGGGTTTTATGGATGTACATGCGAAAATACACAAAAACAACCTATGTCTAATGCACTCTAGAAAAGTCCAGTTTTCCCCCTCCACGGTTGAAAGAAGAAAACGTTACTCGTGGGATGTCACTTACATTCTGTTAATGTTTTGCTTAGAACGGTATAGGAGCAACTGATAGCAGATGACCTCAATGTCACAGAAACATTCAGGAGACATTCCGAGTGTGCTGAGTTTATTCCTGTTGTATCTGTTAGGTGTAAAATGACAACTTTTTTGGTAGAATATCTGAGTCTACTGTGTGTTTTGGCTCAAAACGGCCAGAAAAATCTGTGACTACTTTGAGTGAAACGTTGGACTCCAGTTTTCACTGAAACCACCTGTTGGATGAATACCAGATATTATGAAATCACTGTTTGGAATGCTTAGAGAAGAACAGCTTCTAATTCACCTTCCCACAGATGGGTGTGGAAGAGGGCAGCTTTCCTCTGGTTTCTGACAGGAAGCTGCTCGGTAAAATTTGAAAATGTATGTAGTGACACTGACAATTACTGAGGAGGAGGAAGAGCTCGAAGAGCTAAGGTCAGGAATCATTCCAATCCTGATTAGTGCACCAAAGCTATAGTCATTCTTTATTTTAGAACTTCACAACTGTATTTTATATCTCATATGAGGATTTGCTAACCCTTTTGTAAAACAAAAAACAAGACTAATCATGTCAAAACAACTAAAATTGACACAAAAAAAAGTAATCTTGAGCAAGCATCATCTAAGATAATAACCGATTTCAGTCAAAAGTTACAACAATGACTGCAATCAGCTTTTGTAATACTGCCTTTGCTTGTGCATTTTCCATTCGGTCGCAATCTTTTAGTAGTTCTTCAAATTGCCTCTCCAAGTGTGTCTTGCCGCTTGGCCCTGCCATTCTTAATACTTTTTTGTGTACTTAAAAGGCTGTTTTCAGGGCCTTTTACTTGGTGTTTGTAGTGATCACAAGAAGGAGTTGGACTCTGTCCAGATCTGTCTATCTGGATCGATCTACTCATCTCTTTTATTTTTAAAAGCTACAGATTAAACTGAGCTGTGGACATCTGTGCATTATGTTGTTTACAAGCGATGTTACACTTTACGCCATTAATCCTGTTTTCTCCCTTTGTCCCCCCTTCCTCCAGGATCATAAAGGAAGTTAAATGAGTATTTATTCTTAAATACTCAACAGATGTACTTATGAACAAAGATGCAACACTGTCTTTGTCTGGGTCATTTAAATCCGTCCGCTCAGAGTTGAGTGAGAATAACAAGCTGTCTAAATTGCTTGTGTGATGACAATTTGCAACCTCTCTCCATCCATCCATCCATTTTCATAATCCAATTCAGGTTAAACCCGCAAAAGTTTTGAATATTTAAAAAAGTTGACTTGAAGGATGAGGCTGATTGTGTTTTCTTTATCAACACTTAGCACAGTTCACATCCTTTTCTACAACATAATTTAAGGCACACATTACTGTACACAATTAACCAAACAAGTTATGAGTGTACAAATATAACACATACGCAGTAAGGTTACCGCATGAGTGTGTTTTTAGCACAAGTTCAGAAGTGGTCTTCAAAACATAGAACTATTTTGTCATTTTATGCTAATTTCATTGTTTTCCTCTACAGTTCATATCATAAAGCGCCCACTTCAGCTTACATTAATGCTTCAACAAAGACTGAATTGCTTTACAGTGGGCTTGAATTGTCCCAGTCTGTGGAATAAAGTACCACAACAAAGGAAGAGAAGCATTCTTCAGCCTGATCTTGGCAAAGGTGTTTGCAGAAATGCTCAAATGTTATCAAATATTAAAACCCTTTTATTATGTTCAGGACGCTGTCAGAACGGGTGGGTGGTTGGTAGGACATGGATGCGGACTCCAGAGGTGTATAAACAAACTGGGTTTATTATTTCACAAACAATGGTTAACAAAAGGCAGAAGACAAAACTAGACTGTGGAATCAAAAAAATGAATGCAAAGAAGAAAAAAACCCAAAAGACTGGACATGGCATGGCATGAAAAAGGCCCTTATCTTAAACGTGGCATGGCATGAGGGGCGATAAACAGAAAAAGGATTTCACCAAAAGAAAGGGGAGTCTGGGAACTAAACACTAAACTGGGAGTGATTGGTGAATGGGTGCAGCTGGGGACAATGAATACAGGTGACGTGAATGAAACTAATGACCAGGGGGGTATTCCTAGAAGCTGGCTTAGCGGAAAGCCTGGCTTATTTTGCTACTTCTGGCTAAATTTAGCGAGAGTTCCGTTCCATAAAGGTGGCTTATTTGAACGCCCGCTGAGTAACCATGGTAATTTATGCTGCTGAACTAGCCTGGTCCCGGGCAGGCTAAAGTTGAAGCTTAGCTTAGCTGCAACTCAAAAAATGTCCGACCGGCTGAAACAGACTCCGGAAAGAAATGTTCACCAAGAATTCTGCGCTCCCGCAACTCATGTCTTGTCTAAAAAACGAAACAAAAACTGTGGTTATCATATCACCACTTTCACTGTCTCGAAAAATCAATCAGTCGGTGCCAGTGCAACTAAAGAAACGCAACTATATACACGTATTGAGCATGAAATTAAATGAGAGAGAACATGGTATTCATTAAAACTAATCAATACCTAACAAACATCCGATCTACACCCACGTAGGACCTGACTCAGAAAAATGGGGGACAGGTAATAATGTTAATGATACAAATTATTGAAAGCTCCTTTCAAAACAGTCAAGGACACTGTACAAACAAGATATTAGATAAAATGCAGGAATTAAAACATCTTACCATATTAAAAATATGACCTCTGTCCTTTCAGGCTGCTGCTCCACATTTACAGTAGCCGATGATGTAAAACAACCTACTGGCTGAAGTATTGGCATTAAGTTCATCATCTCGCTCAGGCTTCCCTAATCTTATCGGTGCACTACACTGTACCTATGTACGCATCCAAGGCAAGGCAATTTTATTTGTAGAGCACAATTCGTACACAAGGCAATTCAAAGTGCTTTACAGCTACATAAAATCACAAGAAGGCAATAAAATCATTCCAAAAAACAAAAAAAATCATTAATTAATTCATTTAAAAGTGAAGAGTGCAGATAAAATACTTGCAGGTGTCATATGCACATCTAAATAGAACTGTTTTCAGTCTGGATTTAAACATTGTCACATTGTCCAGGCCCCTGCTGGACCCGTGGAGGCTGACTATGTAAACCGAACATTTTTCCATATCCTAAATGTACAGGTACACTTGGGGATAATTGTCCATAGACTCTGAACTGGATTTCTCATTTTGAAAAATACCACATCAACCCCTTTGAGTAACGCTGAGCAATGTTACATTTATGCCCTGTGAAACCTCATCATTGACTCCTATCCTCCGTGAGTACAGATGATCTGTGATGGAGGTCATTTCATTTCCAACAATGAGGCTAAATGGCCGAGATCAGTTCATGATTCTAGGATCTTCCGAGCATCCTCACTGGCACAGAGGTTTGCACAAGGCGCAAGAATTTTACTTACCCGAAGGAGTGTACTTTTGAAGTAAGGTGTAGCATAGGCAGAATTTTGGTGATCTAATGAGAGGTCAGGTGTAGAGGTCATCTTAAGGAATTTAAAGTGCTCGTCATACTGTATTATAAATAGCCATATAAGGCACATATTGCATCAAATTGCCAAGTCTTAACACATGAATGAATGCATAACTCAACGTATATCCATCCAACATTTCTCTTATTCTGCAGTAGAGTTCAATGGTGTCCTGCTTGGGGACAGAGGCTATGCATGCTGGCCGTACCTCCTCACACCATATCCTGATCCAGGAACAAGGGCAGAGAGGGCATTCACATGCACATGCACATGCTAAAACAAGGGTACGGATAGAAATGACCTTTGGCCAAATTAAATACAGTTTCATTGCTTAACACATTGACTCCCAAGTCACGTAAAACTACGTTTTTACTGCCCATGCGTTGGCTCCCACATGGAAAAAATACTTTTTTACGTTTTTTTTTTGTTTGTTTTTTTATGGATTCTGAATCTATACATTCTAATGCACATTCTGTGTGATTTTTTGTAATTATGTGATGAACAGAACTGACATAGATGGCAGTCAAAAACTGGTGTCATCATCTGGACATTTTGATCATTACGCCAATGGCTTTGCGTCAACTCAAGAACAATTTTGATAACGCTGCACTGATTGTTGTGCATTTCCGCATTTTGTCCAATCGCACGTGTCGGTTTCCAGAGGGTGACGGTAAAGTAACATAAACAAACAAGAAGAAGAAGAAGACACGCGACAAGTCTAAGGAGGCGGTCTTATGAACAGGTTAGCCTTGCAACATGCGACACGACGCAAATCCTCTGACCCGGATATGTAAGTATCTAAAGTGCGACAGGCTGAAAGAGCGCACGTTTCACAAAAGCCCCGATATCTGTTTATTGTTGATTTTAGTGGATACCCGCCTTGGTTTAGCTAAGGATAGCTCGCTAATGGCGGCACCTAGAGACACGCAGTTTTGACCCACAAAGAGTTTAAAGTCTCAGCTTTCAAACGAGCCATAACATGTTTCAGTGGCCCTATCACATAATATGCTGTGACTGTACAAAAAAACGTAAAAAAAAAAAAAAAATGGTTTAGAACGCTGGGATTCTACGACATAATTCTGTAAAAAGCGCCGGTATTCAATGTGTTAATGTTCTCAGGCACCATGGCTGACTTCTGACAGAGCCATCTTAAATTAATAGTATACTTCATATTTTATACATTTTGTCTCATGGACAACTTTTCAGGCTCAAGTCTTTTCTTCGTTGAGTTCTAGTGCCTGAAAGGACTCTCCTGACACAGTGAGGACCTATATACAGGGACACATATTTCCTTTGATCCACATTGTTGTGACCTTTGAGTTAGAACTTCTTTTCATAATTTAGCATTGACACAGTAGCAGTTTAAGTCAGAGCAAGTGTAAGAAGGCTAATTGGACAGAAATGATTTATAACTTTCCACATGTTTAGGTCATGCCACCCCACTGAGAATATAAACGTAAAAAACACATTTCTAACACTTTGCATGAACCGTACAATAATGACAAGTTTGAGTTCAAGTTGTGTTGAATTGTTTAATTATTATTACATGTTTCTCAAGCTGTGGAGAGAAAACAGAATTAAATACAGTTCACAACACGAAATTCTCCTTTATCTGAATTTATACTAACATCCATCTCCAGTTTCATAATCTCTAGCTTGATCTTTTTTATTTTCAGTTTCTTGTATTCCATATCTAGTTTGGTGCTCTCTTTATTGGACAAACACATTTCTTCAAAGGCTACTTACCACTCTGAAATATTTTCCTGTACTTTACCTTCACTTGCTGCCAGGTACGCTTTTGGCTGTTAAGATTGCTCCTGTTGAGATATAACAGTGAAAAAATAATATGTGGGTCACACACACAGGATAATATAGTCACAAAGTATGATGATGAGTGTCGATTATTGGGTTATTAATAAACTGAGCAGGGCCAGTATATTTGTGCTGTACATCTCATACAGAGACAATTCAGCATGCTTTATGTAAACAAATTATAACACAAAGAGGAGAGCATAAATACATGAGGACAGTAAAATAAATGTCTAACAATTGACAATGGTATGAAACTTTCATAACTTACGCATTTAGTCTGTCTGCAGTTGTTTGCCATGCCGTTTCTTCGCTTTATTGATCACAGCTGTATTACCATTTCTGGTGATGACACTTTTAAAATCCTCATACAGCTCCATAAGCATTATTTGTTCAGCTGCCGAAAAAATAACAGCGCTTGTCTTGCTCTCCTTTTCACACAGATATCCGTTTTTCCACCATCCACTCGTCAGGGCTTCTTACGTTGCTCGTGCACTCGCACTAAGCTAGGCTATGTAAGCCTCGCTTGGATTAGCCTCACCGAGATGCAGCTAAAATATCTTCGAGGAACGACTTGAGGCTTAAATGGGAGATGGCGCTAGTTCAAGCGACGCTTACCGGCTGTAGCCTGGCTTACTTTAGCTACCTTCTAGGAACACCCCTCAGGTTTTGCTTTTCAGTCTTGTCATTGTTTTTCCCCCTCACTCAGGTCATTAGTTTCATTCACGTCACCTACCCAGGCTCCGCCCTCGCAGTGACGCAACACCTTCGGCTCTGCTATACTTACTCAGGCAAACTGCTCATTCAGGTGGATTCGAGTTCCCGAAAAAATGGGAACTCCACCCACTTTGTCGGGAAGCAATCAACTTTGAGCAGCGCCAACGGCCCAGGGTAGAGGCGTGTTCAAGGTAGTGACGTGGTTGAACTGCCACTCAACCCATGGATTGTACACGGAAGCGCTTCATTCAATATCAACATGGCGCAGCGTCAAGCTTTTGACACTGCTGTAGATGCTGTAATGAAAGTGTTTGACGGGAGATTCTCGTTAAAAATCGAGCAAAGAACAGCCCTTGAATCATTTCTTGACAGGAAAGACGTTTTCGCCTTGCTCCCTACTGGCTTTGGTAAGAGTTTAATCTACCAGTTAGCCCCGCTGGTAGCTAAATCATACGTCAGAGGAAAGAGTGGTGTGATTGGCTTAAGCTTAGGCACAGCCTTTTCTGGCCACAACCAGTAGCAACCCGAGGGAGGCGGGTTGACCAGGCCATTTCGAATCGTATTCGTTATGGTCTTGGTCAGACCAGAATCTCGAAGAGATTTGAAAGTCTATGTTAATCAGGCTACACGTCACCTGCACTCATTTTCATCACCTGCACTCATCAGTTCCCCACAGTATTTAAAGCTGCAGTCTGCAGGATTTGTTGTTGTCATACGTAAAGTCCTAATTTTTGGCATTTTAAGAGTTTACATGATCTATCAGAACGCTTGAAGTTGAAAACGGTGACCTCCGTAGTCGCAAAATGCAAGAAATGCTTATTTTTTAACCGAAAAATAAAAAGTTATTAAACTTCCTGTCCCGCCCCATCAAAACACATGAGAACTCAGATGCGCGTACGCGACTCCTCATTCATCAACTCACCTGCACAATCGGTGATGGACAGGCAGCAGAGCCCAGCTCGTAACCTGATTGGTTACCTTTTACCGGTCCGGTCTGCAATTTTGTAAACAAACCTGCTGGCTTTGGAGGGACCTAGCGGGACATATAGGGGACCTAGAGAACTCATTTTTTTTTGTATTGGGGTATTTAATGTACTACTTTCAGAATCCCCGGACAGTTCCAGGCATTATGCTTGAAAAAGAGTTGCAGACTGCAGCTTTAAGTTCCCTGTTTGCTTTCAGTTTTTGTGAGATCCTTGCACCATACATGTACACCTTCACGCCACGTCAAGTCAAAGATAAGTATTTATCCACGCCATGCCAAGTTCTTTGTTTTCTCATAGTCTTGTTAATGTTTTTTTTTTTGTTTTAGTCACAGTTTAGGTTTGAAACCGGCTCAGCCGCGCCTTGTGTTGCTACTTTGTTTTTTGTAATAATAAATCTAGTTTGCCTTTTTTGAATTTCCGCATCAGTGTCCTTTTCCACCCACACCTAACTGACAGCCTCAGTTAATGCCACCTACAAAAAATCAGTTTCTGTGAGCCCACTATTTGCATTTAGAGACTGCCAACTAAAAAACTTAATATTCAATCTAAACACACGAAGAGTGACGTCTAATCTTCCTTTAACCGTACCTTGAATTTACTAACAAGAACACAGTCATTGAAAATAAAGCCGATAACAGAGGGACTTAAGTGATCAAAGTGTGCTTGTCCTGAAAATGTACTTTTATTCATGCCTTTTCCTTTTAATGCATTTATGCTAATTCATGTATTCACTTGAGAAATGTTACTCTCTCATCAGTCCAAACACATCTAATATGTATAGTAAGTCATATGTGTAAAGTCTGCTTCCAATGCTCTCTATCACTCTTTTGTTTTGATCCCAAAACTGCTCCACTGAGCTGAACATATACTTTTTGTAAGGTGGGGGGGTGGCAGGACACGGATGCGGACTTCAGAGGAGTAAAAGCAAACTGATTTATTATTTCCAGAACAAGGTCAACAAACGGCGCGGATGGGCAAAAAATTCGATGACAAAACTAAACTGTGAAAAATAAAACATGAATATACTGTGACAAAAACAAGCTTAGCTTTTTCTTTTAAAGCTTCTTCAGCTTTTCTAGCCTCTATAGCTTTTTTAAGCTTTTTTGAGCTTCTTCTGCTTTTTTAGCTTTTTTGAGCTTCTTCAGCTTTTTTAGCATGGTAATTCAGTTCATATGCATTCTCACAGCTGTTTCGCAGGAACAGCAAATTTCTAGTTATTATTATTATTCCATTTATTTGTTCTGAACTTTTAGAATACCTGTTGTAAAAGCTTTCTGGCATTTTTATTTATTTGTTCAATTCTTTATATATCAGAAGTAGCTGCTGCATGATATATGACTTGAGTCTTTCTTCTTGTTGAAAATAATTGGTGGCGCTACCAAATCGGGTGTTGATGATTGGTCACAAATCTCACTAGAATTCCGCTGCCTTGAAAAATTTCTATTGAAGATGAAGTGGAGCTTGATGTCTTCCTTTCTTGCTATCATGCTGACTGAAGTTGTGCATATATGCTCTCCATCAATCCAACTCCATTTTTTAAAACATTCTTTCATTTAATTTTTCCTTTAAATCAAAAGAAATGTTAAACGTTGTTTGTTTGCACACATTTATTTCTAATTAGAAATTAGGAGGCGAAACAATGTGTTTTCTTTAGTGATACTTGACATACAGAATGAATAATTTGTGGTTGTGTCATGGATGCCACTGAGACGTTCGGACCTAAGACTTTGATTAAAACAGTCCTCTAAAACCTGAAAATTATCTAGAAAACTTAAAACTGTCCATTAAAACTTGTGGTTAAACCTTCAGGTTTTGTTGTCTTTGCCCAAATGTTTTCATTATTTTCTTGAAAATAAAAAGGGTTGTGTGTCGTGAAAATGTTGATACTTGGTGTCTGAAAATAAACGTTTTGGCAGTTTGTCCTACGTCAATCAGTAGGAATATTATAAAACCTAACGTCTTGCTCAAAGAGATTCATTTTTTATAGTAATTGTATTATTTTCTAGCAGATTATTTTACTCCATTGTAAAACCCTGATAAAAGATGAGACAAAAATCAAAGTGGAGAGTGCCAGCATTTGTTTTTTGTTCTTTCACTTTGATAACAGGTGACACTGTTCAGGATCTCAGAATGTGAGGTTGACTGTCACCATGGGTGTCTGATCAGAATGCAGGAAACAAAGCTATCAAATAGTTTTCCTTTGAATTAGACTGATATCTCAAAGCCCAATCATGAAATTGTTCATGTTAACCAAAAGGAAAACAAACACACATGAACCGCTGCTTCATGTGAAGGTGAAAACAGAGCAGTCCTTAAATAGTAAAAATAGGGAAAATCTTTACCACAGGTGGGCAGTTTTTCAGAACACTTTAACATTAGGGACATACATGGTAAACAGTATCTAGTATGGCAATATTTAATCCATGCACTCCTTTTTTCCTTTTGCCTCCTTTGTGTGTCGTCTCTTCTTTCTTACTCTTTTTGGAAACTCCCCTGTTCTTCTTTATGTCCATTTCAGACAATAAATGACTGAATTATATATATTTTTTTTCATGTGGTAAAAGGAAAACTTACTCTACAGTGGATGTTATCGAGCTGATGTCACTGTGCAATAATTGTTATGGATGTCTGCCCCTTTGTGAGATATAGAAGGTTTTTAGCCCTGGATTAATGTTAATTATGATAAAAGACAGAGATCCCATTTTGCCATTCTGTGGGTAATCCCTGGTCTTCCTAATCCCTTCTGTTGCTCCTGTTGGTGAGCTCAGAGACCTCAGTAGGATTCAGGCGCATTGTAACCTCATCAATCTTCTTCTGGTGCTCTTCCCTTAATCTCACCTCCTTAAATCTCACCTGTACCTGACCTTCCTGTCCTTTCCACCCATCCATCCCGTTTTCTGTATGTTATGTTTATAATACTCACCACATTTATGAAGGTCAAGTTTTAAGAATATTCTCTCGAACTAAATACTCAAAGATGTGTGTAGGGACATATTTGTAGTGCTGGGAGGAATAAATGAGAGCATTTAACCACATTGTCACGTTAGGTTGCTTGGTTAAATCTTTAACGCTTCTCTTTTTTGCTTTTTAATTGCTTCACCATTTTGTTAATGGATTTTGGATGCTAGGCTGTAAAAGCTGTCCACTAGACTCCACTTTGGTTTATCTATGGAGACAGAATGCATCACAAGCAAACTTTTTTATTTTCTTTTACCTTTTTTTGCAAATAAATAAAAAATAACAAAGAGAGTTGACAATATGACAATTACGCATTAACAACAAACAGAAATAATACAGTGAAGGGATAGGGTGAGTTGTATGTACCAATCATAGTGAGCATACTTAGAATATGATTTATATTATCTTATTATGATTTTGTTCTAAGTATATGCTTGGTAGGATGTGTGGAATCAGCTCTGAATGTAACATAGAAATGAATGAAAGAAATCTGTAGCGTCAGTTTAATCCTGGGCTTTTTAACCTTTCCAATAGAATTTGTTGACTGCAGTGAAGAGAGGAGAACCGGCCTGGGGTGGAGTAGCAGGGGTTGATTGATAGTTTACTTTGGGGAGAATTATTTTTTTTATGGTGTATTTTTATACAGTATCAGTACTTTGTTACAAAAATACAACAATAAACATACTGGGTATAATGTAGGGGTTCATTGTCTGCTTGACTTTGACAAGTGGATATGCTGGGGAACAAACCTCCAACTTTCTGGTTAACGGTCAACCAATCTTCCCAATCAGGCCTGTGCATGCCTACCAATGAGAAGGTTGGTGGTTCGACTCCTGGCTTCCCTAGGCCGCATGTCGAAGCGTTCTTGGGCGAGACACTGAACCCCATGTTGCCTACCGATGCATCCATCGGTGAATGGATGTGAATGAATGCATAAAATAAAAGCACTGGTTAAGATATGTTATAAGAGTGTGTGAGGGAATGGGTGAAGGTGGCATATAGTGTTAAGGCACTTTGAGTGGTCAACTAGACTCGAAACGGGCTGTACAAGTACAGTTCAGAAGAAAAACTGACTTATCAAAGCATTACCAGCGGGAGCAGATGTGTGTGGATTTACCTACCGTTTGATGAAACTGATGATTAAATCAACTGGATGTCTGTGTTGTAGTCAGTTGAAGCATCAATCAATGACAGTCCATGACTAGATATCTAAAAGCTCTCAGAAGTTTTATGAGTCTGATCTCTGGTCATGCAGCACAAGCGAGTACGTTTTCAGGTTTTTCCTTATGGAATTACCTGCATTCTTTTCCCAAAAAAATAATAAAAGGCTCCTATAACGAGAGATAAGACTAGAATGCTGCTCTAGTAAGACAGGGAGATATACAGCTCCTTGGAAGGCACAGAGTCAAATGAAATTGCACCCAGTGGTTTTAAGCGCAAATGAGACATAGTAACCCACCAAAATATCCTATTTAATACTATTTCCTGTGTGTATATTTCAGAGATTAATATTCCAAAACACCCATATTTTCTCTCTTCTGCACCAATAACTGCTTCTGTTTCGAAAGCACAATCCTGATTTTCACAATCTGCATCATTGCTTGTTAAGGCTTTTGGTCAAGACGGGCATGTCAAGTCCTATTTGTGTGACCACGAAGACTTCAACTGTAACAGCAACAACTAACAGTAATTGATTGTTTGCAAGACAAACCTTTATTTGTCCATTTTATTGGTATGTTAAGGGACTTCCAAATCAGCAAGAGAATTCTGGCTGTATGAAAGAGGTAATGTATATTTAAACATATGGATGAGTAAAATTTGGGCTCCGATGCCGCCACATTTGTGGCTTTTCGAGTCTTTTGTTTAGTCTCTTCCAAACATGTCAAATCCTCTTGATTAAAGAACCGAGGCTCACCTTTTCAGAGTTTCTATTCTCCTGATAGTATAATTAACACCAAATTTTTTTTGGTACATGAATGAACATAAATCAACCAAATTAATCATGGAAACAAATGTGACCTTTCAAACAGATCGAGCTATGAAGCTGCATAAAAGCACAAGAATGTGGAACATTCGTGATTTCAGGATTTCACCAGGTAAAGGGATTTTGCTATCCATTCATTTTTTTTCAAAAAGAGCAAAAGCCACCTCTTGACTAACAGTCTGCATAGCCTTCATTGACACATTTTTGTGACTGAATTTTTATTTTATTTTTTTGTTAAACAGCAGCATTTTAAGATTGGTCTTTATTTATCTAATACCCATTGCAGCTTTAATAAGAATGGGTGAAGGCTTCTTTATTTCAGGGTTATTAAAAGGTTCATTTTAATCCAAGCCATGATGTTTTCACTAACCTTAACTATCTACTTTTTAATACCTAACCTTAAACATGTAGTTTGTAAGTGAATGAAAGCACAAGGAAACAGGCGACTGTATACAAAATGTACTTTTCAATAGATCAAATGAAAGGTTGAAACAAATGTATTGGAATACAATAACCTGAAAAAAATTGGTGTTCAGAGAATTAGAATAAAGTTTTGCTGTTAGACTTCTATCTTGCATCAAGGCGGATGATGGATGAGAAAGGCAGTCTTGCGCACTTGGTGGTGGGCTTTTGTTCATTTTGGGCAAGTGGAGAAGTTGGAGATGAGTTGGAGTGTGTGAAATACTGTTTGGAAGGAGAATGAGGTGCAACTTCAAAAGACAGAAAATTGGACTGATTAGCTGGGTGAAAAAAAGAATCAGAAAGAAAATTGGATGAGAGCAGTGATGCTTTCATTAATGTGGAATATTTGGCAGCGTGGAAAGGAAGAGAATGGCTGGGAAGCTGTGGAAAAACCCAAGTGGGTAGAAAGATTGAGGGAAACCTAACATACACAGTAATATGTACTCACATGTTAAAGTGAAATGTTTTTTTCATTTTATGATAAAAATCAAGAATTTCCCCAAACATTTCAGTTTTTCAAAGTATAATGAGTGAGTGTTACCAAGCTTTCCCTTTCCTTCATTCCCCGCTGGTAAAACAGGATGTCGTGCAGTCTGAACTGCACAGCTTATGTGAGTTTGTTTTTCAGCCTCAAGGGTACTTCGTCTCGATTTCAGCATTTGATATCTTGCTGGCTCTGACTTTGCCTCCTCATGTGTCATAGAAAAAAGAAAAAAGAAATCTTCAAAAGAAAGTGAACAAGCCAGAAAATATTGAACTCATTCAATTCACCTGCGAATAAAGCACTACTCAGCTGCCGTGCTCCTTCACATCAGTCACATCCATGAGTTCGTATACACAATTCAGCTCCTCCATTTTCACTTGATCTGTCAAAACAAGTCTTGAACTCATCCTCATGGTGGGGCCTCATGTCTCTATCCTCTTCCACTGAACTGTCATTCACTAGGTCAGAAATAAAAAACGTCATCTTTGTTACATGAGGAATACAGCAAATTTAAGATTTAAGTTTTGTTCTACAACTTAAAGAAAACAGTGGCTAAAACAATATCTGACATGGTGATTATTTATATTTTCGTTAATGATGTCTATAGGCTAAAGATTGACTAAATCTGTCAGCATGACCCTCAAGCAAAACATTGTCAACAAGGCCACAGGTCCAGATGGTGTCTGCTTTTCTATTTAAGAAATGTGACATTGAATCAACACCTGCCCCTTGCCCCATTTCCTAGGGGTCCATCCACTCCCACACCTTACTATCACAAATGGAAAAGAGCAATTAACGCAGTTAAACCTGAGTCATTCTGTCCATAGGAGGACAATGGCTTTGGATCTCCTGCTTTGACCGCAGTCATGATGAAGAATATATAAAAGCTTATGATGAGCAAATCACCACTGGTTTATGGCCAGCAGCTACATGGATATTCCTACTGGTTTGAATTCAAACAACAGGCAGGCAAAGAAGATTCAGTCACCAATTTCACACTTGAGACCTTTTTAGACAAGACGGATGTAGCATTAATGGTTTGATGAATTGGTTAAAGTGTTTCAGTCATGTTGTTCACGCTTCGTTCAAACATGTCTTCAAGACTGACAGAGAGAGCCACAGGGCACATGGATATTTGTCTTGCATAAGATCAGATGGTCAAGTTCTTTTTAGACTCACAGTGTTTTCACATGTCCAATCAACATCACAAAGCATGTACCCTAAATGCACCGTGGTTGTGGAAAACAACAACAGTGGACACAAACGGCTCAAAAAATACCCCTTTATTTGCATGTTAAAGCTCATTAAACAGTCAGCAATATAAACACTCTGACTGGCGTCATATTCATTGAATTGCTCGTACAATAACAGCATATTTGTAATTAACTTTGAAAAAATGTTATCATAATACCCCCTGAGGACTCCACCTGCACAGCTCTGTATGTGAGACTAAATGGAGCAGCTCAAACGAAAAAAAATGTAGGTTTAAACTATAGTTATGCCACAATAAAATTATATTTTGCCATAAAATTCAAATCAACCTGACAGGCATACTGTATTTTGCCACACAAAACAATGGCGAGAAGCTGAAAAAATGGCTTAAAATCTAAAAAATCTAAAGAAAATGATGGTCACGGTCATGGCTCAAATGCTTTTTATCTTTTTTAGTTCTTAGTTCTTTGATTTATCACATATTTTATTATCTGTGTTTAGATCTTGTCATAGCCCTAGTTTTCGTCAGTTGTCTTAGTCTTTTTCCTCTGGCTCACACACACACACACGTATAGTTAATCAGTCACAGCTGCACTCACTTTTCTCGTCAGTCTTCCCTGTATTTAAGCTCCTTGGTTTTGTTCAACACTCGTCAGATCTTTGCTGTTACTGCTGTGGCGTCAATGCTGAGTTCTGATTTAGCAGTTGTACCAGTTTTTGTCCTTTGTCAGGTTGTTTTTGTGTTCTAAGTATAGTTCTTGGTTTTCCAGCCCAGCTTAATTTTTTTGTTTTTTTATCAATGAAGTGATTCATTCACTGCCTCCGGACTGCTGCTTTCCACATTTGGGTCCTCCAAGCCACATTTAGGTCGTTCTCTCCAGTTCTTTTGGCTCATATACTGTGGAAAACCATTAAGTGCTGCAGTTAATCATTGTAGTGAAAAACCATGCAAGAGAAAAGTTTGGACAGCACCGTGATTTTTTTTTTTTTTTAAATGTAATAACTCAATCTGGCGGATTCCTGATTGGAATTCGACATCTGATCAGATATCAAATGAATCCATCGCTTACTGTAGTTGGTAATGTGACTACAGTATATGAAAGTATATAACCCTAAACCTAACCTAGTAAAGCTTTAATAAAAACTCATCATAGAAAGGCACCAGGATGTCTGAACACCAGAGGTCTGTTTCACAAAGCAGGTTTAGTGAAAACTCTGAGTTGATTAACCCTGAAATGAGGGAAACTCTGAGTTTTCCATTTCACAAATGGAGGCAACTCAACCCCGAGAAAGAGGGGTAACTCTAGCCTGTTTCACAAAGAGAGGTAACTTAAAGCGATACTCCGGAGTAGATTCAATCTGGGGTCATTTGAACCGTGATATCCAGCCAAGCAGCCCACCCGCAGTTTTTTCGATATTGGCTGAACATCAGCTGAGTTACTGAGTTATCCCGAATAGCTTCGTACAATGGTTAATGGATCCTGGCAGTATCTCCAAAATTACCACACTAAAATCACATGCCATGACACCAAACTTCTACAGTAGTACAAATATGGTCTGTACTCACAAAACGATGCATTTGGAAGTTTGAAAATAGTCCAGGAGTTTATTATTATCAACACAAGCCTGATAGCTTTTCTGCTGCTAAAGCTGCGTCGACGTCACTTCTGGGAGCTGGGAGCTTCAAAGTAAGATGAGGGTTGATCTACTACTGTAGACAACAAAGCAAGGCTGCTCAATTTCTCCATTGATAAAATAATTTCGCAACTCTACAACATAAAAATTCATAAAAAAAACAGAAACATGCCAACTTTTCAACAGTTTGTCAGCTGCTCTACCAGAGAAAACAAGACATTGGATTTGTTTTACACAAATGTCAAGGATTCATACATTTCCAAATCAAGACCTCCCCTGGGTAAATCAGATCACAACCTTGTTTTTCTCTGTTCAGCATATAAACCCCTTGTCCAGAGACTACCTGTCACAAAAAGGACTGTTAGAAAGTGGTCACAGGAAGCTGAAGAAGCCTTACAGGGTTGTTTTGATGCAACCGATTGGATTTCTCTTTGTAAGCCACATGGAGAGGACATTAATGCCATGACTGAATGTGTGACTGACTATATAAACTTCTGTGTGGACAACACCATCCCCACCAGAACAGTGAGATGCTTCCCTAATAACAAACCCTGGATCACCAGTGAGCTAAAGGAACTATTGAACAAGAAAAAAAGAGCCTTTAGGGAGCGAGACAGGGAGTTACTGAGGAGTATACAGAAGCAGCTCAAAGTCAATATCAGAGAGAGCAAGGAGGTGTATAGAAAGAAGCTTGAGAGTGAACTGCAGAGGAACAATATCAGAGATGTGTGGTCAGGAATGAAGAAGATCACAGGCCTCAAGCAGAGGGAGGATCGGATGGATGGAAGTCTGGACAGAGCAAATGAGCTGAACACATTCTTCAACAGGTTCAGTTCAGGAACAAGCTCACCATCCTCCCCTCCTGTTCCCAGCCAAAGAGACATCCCACCCTCCTCTGACCCACAGCTTTCCTGTAACATCTCCACCTCCACCTCAGTCATGGATTCTTCTGCTTCCACTAGTTTGTCTTCAACCAAATCAGGAGATGCTGCTGTCCCCTTTGCCTCCCCCTCCCACTTTTCTGTTTCTAGAAGTCAGGTGAAGAGGCAGTTGGAGGGACTGAACCGGAACAAGGCTGCAGGTCCAGATGGTGTCAGCCCCCGAGTCCTGAAGGCCTGTGCAGAGCAGCTCTGTGGGATTCTGCAACACCTTTTCAACCTTAGCTTGACCCAAGAGAAGGTACCACTGTTGTGGAAGACGTCCTGTCTGGTTCCGGTACCAAAGAAAATTCATCCTTCAGTCATCAATGACTACAGACCTGTTGCCCTGACATCCCACATCATGAAGGTCCTGGAGAGACTCCTGTTGACCCACCTGTGTAAGCAAAACAGCACATATCAGGACCCCCTGCAGTTTGCTTATCGCCATGGAGTTGGAGTTGAAGACGCTATCATACACCTGCTTCAACAAACCCACTGTCATCTGGACAAAGCAGGCAGCACTGTGAGGATCATGTTCTTTGATTTCTCCAGTGCATTTAACACAATTCAGCCTGATCTGCTTCGTCTGAAACTCCAGAAGACTCAGGTGGAGGCCTCAACAATCACCTGGATTAATGACTACCTGACAAACAGACCACAGTTTGTCAGACTGAAGAATTGTGTGTCTAACCAGGTGATCAGCAGCACAGGAGCACCACAGGGGACTGTACTTTCACCATTCCTTCCAGTACAAGTCAGACTCCTGTCATCTACAGAAATATTCAGATGACTCTGCAGTTGTCGGGTGTATCAGAGATGGACAAGAAGCTGAGTACAGAGAGCTGGTGGACCGCTTTGTGGCATGGTGTGGGAACAATCATTTCATCTTGAATGTTAACAAAACAAAGGAGATGATTGTAGATTTCAGGAGAAACAGTGTCAGATCAAACCCTGTTTCCATCATGGGAGAAGAAGTAGAGGTGGTTGAGAAATATAAATACCTTGGTGTTCATGTGGACAACAGACTGGACTGGAGACACAACAGTGAAGCAATCTACAAGAAAGGACAGAGCAGACTGTACTTCTTGAGGAAGCTAAGGTCCTTCAAGGTTTGCAACAAGATGTTGCAGATATTCTACAAGTCTGTTGTTGAGAGTGTCATTTCCTCTTGCGTCATCTGTTGGGGCAGCAGCATCAGAACCAGGGACCTAAAAAGACTCAACAACCTGATAAGGAAGGCTGGTTCTGTTCTGGGGACGACTGTGGAACCTCTGGAGACAATAATGCAAAGAAGGATTTTGCATAATATCAAGAGAATTATGGACAACCCTGAACATCCTCTCCATGAGACTGTTATCGGAAAACAGAGTCTCTTCAGTCAAAGGCTTCTTCAGTTTGGATGCAAAACGGACCGCTACAGGAAATCATTCCTGCCCACAGCCATCAGCAGCTATAATAACTCTTTGATTTAATTGAGTTACATCAACATTTAATTTCCCTCTGGGATAAATAAAGTATTTTTGAATTTGAATTGAATTGAATTTGATGTAGAATATAGCATATACTTTGTTGTCTACAGTAGTAGATCAACCCTCATCTTACATTGAAGCTCCCAGCTCCCAGAAGTGACGTCGACGCAGCTTTAGCAGCAGAAAAGCTATCAGGCTTGTGTTGATAATAATAAACTCCTGGACTATTTTCAAACTTCCAAATGCATCGTTTTGTGAGTACAGACCATATTTGTACTACTGTAGAAGTTTGGTGTCATGGCATGTGATTTTAGTGTGGTAATTTTGGAGATACTGCCAGGATCCATTAACCCTTGTACGAAGCTATTCGGGATAACTCAGTAACTCAGTAACTCAGCTGATGTTCAGCCAATATCGAAAAAACTGCGGGTGGGCTACTTGGCTGGATATCACGGTTCAAATGACCCCAGGTTGAATCTACTCCGGAGTATCGCTTTAAGCTCTCGTTCAGTTACCGTAGTAACAGACTCTCTGAACCTAACCTGGTCGGGACCAGGTTTTACTCAAGAAACCTCGAGTTTCTTTCTGTCTCCGCCCTCTTTCAGCCACACACGCCATTTGATTTCCTCATTCATTCAGTCAGCAGAGCGAGTTCTTCTACTTCTAGAAGTCCATTAGGCACAGTAGGAGACGACTTTTTTTCACGAACATGGCATGTCCTTTTGACAACGATCCCGTGGATGAAGGTGCAGCATTATTGCGCAGAGAATTAAATATTCGTCGAGATTATCAGACCGCGCATAGATGTTTTTTAGCATTTACAGACAATTATCTTTTTGAGCGGCACCATCAGAATTTTGTTGGGACAAAAGAAAAAAAAGACATAAAAGACAAATATTTGTATGAATAGGCTTAAAAAAGATATATATATAGGCCTATTATATTTTATAAAGACACTAGTGTCTTGGGGGTGGACTCCCTCCAGGGATTCCCTCAATCACTGGCCTTCTGTTAGAGGTGGTGGTTTTGGGCACCACCCGTTTTACGGGCATCTGCCTTCGTTCTGTTGGCTCAGTAGGAGTCTGTGTTAGTTTAAATAGGCTTAATTATTTAACAGAACATGATATAGATGAGAAGACATAGTTTATGTGTGTGAAAACAGCATTATGTTGGGAATAAAATAACTTCACAGTCAAATAACCACTTAATATTTACTTTATAGTGTAAAACATGATCAAAATGAGGTACCTCCATGCCGAGGTCTCACCTGTTTGAACAATGTTTTTATATTTCATCTTAAACTGCTGCCAAGTGCGCTTCTCCCCAGCGGGATTGCACCTAAATGAAATAAATGAATGGGCTACCATTCAATCAGTTTTCCCTGTAATATTGTGATTGCAAAGGACTACATTTAAACTTACACTTTTGCTGCTGCAACGGTGTTGCACTTATTTCTAAAAAAGTATTGAAACTCGCCGTATGAGCGCATTAAGATTTCCAATTCGAGGTTGGTGAAAAACGTGGCCCCTCCTCTTCCCCGTTGCCAAGGTGACTCGTCGAATCGGGGCTCCATTGATGCTGGCTTTTTAAAGTTGTGGCGCACACGCAAAACTCAAGGTGAACCTACTCAGAGTTGATTAACCTCACTCAAATCAGCGTTTCTGGAACTTGATCTCAGAGTAGATCAACTCAGAGGTCAGGAATAGACTCAGAGTATGTTGAACCTGCTTTGTGAAATGGACCCCAGGACAATCTTAGGACCTTTGTTAGACTGTTTGACATCCTTGAGCCTTGTGTTATTCCCAAAATATTAATTTTCTATATTTCTTTTTTCACAAGCGGACACAATTTACTAGAGTCTTAAGGAAATGTTTGTCTCATATTTTGGTCAAATTTATACAGAGATTTATACAACAGCTCCTGGCAAACCGCACTCAGCTGAGTAGGTTGGACAGGACCTCAGTTCTGCAGTCCTATTCAACCATGAATAAGAAAAAATGCACATGCAGCAGTGCCAACAACCTCGTGTAAGTTTTTCTGAGGACACAGCTATCCTGGGTCTCATTACTAACACATAAGATGAACGCACATTGAATACAAACATGAGATTCAGAACATTGTAGAGTGTCACAACCACTTCCTAACGCTTAATACTTAAACAGAGGAAGTGATATTCAATCCTAAATCCACCTCTGACCAGTCGCTGGGCTCCACAGTGTTTCAGATCACACTAATAAACCAGAAGAATAACAAACAAATACAAGTTAATACCATAACCAAGTATCTGCAGGTGTTGTGACAAAACAGAGATTTCTTCCTGGCACATGTCCTACGCAGACCACATTGGTCTTATCCCTTTCTGATTGAAGACATCGGGACTTCCTCATTAACAGCTGCTGATCCGCACATTAACATTACCTGACGATCCTCTGATGGAGTTTTGAGGTTCTTAGAGTCTTCTGTTTCCATCAGATGTTCTGCTCTTGAGAAACTTATCATTGGGTCTGCCAGTCACAAATTGGGCATAGTTTGAAAACTAAACCAACTTTGATCTTGGAACAATTACAACGCACACTTCAATTTCATGTAAAAAAAGATTACCTTGGATGTCAGCAGATTAAACAAGACAGGCTCCTCCTGAAATGTTCTAATCAAAAGATGCATTTGACTCGATGCGGTGCTGTGAAGTACTTATTTTATTCTTTATCATGCATCCCCATACCACATGATATTAGAAGCTTGCAAGAGCAGAGCGGCTGCAACCAGGACAGGTCAGGTGCTGCAGTTGTTCTCTTCTGGCAGTGCCAGTTAGAAAACACCTCTGTGATGGCACTATTTTCCCTGGATTGGTTGAACTCTGTACTGCAGTGTGATAAAGTTTGTATTCTTATATTAGAAAAAACACTGTAGTACAAGAATAAATGTGCTGAAAAGAAATGATATCCTTGAGGTAATTTTTTTCATTCTTTTTATCTTTTTTCTTTTCACCTCCCTGACAAGGCAATTTGATAGTATTCTAAAGATAGATAGATAGATAGATAGATAAATACTTTATTAATCCCAATTTGGGAAATTGTTTTGTTGCAGCAGCATACAGTAAAGATATAGAATAGAATAAAATAAATATAAAATAAAATACAATAAATAAATAAAAATAGTGAAAAAAATAAAGTGTTCAGTATTCCACGAAGATAATACACTGTCAATGTTTGCGTCGGCCACAATTCTCTAATGGAAGCAGTCCTTTTATTCTTTCACCTCGCATAAAGCACACTTGAAAGCACCAATATGCTCAGATTTGTATATTTGTTAAATCTAAGGGTGCACTGCAATTTCATGTAAATTATTGCAAATTTTATGTGTCATTTATTTGAGTGTATCTTTAATTCATGGGCTCTCTTTCAGAAAGCATCCAATTTTTGTGCCAATATGTACAAATCCTTTAATTCTCCATAAGGTGAACATACTTTTTCACAATTGTTTGCACTATTTTATTACCAGATTCGATTTGCACAGGGTAAATCGGGACAACCTCATGTAGAAGACTTAAGAAATCCGTCAACGAATAATTTAACCATTTTCAGGAATTTTTCTTTGATGCATCTTTCATGCCGAAAACATTTTGATTATCACAGCTTGAAAAAGATGTCTGATTATCAGTCCAGGCCTCCAGAACTGTGCCACCAAGAGTGTTTGAAGCCCCTTAACTATAAGATATGAGAGTATTTATGATGAAATGAGGAGAGAGAGCAACTCATGAGATAATGTGCAACACTGTATAATGTCAAGCACAGTGTAAAAGTCAGATTATAGATCACAGAGCATTTGCCAATGCCAAGAATTTTGGAGTTCTTATAAGTCATTTCACGTTTATCACGATGCTTTCATCTCTTTTAATGATGTCTGTGGGAATGTAGTGGTGACTATTTTTACTCACTTTTATGTTTTCCTTGTTAAGAAATGTGTTTTTTAAATTAAAGTTATTATTACAGACAGATGGTAAAGAATGGAAAGGAACTATACCCCTGGGAAAAAAACAAAGTTATAATGTATTATCTGTAGCCTGTTTTTCTCGGCAAAGAATTCGTAACGTAACGTGCCTTGCTTGCTCAGATTTCCTATTCTGCCTGGGCGCTGATCTCTTGACCCTGAAAACTTGGTGCTATGTGCCTTCCTGTTGTTGTGAAGAAAGTGTCACTCCAGAAGTTATAAATCTTCTCAAAACACATCCGTGTACTTCCAAATTGTTGTTGTATTTTGAATTGTAACCAATGTAATTTGTTTGTAGTTTTTTGCCAGAAAAAAACTCTTTTATAATGGCTGTGAGTATGACTCTGATATAATGAAAGGCTGATATATCTCTTTTTCCTCATTCAATGAGTGGGGATATAAACACGTGCTATTCTTGCCCTGCACGGATATCCATGTAAAAATACAGCATGAGTTTAAGAACACACACATTTGGAGTGATGGAGAAACCACAATTAAAGTTTTTTAATCAAATCAAATTTATTTATATAGCACATTTCATGCACAAACAATTCAAGGTGCTTCACATAAAATAAAAGCATTGCAGCAGGGAGTGGAAGAAGCATTAAAATACATAAAAGAATATAAAGAGAAACAAATAAAATCATTTAAATGAATTTAAAAACAAGCAACAGTCTAGATAAGTTAAAAGATAGCGTGCAGATTTCATGCAGACACATGGGAACAGAAATGTCTTTAACCTGGATTTAAAAATGTCTACATTTGGTAAAAGTTTAATCTCCACTGGCAGTTTGTTCCACTTGTTTGCAGCATAACAGCTAAATGCTGCTAATCCGTCATCTACCCACAAAGCGCTCGCACACTGACTTGGTCTCTGCATTTTAATGATCTATCCATTGTAAATATTTGTAATTTAAACATTTTAGAGTTTCAAGAAGGACATTGGATCATTCATTTCCTCTTCTTCCCTAACTCAACCATGCTCTTGCTTGTAGCAGATGTGTATATCCCACTGGTTACGTCTCCTTTTCTTCACAGCTTCAACTGACATTAAACAAGAGATGGAAGAAGAATAGCTATCGATTAGATTGCAAGAACAAAATCAATACTGTCTAAATTTTGTGCATTTGACTTTGTCTTGTTATCAGTATACCTAGCAATTCCTATTCCAAGCTGCTCCGTAACAAACCTGTCACATCTTGTCTTTAGATTTCATGCCTTGGTTTACTTTACTTTTTTTACTTTTTTTTTTTACTTTACGTTTATCAGCTTTGTGCTGATGAACGAAGCAAATCAGATGCTATTTTTGCTCTGAATACTTTAATGATATTTTGTGAGTGTGCAGTGTGCAGAAATTATTGACATCATGTGATATTGTCTTTATCTGATAAGATGTGATAGTATCACATAGAAAATACAGGCTTGTTGTGCAAAGACCTCAGTGTTTTGAATAATATGAAAGTGATTAAGACTGTATGGGTACAAATTTCACATTAGGGTACGGAAAGGTCAGATGGTTGTGAGTCATCAATCGGACTATACTCATTAACATGTATACAAGACATGAATGGAATATCTGCAACTTATGTAATTGTCATAATCAGACAATCGGACAACATCCTGGACTACATACTGAACTCGTAATGTGACACTGAGGCTACAAGAAGGGGAAGAGTAGACTCTGCTCTTTAGATCCTTCAGTGTTTACAGCAACATGCTGCATAGTCTGTGTTACAGAGTGCAATCTGCTCTGCAGCCATTTGTTGAGGAAGCGTCCAGAGCAATGGACAGTACTGCACATCCTCCACATAACACAGTGATCAAACAACAAAGAGTGTTCAATCAGAGGCTTCTTCATCCCTGCTGCAACAAAGAACAGTACAGAGGGTCATTCCAGCCCACAGGGATTACAGGAATGACTGATAACTGTTACTGTTTCCTTATGCGGGCTGCATGATGGTGCTGTGGTTAGCACCGTCATCTCACAGCAAGAGGGATCCAGGCTCAAATCCTGGCTGGGGCCTTTCTGTGTGGACTTTGCGTGTTCTCCTAGTGTATGGGTGGGTTCTCTCTGGATACTCCAGCTTCTTCCCACCATCCAAAAACATGTACGTTAGGTGATTGGTGACTCTAAATTGTCCTTGGGAGTGAGAGTGAGCTTGCATGGTGGTTTGTCTCTGTATGGCCCTGTGATGGACTGGTGACCTAGGGTGTACCCCACCTCTCACATAATGACAGCTGGGATACACTCCAGAATAAACACTATTTTTGTGATTACAAATGCAGCTCCTTTGGCTTTTTGTCCACCTCCTCCGCCTCACCTTTACACTTTGCATCAGTCTGCTGTCAGTGTCATAATCACTGTTTTCTGTGACCGTGGCATCAATCATCTCATGACCTTCATGTTGCTGCCGTCACTAAAACTGTGATGTCTGTTATCACATGCCTTTTAAAGCACCTGTAGTTGTGTCTCTATAGTGAGACCTGCTCACCCAACAAATGCTGCTCTTTTGTGGTCAACTTGTATCCATCTTTGAGGATCTGTGTTAGTTTCCAGGATAGCAAACCTGTACCTTAAAAAGTTCAGATGGATCCCAGAGGTAGTATTTTCAGTCATAAGGTATCTTTCTCTCCCTCTCTCATGTTATGTTGGATCTCTGGGATCAAACATATGTCTCCACAGGATGAAATGCAACAAGACATTGCCAGGAGCTTTTTGATCCCACAAGCAATTCATTTAAATCTGAAATACAGAAAGTGAGACATAGAGACATGACTTGAAACTTAAAATAATGACTGAAAGACTATTTTTCATTCCTAAAGAAAGAGTTTAAGCACTTGTTTCTGCCCTTTGTCTGAAAGGGAAATCACCATGAAAGCTTCTGATGAGTTCATTTCCTTCATGTCTGCTTTGGGAGTGATTACAGTAGTGCTTACTGCCCTTCTCCTTCATGGTATTATGACCAACAGCGAATTATCATTTAGAAATCAAATCCTGTTCTCAGCCATTTTCAGTTGTGTCTACAAATGCTGTTTGATTCCACCTTTTTTTATTTTTATTAACAGGCAACCCCCAAAGTGAAGAAAGTATCAGACTAAACGGTTGGGCAATTATAACAAATATAAATTCAATGCAAGTATGAGGCTTTGCTGAGTGGTTTTATGAATAATACGACATTTGTAATTCTCAGTCTGGCTGAAAATGGGTTCTTTTGAGCCAATGTGCAAAACAAAACATGTTTCCTAAGCACAAATATGAGGATGTACAACTTGTTTTTCAATAGTTATGTTTAATTTTAGAAAATTGTAGAAACCGTGAAAAGGAGCAATGAATATACTCAGGAAGAGTTGTCAAAATGGTGCTTTAGTGAGACACTTAGTTGGTTTTTCTTTCATTTCTTCAATACCACATCTGTAGTTGAATATTTCATTGACAGTGAAAGCTAAAAGAGAAAGCTGCATTCAGACTCTATGAACACTGCTTCCCCAAATATCCTCAATTAGGACACAGAAAATAAGATCTTTAAATGTTCTTTTTAGCAATGACTTGTCTCTATTCATTAATCATACGCTATTCAAACATTACTTTTAGGTTTAAATGGAGATTATGTAGACATTTTTAGAACAGATCAGCTAATTGTGTGTCTGCTGTCCTAGAAACTGTGACATTATCGCTGGTATGTTGTTGAACTGGTTAATCTGGAGCAATTCCATATCCCAGAGCAGCTTACTTGTGTCAGCCTCTACTTATTGCCTTTGCCAATTTTTTTTTTTTACATAACCAAAGTAGCAGGAACACACACACACACACACACACACACACACACACACACACACACTCATAGTAGCAAGTTATAGTTTGGTTTAACTGTTTATGTTTTTGTAGCTAAAAGTGATGTGCAAGAGATGGATCTGGCATGAGAAGACTATGTAAGTCCACTGGGTTACAGATTTTATAATTCATACATGTGACAAATGTAAATAACTACCCCTTGAAAAATTGCCAAGAGGGGAAGTTGGCTATAGAGATAAAAGGCTGTAAACATGGACATTTTAATATAGGGGTTATGGAAGGGTTATGTTTTTTTTAAAGACCAACCCTCTAAGTAGAGCAACTTTCTAAATGTTTTTTCCATGTTGGCTTCACTTTTCAGGTTGTCACTTAGTAGATCTAATAAAAGTATACCAGCATGACCAGTAAAGCCCCAATAATACAGTCAATCCAACTCCCTGGGACAAACACTCCCTTACATACTTTGAATATCAGCAATCCACAATGGTTGATTTATTAAAATCTGCCCTAATTCTGGGTCTTAAACAGGCACAATTATACATTAATAGTCTTTGTACAATACTTTAATAAGATATAAATGATAAACCTCTCTGGAACTTACATTTTTGACAAAGAGATGTTTTATGTAACTCTTTTTTCATCAGAAAATAAAATCTGTAAACTTATTTAACAGATATTGTTGATATTAACCAAAAGAGCAAAGACTAAAAAATTGGAAAAAAAAAATCTTTTGACCACTTTTTTCACCCCAAGTTTATTAACTGGATTAAATTAAATCTTTAAAAGTGGCATTCATGCGCAAAAGACATCAACATATCCAAAAACACAACAACATTTCAGAAAACAAGTCAATTCACAAAACAACAATTTTCTGATGTTCTCTGAAATGTTGTTTTGAGTGAATTCTTGTTGTCTCGTCTGTTTTCTGGTTTTGTATTATCTGAAATGTCAGTGTTTTGAGAATTGTTGTCATACTCTGTTTTGTTGTTGTGTTTTGTGAAATGTTTGTCTCTTGTCCAGTGTTTTGGTGTTCGGTGCTTTAGTCTGCATTTCTAACTCGTCTGTCTGACAGGTGTTTCTGTTCATTTCAGCACATGGACAATTCTTCATCAGTTGCAATGCAGCTTGCATGTGTAGAGCTCATTGTCAAGACTGTTAATAAATTGAAGGAAGGTCCACTCCCTGAATATTAATAATACAATTAGGACTTAATAACATTCAGAGGATCAAGAACATTAGTTCAGTTTTACCCAAAAGTGGACACTTATCAGGTATATAAAAAAATGTCTTTCTTGTAAGAAACGGAAAAGGCCAAAACAGAATAATTTTATTTAGCTTTGTAAAACCACTTATGCATCACTGGAAAAAAAACACTTCCTGAAACTTAAAAGAGAAGCTGTTATTTATTTCTCTCTTAAATAAAAACTACTGTATGTTATGTTTGTTTGGTTATTACAGAAGCACTGCATGTGGATTTGTCTGTCTTTATGCACCACGCTGTTTACACTGTATGGCTCTTACGAGGTTCTGAGTGTGTTTGTTTGCTCTCACGCTGCCTGATACTTGCACAACACTGCAGCCCCCTTACAGGTATAACATTTATATGACTGCATGTAGAGCACAGTTGGTGGCATAGAAGGAAGGACAGAACAAGTCATAACCACTAACTGACAGGACATGTACAGAATCTGCTGAACTGCATGGCCACCTGCATGACAACATGGGGAACAAACCGCACGGAGCATGTTGTTGTTTTGTGTTTTCCTGTTTATGACAAGTCAGTGTTTGAAAAATGTAAAAGCTTTATGGCAAATCTTTGCAGCATGCTAAACTAAGATGGTGAATATGATAAACATGCAAGACAATGATGTTTTTATGACCTGTGTGTGTCTACTCAGCTGCAGCATGTGGCTGTGGACTCTTTTTAATAGTTTGAAACTGTTAGAGAACAAGTATAATGCCTAAACATTTTTTTGTTTGATGGAATCAAATAAATCATCATAAACAAGGTAGTCCTTGGACGTACTATAATTAGGTTGGTAAAGATAAATCAATCATTTTTGATGTTAAGAATATAACTGCATTGGTAATTGGACTCCTGGATTGAATAAAATGTCACATAAACTGGTTAATGATCCAATTTTGCTTTTAAAATCTGATTTTCTAAGGTTTTGCTGCAGTTCCAAAGCAAGAGACAAGGCAAGATGTCAGCATTAATGTCATAGTCAACATCCAAGTGGGCTATGCTGGGGAACACTGGCAGTGTGCCAAATGCGCAGAGTCTGCGCCATTTCAACAGCACATCAACCAGATGCCCCACTCAGAGCTAGAAATGGTAGCAGCCACTAAACATAAATGTATAGTTATAATCATCATTATCATCCTATGCTGACTGGGTTATCAACGCAGCATCAAATTTAATGTCTAGAAATTGTTTGGATGGCCTGGTGAAACATTCCTTTGAATACCTGGATGCTAATACTGCTGCCACAAGTACAGCAACACATCAGATGAAGGCACAAATAGTTTCTAACCACAACATACCCACAACCATCAGCGAGTATCTTTTACCCAATTTATAGCTGAGTATTTATGACCTCACAGTGTGTTTGAGAGTGACGCCTTTCGTGACATGATACTGCACATACATATAAGAACTAGACAGTATTTCCCTGACAAACGAGTGCCACACTTGTATATATATATTTTTTTCAATTATTTTTATTTGTTTATTTATTTCAAGCCAGAATTTAAAAAATAAATTAAAAATATATATATATATATTTATAAATAACAGTCACTTATGCCCACTGGGAATAGAAAACAACAAATGATAAATTAAACAACAGAATACCAGCTTGAAAAGGAGTGGGATGAAGACAAGCTTATTTACTCCCACCCCCATCCAATCCGCAATAGTTTACATGTTTTCAATTCCCACTATACTCCGTAGTCAACTGCATCAACAGTATTCATAAGTTTACATATAATATACATCACTGCAACATATAGCCATAACATACACCTATTATATATCACACATACATACAACAGTATTCATATGTTTACCTAAACTATACATTACTGCAACACATAGCCATACATACATACATACTATACACACGTGATCACCCCATCGGTCATCATCACCATCACCCCATACTCATCATTATTTACCAATTATTATCCTCAAAAAGCAAAACAAAAATAATGATGGTACCTGCGAACACCAAGTAACAGTCAAACGCCCCTGTCTTCATTCCCATACCGTGACAAAATCATTTCCTTATATTTTGTTTTGAATTGATAAATATTTGGACACTGTTTGTACTCTAACCCCAGTCGATTCCACAGTTTAACGCCACATACAGACACACACATACTTTTCCTTGTGGTTCGTACTTTCCGGACATAATATATATCAATATAACAAAAATCCTTGCGATTCCCTGTCTGTTTTATAAGGAGATAAGATATGCTCACCACCTAACATATTGAACTGTTACCCAACCGACAGAATTTTACTTCACCTGACAACATTTTCCTTCTACCAAAATGACCCTCTAGCTTCCTAACCTGGCTGCTATGTTTTACTCTGTCATACTCGGTGAGTGTACTGACCCCACATGAGGTTTCTGGGAAATGAGTCGAGCTCCACAGTCTGACCTGCCGCCCTGCACCTAAAAAGATTTTTAAATGTCAGTCATCTTAGGTCTTCTGCATGTAATGAACCTCAGCTGTCACCAGAGAGTTGGGCTCTTTCAACAAAGCTGAGATCAAACAATCTTGCGTCCATTTCACTGTGTCCCAGCTCGGGTAAATAAAAACAAAGAAAATCCTTTTCAGTGAAGGAAAGAAGTAGTTGCTCAGAGGTTCAACTTACTATAACTCCAAGACAACAAGGAAAAAGACTGTGATTCTTGTTTTTTTGTAGGAAAAGGAAAAAAATAATCACAGAAGTGAGTCATATCTTTGACCTACATGAACCTATGCATTGACTGTACAAATCTTTGTATCATTGCGCCAAAGATGAAACAAGAGGGAAGCAGCTGGGTGAATGGTTCACTGCTTACCTTCATTTTTCCATTTTCTAGCAATTTTGCACAGTTATATAGTGGACAGTTATATAGTGGGACAGTAAAACAACATGATTTCCTTTACTGTTCAAAGATGTACATTTCTGAACTTCAGAGATAATTTTGCACAGCTCTCACATACCCAGCACTTGGTTTGTACATGTCAAGGAGCAGCCATGTTTTGCCCCTCCATTGAGTCTTTTTATTTCCCCATGTTATGGTTCTACTCTTGAAAAGAAACGTATCTGACTAAACTAAACAAGCAGGCCTGTGTTGCACAAAAGCCCTGTTGTACCATACATGGAGCTTCATGTAGCCTGTAGCAACACAGTTTTGAGGAGGCTGTTAACACTTGGCATCAACACAAATACCATCTGTCCAGGACTGGTTTTACTTTGTCAGTTCAAACCAGCCATAATAATGTATTTTAATGGGTCTGACTTGTTAGACACATGTTAACAACATGTGTTGTAACACATAGAACATACTTCTATGTGATTCATCTTTCAACAACATATGAATCACATAAAAGAATTTGTCACAGAGCCAGCAGTGGGCAACAAAATAAAAACAAAATCACGGCCACCATGCTGCATGATGACATTATTCTAACATTTGACACACCGATTTCTGTAATTTAAAAGACATTTAAAAATGTTATGCATAAGATGCAATATAAGAAATAAGAAAGATCAGGAAACTCGCCTGCATGAATGGATTTATCTGTGAACTTGGAGAGCAGGGTGTGTGCACAAATGTGCTGCCAAAAGTCACACAAACCGAGACTAGAACTAGTTCATCCTCACTCTGTAGGTCAGCATTTGATGTTCTTCGCTACATTCAGATTCCAAAAAGTTCTACTGTCAGGGGCTTCCACTGGATATTAATCTGCTCGGTGCGTGCAGATCTCGTCATGCATGACATTGATGGACAGCTTGAAAATAGCAACTAGCTTACTTGAGCTCCAGAAAAGCTGATGAAGTGAATAGGCTCAGAGATGGAATGTTTTCCGCACCAGTGATTATTCAGCAACACTAAACATTGACCGTACAATGCCAGTTTGCTTGACATGCGGCCAACACAAATGTTTTACAGGAGAGTCTACCATTCAGGCAGTGTACAACTGTCAGCTCTAACTCTCGGGGTGAAAAGGCATGTTGCTTCATCTTGTGGTTCTGCTCGTTTGTCGCTATGCAGGCAAATTGGATAAACTAGACTGGCTGTTAGGCAAAATGTAGGACAATATTATCAATTAATGAAAGGAACATTGTTCAGTGTCATGAGAGATAATGGCACTCATGTTAAACAGTTTAAAACAGCTTTGTTCAGTTCAAAATTCATGGTAAATATTAATCCTGTTTATTAATGAGTTCACTTGAACGGTAACATACATTCTGTATTACCTCTGGCAGTGTTTTTTCTTTTTTTGTCATGTAAAATAACTCCCAGAATGCTCCATGTTATCTTGTGCTCCTACTCTACTGAAATACCAGTTTTTAATGCAAGGAATATATTGGGAGCAGCTGTCAATTTTCTTGTAGTGATGGGTAGCACACAGGGCTAAAGGATGGACCTAAAGCTTGAGCCATGTCTCATGTGCAGCCTGTTATCGCAGGAATATTATGTGAAAGAAACTCTCTTTTGCTAGTGACACAGAAGGAATCTAGTGGCAATTGAATTTGCATATGTCATACAGTGAATTACTACTACTCTGGTGCTTTTCCATAACATTTTGAGATGGAAATCTAACTAGGTCAGGACTAGAAACATGTAGGTATCACTTTCAGCATGTATAAACTGCAGCAGATGGACACTGATGTTGTGGGTAAAATGATCAGCTGTTCAGAAGTATTCCACAGGCGGTGATATTAAAAATATATACATATAGAAAGAGAGATAAATAATCAATGTTTAAACTTTCTTCTTCCATAGTTTTACCTACAACAGCTAGCAGCAGCATAGGGTGCTTTTTCTTAACTTCTGTGCCAAATATATTTTTATATATATATATATATATATATAAGTTTTTGCTCGGTCTGACCATATATCCATATCTCCACCTGCTCTTATCCGCCACAGTTTTGTTCACAGTGAACACAGTGCTGTGTGTTTGCTTGTTTGATATCATTTTTATGATGGAACAACATGTTGTTAAGAGAAAACTGTAACTTTGGGAGGTCTTTGCAGATTAAGTGTGGTACTGAATCTTCTCTTCTGACAAACACCAGTAACTGTACAGAGACCGTTTAATCAGCTGAAGCAAACATCCGATTTTTCTTGAACTGGTTGAAGTGGGTTACCGTTAGAAACTAATGTGTATAACACTGACTGTTCAACAAACTTAAACATGTATAAAAGGGATATTTTTAGCCTCTTCCATATAATACAGCGTGGTTTTACACAACCTCTGTGTGGTTGTCACTCTAATATCAGCTGTTGTGAGAACATTGTGACCCCATGAAGACTGTAATGTTACATCGTACTTTGTTTTCTGTTAAATCTCTCACATCTCTCTGCACTATTGCTCTATCTGTCAGGTTCACTTGCATGTCTGAATGGAGCTTGAGGAACTGTAACAGAAATGAGAAAGATGTTCATGTGAGTAATGACTCCGGCCATCACTTTAACAGAATGACAAAGCCATTATTGTTTGTATTTCATGTGTGAAAAGGCTTAAACGAAAGAAAGCTTTTAAGCACTATGATGGTCATTTTCTGAATACAAAATTGAACATGTCATGTCAATACAGGGAGGGGTTTTTGTGATGTACTGAGTATATTTAAACTATTTTACTTAATGAATTATTACAAAATTCATCTAGCCACTTGTGTTGGGATTTTCTTATGCATTCACATTAATCATCTCTCTTATATCACACATTTGCACCAAGGTCATGTATTTGTCTTGTACCTAAACTCAATCTCTTTTTTGATACAAGAAACTTCTTACTCATATGATATAAAATTGTGGTTCCAGCATATAATTTCAACATATCATGTGCCACCTAAGATTAAGAGTTGTTAAAGACAGTAAATAACAAATAACATAAGTCAAATTGTGTGTTTGTGGGTTTTGCATTATATATTCTAGAGGAATTCTGCTGTGAACTCTGCCTATTCCCTAACCATTTCATACAGGGGAAAATGCAGTATTATGTTCATAAATAGCTAGAAATGCATATCTCAGCACTGGACTCACAACAGATAAAAAATTAATGTTTTATCTGGAGGATTTATCTCGTTAAGCACAGTTTGTTAGTTATATACAGTCCAAAGCAAATATGCTGCACCATTCCTTCTGCTTTAAGAGGATCAAACACAAGTGTCCAGTCACAAGTCTGTAAAAGAAAGAACTCGGCTTGGGACAACCCAGGGTTAAAGCAGTGATTCTTCTCATTGTGATCTTGTAACCACATAAAAAAAGAGTTTCAGTGCATATTCAATTGCTCTTCAAATGCTCATAGTATCAGATTTAGTGGCATCATGTGGCAAAGTTGCAGATTGCAACCACCTGAATGTGATTTTTGTCACAATCCTTTTCTAGGTTTGTTGGGAGAGTTATGAGCTCAAATGGAACAGAGGCATAGTTAATGGTGTTTCCTGCACATCTGCAGGAGGACTGAATGGGCCATGCGTCTGAGACCTATAGAGGAATCCGTCTGTTTTCTTTCTGTAATGGTTGAGATCCTTCAGTAAGGATATTTCTGCTGAGCATTTAATGTACAATTTGCGGTGTTAACGTTTGGTTCCACTGAATGTCGCTTTATCAACTTTTGCGTGTTTGAGTAGATACATTGTTTATTGACATGTGCAGCAACAAGCAACCATGCAATATCCTGGACACAATGAATCCCCTGACCTGAAATGGGTTCATTAGGTTTAAAGCTGATGACAAACATATTCGCACTGCTGCACGGATGACGTGGGACCAGAGAAGGAAAAATAACCGGTACAGCCATAACAGAATTCAGCCATCTAGACAGGAAGGACAAGAAGGATCTTGCCACACACAGTGGTATTGTTTTCTTCTTTGTATTAGTTGTGTTGTTTGTATAATGCTTCTGTTGTGTAAGTCCAGATCCAGATTCTGATCCTCTTAATATCAGCCAGAACTCTGCGTCATGGGACCAGTTATTTTGTGGGTCTTGCAGCTGCCAGAGGGCCGCTGTGCAAATACTTCGGACACACACCCTGTACACAGAAAATCAAAATACACAGCACTCATACAGGAAGGATGTGTTTATTTGTTAGAGAGTTCAGTGAGAAGGGAAGAAATTAAATGTTTGAACACATTACAACCCTTAAACTGACACACACTAAGTGTGCACGTGTGTATGTGTGCGTGTGTGGGGGTGTATTTGCTGAGAAATCATGACATGATTATGATGTCAGAGAAGCAAGAAGACATTCTTAAGTTTGGCAAGTACACGTCACAAGATCCTGTCACATACGTTTCCATTTTAACCAATAAAATCCATGCACAAGATCAAAAAATTAATTTACAAAAGGGTTAAATCTCATCTCCTGGAATTTCCTCATATGAACACTGAGCATTCCAGACGCTGATTATCCTGACTGAATTCAAGGCAACTAAAGCGAAAGTTAAGTTTGATTATGAAGCATTAAACCCCATTAGAGAGCATTAGCTAAATATTGTTGAGAACAGAAGATGTGGAATAGGGTGTTATCAAACCTTAAAATGGGTTAGTGTGTCACAGAGTGCAAAAAAACAAAAACAAAAGAGAACGAAAGGAGGTTATGAGGAGCAAGTATGTTATATCATGAATAAGAGTGATTTCACAAGACCTTCTAGTATTAATAAAAACTGTGGGATGGTCATGCTTAAATTCCTCAACATTTCTCTTCGGCTGTTGACAATCAGCCCTTCTTCCTTGTGTAGCACTGAGCATTCCAGCTCAGAGTATAGAGAGCTCTCAGATAAATGTCATCTTAGATCTGTCAAGGTAAAAAAGGAAAGTTTATTGTTCCCCCAGTCACAGTCACAACCAACATTCCTGGTTAGAGTCCCTGTTTTCCTCTGCTGTGATGACTCAGATGACCCTTTATGCTCTCTCTCAGTCTGTCACTCCTCCCATTATCTGGACCCACATTTGCACACGGTTTCATTTCATTGTTTCATTGTTAAGCAGCTGCAGCATTAGAAGAAATTACTTTGAATTTTATGCAGTGAACTAAATTAACTAACTAAATGAATTATTTTAGGTTTAACACAGCTATAAATCAATTATCCAGTCAATAATAATCATATATCCAGTCATATATGGTCAGTTTTAGTTTGATTTTTGGTTGGCTCTGATTCCTGTTAGAAAAATCTGGCTATTATTCATCACTTTGCTCCCCTGTTGTCACTATATTTTTGTTTTATAGCTGGTTGCTGCTGTGCAGAGATTGCAGGGAGTAGAGCAAAAAAAGCATCCTAATACACCGGAGTGAAAAGTTTCCATTTCAGCTTTTAAAAGCTCACAGATAGAACCCAAATTTCTTTCACCTTGTCGTTTTATGTCTTCGTAAGCCATGGGTACAAATAATTTCAGAGTGCCTCAGCAAATGCTGTAGCACACGTGTCATCAACCGGCAAACAATCCACATTTAGAAAAGGATGATTAAAATTGTTTTTTTTTCTCTCTGCCAAGGTTTTGGTATCAAAACTATTGTATGTGGTTAGAGTTAGTGCAAAATCGTTATCTGGCATTAAATACAGCCTTGTAGAATTCCTGCACAGTCCCAGCAAAGCTTCACATTAGCTGTGTTTGCAAAAGACTGGGTAGTAAGTGTGACCACTGAACCTCGACATATGCCAAAGTCTCCATGGGCAAAATTCTGAACCTGAAGTTGCCCCTGATGGTAAACTTTATGCCTTGTGTAAGACTGTATGTTTGGCTCTAATTGATTAAAAGTGCTTTGTAGAACTGCTGAGATTAGAAGGCTCTTTAGAAGTGCAGGCCATTTACCATTAAGAATAATGGTTTCTGAGTCTGAAATGTCCCTGCTTGATTAATTTCTTAGCTGCAGGAATCTGCAGTGATTCTCAGTCAGAAAAGACACGTTGATCAGAAGACATTAAAAACACCACAATTTCAATTGAAGTCTTCCTGTCTTTGTAAATCCCCTTTCATTCTTTAGGCTTCATTCTCACCTTTTCACTCATCTTCTATCCATCCCTTGTTTGCTTTTAGGATGACAACCTTATACATGCAAATGTAATATCTGTCAAAATGAAGTCTAAAGCATAATTTTGATCCTTCCAATATCTATCATTTTGTCCCTTCTTTCCACAGCTGCATGTCATATCGTGACTTTTCACCACGGTTGCACTAAAAATCCACATCTTCAGACTGTATTAATGTCTGGCAGTGAATTAGATAAAGATTTGATCAGTTAAATGCAAAAGAGGCTGTTCTGCAGGCTGTGGGTGCAGAAAAAGACGCCCTGTAGGAGACAGATAAGGTACGCTAAATAACACTTCTTTTTATCTCTTTGATGCATGAAAGTGAATTTTTCTTTTTACCATTTTTTTTTTGTCTGATGAAAACGTGAAAATTAGGAAACATGGAGGAGGGGATGAATACATGTAAAGGGAAACTGCTAAATTGATTCCTTCAATTTAACAAATAAACAGAATAAAGGTCACATCTATGAGCACACACACACAGAGCTACTGCCAGTCTGAGGCATCCCCGGAGCAGGGATTGGACGAGACGCAGAGAGGGAGCGCGCAAGTCTTTCCCATCGCTCCACAGCTGTACTACAGTTGCTCTGAGGGGACTCTGAGAGCAGGGTGGCGATGATGACTCGCCACTTGGACTCTTAAACCACCTCTTGTAGGCGATAATAGCTCTCAGGTAAACTTTTGTCCCACACAGGCACACGCACTACTTTAACTAACCATCGTGAACCGTAAATGGATTCAAGGCTCCAAATTGGACCGGTGATCCCGACACCGGACCCGACCGCACGTGCACCCTGGAATATCAGCTCCATCAACCCGCACCGGCTCATAGAGCTGTCTCCGGTAGCTACAGCTGAAAGTATTCAGGTACAACTCTTGTGTTTTGGTTTTTTTTTTGTTTTTTTTTGGCTGCTTGAAGGACAACAGCTCTCGGTGTGAATGGAGAGCTTTTGCGCTTCTGCAGCGATGCGCCACAAAATCTGATCCAAGAGCAGCCAAACACAAACTCACCACACCTGGAAATGCTTACAGACCTGTGGACGTCGTTCTTCGACCATATCGTTCATTCATTTTCAGAATTATAATATTAGGGAACGTCACGTTAACTCTGACTGACTGGATGAATGAATGAATGAATGAGACTATCCTCTCCTACGCGTCTCTGCTCCGTTCATTCAGCATCGGACCTGAATGAAGGCAGGAGCGCAGCGCAAATCCATAAATTTATAGTGGTTCCACAATTTATTGTTGATTAGGGTTGTATAGACTTGTTACGGGTGCAATTGTACATTTAACAGTGGATTTTATTTTCATGTTAATCAAATTTAGCCTAGAACACGTGTGGTTTTCTTGTATGTGTGACTATTTGTGGTCAATATGTGGACATCATGCTCTTTAATATTACAGAGGACCGATAATGACTCTTCTCACTCACTGCTGTAGTTAAATAGCGTTTACAACCACTGCATTACCAAGTGAACGACATTCCAACTTGTGTCAATTATCTTAGTTGTTTAGTTTATAATTGACTTTTTCGCCTTTTTGGAGGATGTTCTGTAAAGCATGAAACCATGGTTTTCATGTTTCATCTGGCTTGCAATAAATCATGTTGAATATTTGCTACTTTTAAGCTTATCTATCAATTTTACGCTCTTTCTTTCCTTTTTGTTCATTCATGGAAAGTGTTTGCAGTTTGGGGAGGGAAAGATGTTTACCATGTCTCATGCAAAAATAAGACCTCTCTCCCTCTCTGTTTGAGAGTGGGATTAGTTTACCCAAAGCCTTCGGAGAAATCCTTTAGACTTCACCCCTGGACTGTTGTACGTGTAGAATAAAAAACATGAAAAGAGAATATATACTGTTTTAAGTTTGTCCAACAGAAGCCCAGATTGATTAAATGATCTGAGACAGAAAAACCCTGCAAGACATACTTGGTTCATCGCTGCAGTAACTGCAGCTCAACAAGTGGGAGTGATTCGGTCCCGGTTCTGACTTTAAAGCTCTGACCTGAAGGGCTCAGTTGCTGTTGATTTTCTGGTCTGGTTTTCATGATGGGAACGCAGGGAAAGCTGATACTGAAGCTGAGTCCGGGGGGCAGCTTCTGCAGACACAGATTGGATCATCCAGCTAGAAATGTGAGGTTTTCTGTGAAAAACTCTCGAAGTTTTTTTACATTCCTCTTTCGAGCTCTACTTTCTTTTAACTACTGTTTGTTACCCCTGTCCCGTTCAATTTAATCTATGAACTCTGCACAATCATAAATGCATGGATCCAAATTGTGAGTGCTGCTTCTGTACGAGTGCAATTTTCTGGCTGTTTGCAAGCACGTGCACGCATGCACTTGTGCGGGTATGCGTTGGGGGAACTAAAATTGCGCGTCAATTTTTGTCTTTAAAATGAGATTGTGATATTGTATCAGTGGGTGGCCTTTGCGATCTCTCTTAATAGAGTATAGGTTGACTGAGTACTTGGTGGTGATGTGTGGCTGATTCTGTAAGTGTCAGTTGAGCAGCTCCTGCGGTATTCTCTGTCTCTGACCAAGTGAAGAAAATGGTTACCTGTTACTATCCAAAGAAGGCAGACAATACTGGGTGGCATATACAGGCAGAAACTGAGCTTTGACAATGAGATTTCCCCAATACGTCATTGTAAATGTACTCTAATTTTACAATGTCTCATGCAAAAATAAGACCTCTTATTTTAGATAATAAAATATGATTTGAAAGCAGCTGTGTTAAATATAGCTGCAAAAGAAAATATTTTGAAACTTTTGAAAATTAGGTTTCCCCTTCACACTACAAAGTTCTGGTCCATGATCTACCATCGCTGAAACGCCAACAAGTTCTCCCATATCGAAATGATCATATAGGTCGTTTGTTTGTACCTTCAAATATGACCAATAACTGCATCCTATAATATAGGACCTGCATGTTGCAGATGGGAAACACAACTTATATGAAAATATCCCTGCGGATGCAAACGACTAAAGTTTTTCATGCAATAATCCGTAAAATGTTAGATTTCTAAAGATGTACATCCATGGGACATAAATTCAAGTTGAAATTTTATGGACTAGGTGTTTCTATCCGGATGAACACTTTTACTCATGGTATGATTGTTTGCAACCATGAACTAACAGTAATCTAACAAAACGGGTAACAAACAGCACTACGCTGACTACTGCACAAAGAATAACACTTGTAAGTAACTTAAAGTGATAGTTCGGAGTAGATTCACCCTAGGGTCATTTGAACCGTGACATCCAGCCAAGTAGCCCACCCGAAGTTTTTTCGATCTTGGCTGAACATCAGCCGAGTTACTGAGTTATCCCGAATAGCTTAGTACAAGCGCTAACAGACCCTGGCAGTATCTCCAAAATTACCGCACTAAAATCGCATGCCATGACACCAAACTTCTACAGTAGTACAAATATGGTCTGTACTCACAAAACGATGCATTTGGAAGTTTGTACATAGTCCAGGAGTGTATTATTATCAACACAAGCCTAATAGCTTCTCTGCTGCTAAAGCTGCGTCAACGTCACTTCCTTGATCTGGGAGCTTCAAAGTAAGATGAGGGTTGATCTACTACTATAGACAACAAAGTATATGCTATATTCTACATGATTTTTTTATGAATTTTTATGTTGTAGAGTTGTGAATTTATTTTAATAATGGAGAAATTGAGCAGCCTTGCTTTGCAAATAAGTCTTAAGACTAAAATGAGACAAAGTGGCCTGAGAAGATGTCACAGTGTGGTCCCGAGTCTAATGCGATGTCTGTGTTTCTGAGAATGGAAACTGTTGTCAGTGCTCTTTTATGGGTTGAACATGACAGTGGGTAATTTAGGTTGGATGATTTGTTTGTCCTCATGTGGTTCAGGCTCATGTTTCTGATCTGCCTTTACTGATCTCACCTGTAAGGTTTAAATCTGGGTCTGCTGGAGGTTTGATCCTTTTAAAACAGCTTTTTCTCACCTCTGTCACCAAGTACTTATTCAAAGGGAATTTATTGGATTTATTCTAAATGTATTTAGATTACTATTAACTGAAACTGAATTTAATTTGATCTATCAATGAAGATCTATCTACAATTAGAAATATCTCTTTTTTTTTTTTTACTTTAATTGGGTTATTTGCTTTTATTACCAATGCCAGATGTTTGGAGTATTATGATAAAAAAAAAAATAAGAAAGTAAAAGCATGGCATTGTCTTCATTGCCTAATATCATATCATCCTACCTTTCTTGTAGTATATAATGAAAGAGTTTGTCCCATGGGAGCAAATGATGTAATATGTTCATTAGCATTCAGTAGGTGCAGGAGTGAAAGAAGACAACCAAGATTAAGTCAGTCAACTACAAAAAGAATGTAAGAACACGAGACTTTAATTGAGTAGAGAGATAATCTAAAATTAATTAAATAAAAAATGAGATTTTATGAATTCATTGATCTCAAGTCAGTTTCTGTTGAAAGTCGGCTTTTACTTAGTCAGCCATGTACTATAGGTTTTTGAGCACCTTATTTTAAATAACCAGCTCTCATCACTTTGTAGGAGTCGAGCTTATTTTCTGCTCTCCTGAAATCAAAATGCTTTATCAGTTTGGACTGTCAGGTTTGCTTTTATGTCATAATGCTGACCACCACTTTTTGCTGTATATTGCAACACCAACTACTTAATTCTAAATTTGACTGGATGACAAATTAACTTTCTACGTGTAGTTTGCATGTGCATAATCCAAAAATGTCATGTTCAACTTGATCTTATAAAAAGGTAATGTTATGGGCTATTTATACGAGTTTTTGTTGCATCATTTCATGCTATGTACTGTGAGGGGATGACACCCTGCCCTTTACTTTTACCCAAACCCTCACTGTTTGGTATGTTATTTTAATGCCATAAAATGACTAAACAAAAGCTTAAAATGCATCTAAATCAAATGGGAAAAGTGCCCAAAGATATGGTGCTATTTATATACTTTGCCATCAAATCATGTTGTCATGTTAAGTTAACTAGTGATTCTTCATTTGCGGAGTCGGATCATGCATGGCTGTCTGTCACTCTGTGTTCATTCTGAAATTAATGGTTCAAGGTTTGTTCTCGCCAAATGTCAGCTGAGATGAGCTACAGCTCCCCTAAAGCCTTTATAGGATTTACAGGGTATAGCTTTTTGATTGATAATATTGTGGTTAAAAAATGCATGTGAACATTTGAAACTAAATGGCGCTGAGACCTTACATGATAGAAAAGAAAAATCAATATCAGATGCGTTCAGATGCACTGATCTAGAAATTAAGCAGTCAGTGTCTTTTCTGGAGTAGTAAGCAGTCAGCGTTTTTTGGTTTGGAGAATCAGGGAGGAATTTTGATGGGGCACCAAGGTAACAGATACCCAGAGCAGAGTCACCAGATGGTGAATTTTTCACCCTGTAAAAGAGCTCAAACCTCTAACGTTTCACAGTGGTTTGAGTGGATGCTATGTTGTGGATTGTTACTATGTCTCTTTTGCATAGGACTGTTACTGTACATTGACTAAGTCTGTGTAACATGGTCTGAAATTATGTTGCAATACGGACAATGTTATGTAGACTATTGGGAATGCTGCCAGTCAGATGTTCTCTGGTCGACAAAATACAGTGATAATGTAAACTCAAAAGCGAGTATCTGTGTCCAGCTCGTTTTGTATGTTTAGCAGAGTGAGTGGGACTCAGTAGGCAATAATCCAGGAAAAATATAGGTAGTTCAAATCCCCTCCATGAAAGGTACTACCTCCAGTAGGGGTCCTTAGGCAAGACCCCCTTACCCCACCCGCCTACCAGTGTAAGTCGCTTTGGATAAAAGCGTCGGTCAAATGCATAAACATAAACATAAATGTTAATACAGTATCTCGTTTTTTTATATCTAACGTGCAAAATATTGATGAAACAGCGATTGAAAGTGAAAGTAAATGGTGACTGAATGCCAAAATGGCCCTTCAAAGTAAAGTTGAAGTTACTAAAAACACAAATGGCTAGGACGGGGCTCTTCAGCTTCCCAAGCGTGTGTGTACCGCCATCTTCTACCCCCTCCAACCACCAAGGGGCCGTTTACACAGAAACGAAAACGGGTTAAAAATGCAAAACCTTTTTGCGGATGCACTATATCGTTTAGATGGAAACGGCGTTTTGGGGGCATGAAAACGCAAAAAAGTGAAAACGCCCTCCAGAGTGGAATTCTTGAAAACGCTCCACTGTCGCGCCGTGTAAACGATGAAAACGCAAAACTGCGTTTCTCGTCACATAGAAATAACGTGACAAGCATATAAAAGCGCCAGGAAACCGTGGGAAACACATCAGTAGGCTATCAACATGTCCGTCCCTGCGGACTTTCAACTCGCGGTAATTGACGTTCAAGAGTCATTTCATCAGATAACAGCAATGATGAGCGAGAGTAGTAAAGAACAGACCAAAAATATGAACTGCGTTCTCGAAATTCTTGAAGTTCATGGAGAGAGCAGGCGACCTAGACAGCTGTGGGTGAGACCTGGGAGGACTTCTCAGTGGTGGGATAACTTCATGAATGGAGTGGTAGAAAGACTTGGTCTTGGTAGTGTTGCCACCTAGCCATCTGGCGTGTTTACTGCATCGATTATGAAACGTCACACACTTTTGCGTTTCCGTATGCATGCAGAGTTTCACCCTAAAACGCTCGTCTAAACGCAGATAAAGTGAAAACGAAACGCCACTTTTGCGTTTTGGTTTCAGATCGTTTCTGTGTAAAGGTAGCCTAAGGCTACGGCTACACGAAAACGAAACAAGGTTTTTTTTGAAAACGGGTACGAAAATTATTGCGACCACACAGGAAAGCTTCTGTGTCCACATGGAAACGCGACGCTTGCTGAAAACGATGCAGTACACACGAAACACCTCTAGGTGCGCTGTAAGCCACCCCCACCGGTTACACCAGAACAATAGAAGAAGCAATGTGCATGCGTGTACGCCCCTACTTCTACCAGCGCGAAGCTCACGTTGTTCCTTCAACAACGCCGCTGTAGTTAGCAGTGTCTGCAGCAGTGCTGCTATCAATGTTGTGGGGTCCATGATGATCGCTGTCTGTCCTTGTTGTGTTGTCTTCTTCTTCCGGATTTTGAATGGAAGCCGCTTTTTGTTCTGGTCACTGACGTATGTGTATACGTCACTGGCGTTGGCCATGTGGCTGTGACGCAGATGTAAACGAATCCGTTTTGGCTGTAACAATGGAAACGAAACGACGCCGTTCTCAGATCTTCCCACTCTGGAACCCGTTCTCAAAAACTATCGTTTTGGGGTAGTGGGAACGCCGGCTCCGTGTGGCCGCGACAGCCAAACGATAAGCAAAAGTATCGTTTACAGTGAAAAACGTTTTCGTGTAGCCGTAGCCTAAATCTCCAAATGTTTGGGCTTTAAATATGAAGCAATAGTTGATTTGTAGGTAGTTGAAGGAGTGTCCTGACACTGCAAAAAGAGAAGAAAATGTACAAAAATTGTGTCTGCGGACAAATATGTATGACGATTTCATGTTTTGCCATCATACTGGTTTGCTCCGGCTGGAAACACACTGACTACTTACAACCACTTTAGACAGCACCACTTCAGAAAAAAATGGTTATGCCCTTGAAAAACAGCTTAATGCAAACCTTTACATTTTTGGTGCCTATTGTACAGATTGTGTAACCTTATTTATGTGCAGACAAAGCTCCTGGGTCCAAATGCTGTAACACTGAGTCACATTCAGTCTATGGCTCTATGAGACAGAATGATATCTCAGTGACTACAGCATCTGAAAATAAAAAAACTTGCTGACAGTGCTCTAAATTAATAATTTTACTGATTATTAAAATGTAAAATGTATCGAGGTATTTTTTTATGTTAAGGGACAGCCTCTAGGTATTATTGATTTAAACATGGAGGGGGAATTGCTCAGCAGGTAAAGTGGTCATCCTCCTCCAGCACTCAATCCCAGCCCCTCCAAGTGTTCTTAAGACATGGGGAGAAAAATAAAATTCTACATATACACAGAATAAGATGTACTTTATTTAGTGTGTAGGTGAAGGAGAAACGCATTGTAAAGTGCTTTGTGGGACTTAAACAGGTTAAAAGAAGTGATGTAAGTGCTGACCATTTATTAAATTAGTACTGGCTGGACCAGTGTACTTTTCCATCATCCAAGAATCCAACTGTAACATAAGAATGTGTTCATACCTATGTGTGTTGCTCATACATGTATGTGTGGATGTGTTCAGTTTAATCAAATCAGATTGAGTGGTCTTTTCCTTTCCTTCCTCTCCTGTCTCTCACAATCTTCTTAACCCCTAATCTTCATTGTCTGCCTCTCAGTTTATTTTGAGACAGAGTCTGACTAGTGGTTTCCTTCTATGTAGCTTATTGTCAGCTTTGATGTTATATCCTGATTTGTAAGTCGCTTTGGATAAAAGTGTCTGCTATATGCATAAACATAAACATGCTTAAACATATTTGTCTTTGTCTTATTCGTATGACCGTGCATCAGATGGCAACCAGACCATTTACATTTATATTACATGCTTTCCACTGATGGAGAACAACCCAGGAAGTGCATTGGGCATCGGATACATAATGTATCGAGAGATATAACCACCCACCATTTTCTTTAAATCCCTTAAAAAACACAGAGGAGACTTCCCCAAGCAGCTCACCGTGCCCTTCCCTCCTGCTCTGCCATGTGATCAGCATTAATCTGGCCATGAGCAGCTCGAGCTCGGAGACAGGTGACATGATAGGAAGCAGAACGAAGGCAAGGAGCGATCACGAGATTTAGTGACCAGAGGAACAGACGTGAGAATAGATTGGCAATCAACGATGACACTGAAAGAGAAAGAGATCAAGCAGGGAGAGTGGCACGGATGTGGAAAAGGAGAAACGCGTTTGGGGAGGGATCTGAGCAAAAGAGGAAGAAGAAATGGAGAGTGATCGACCGCAGCGCTGATGACAATGCCAGACTGGATGTGTCTACATTCCACACAATACGTATATCCACAGCTTGTCCCTCTTTCAGTAATACATCCCCATGACCTTTTCACTCATTTGCTTACATAACCATGTTCCACTATACAGTTCAAATGTCCTCCATTTGGCAGCACAAGGTTGTGACTGCAGAAAAGTAGGACTGCTGAAACGGATATCAGACAAATATCCTGAAATACTCACACGTGCACGCTTAAATGTGTCATACAGGATTATTCAAAGGTTACGTGTGTTTGTTCCTGTTGAACAATGGGAAAGCTGTGGAAGATTTAGCTCAGTAGAGAGGTAATGAAGTTTATCCGTAGGTGTGTGGGTGGGTGTGCATCACCTTGAAAAAAAAGATGGTGAGAGACAAAAGGAAAGCGCTCATGCAATCTAGTGTGTGAGTATGTCTGAGGTGAATTCTGAAAAGGAGCTCTGAGCTTTCAGGTGCAACCACTCGGAGGAAGAAATTCCCCCACAGTCATATGAGAGCTTTTCAATGATGAACCAAAAACAAAAATCATATTTTTCAAGCTTTTTTGTTCTTTCAAATGGGAAAGTGTCCTGATTAGATTAGTTCTAATCTTTTTTTTTTTTTACTTAAATTCAAATAATATTTTCTTGGTATTCTTTATTTAAATTTACGTACTTACAATTAATTCCATTTTTAAAACATTAACAAAACAAAAAAGATGGCATATCACAAAAGCTTTATATTTTAGAAAACACAGATTTCACAAAAAAACTTCTAAAACACACACACACACACGCACACACACACACACACACACACACACACACACACAAAAGAAAACACAAAAGTACAAGACAACAAGTCAGAAATAACCTGTGTTTTTCTTTGCCTTTTTTGTTGTTGTTGTTTTTCTTTTTTCCCCTGTGAAATATGGTGTTCTGTTGTTTTGTTCAACAGTAGCGAATGTTATGTGAGCCAGACATGGCCCAACTGGGGTTACGAGACGCCTTGTATTGGCCAGATGTGGCTAAAAAGACTTCTATCCCAGCTTTGACACAAGTTACAGCAAGTGTTGTTAGAGCCAAATGTGGCTCAAAGGCCCAAAGAAGATGAAGATTTGGCCCGAATCAGGTGGGTAAGTGTCTGTGTTGGCAGCCACATTCATCATGAGTCCAGCACTGTTATTCAAGGCAAAATATAATGTGAGCCATGAGAAAACTGCAGATATGAGCCACATAGTTTTTGGATGTGGTTTCATGTCAAGACACATTCAATGTTTCATTTAAAGTGTGGATCCATATAGACAGTGTGCTGCCAGCAAGAAGCTTTCAGCACATCGTCATGGCAGCAGTGGTATGTATTAATGCAAAACTAGAAAATCAAACTTAATGCTGTGCGGCACATGCACAAGAACTCCAACCATACCAAAGGATCAATGTGCCCTCTACTTCTCCATTATATAAAATAAAAGCGGTGCTGTGTCTTACTTCTAGTAGGATCGCTCATTATGTTAAAGGTCGTAAAACAGAGTTTTATTTAGGCTCCAAAATGACAATTGGCGGTTATCTCCATATTCTAGGATGAATATTTTAATCTCTGTAAATCCTGGGCAAGTGTAGTCTACATGATCATTGAAGTAACACCTTTGAAAAATCAATAGAAAAAACTTGAAACATCTTTTCACTTGTGACCAGGGTTATTTGTTTAACTTTTCACCAGAAGAATGCTCATTGGGATGCATCAAAACTACTCTGTTCGGGATAGGAAAAGGTCAAGGTTGGAGTTACAATGCGCCCTTTCACAACGTTAACCACATGCTAGAGAGCGCAGTTTCCTTGTTTACAGGGGTGACGAGTCCAGCCGAGAGTTAACATTCACAAAACGACCCATGCTGTGGAACAGCAGCCTTAAGGAAAAGAAAGGAAAAGAAGAAAACAGGGGCATGGCTTATCAAGACTTCTAGCGGGCTCTAAGTGATCATTGACAAGGACAACCTTGATTCTGATTTTATACTTTGTGGCGTAATGCTTCAAACAGTTTAGCACCATTCAACAACCTGAGAGAGAAATATTTTATTAATGTTCTGTTGTTCCTAAAAAAATTTTTTGGTATTGCTTCTTTATGTTAAAGTGAGTAAATATATCTTCTGGCAGTTAATGTTTAGCTCTTGTGTTAACTGGCCATTTAAGTGGTTTGACTGACTTTACAAGACTTGTCCATTACTAATACCAAATATATCAGAAGCCTTTGTCTGATTCACTGAATAACAACAGATGTGTGGAGTACATATGTTCTCTATGCTCTTGAAATAGAATGAGTACACTGCAGGGCACCAAGCCACCTTTTGATATTTTAAAGCTCAAAGTACAAAACACATTAGCAGTTCTCTCAAATCCCTCAAAAGCATTATTTATATAGAATGATTTTGTTTCAATGAGATTTCACTCACAAAGAGGCTCAAAATAGATGTTCTGTAATTGTAATTCTTTCTTTAATACTACAAAATGCATCTCAGTACAGCATTTGAAGGTGTACCCATGAGCTTCGTAAGCGTGGACCATTTATGGTCATGTACAGGTTCGTGTGTGTTAAATGTCAAGCACAGCATTGCTCACACAACTCAGTCTCAAAATAAAACATGAAAAAGCCATGAAACCAAAATCTTTGTATGCATGCTGATGGACAAGAATGGGGCAGTTTATTTTCCTGCCACTCATGACTGTCAAAGCAGTGGATTTCAATGGAACATTTTTTTTTTTCATGTGTCTGGTTTGTTTCCTGTCCTTTCCCAGAAAAAAAGAAAACACACAAGGCGTGATATTCTTTGACCCCTAAGTGTAGAAACAGTCTTGCTTTGGTGTCAGCTTTGAAAATATTGATCTGTGAGGACAGGATCTACTACATACTGTGTATGCGCTGTGCATTCTAGTAAGTTGGAAGCAGACAAGTTCGCTCGTGCAACTGCAGCGCCACTATCACAACAAAAAGGAGGAAGTGACATATGTCAACTGCTGCTGCACAGTAGCTGACAGATCTATAATTCTATAATCTATAAATTGAGAAAAGATTCAAGACATTTTGCCATTTGTTTCTTTCTTTCTGAGTGATCATCATAAGCATAAATGGCTGAAATCACTGTTGTCTTTAATTTGAGTGGATTTGTTCAAGATTTATTTCAAGCACCATATTCATGCAGCTATTTTTGTTTCTACAACCAAGGTTTGTAACGTCTTCACAAACCTTTGTGAGACTATATTGGTTTATTATAATATATATGATATATATAATATATTTCTCTCATTTTGTTACAGCTTCTAACAGTTATTCCTGAAATATTTTGACTTTAATCATGCTTTATTTAGATTTTCCTCACTTACTGATTTTAATTCTGGGTGGAATGATACTTTTCTGTGGTATACAAGATTTAACCATTCAAAAGCCTTTAAGAGTAACCATGAAATCAACAAAAATCCCTTTGCTTGTCTGTGATCAGGGTGCCACGGTCCCAGGCTACGTATTTCCAACGGTGGACGTCCCAGCCCATGCTCACTACACCATTGGCGTGGTCATCTTTGCAGTGGGCATCACAGGCTTGCTGGGAAACTTCCTGGTCATATATGCTTTCAGCAGGTATCTTGTTTTTCGATTTGAGGCAGACTTTTGTGATCAAATATGTTGTCTGATTTATTCATTGTTCAGTTATGAAGACAGAATTCCAACAGCTTGTGTGTGTTTGCGCTCAGGAGTCGGAGCCTGCGGACACCATCCAACATCTTCATTATTAATCTTGCTATCACAGACTTCCTCATGTGTCTCACCCAGACGCCCATCTACTTCATCAACAGCATGCACAAACACTGGATCTTTGGAAAGAAAGGTAACACATTCAGATACACATGGTTTTACACCATCATTTAAGATAATTTGGTACAGCAGCCGCAACAAAAATTCTATACTTTATACACTCTTTTATATATTTCAGCACACATATTTTGAATTCCATGTGGACCTGTGTGACCTTCAAAAAAGATTCCACACACACACATGCGCACACACAAAAAATCTGCCATCCTTTATCATCTATTTGTTCCTTAATGGAAAAGACAGCGCACCGCAGGCTTAACCTGCAGTATTCAAATTCTGTTGATCTCGAAGTGCATGCAAGACTACATGTTGATGGTGTGTTTTACATAAGCACATTTAGAGTAGGGTTTACAGCAGCACAGGGTCTGTCATACATCAGGATGCAATCTATTTGGAAAAGAGAGAGTTAGTGCTCAACACAGGCTGCTTCAGGAGTTGTTCTGACCTTGATGACAGCAGTCGATTTACTGCAGGAAAGCTTTTGATTTCTTTATTCTTTTTTTAAAGCCACCATCGACATCAACGCCACTGACTAACTTTTTAAAGACAGATCTGTTTATACATTTTCTCTTGCACTGATTCAAACGTGGCAAAATTTCATTTTCAATGATGGAGCTTTTCAGTAGCATTGTGGCTCTTACAGTTGCAGTGTTAAGAGCTGCTACTCGTCTCTAGTAGTCTTTCTCCAAATATTCATCATCCCTCAAAGGAGCAACTGGGTTAAACTATTTTTTTTCTACAATGCCAACAGATTCAACAGGTTTTTTTTTTCTTACTGACTCTTTTCAGACACTTCTACCCTGTGAATGAATTGGTGATATAGTCAGTCAACAAAATTAATCATCTGAAGAATATTCCTCTTTGTGTTCTGGAACCTCCTGATTTATAATAGAAAAGCTGTTCTCCAGTTTTCACTGATATTGGTGCTGTCTGGGGGCGAGGTTTTAGAGTCACAAGCGTATAGTTACATCCAGACATTTCAAGGTATAAAGAAAACATATATATATATTATATTGATAAACAGAAATATAGTTTTGATGGTATAATCCTTGCTCAGACAACAACCTTTTACTTTTTACGTATTGAAATTTATGACAAGATCTTAAATCTGATTGACATACTTTAAAAATCAAATTTTATGCTAAAATTGTTACAATGACACGGTGAAATATTAAATGTTGCAGGTTGTGTATGACACTGTCAAAATGTTTTACATTTCTTATAATAACCTTAGCATGAACAACATATTTAACATGCTGACCTATATACTATTCACTCAACAATTCACTCAAAGCTATTGTTTTCCCCCACCATGCCAGGAATTTCAGCTTAATCTAAACATCTTGACTTGACAATGTGCTGAATTTTGCTGTTACAACAAAATATCCAAGGGCTTTAACATGCTACTCATTTTGACCTCGGCTGGTGTTCTTTTGCTTTAAGCAGTGGCCTATAGGTATACGTACATAAGGAAGTTGTGATATTTAATGATGTGTTAACTACTTGTTTGGGTTTCTCCACAAGAGCAGCTTTCTTGAGATTTTATCTTGTGCTCAGATGAGATGAATTGGGGCTGTGATTACATGCTATGTGTGACAGGTTGTTGGTGATCACACTCTCAGAGCCTGGAGAGATAGCAGCTGATAATGGGATGACTGGATGTTTACTTTGTCAGTGGGCTGTGTTTCTGTGTGTGAATGAATTTTCCCATAGATGGATATATTTAGCAGTGTTTCTGGAGAACAGAGCTGTAGATTATGGAATTAAGAGAAACATGTTTAAAGTCACGTAAACACCGTGATCATCTCTGAATCGTTTTATTTCTATTTTCAATACAGATTACATAGTCAAACTCTAATACAGTAAACTAAACAGTAGAGTTTATATTATCCCAAAGATTTTCTTTAATTTCTGTATTTCTGTTCTTTCTCTTTGAGATCATCTTTCATTTCGGGCTCATTGTTTTGGTTTTGTGCCTCAAAGTACTTTACTAGTCAGGCTCTAAATAAAAAAAAGTCTACAAATGTCAAACTTTTGTTGAGAAATTGTTTGAAATAAAACATTAATCATAAAGCATGCCAACTCAATCCATGGACTATATTGATAAAAGATAAATACATCAAATGATAACAGAAATCCAAGAAACTCATTAGGCCATGATATGTCTTGTGCACATGCACGTTGGCAATTTAAAAAACCCGGCTTGTTGACTTTTTACATGCTTACAAATTGTTCAGTGTTGACATGCAGACAAGAAAGACCAAAGACTTCTGTGCTGTGATGTCAACACCATGTTATCACCTTTGTTTACAAGACTTAGTTCCTCTAGTACAGTAGGTAGTGCTGTGGACTATAACTGGTGATACAATCCACCAAAAAAAGTAAGTGGAAAAGGAAGTTGCCTGCTGTCGTGATAGTGCTTTCTGCAGTCTTTCAGTTGAGTTTAACCTTTTTTACGTGTTTAAATTATATATATTGTCATTCATAACATGAGTAAGAGAAGCAGTCAGTATGAGGGCTTTTCACCTTGGAACTGCAGCGAACCAATGACAGTCTCCAATTCACCCATTCAAACAGCCAGGCTTTGTACAAAAAGCCTGGCTGTTTGTACAATCCTAAGCAACAGAAGTGAATTTTTGATGGCGTCACAGTTAGATTTGATTGCAAAAGAAAAACGTACCTGAGTACACGTGAACTAGGCCTAAGACTGTAAGTGTGAAAACATACATGTCTGCAGCCTTGTCAAACAGGTGTCAGGTTTTGGAGTAGAGGGTGAAGGTGGGAAAGGTAGGACACGGATGCGGACTTAAAAGGGAAAACTGGATTTATTTCACAAAAACAAAGTACCAACAGAAAGCGCGGCTGAGCCGGATTCAAAAATGTAACTGTAAAAAGCAAACAAAAAAACTTAGCATGGCATGGGAATAAATAAATAAATACTTAAAGGGATACAAGGTAGTTTAGCAGCAGTATAGCGATCTCTATTGGTCAAACTGAAATTCTACACTGTCGTAAAAATGCCCACCTGTACACACCCACTAATTAAACATCGTGGAATGCTGCCATTGTGTTATTTAGTCAGTGCAGTTAGGTCATCTGATTCACAAGTGTAGACTGCCCACGTAAGATACTATAATCAGAGATTTTCTGAAGAGAGAACTCAAGATAATATGTTATAATACTGTTGCTGGAGGAAGTGGCCGGGGACAGGGACGTCTGGGTTTCTCTGCTCAGGCTGCTGTCCCCGCGACCCGATCCCCGGACAAGCGGAAGATAATGGATGTATGGATGTACTGTTGCTGATCTTGAATGGGATTCTTCCCTCATCATGGTGTATTCGTGGAGTGATTCCTTTGTATTAGCAGACACTTACAAAAGTTACATCTTAGACAGATGCGCGCAGGCACTACCAACATACACGCTGCAATAAACGCAGACTAGCTCTACACTATTCCGATTACAATCACAAACTAATCAATTTTCATTTGTAGATAACAATTCTTGTTCGGATCAAAACGCTATTCTTATTATAATCAGGTCAGTCCGTGTATTTCTGAAGCTCGGCTACGTCTTGAACTCAGGAGGAATTAGAGCACCATCATCACCTGTCTCTTTACGATCTAAAACGCAGATCGCTATGGTAGATGAACAAGATCACGCTTGGAGAAATTTCACAAAGATGGGAAGTGCCAACATCGAACGTTTCATATTCAGTCTGTGAAAGGCAGAATATGAAACGCTTGGTGTTGGCTCTTCAACGCAAGCGAACACATAGCCTACAACTACAGCTAGCATACAGTACCTAGCTAAGTGCCGTAAACACAAACGACTCTTCTCGCGCATCACGACACTTCAGAAGCGGGTCGCTCCTGCCGAAGTTACATATGGGATTTTCAGCATACAGACCCCTGTTGGGACCGAGACAGGCTTCATTCGCTTACCATTGACTTGTTTAACCTTTGTTAAACTCCTGAAGGCTATAATTTTAGGTGAAAATGCTACCTAGTGCCCCTTTAACTTGGTAAACGTGGTACATGGAATAAACAGGTTAACAAGGCGGGAATGTCAGGGCAACAAACAGGTCAGGAACAACTAACAGCAGGTTAGGAATGACAAACGAAGAACCGACAACCAGACAGGGGAGACAAGAGACTAAATAGAGGGCTGGGAGTGATTGGAGAGTGAGTGCAGCAGGTGACGTGAATGAAACTAATGACCTGAGTGAAGGAAGTGAGGGGAAAAACAATGGCAAAACCTAAAACTCAAAACCAAGACATGAACTGAACACAAAAACGTAACCTAAACATAAAACTAAAAACAAGAGTCCCAAGGCGTGACAACAGGTAGGTGAGAAATTACACTCACCTACCTTCACAAATTTGTGAAGGACGTTAAGACTTATAAGACCATTGTACATTTACGGTGCAGGTAACTGAACTGTGAAGCATATTGTAAGAGCTAATTTGCTAATAGGTTCATTTGTACAGAATCCACGATTAAAAATTGTGGCCAAAAAAGGCTTTTACATGTACATATAAGATTCAGTTCCTTGTTTTCATTCATTTGTGCCAATATTTAAGTTACTTTAATTATGATTTTTCTGACCTACATGAAGGTCTGAATAAATAAATAAAATCTCTGTTTGAGAAGAAAGCTTTGTGCAATGTGCTCCAGGTACTGCGGATTTTGGTACACAGACTCTCTCCCCAAACCCATGGGATCAGTTAGCATAAAAGTTTTAAAAATAGGTGCACCTCAAGGCATGGAGTGAGGAAAGATAGAGAAGCTGTGTTTATAACACATTAGCACAGATTATATTCATGGTGGATGAAAAATGCGTGATAACAATGGTGCCTTTTTAAATATTTAAGAGAACCCCTCCCCCTCAAAAAAATAAATAAATAGATAAAATTCTAAGTTTTCCGTTGTACTCCTGTTGTAACGAGTTGAGCCAAACTTACTTTATTACACTCCATGCCATCAGCTGAAAGGCTGTTGTACTGTGCTGTTTTTCTGTATACACACTTGCAAAAATGAATCTAAATTAAAATAAAAAAAAAAAAACGGTATGAATTGTATCTTTTGTTTACACAGTGGCAGTTTGTGCAATATTTGTGCAACAAATGCTTCCAATGATATCATTTTGGCCTGTTCTTCTCCCTGGTGTCCTACAGTTTTATATTGGTTGACGGGAGCTGATGACCCATATCGTGAACTTTAAAACACAACCCATTTACTGTATTTGCAACATTTATCTTAAGCTGTAGGGTGTACCGCTACAAAACATGTTTATTCTGAAAGCTCGGGTCAGTAACAACATGAACTAATACATTTGTCCTTCCTCTCCTCTCCTCTCCATCCTTTCCCTCTCTTGCCTCTCCTCCCCAGGTTGTGAGCTGTATGCCTTCTGTGGAGCGCTGTTTGGTATCTGCAGTATGATGACACTGATGGTAATTGCGGTAGACCGATATGTGGTTATCACCAGGCCTTTGGCTTCCCTCGGGGTGATGTCTCACAAGAAAGCTCTCAGTTTTGTGGCTGCTGCCTGGGTGTACTCCATGGGTTGGAGCCTGCCACCCTTCTTTGGCTGGAGTGAGTATAACTGACTTCAGTGATCTGAATACTAAGTCTTTATCAGTGAGATTCCTGTGAAGGATTTTCTTTGTTGAGCTGTGCTGTTTTCCCTTGTGTCAACATGTCAGATTCCTGGTGAAAGCTCTAATACATTACAAGATGGATCTAGCTTTTGCCATCAAGGAAATGCATTTAATGTAAAATCAGATATCAGAGAGCAGCTAACCCGATACTTCAATGTAGCTGACATTTCAGCAGCCTTACTGTCTTTCTATGTGACAGGGTTGTGCAGTTTTGCTCTCATACTGACTTTTTTTGTCCCCAAACGGGATTATTTGTTGCCAGCATGTGTTAGGTATCTTCTAAGTTATCTCAATTTATAAGTCAAACAGTGAGTTTTTTCAATTCAAGAAGCACAATTACTCTTCTTAAAAACTTTGTGCTCTCCAGGAAGGTGTTTGTGCAGGAAAACACATTGAATAATGTGTCAAACATACGCATGTAACAGCATCATATGATTTAAAGAGCCCACATAAAGCTCATTTCTGCTATTTTTTTAATAGGTTTTACTACAATATGTTTCCATGCAACAACATTCAAAGAACACATTGTCTCTCTAATATTGTACACTGTGGCAACACCTCATTTCACTCTTTTACTTTAAAATGTCTAAATTATGAGCTGATTTGTCAGAATGGTAGTGTCCAAGACATCTACAGTTTGAGGTGTACAAATGAGTCAAGAAAGAAACACTATGCAAATGTATTTCATCATCAAATAAAGGAGGACAAGCCTGGGCTACAAACAGGGTTTTTCAAGAGGTTCAAGAACATTTTGTGTTTCTCAAAGCCCAGGATGCCTCCCTGGTAGTATGGGTACTTTAAACTCACGGCCTTAGGCTAGGAAAGGCTCCTGGCTTGCTTTTAGAAGACATGTCACATTTGATTGACAGTCCCAAACAAACACAACAGCTGAAAAACTGACATGCTGCATAGCTGGTTGGTATGAGCTGGCTATCTCACAGCCCTTTATACTGGAAACATATTTACTTTGCTTTTTATTGCTGGGGCAGTGACTGGAAGAATGAGGTCGTAGATACAAGCAGCTGAAATGGGTTTCCTTTGAAGGCTGGCTGGGCTCAGCCTTAGAGATGGAGTTAGGAGCTCGGCCTTCCGGAGGGAACTCGATGCAGAGCTGCTGCTCCACCGCATCGAAAAGAGTCAGTTTAGGTGGTTCAGGCAAATGTTTAGGATGCCTCATTGTTGCCTCCTTTTGGAGGCAACAATGAGGCATCCCGGGGATGACCCAGAGCACATTGGAGGGATTATATATCCCTTCTAATCCAGGGACACCTTTGGGATCCGCCAGGAGAGTGTCGCTGGGGAGAGGGATGTCTGGGTTTCTCTCATAAAACTGTTGCCTCCGCGCCCCAACCTCAAATAAGCGGAAGACAATAGATGTTTATTGCTGTCCTTTAATAGAACAATTTAGAATGCAAAAAAATTAAAAAAGTGACAACAAATGGGATAAAAACAAACAAAAAGTTTTAATACAAATTTTGTTAGCCTTGATCCACCTAACATTCACGCCTTCTTCAATATGCACAAAGGCCTTCAGGTGCTTTGAGACCACCAAAGATACACAAAAGCATTTTTGAAATTTCACAGAACGATGAACTAAATCCTTCAAAGGAACCTTGACATCAGAATAAAACTTCTGAGAGATTTTATCATGCGGCATCCTTGAAACATAGCTGTTAAGGATCCTTCCTTCCTTTTGAGGAGAACCTAGTGACTTCCTTTGGTGTAAACTTTAATAACACAAGACCCCTTTAAAGGCTTTAAAACTGTCACTCATGATAATCAAAAAGAGAGCAACTCTCAACAGGTGAAAATTAATTTGAGAAATAGATCTCACTTGACTTCATTTAGAGTCACATTTAAAAAAACAAGATAAGGATACTGCAACTGTCTTACTGATGTGTTACATAAAAGTCATCCAACCAAGCTCATATTTGTATTTATTCGTGCATTAATGTGCATAAATTTTAATGAATTATTGTTTAAAGAAAAGATGATGCAACTCAGTGGTTAAAAATGTCCCTGTCCCAACTTTCTTGAAATGTATCACTGGTATTTGGGGCAATAGTTGGTGTAGATTTGAATTGAGTGATCACAACATACCACATAATTCCATTTGTACATCACAAAAGAAATAAGGTTTTCTTCCACTTTTATTCCCTATAAATATCCATCCATCCATCCATTATCTTCCGCTGGTCCGGGGATCGGGTCGCGGGGGCAGCAGCTTGAGCAAAGAGACCCAGACGTCCCTGTCCCCGGCCACTTCCTCCAGCTCTTCTGGGGGGACCCCGAGGCGTTCCCAGGCCAGCCGAGAGACATAGTCTCTCCAACGTGTCCTGGGTCTTCCCCGGGGCCTCCTCCCAGTGGGACGGGCCTGGAACACCTCACCGGGGAGGCGTCCAGGAGGCATTCTCACCAGATGCCCGAGCCACCTCATCTGACTCCTCTCGATGCGGAGGAGCAGCGGTTCTACTCCGAGCCCCTCCCGGATGACCGAGCTTCTCACCCTATCTCTAAGGGAGAGCCCAGCCACCCTGCGGAGGAAACTCATTTCGGCCGCTTGTATTCGCGATCTCGTTCTTTCGGTCACTACCCACAGCTCGTGACCATAGGTGAGGGTAGGAACATAGATTGACCGGTAAATCGAGAGCTTCGCCTTCTGGCTCAGCTCCTTCTTCACCACGACGGGCCGGTGCAGAGCCCGCATCACTGCAGACGCCGCACCGATCCGTCTGTCAATCTCCTGTTCCATTCGTCCCTCACTCGTGAACAAGACCCCGAGATACTTGAACTCCTCCACTTGGGGAAGGATCTCATTCCCGACCCGGAGAGAGCATTCCACCCTTTTCCGGCCCTATAAATAGACAGATTAAATCACAAGTTTGAAGGTCTTCCATATTGTCGCAGTTTGTCACGCAAAAATATGCGTACACATATCTTTTGGATTCTTGTACTGGTGTTTGGTATTGAATTCTTGTCACACAGTGTCTGCTCTGTTGGAGTGGCTGTTTTTTTTTACTGCTGTCTTGGGTTTTGAGCCCCCACAGCACAACAACTTCAGACAACATGCAATACAACTTAAAGCTTTCTTCTGTGTCTGTAGTAGTTTTTAAAGCCTACTTCTGTATGATGCTCAGACATAATTATGTGCATGTGCGTGAGCTGTTAGGAGTGTTTTAATGTTTAGTGTATCTTATTTTATATTATTTGTGGATTTGGATTGAAATGAAGAATGCTTTCCTCTATGGAATCAGCCTGTGGTGTGCATATAAAATGCTTCCTCTGAAGGATTTTGTACTTTGGTCCCTTTGGTCCTGTTGCAGAATAGAATGAGCTTGACAGGTGGTGCTGCATATGAGACTCAGTACGTCTAGTGAAGTTTAGGTAAATACTCAGCTATTTATAACAGTGGCAATGTCATTCATTCAGTTTGTAAGGAGAGTGAAATCTATCAACAACAGCTGCATTTGTTGTCTCAAAATGTAATACAGACATTCATAGTCCCCAAAGGTAGGTTTCAGTTTAAATTCAGTGCCATGGACTGGACAATATTTAAACAATTCTTCAAACATCTGAGATCATGTCAGAACATTAATGAAAGGAATTACCATCAGTCTTGTTCAGCTGTACTTCAATCAATGTTACCAGCTTATCTCATGACCATTGTTGCAGTTTTTTAGTGCTGGACCACTGTATCAATCAGTATCACCACGGTCAGCAGCTGGACTGATATTCTTAGAAGAAGTAGTAGAAATGTGGGTAGGTTACGATCATCCAAGAGATGTTGTGGTCTCTTCACTCAGTTCTCTTAGAAGTGTAAGATACAGGATAATACTTAAAAATATTTAAAAAATCAGATTGAATGATTTTTACCTCTGAACAACGAGATTGCTCTGTTACCACATGAAGCATCCACACACAAAATAGTGTCACTGCTGCAAAAATCCTGCAACGGTGATCATCAGGAGAACTATGTCATAAATATTTCACATGCCTGACAGCTACGATGTGTCTCCAAGCTCAACTGAGAGATGATGATTGGTGAACAACCCCCAATTCAAAAAAGCTGTGTAACAACAGCATAATAAAAACAGGATGCAGGTATCTGCAGATCTCATAAACCAATGTTTTCTTTACAATAGAACACAGTTAACATCTGTTAACATCTGAGAACTGAGGAGACCAGTTGACACCCTTGAGAGAGGAATGCTGTCCCGTTCTTGTCTGACATAAAATTCCCTGTTAACATTTAAGGACTGAAGAAATACAACATGAATGTATGTGTGTTAAACGAGGGGATCAACAACAAGTCCACTCATTAACATGTTATTAATTGATGTGACAATTGTTGTGCAAGAGGCACAGCTTTTGAACTGTTGTAGTTTTACTGCATTTGCCTCTAGTCTGATGCAGTAACTCTGCGCTTGAAAAAGAAGCATTCATTTTCTTCTCTTGTCTGATTAAGTAAACACAGTGTGAATGCAAGTAGTTCAAGGTTTTTCAGAGAGTGAGGAGGAGGACGGATGTATAATACATAAACTCAAAAAAATAGAAACTTGGTCACCTTACTGAAGAGTGCTTGTTTTCCAACAGGCGCCTATGTCCCAGAGGGTCTGATGACGTCTTGTTCTTGGGACTACATGACGTTCACGCCTTCAGTCCGCTCCTACACCATGCTGCTCTTTACCTTTGTCTTTTTTATTCCTCTCTTTATCATCATCTTCTGCTACTGCCGCATCTTCAGAGCCATCCGACACACAACGCGGTTAGTACATGCACACACATTTGCTTAAAGTCTACCCCACTCTTACATTACACTCCTACACACTCACCGATGAACACAAGTGTCAGAGCTATGTGCTTTGCTGATACAGTGTCGTGTTGATCAATAATGTGTGTGAGGTCTACCATTGAATTCCACTAATGCTGTAGTCAACCTGAACAGTAATACTGCCTGTTCAGGCAGTATAGATGAAAAGGGACCTGTGTGTTAAGTTTAATGCATATGTAGGTTAGTTAATCTACTAGTAAGATGCATTAACAGGAAAAAACAATGCAGGTCTTGCAGAAAAACTACCCTACTAATATTAAAGCAGAATTACAAGTGATATTATAAACAAAGTGTCTGTTTTTGGCAGAGCAATAACAAAGTTGAATTGTGACGGGACCAGAGACTCTGCAAAGAGGTTCCACAAAATGAGGAGTGAGTGGAAGATGGCTAAAATTGCACTCATCGTCATCCTGCTGTTCATCATCTCCTGGGCTCCTTACTCCTGTGCAGCCCTCACTGCCTTTGCAGGGTAAGTGTATTAGGCTACTGTGTGGACTCAGACTGCTGAAGAAACATTACTTACCTTTTAATGTTGTCTAAACGTCTCCATGAGGGATCGACATTTGGGGAAGCAGTACCATTTTTTGTGGGTTACAAAGCAGTTCTGAGAGAAATTTAAGATAGAAGATGTTGGTAAAATTGCCTCAGGCAAAGGTCATTCATCCATCATTCCGTTTTATGTTGGCCGTCATTGCAGAGCTGATCTTAGCAAGGCTAAATACCTCTGATGGATTGCCTGGAATATTTGTTGCAACTTCAAAGCCCTGCCAGTTTATCTTTAAACTGAAACCTCAATTTGGTTATCTAAAACACAAAAAGACACATGTTTTTATATTTATCTTGGTACTATCCTACTATTTGAACATATCCTTTATTGAGCTTTGGTGACTTGAGACTCTTGAGAGTTGGTGAATCCTAAGAATGGTCTTTATTTCTGCATATTTTTCTACTTAAAACATTAATAAAGGTAATGTTTTGTTTTTGATTAAATCAAAGTGTTGACCCTAATCCAACAATGATCTTGTGGAAACAGCTGAAGTGAGTGGTTTATAAGCTGAGGCTGTTCTCTGCAGAGGGTTGGGCTTCAGCTCCTACAATCAGATGTGCGGACTGATTAAGAATTAGTGGAAACGTTTAGCTTCAGTCATGACTGTCCACGAGGGTCACACTAGATACTGAAAGTGTTATTATTATTATTATTATCATTATTATTATTATTATTAATAAATCATACTGTAACATTTATTGACATGTTTTGTTCCTATAAAGCCCTTCAGGCAGGTGACTGATATATTTTACAGTTATTGCCCAGTAGACAAACTTACCTGTCAAAAATGGATAAGTTATAATACATTAACTCATAAAACACACCATGGCTGTGACAGTTTGTGTTATGAAGTGACAAGTATGATTTGCTGAGCTCAACTGCATGGGTATTTGTGTTTTGGGTTAGGGTCAGTGTAATAATTACAGTCCTGTGCACATAAGGGGTAATTAAGTGCACAGAAAAATATGTATATGTAACTACTCCTAAGTTCATAGATCATGTGTTTTAGTTATTTTGTTTGCCAGCAACTGTCTGAGGGATTGTTTTTCACCAATTCTTTCCTTTTTTGAACGCAACCATAGCGTTAACTTATGAAGCCTCAACCAGCAGATCAAGCTCTAAATAAGCTTGTAGCTAAGTTTGCTTAACGGCACGTGTGTGCCCCTGTGATGGGCTGATGGACCACCCAGGATGTACCCCGCCTTTTTGCCGACTGGCAGCCAGGATGGGCTCTAGGACCTCCCTCGACCCTGAATTGGATTAAGCGGTTAGAGAAAATGGATGGATGGTACATGTCTGTGTAATTCTCCTGATTGTGGCAGACCCAGACATACTTCTTTGACCAACTTTGTAAAAATCATTCTATGTTATTTGGTTTTGTAGTTATGCCATAGCGTTTTTTTGCTGTCCATTTATTTGCCTTTTGTTTTATTAGCTTTTTTTCCCCAATAACGCATGATACTTTCCACTTTCCACAAAGACAGAGTTTAGCTGCTCCGAGCATGCAGGCAACTGTTACTGTTGAGCCAAATGTCAAATGACTAACCTCAATAAATTCAGTGGCCACGTACAATGTTTTTGTCTCAGTGATTTAATCATGTTTTCTTTCCCTACTTTTAGATCTTACGTGAAAATATAATGACACAATAGGTTGTATTTAAGCAGATATAGATTATTCTAAAGGGTTAAAAAGCAACACCATTTTGTGCCCTGGAAACAAAATTGTGTTTATGCTCCTCAAAGCACTGGATTGCATGACAAGTTAGAAAAAAAGGTGTTGCTTCCAGTGAGAAATCAACAAGAATTCTCACCCAACATCACTGGTTTGCCGTTGAGGGAGTTTTACTTCAGGCTCGTTGTTTCTCTTTCTCCTCTTTGAAGTTTGGGTTCAATAACAATGCTCTCATCATGTGGCTTACTGCACAAAGCAGCTGTTTCATTGAAAAAAGATGAAAATATTTACTGTACACCAGCTGCTCAACATGGAATAGACAGAAAAAAAAACTAGTTTGCAAGCATAGATAAATCCTTTTCCCAAGACAAACACTCTCTTCATGTGCTTGCATAATAATGTTACCTGAGATGTTATCACAAATCTACCAAAACCAGCTGGGTAATGAGACACCATAAAATAAATAAGATTTATTTTTGGGTAAGTTTTTATGATGTTGTATTTTTACATCCTCAACCAATCTGTTGGGGTCAGGATATTAGACAATCTGAACAGAAAATAAATGAGCTCTTATTCATGGAGACAACAGATTTCTGATTAGAAAGTTCTAATTTTATGTATCTCTAAACAAGAACATGAGTCCAGTATTGGACATAAGTGTGATGTGTCCTACTCCTGATCCTCTATACCAGTCCTTTACTGGAGGAACAGACGAACTAATAACCTTGTCACTCTAATGTGTCTCATTTCCTTCTCTCATTTTTCTTTCTGACACCAAATGTGTCATCGTCTGTCTCTCTCTCAGGTACGCTGACATGCTGACTCCTTACATGAACTCCGTTCCCGCTGTGATCGCCAAAGCTTCTGCTATCCACAACCCTATCATATATGCCATAACACATCCTAAATACAGGTAGGATGTACACCCAAGGATTGAGTTACAGAAAGAGTGGCTGACCGTAGAAATATGTACAATACCATGTAAAAGTCTTGAGCTACCTCTGGTTTCTCTATATTTTTGCTTCTAAGTAGCTAAACTTTCTTGTAATCTTTTAAATTGATTGTGAAAAATACTTCTCCTGGCTGTTTTTTTTAAATAATTTTGAATCTAGTCTTTGTACATTACCATTTTTAGAGGAATGAAGGTTTTTCTTTGAGGAAAGGAGACACCAATCCCCATCATCAATCGACCACACAAAGAGTCCATGAGCAAAACACTGAACCCCACATTGCCTTCAGTACGTTCATCGGCATGTGAATGTGTGTGATAGAAAAAAACCCTGCATAGCCTGTAACACTGTTACAAGATTAAGAAGTGCTGTATGAGTTTCTGTGTGAATGGGTAAATGTAGCTTGTAGTGTGAAAATGCTTTGAGTGGTCAGCTAGACGAGAAAAGCGCCATTTGGCAATGATCCAAAGGAAAAACATACTTGGAATCATACCACATACATTAAGTATAACAGCACTGGAAACCTGAACTTAAGAACAAAGTAATTCAAACGCTCAACCTTTGCATCCCTCAGAGAAGATGACTTACTGACCAGTGGGGAGACATGCAAAGCTGAGATATGTCCCACCTACTTAAACTCTGAAGGAAAACATTTGGAAAGTCAGAAAATGCTCTGCATTCAGTTGTAATTGCAGTTACACAGTGAAACTTTAGATGATCCTTAGCCAGTTTTACAAGAATGGTCAGTAGTTATACATCAGCTGAACACATTCAAATCAATTATCTGTTTATAGATGTAGGATACCAGCAGAGAGAGGATCCAGATTAATTTGGGGATTAAAGTGATGAAAGAGCCAATGAGTTTGAGAGATTACCACTGCACCGCCTATGGGTGGCTTCCCTCAGTTTTTGGTGTCTAAGTCTTTTAATTTGGAACAATGTAATAATTTTTCCAGGTCTTAATGGTTTTTACCGCAAAAACATTTATGGGATAAAAATTGTGGAAAATGTGTGAACATCAGCGAGAAAATATTGCTTCATTACAAGATTAATTGTTTTGAAAAAAAAAAAAGAAAATGGAGGGTGAGGGGGGGCTCTTGTAAACTCAGATTTATCTCTTGTCATCAAACAGTGTGGTTTTTATGAAAACTAAATGTTGCAGTCACAAGAAACCGCTGAACAGCATTCATACATTGACATATATTCCACTAAAGGAGGTAAGTCAGGAAAAAGAAAAGCTACTTTATTTTGTATTTATAGAATCTAGCCGAAGGGTGGCAGCTCAGAAACGTCCAGGCCATTTCTCTATGTAAGGTTGTGGTTACTTAGTTTATAATCAGATAGTGTTTGCTTGTTTGTGATAGCATACTGCAGTGATGGTCATTCTCTCAGCAATGCAGGATTGGGTGATGTAAACAGGAATTCATTCTATGCACTTGGAGTTAGTGACAGTCCCATAATGAGCACAGCATAGCATATATTTTGATATATAGTTTAATACCTGCCTTCAGGGATTATCTGCACCACTACATCACTGTTTAGGGGTATGGATATAATCAGATTGTATTATGCTTAAATCACACCGCTCAGAAATAAAACATGAATTAATCTTATGAAAGCAAAGAAAAAGCGTCTTTATAACAGGGTCAACTGAAAAGATGATATCCTTTGAAAAGACAAACAAAATCTGCCTTTTCAGTCCTCTAACCAACAAAAATACTTTTTAAACACATCATTTCTATTAGAAGCCGGTATGCTTTGTCAACAGAACACCCCCCCCCCCCCCAATTATTTTTCTATTTTGCTTTATGCAAAACATTTTTTATACCCTCTTGAGGCTGTTTTTATCTTTTAAATAAGAATTTATATGCATTAGGGCAGATCGGGAAGTGCCTTTTGTGAATATTTTCTGTTGTAGGGAACGTGTTACTCATATGATCTTATCCAGATGGAACTAGATCTGAGATCTTCATATGATGACACTGATCAATGGCCCTTAATTTAGAGCCCCCCCTCCCAGTCTAATTTTATGGATTTAAAGGTGTGATAAATGAGTGTGAATAAGTGACCTATGTCTGTGGGAGTTGTTTCAAAGAGGATTAGCTGTTGAATATATTATAGATATATAGAAATACATAATTTCCTTTCAGTGTATTTAATTTAATTTCTATAAGTATATATGTATGTATATATTTTTAATAAAAGAAGTATCTTTCACTGAAAACCAGCATATTTTTGAGCCTGTATTTGACATGCTTCATGTTCTCCTCATCCTACGAAGCATCTCTTGTTTTTATTTTCATTCTTAAGAAGGGGCACATCAGATAAGCCCCATGTAAAGGACTCACTCAAATCTTTTACCAACTTTTATTTTTACTTACTAGAAAAAAGATACTAGAGCAATGGCACTGTCAACAACAACGTTAGTGGAATACATGGAAATGTCTAGGATTTAGTGATGTTTACTGGTCAAGTTGCAGATTGCATCTTTTTGATAAGCTTATGTAATGACTAGAGATTTGTGTCCATCCAGGGCTGCATTCATTTTTTGCCAAGATCTCATATTGATGATGGGACATTGGGACAGCTGGGTAAATTATTCTCCAACACGTCCTAAAGATTCTCAGTGGGATTAAGGACTCTGAGGTGGCCAGTCAGTATGTCAAAAGGATGTGTTATGCTCCCTGAACAAATCTTTCACAATTTGAACCTAATGAATCCTGGCACTGTCATCTTGGAATTACTTGTGCCATCAGGGAAGAAAGAAAAATTCATTGATGGTAAAACCTGGTCATTCGGTATATTTAGGCAGTTAGCTGTACAGTACGTTCTGTAATGATGGGTGCAGCACATCCGCTGCTCTTTTCACACTGATGCTACTATCACCGTGGAAATCGGTAAATTTGGACTCATGAGACAACATGACCTATTTCCATTGCTTTAGTGTCAAATCTTTATGCTCCCTTGCAAATGTCACCATTTTTTAAAATTAGCCTCACTGATACCTTTAAACTACACTGTTTAGTAACCAAAATCCCAATGTTATGATCCCCTTACATTGTGAATGTGGAAACATTCTCAATTTTACTATTAAAGATTAAAAGTAAGTTCCGTTTTTTTATTAATTGTTAATTTTATTTATATACTTTAAACTATCTCTGATCACAATAATTCAAATTTTTTTCTTTTAACTGCATTTTTTTCTCCAGAGATGATGATTGAAAATTTCCTTCCAGGCGTTAATAAAGATACTCATTTACTCAGGAAGGGTTAAATAAGTTATTGCCAGATGAAATTTATTAATGACTGCAGTACTTTTTCAGTTGAAGGATCTTACCTATTCGCTTAGTTAAATCCAGTTTGCTGACTATTTTTTGGACAGATAGTGCACTTGTAGAAATAAGGCTATGCAACATGAAAGACACTCTATGCTATCTTTTAATATAAATATCTCATTCTATGGGAATGAAAACAATTGTTCCTATTTTTACAAGCTATGTCACAAACAAAAAATCTATTTCGGGATATTACATTTCATATATGTCTGATGATCCTTCTAAATGTTACAGGCCGAGGTGACTCTTCTCTATTTTTTCCTCTTGGCTAAACACAATGTGTTGTTTAATGTGTTTTCTGTACTAGCCTAACTCAACTTGACATCCAGAAATATTTGGCAACCCCACACCTCGCTGTCATGCTGCAAAACTGATCTGATTAACCATTGAAATATTTTTTTCTCTCTCAGGTCAGCAATCAGCAGATACGTGCCCTACCTCGGCGTGTTGCTGTGCGTCACTGGCAGAGATCGTTACAGCAGCAGCAGCATCCAGTCCACGCGTCGATCAACCCTGACCAGCCAGTCAGAGTATAAAGGCCCCAATAAGCCCCGCAACTCCTCCCAGTCTGAGAGTGAATCAGTGAGTGTACTTCATATCTAATATGGTATGTCTTTGTCTTACATCTCCTTCGGCAAAAGCTTTGAGTTATGAGTTGCTGATTTTAGTCACGTGTTGTCCCAGGCCCGCTTCTCAGACACGGAGGAGGACTGCTCGTCTCGGACACCTGTCAGTCGACACTTATCTATTGATGTCAAACAGGTGCGCCATACCAGCCAGAGGTCAAAGGTGAGTGGTCACAACACAGGAGAGTTTGAGAGAGCTGCTGCCCACAACCCATCTGACCCGGCCATTTGTCACCTTTCACAACTCACTGTGAGTACAAGTGCTTGTGTCAATGTATCATTAGATGGATGAATGCTTATATTTACACAAGTGTAAGCAACAATATATTTGCAGGCTGAAAATCAAATATTTCTAACTTAATTGCTTTGAGGGCCAGAAAGTTATTAGATACAAAATATGTCAAGTTTTTAATGTTTGAGTGTTTTAATGGTTTTATACTATTTTTGAGAAGATATTTTTCTTCTGTCCTCCATTATTTGAGAAGTGAGGTCATGTTGTTTTGGAGCCCTGTTAAAGTCAATAGAAATAATTTCTTTGGTTCTATATTTTAAGGATATATAACTCTATGAGGTCATGTTAGTAGAAGGCCTCTTAAAAGTCCTCACTGTTATGGTTTGTAGTTTCAGTATTTCGGGACGGTTACCATTCTGAACTCTCCATTTGTACATGTGTTAACATTCATTATTATTAAGTTTGTTAAATTAGTGTTCCAATGATGATAATTAACTTTAATCATGTCAAAGTGTGACATTTGCATGTCTGTTATAGGTAAAATTTGTAAACTGCTTTAGATCCAACTTAAAGTATTCATGCTTGGCTCTTTATCTTAATCCTTCTCGCAGCAAAAGAAGGATGGCACAATTATTTATTTATTTATTTATTTATTCATTCACACACACACACACATATATATATATATATATGTATATATATATATATATATATATATATTATTCATTCATATACACATATATATATATATATATATATATATATATATATATATATATATACATATATTATTCATTCATATACACATATATTTATCCAAATACATCAGAATTTGAGTTGATCAGACAATACCATGCAGAGATAACTGAGATTGTGACTGTATGCAGATGATGCATGTTATTGTTATTAACAGCCTTAAATTCACACCCATTTTGCACAAGTTCTGGACTCTTTTTAGTTTTTTAAAATTTGTTACAAAACTGTTTGTGGCGTCTTTATGTGCAACACAATGAAGGATTTATGGAGAGACTGCCCTCAAATGTGCACTGCTTTCCTATTTTCAGACTAGATTGTGTCTGCCCCTATCTCTACGACAGTCAGCCTTTAAATGTGTCAGCACTGGACTACTTTGAACACTGATTTCTGAAGTGGTTGGACAGCAAAAAAAAAGGGGGGGGGGGGGGCAGTCCCTTGCAATGCAATTCAGACATCCCTTCAAAAGCATCTTGAGAGCCTTGATTTAAGAGTCTTTGCAATAACCCACATGTGATCGCAAACACTAAATGCCTGGGACTCCCTTATTGTTTAGTCAGCAGTGCATGAGCCTTTCCTCTTCCTTTTTCTTATTAGCAGAGCAGTGTGTAGTCACAGCTTCTTATTGCTGGCAGCAGGTCACACAAGCTCTTGCTTTTTAATGCTAATTTCCCGAGCACCTTGATGAAAAGCCAAAGAATAAACCTCTTTGTGTTATCTAGGTAAACAAGCCGGTCATGCAAAATCAGCTTTCTTACATATCGTACCTATATATTAAGCTCTATTAACTCAGAAGTTTAAAATCAGGCCCTATACATTTTATATACATTAGAATTGAAAGAAACCGCTGATTAAAATTTGGGCTTAGAGGGTTCCTTCATGTCAAAGCAATGTAAAATCTCTGAGAAGCTTGTGTGAAAGATAAACACATACAATCACATGAAAGGAAAGTACATCCTCTTTCAGTTCTAAGGTTTTACATATCAGGACATAATGAACAATTCTGTGATCCTTAGTAATCCTTAAAATAGGTTAAATACACCCACAGATGAACATAACACATCACATATTGCACTTTGTCAACATTTATTACACAAAAACTACAGCCAAGTGTATAAGTAGTAAAACTCAGAACACCCCATGATTCAGTGGCTGGTAGAACCACCTTTAGTAGCAATGATTTTAACTTATTGTTTTCTGTATGATAGTACCAGTCTGTTAAATCAGTGTGGATGAATTTTGGGAAACCAATCTCTACATTTCTTCAATTCATTGAGGTTTGGAGGCATTTGTTTATGCGCAGCTCTCTTAAGGTTTCCCCATATAATTTCAATCAGGTTGAGGTCGGAACTTTGGCTGGGTCATTGTAACACCTTGGTTCATAAACCAATTTCATGCAAGCTTTAGCCGTCAGACACATTAACTCGCATTTGACTCTAAGATACTTTGATATATGCGGAGGAGTTCATGGTCAACTCAATGACTGTCCAGGTCCTGTAGCTGCTAAATAAAGCCCAGATCATCAGTCCATCACCACTGTACTGTGTGTACTGTAGTTTTACTGTGGGCAAACACCTCCACTTTGGTCACATCAGTCCAAAGGACATTGTTCAGGAAGTCTTGTGGTTTGTTCAGATGTAACGTTACAAACATAAGCTTTGCTGCTGTGTTCATTTCAGAAAGAAGGACCCTTCCAAACAAGTCATACAAGTTCAATCTAATTGTACTGTTGTGAACTTTAACATTTAGCATGCCTGTTAGTCTGAGGTGTTTCATGATGACTGTGACTGAGAGTTACAGTTTCTGAGCATTGGACAGTGTGACTTTGGGTGAACTCGCTGGGGCAATCACTCCTGTGCAGATTGACAACTGTCATGAAGGCTTTCTGCTTGTGAATAATCTCTCTCACTGCAGTTTAAAAATGACCTTATAGTCTTTCCCAGATTGATGGGCAGAAATATTTGCTACTCGAAGATCATTGCTGATGTCTTTCCTTCCTTGGCATTGTGTTAACACACACCTGAATGCTCCACACCAGCAAACTCCCAAAACTTCTAGTTTTATAGAGGAGCTCACACTTGCTGAGGACTAGTTCATCAACAGCATTTGATTAGCAGCACACTTGATTCCTAAGGAAACAGAAAGGATGTACTTAGTTTTTCACACACAGCTTTTGCATCTTTGCATAGGTTTTATGAGGTGAATAATGGCAGTGTTAATATCTCATGCATTGTGATACATATTAGGTTGTATTGACCTAATCTGAATACTTTGTCTGTAAACCAGATGGCCTGATATGTAAAACCTTAGGATATCCAGATACTGAGGCTTGGTTAACCAAAGTATTGAGTTTTCAGGCCTATTGAAAGTGTGAGGTCATTCCATGTCAGACACCCAGTTGATCGAGCCGCTCTGTAATCATCTTAGTTCACAGAAAAAAAAAACACGCAAGTAAATCACATGCAAGCAAACTCACACAGACAGGCACACTGCAGGTCAGATTCATCGTGGATCCCATTACACAGGGTTTGAACACTAATCCAGTAATCTGGGACTTTCAAATTTAATCCACAGTTTGCATGATGCGATTCCATGTTTCAGCACACTGGACTTGTTGATAGAGTCGGCTGAGTCTTAAAACGCCGGTAACCTCCATCTGCCCCATCACTGCAGCAGATGATGATTATACATTTTTGCCATACAAGATTCAAGATTGAAGTTGTCATTAAACAACACAAAGTTTAGTTAAATTTTTTTTTTGCTTTTGTGCTTGTTATCAAAAGTTATAAATGGATGAGTAGTGATGTCATTGAAATAAAGCTGCTTTTGGAGTCTGGAGGATGAATTCGGTAGTCTAACAGCCCAGGGGAAGACTGCTGATGTGATAGATGCTATTATTGTGAATTTTACTGTAAAACTGCAGCAAACCAAAATCAGCCATTAACACTGGGCCACTATAAAACTCATAGACAATCCTATCTGAGGCTTATTTTTAGCCCTTTTATTACCAGCTTTGGCCCAACATACACATGTTGGCTGGTGAACAGCAGATGTTGACACCCTCAGAATGAGAATGAGTTGTTTGGGCAGACACCTCACCTCTCTGATACTGATGCTCAGTACATTAGTCCTGACATTACTTTGGGTGGTTTTAATCACCTGCTGCAGAGTCTTCCTGGGTTGGACAGCACACATGTCATTGCCACTTTATGAGATTTCCAGTTTCCAGATGCGCTCTAATTCTCCTCTGTAGAAGTTTACAGGAATCAACAGTTTTGCCCTCTTAGAAAGAAATGAATTACATCAGTTCTTTGCCAAGGTGTACGAAGGAGGCATTTTGCCTTGATCTCCAAAGTGCCATATCTACGTACTGGAACGATGTATTTCTGTGTGACGGGCTGAATTACTGAGAATTACAAACAAGTCACAGTCTTTCACTGAACAATTCTTGATTACATACTTTAAATCTTAAACTAAACAAATAAATTTACTGTATACAACTCGAACCAGAAAATTGTGTTGCCTAATCCTAAACCAAGTCAAATTGATCGCTACACCTTACCAAGCAGCACTCAACCATTCCAACATCGTCATGAAGACTGTTTTGTTCGTCCTAAAAAAACAAACAAAAAGAAAACCTTGCTTGACTCTCACGGTCACTGCTCTTGGCTTGTAATCAACCAAGGCCACGGGACATCTCGAGCATCTCAGAGACATCGGGGGTGGCCTTAGCAGAAGAACTCTTCAAGTTCCTTTGATGATGAAATAGTTAGACATTTTTGGAACTTTGCTCATTGTCCTTATTAATTTAGACGAGGCCACAGTTTTTTCAGTAGAGTAACTAAGAATCTATAGTGAGCAGTCACTTAGCAAGTTTAGCATAAAGGCTGTAAGGTTATTAATTAACACATTTGATTTTAGTTGTTTGCAATGTCTTCAAACAAACAGACAGTGAATATGAGTGGTTTAAGATCTCTCTGTTAGTAGTGTTGTGTCTCACATGTTAACTGTCAAGTGTGCATCTCAGTATTACTGTAAACTGGGAACATGCATTCAGGCATGCTTGGCTCGCTAAGTTGATTCTAACTCTGTTAGGCATGTGTTGGTTGAGGGGACTGAAAGCAGCTTATTACACTGCACATGCTGGAAACTTTACAGAAGTCAGCTGAGGACTATTGGAGGAAACATTATGATTTAGATTTGTTTTTCTGGGGCCATGTTCAAATAAAGTTTATTTGTATTTAGTAAGATGGACCTTTAGGTCCAGCTTGTACAAATGATCTTTTGAGAGGAACTGACTCTAAAAGGCTGTGTTTATGTGTGCACTGTTCAGACTCTGACAGAGCCTGAAGACATCTGCATGTCGGACATCAGTCAGCAGCCAACCAGCCATCTACCCGCTACTGTAAGGATCCACAGATCTTCCACCTCTGATTCAGTACAGTAGATGTCACATCTGTTTTTTGTTTTGTTCTCGTTGCTGTTGTTTGTTTTTTGATAAAATCAAATCAAGTATAGAAAAATTAAACCATCAACAAATCCATCCCTCAAATGGATATTGTCTGTGTTGAAAATGCCTGATTTAGCTCTTATGTGTGTGCCACACAGCTCCACTGTTTCTTCATCGCATTATTGGCCATGCAGTTTGTTTCTCACAGATAATAGTCATACACAATGTACAAATATTTAATAGTCACTATTTTTGTCTTTGTCAGTGTCTGTGTTTCTCAGGCATTTTTTAGACTTTAATTGCATATATAACATTCATTAACCACCCAATTATCTGATTTTAACTCTTTTTATGGTATAATTTCTTATAATACCTTTCTTATTATTACACAAAGATCAGTGTACATAACAAAAATGGGTTATAATTATTTTTATGTAAGAAAAATGTTGTTTTTATAGTGAGAACCACTTTTTAATTTCACAAGTTAAATGTGTGAGTAGCCCAATTGTAAGAGAAAAACGTTGTCATCTCATGTTTGTAGAAAGCAGTTGGGTGCCATCTCAACGTTTCTCAACCAACAGACTAACAGTGTCATTCCCACCTCACCCCATGATCATACTTTCAGAGGATCGTTTAGGGTTTTTAAAGACTGTGTTTTACCAAACAGAATGTGTGAACAAAGATGAGCCCACACATACAGACATATACGCATGTTAGAGAACCATTAGCCTCATTTGTTGAGCTGAAAAAAGCATAAAAATGTAACCAAAAATAATTTAGCTGGAATGGTATATAACTTATAATATTTAATTTATCTTTAGACTTTCTAATGTACTCTCTAAAGTAATCATGGGTGCAAACTTGCCATTGCTAATAATGTTCTCAAAGAAAACAAGTATTAAGAGATTGTTTTGATTTTATTAAATCAGCCCACGTAAGACGGTCCATCTGTAAATCTGTATTTCCCGCCTCTATATTGGTGTAAAATTTTGTGAAACATAAAATGGTAACGTGGGAATCATGTAAATGTGTCAAAGGTTTATAAAAGTGTAAAATTACAAAGTTAATGTTGGCATCTGGGCTGAGTGATAAGAAAAGGGCTTAAGATATTAGAAAGCTGTGAGAGAGGATCTTATACAAACAATGAATGAACACTATGTGTTTTTGATGAGGATGTAGAACGGTGATGTGTGCATATCACATTCTTTACTGTGCAGTGTAGATATGAGTTAGAAACAACATTTTGTCACGGTCACTTGACCACACAAAATATCATGTTTTTTGCTTAATTTCAGTGGATGATATTTTAAACCTCAGACATATTAAGCAAATCACTAAAAAGGAGTAACGTAAATCACACAGAAGTCATTTTCAGTAACTGATTCTGATTTTTGCCTATTTAGATATTTTACCCCCAGTGGAGTTCTATGGTAAAGAAACAAAGCTACATCAGTGTTGGCCATGCAGACAATAATGAATTTGATTAAACTGGAGTACAATCAAGTTAGGTTGGACTGCATGTTGTCGGACATGTTCTAAGGAGCCTTGAGATTACTCTTGTTATGAATTGGTGCTTTAATTCCCATATATTTTACATGAAGAAGAAGCAAAGGTATAATTTACCAGAAGTACATTCAGAAAGAGTGACTTACAGCAAGGCCAGTAGTCTAATCTTTACATGTAAACTTGACATGTTTTGGCCAGCTTCTCAATTAATTTGAAATTTAATGGCACTATGGCATCATGATTATTAATAGTTCTACCAGTTTTTTTTCCTGCTTTGATGATGTAAACTATTTGCTGTGAACAAAATATGTTGGGATTAATTCCTTCTCTTGTTTTGAGATTTTCCAACTATTATTTTTTTCATTACAAGAATCTGAACTTTCACTAGCTTTAACCTTTAAATATTTTCCATCTTCCATGCCCAGGTGTTTCAATGCCTTTGAGTTGTAGACTTTTTTAAAGGGGCTTGTCGCCCATTCTGCAACAAGGTTAAATGAGCTCACTGAAAGCAGCTTTGAACACTTTTGAAAACAAGCGTAATGTAATGTGAAATGGTTGACATGTCTCTATAGTCATTGTTTTCCATTCCTGCCTTTTCTAGCTGATCCAATCAACCTTCTGTCCATCCAGTCCAGTTTCATTAACTTTTGGCTCCTCTGACGTTGGTATTAATCAAATCATTCAGAAAATCAAAGGCTTGGAAGCTCCCACTTTTCATCACCTGCTCAAACATTCACACCCAAATCCTTAGTGATTGTGATAAATGTTTTAGCTGTCATCTTTGGGGAGTGGTTGGATTTAAGATTTGCCTGACATTGAAAAGTTTCACTTGGAAAAATAAAATACTCACTCTCACAAAGAAATGTGTGAGTATTTAAAGTATATTATTAATTACATTAAATATCTGTTAGTTTTCTCATTATCCAATGTCTATTAAATGTAATAAGCTGTCATTAACATCAAATTGAAACTTTTTTTTCCTAAATTTAACTAAACTCACTGAGCTATAGCTGCAAATCAAGGTGGTTGAACTCGTCTTTCTCTCTACCTTCACAGCTGGATAGCGTGATGAGGGAGTCATCACCAAGACCTGCGTTTAGGACCACGTCATCCATTATCGTCACTTCTATATCCAGCCCGTCTATACTGCATAGTCCCCCTGCTTTTCATGGCAACCTCAAACTGGCCAAAACTTGCAGTCCGGTTAGTAAGGAGCTACTTGACATAGTAAGGCTGGAGACAACAGCAATACCATGAACAGCTGGAGAAAAGAGCAACATTGTGAACCTGTGTTTATGTGTGCTTCAGTGTTTTTCTTCATGGGAATATGCTGTTCTAGCATGTTGTTTGCAAGTTGTGGAAGCTTCTTTTTTTTTCTTCCTTTTTTTTGCATGCAGTGTATATATGAGCGTGAATGCCCAGTAAATTTAACTGTATGTGAGTGTGTGTGTGTGTGTGTGTGTTTGATCACTCATGTGTTTTAACCTTTTCTGACATATCATGATGGCTGGAGATATTTTACCTCAGAGCTGAAAGCAGCAAATTAGCCTTAAAAACACTGTCAAGGGTTGCATTTCATTAAGACACACGATTTGAAAAAGTGCTTTGCCCTGAATGGCTCTGCATGATTAATTTATTATTTTTTTTAAGTAAAGTATTGCTGTATATAAGCTGAATGGTCACTGTTAAAAAAGTTATTGCTTCATTTTTCTTTTCTTTTCCTGACCACCGTCTCTGGTCACAGTTACAGCGCTAAATCCTCAGATGACATATAGCTATTTGCTGCTTTATCAAGAGTTCTTTATCAAGAGTTCTTTATCAAGAGTTCTTTATCAAGAGTTCTTTATCAAGAGTTCTTTATCAAGAGTTCTTTATCAAGAGTTCATATATTGAAGCTTTTAAATTGGATTAATGAGTATCTTTCATACCAACCTTGACTCAAATGATTCCTGATTACCTAGAACTTCTGTAAGTCACACTTTATTTTGCAACTACATATGGACTTATTTCCTTTTTTTTTGTTTTGGTTCAGAAAACTTAAAGAAAAATCTTTCTGCTTCTTGCTTCCATTAATCTTGATGCAATGTTTATTACTCATTGCATATTGCACTTACACAATGTTTATTTGAGCAATATGATGTGTGGAAATCTGCTGAAAGTTCAGACTGGGTAAAATGTCAATGCAAAAATGAAGAAAAAAAAGAGATTTAAATAAAGAATTCACTGAATAAGATCCACAAATTGATGCACTTAAATGGAAAGACACATTTCATCAGGTTTACTTGTCATTACAATTGTGAGGAAACAACACTTAAAGCGGCTTTAACATGAGATGTTCAGAACTGGGCAATCAGGCACATATACACACATGTGATAAGACAGATGTGGTTTGTTGTCCCTCTGTCTTTTTATCTTTAATTTTTTTTTTTTGCATTTTTGATTAATTTAAACACAATAAATCTGACTCATCGGGACACAAATGTGTCACACCACTTAGCAACATGGTATGAATGTGTGTGTCTGCACTGAAAAACTGGACTCGGTACTGTATTTTGCATTCCTTTTGAGGCCATACTTTATGTTATTATCGAGATATACAAGTAACTGTTCTCTTAATGACTTTATTGTTATTGAAATCAGTTTAATGTCACATTTCCAGAGCTCTTTTTCTTCTCTTCTGTACATTACAGTTCCTCTTTGAGATTCCTAAGATTGCTGCGTCTTTGACTATGATTGTATTGTAAGTGTTTTTGGCACCTCAAAACAAAATCAGACACTTTGTTGTAATTTGTGTGAAACGATTATTAAAATGAAGATAGAAGTCTTAGTTAAAAAGGCAACAAAATGTTGAGCATTCCCGCTGTTGCTCTTTTTAAAAAAGTTTTCTTCTATGAATGTAAAAAACAAGCGTATAAAGTAAATGATAGGTAGATTATTGTCATGAACACAGATTAAATGTAAATATTCTGAATACATTGAATTCAAATTCTACTTTGTTGAATTGATGGTTTCATGTTGATTTTTGTTTTCTTTGTACAGAATGTTTTGTGTTTTTATTTATTTTTCTAAATAAAAATATTCCGAAATCCTCAATACTCCTTTTTTGTCTCACAACAGTTCCTAACATTTAACAAAGTAAAAAATAAAGAATATTTCACTCTCGTCTCACTTTACATGCATCAATACATTCGTCTACAGTACCACGTTTGTGGTTTCTGCTGCTCTTAAAGCGTCTGTTCATCGGTGTCTAGCTGGTCAATATTTTAGTCGGTCATTAAGTTAGCTTTGTAACTGTACAATATTAAATGTACAATGTAAATATTTTTAAACAAGTACATGAAAGAGGAAGTATGTTAACGGAGGACGATGAGGGATAAATATATGAATAGAATAGGGTTAATTGTTATATTGTAATTTAATTAATATATGGTATATATTTATTTATGGGGATAGTTATATATATATGTATATTCATATTTACATTTATATTTACAAAGTTATGTGTGTAGTATATATTTATTTTTGTGATTATATATTTATATAGATATTTAGGTGTAAATCAAATTAAATGTATATATTTATGTAGGTGTATTGTAGTTAGGATATTTACAAACTGAAGAGTTTTAAAAAGGGGTGGGAAACTAAAAAAGTATTGTACTTCTTCCCATTCCTTTTTCGAACAATGTGCGGTGTTTTGTTATGTATTAGCACTTTATGTGATTTAATTTTTTTTTTTAAATTTCTCTTTTTCTTTCTTTTGTATGTACAAAGAGTTACATACATTTTCTTTTTTATACATGTTCGAAAATAAAAATAAAAAATCTAAATCTAAAAAAACATCCATCCGTGCAGACAACAGTTGAAACATCCTCATATGAGTTAGTCGTATTCATCCAACATGCCAGAGAACATCGTAGACATGGCTGCATGCTGTTGGACCTGAAGCCTTCCAGCAGAACGATGGCAACCTGCTGGGGTAAGAGTTGGTAGTAAATTTGCAAAATGCATGAGAAAGCATTTAAAATTCATTGCATGGAGGTGGAGCGGTGCATTGAAATGTCACTTTAGTAAGTTAAATGATTTAAATGACATCATTCTTGTGACAACAAACACTTAAATTTACTTGATTGCATATGTCTGGATTATTGTTTCTGATAAATCAACACAGGTCTGCAGACATTTTTTAAACTGTCACAAAATGATTTAAGGAATTCTGTTTTTGGACATGACTCACCTTTTTTCATGTTCTTGGACTTTGAACCTTACAGTTTAATGGCATATCATGAAATTATTAGTGATTTTGCTGAAGGGCTATGTTAATCTTCCTTCCAGCTCAGTACTTTTTCCACAAGGTTGTTTTTTTTTTTTTTGTTTGTTTTGTCAGGCATCAGTGGTTTTTATTTGAAAGTGTCATGACAGAAGGAAAGGGGGCTGACATGCCTTAACCCAGAGCAGCTGTGACAAGGACTTTCAGCCGTACACTTTTACACTTAATCTCGTTTTTTACCTCTCTCTCTGTTTGGTTGGGTGTAGGCATTGAAAACTACTTGTGTACCTAAACCTTCTGGCTTGCCCTAAAATAGAACCTCTCACAGCTTTCACGGTATGCCAGGGATCTTCTTCAAGCTTACAGAGCAGCACAAAAAGAGTAAGTACAATCTTAACTTTGTCATGTTAAGTATAGTTTAACCTGTAACAGTGGTCAATATATCATCTTTACCTCTCAGCAGCTGACACTGATCTGCTCTGTTTCTGACTCTTTAACTCAGCACCAATCTGCTACGCTACTCAGTCTAATATTGGGAAAATTCAGATGCACGGTACTTGTTGGAATCAGAGTGTGATTCTCAAAGAGAGGAAGCTAAATCGTACAAAGTTGCATGCAAACCGAGGATCAGAATGCAAATGCAGCTACTCTCTTTTTCTTTTCATTGTTTTCAGCAATATTAGAAATGCACAGCTTACCCAGGCTGCCACGGCTCCTTGCTTGGCTGAATCCTCATATAGCCTACAGAGAGACTCACCGCTTGAGTGCACAAATTGCGATCGAGAGCAGGACATATTTAAAGAATAAACTGATAGACATGCTTTCTCGTACTCGTTGTTTTTCCAAGGTAAATGGTTGGAACAGTGTCAGACTATAATTAGTCGAGAGAAAAAGCCCAGCTGTACAAAGCAGCTGTCTGAGAAATGAAAATTACATACCGGTGTGTCTATCTGGTACCAAATAAGCTGAATCCCCTCCTTCTTCCCATTGTTGTCATCGAACATCTTTGGGTCAGACAAAAAGCTTTATAGAGACTGATTTCTCTGCTTACACATGTCACGTCTGCCATCTCAACAACAGTTTGTTTTTAACTTCCTCTCTTAACATCCTGTCTCTTCTCATTATCAGAGGCTGGTGTATGCAAATTACCTACCCAGCACCAACTACCCAACAGTCAAGACTGGTCCGTCTAATGTTTTGTGTCGAACATACAGGGTTTGACCTCTGCTCTCTGGCTGATTTAGCTCATTATATGTCTTATAACACACCCGCACACACACCCGCACACACACACTCGAGCACACACACACTCGAACACACACAACAAGGCTAAAAACATTATTTTAATTGGAAGGGGATTTTAAATTAAATATTGTTGGGCAGAAATTAGAATTTTACCTCTGTGCTTCAGGACAGGAGAAGTATTGTATAAACTGATAAAAGTACTTAACTAAACTGCAAGTCTTACACTGAATTTGTTTTTGTTAATACGCTTAGGCAAGCCCTGACACTAAAACACTTGAAAATTACTGTAAAATAGATCTGCATATATGATTTATTGAATGAAATCATATGAAATCATTTAAAATCAAATACTGTGTCTGAAATTTTGCTCCCTTCCTCATGTCAGTTTTTCATTGCATTTTACTTAATTTGCTGTGTTCTGAATTGGTCGACACTTTATTTCTAATGTTTTCTCTGTCTATGAGACTCTTTATCACTGTCCATCTCTCAGTGTGTGCAGAGAGCACTTGTGCTGGAGCAGGGCAACCGGTTCTTCAGTGGCTACTCGGCTACCCGAGTACAATATGAAATAATTTCATATTCATTGCAGTTTAACTTACACATAGAGACCATCCACTGAAAAGGCTTCTTTATTTTGTTCCCTTTACTTTCTAGAATATGTGAGTAATTGCAGGTGTAACAGCCCTAAAACACTGCAGTTTGTCATAAAGTCACAAAATGTAATCTGTACTTTTTGTGTCCAAAGCTACAGATTTAGATTTTTTTTTCTTTCTTAATGGTGACATTGAGCACAACTTCAGAACTTTGTAGTTCTATTGGTAAAAAGTACAAAACAAAGGGGAACACAATACAAAAAGATAAGTAACATTTCACAATTTATAACTGGCAACAAGTTAGTAATATGAACTGGTAAAAAAAAAAAAAAGCATCCAAAAGAAGCAGAGTCTTTCAAAAGGGAAGATGGGAGGAGTTCTTCATTTATTTATTTATTATTGAAGGATCTAAAAAAGACAATCTGTGGAAATTAACTGCAGGGGATGGAGGTTGAGAGACCAAGTTATTGGAGCAGAAATGACAATAGAAATACATAATTTTGCTCTACTCAATATGACAGACTGTAAATGCTCCGCTTATGAAACTCCCAGAGGGAACTGAAGGCACAATGAAAGCACTGTGCTTTTTTTCTCTCTATAATCACACACTAATGAATAAAATGATACTGCGGTCAAGGTGAGAATTAAGTATCTGGAGAAAATACTTAACTTGACAGATAAAACATCCTTAATAGTAAATTACTTACATGTGCTAACACTTGTGAAGTACAAAGTACTTGTGCATAAATATATTCATGCTCCATGCAACTCACTGTGAATCAGAGCTGTTGGACTTTTATTGAGTCACCAAATGCTGTGTTCCATTCTCTCAGAAGTGAAAACGCTTTGCTGGAAATTATGTCACACCTGAGTTTACCACGTTCCAGATGCAAGTCAGTAAAAGCCATGGGGACTTGCTCATAATTGTGCTTGCTGTCCAAGCCAACCATTGATGCCAGTGAATAAAAGTGCATTCTGCTCTATTCTAACCAAACAAACATTGCAGCAACATGTTCACTGATGGAAGTTGGGCAGCACAGTGCATGCAACTGATTTAACGAGATACAAACTGACAGGAGTGCTAATAAACAGTTTATTACTGCAGGCATCACCACTGTTTTTGCAATGGCAGCCATGTTGGATTTTGGGAACAGTACAGTGAGGTTCCTCTGGCTTTCCGAGTCAGAAATCCAGCTTTAGGGTGCATTTTAGGAGCTCTACTGGAAACTCTGACTTCCAAATTACATCATCATGCCGAGGAGAAGGTTTCAATATGTTCAACACGTGCATTGGGACTCTTTAAAGGGAACACCTGTGCCCCGGCTTGTCTGTGCAATGCAATTATGCATACAGGAAAAGAGCTTTAGTCAGTGTTGACGTCATACATCAGAACTGGGGTAACATTTGATCTCAGTGACTTTGACCACAGCCCACAGATGGTAGGTCAGAATTTGGCCACAGCAGCACGAGTCCATGGAGCTAATCACGCAACTAACTAATGAACAGAATTTATGTGATATTATGCAACCTGGCAACATGGAGCAGAGTCTGAACAATAGGTTTTAAACAACCAGTGAAGAAGAAAGCGGAAAAAAGTACAATTGTAGTATAAAGTGCGGGATTCCATGTAGTAAACACTAAAGGAGTGCATGAACAATACTACCACACGAGTCCCTGTTTTTTTGGAATGAAAGTAATTCATCTTTTTTTTTTTTTTTTTAGATTAATTGTATATGTATTCACTTCCTTGCTCAGATGAAAAGTTTCATATCAATATCAGTTACTGGTTTTTGCTATCACACTGTCCACTGACTTAATATAACAGAATGATAGAATGTAACATATATATAAAAGCAGTTTGCAACCAGGCGTTAAACCATCTCTGCTGTTTGTGTTGATTTAACTCTAACAGCTGTCACTGACTGCTAATTAAATTATTGCTCCATATGAAAAAGCACACACACAACCAGAGGGCTGGCAGTCTAATCGGCCTGGTGGGTGTGTTTCCAGGGAATAGGAGCTGAGTAATTTATTGTTTCCTTTCTCCAGCAAATCAAAACACTGCAAGACGGAAAAGGGAACAACATCGGCGTACAAAGACTGACTACAGATAATAGGGTGCTGGCAGCATGTACTGATAGTGCCGAGAGAAGGAAAGAGAGAGAAAGAATGTGTTGCAGTAAGAGGGGTCTATATTGGCGATGTGAATCGGCAGTGAAGCATTCTGGGGCTTCGTGTTACAGGCCTTATACGGGGCCAGGGCCCCTGTGTCTCTGCTGGTCTCAGCTATTCTTAGCCCGTCTGTCCCTCAACCTCAGCAACCCTACAGGCAAGAAATTCTTTTCCACCTTGATATTAAGTTTAATGTTGACTTTTGAGGCTTTGCACTCTCACAGACTTGAGGTTTTGTGATAGTTTTATATTCCAGGGTCAGACTCTGAGAGGGTTCACAGTTTTTCTGCAGTCGCTCGGCTCTGCTCTGCACTCCCTGTCTGTGTGTATTTGCACGTGTGTATTTGTGTACACAAATGTGTGCCTGTGTGTTCATGTGTGTGTCTTCAAAGGTTCCCCAGCACCTGACCCACCCACTCACCAGCACCACCACCGCCCCAGGGTGTTTGTTCTGAGAGCTGGGAGCAGACGAGGAGAGACGGTTGTGAAGACGGAGCTGACGGAGGAGGAGCGACCACTGAGGCACCGACTGGGACAAAAGGATAGCAGAAAAAGGGTACACACCGAACAGGAGGAGGAAACGCACAGCCAGAAGGAGTTGTTAGCAGGTGGAGTGCTGACATTTAACCAAAGATGAGTACGTACACAGTGACTCTGAATGGCCCCGCTCCGTGGGGCTTCAGACTACAGGGAGGGAAGGACTTCAATATGCCGCTCACTATCTCCAGGGTAAGACAGAGATATGCTTACAGGCTAAAATTTGTTATGACAAAGTAAATTTAAAAAAGAAAGCAACAAGCAGTGTGGTATTGGCAAGGCGGTTCAATCAATGACAAACTGACAATCTGTCATGCTCATACACTGAAACTAAAGATCTTCATCACTGATACACTTTTGAACACTTTTGAACACTTTTGATGAAAAACGCATCAAAGAGCTCTGTGGACCTTACAATTGTCTTAACTTCCAAAAATCTTAAATTCTATCATCTCTCACCGCCTGAATTTCTGATTGAGAATCATCTTAGAGATTTGCAGTTGTAGACATTTCAGAAAAAAAATCTAAATCAAAAATAAATCTTCTGCTGCTGGTTTGTTACTTTTAACACTGGTTTTATTTGGCAGTAATTCAGGCAGAAATGTATGAAAGAATAAATGTAACCTGGTAGTCTAAATTGGGTCTTTTACAGCTCATGTCTGTGCATGTGCAAACTGTAAATGTGTGTGATATGCATGTGCACAGGTGTGATTTGTGTATTTGTGAGAGGTGCCAGAGCAGCTGTTATGTAATGTTGCTGTACATGATGATGACAGGGAAGCTCCAATGTAAACTTTGGACTAAAGACTAAAGATTTCTAGAATAGAGCAACGGTGGAAAGACGAATAGTTTTTACTGGAGTAGAGGGACCGCTGCAGTTGTCAACTTTTACTGCCGTTAGTTTTCTTTAACGTTGCTAATGAAATATTAGGCAAAAATACACATTTAGATCACAATCAAGTGATCAATCGAAAATCAAATGAAAACCAAATTAAGCAAGGAATGTTGGATGATATTGGTACTAGTTGATCTATTTTAACTGTCAAAACTCCAAACTTAACCGTGAACTGTATTCCAATGCTACATTGCTGAGGGTTTAGTCGAATACAACAAGTGTAAGTCTTCGTTCTGCTGTTCCAAAGAACAGTCAGTAGCCTAAATGAGAAATATCTGCTCATGAGAACTTTTTCACATTTGAAAAAGATTCTCAACCATTAGTTTAAAATGCATTGAACAAAAGTCACTGTAAAAATTAAGAGAACTAATCACTGCTCAGTACAGATTGGGTCTCACTTTGGCAGGACTGCTGTAGTATTCAAAGTCTTTGCTTTAAATAGCACTGAAAGAGAGATAGATGGACAGAGAGGGGTAGGAATGGAACGGGAAAGAGACGAGGACTCTAAGGAAGCTAATGGCAGCTTGTGTTACCTTTGGTAAGCTTAATTCCTCCAGTTTCATTTCCAGCCGCTGGAGCTGCGCCTGTGTAAGAACAGATGGAGTGAATGAATGATGAAAGATCCAGGAAATGAGAGAATGAGGAAATGATTGAGGGTGGTGATGCTTACCTGAGTGGAGCAATTTGGATATTGACTCTGCACCCTCACACCTCCCCATTATTTGGTCCTGACTGATGCTCAATTGGCAATCAGGCTGTGTTATACTGACTCACAGATCCTGACATCTGATGGTTTTTTGCAGGTTTTTTTTACCACCAGGTTTTAGTCAGCCATTGGGTTCTTTAATCTGTTGCCCTTTATCATTATATCATTAGATATGTCTTCGTCCTCTGGTTGTGATGGATCTTGGCAGGTTAACATAAAACATTGCAGCTTGCCGTGACAGCTCGGGATGACATTACAGTTTGACGTAACACACTACGGTTTGGATTTCGGCCTACTTTTGCCAAGAACTAAGAAAAGAAAGAGAAATGAAGACAGTGGATTCCTTACATACTGTTAGCTAAAGCACAGAACATCAAATATGCCATACTGTATATTGATTTTCAGTTCAGATTTTTTTGTAGAAGGCAGGGCTTTCTCAAATGCCAACCTTCGATTTAGGAGCTCTGTTGTGGCTGAGATATTTCTAAATGAATGAAAACATCTCTCTGGTCTCTGAGTGGCAACTGATTTGAACTAGTGCACTTAAAAATATATATATGCCAATGTGAAAGTATATCATGTCTAACCTGTGCAGAATGAAGTACTTAAATGCTTTTTTACAAAACCAGCATTCAGCATTTTATTCACAGAAAACATTCCTTTTTAACGTACATTTCCAATTTTCAAAGAATCATTTGTCATCACCGTCTAATGTTTGTCATCTGGTACATTTGAAGGCTCAGATGTATATAAAAATGTGTACGAAAAGATCAGACAGGCAGCATATAGGTGGATGTGTTTATGCCGAGGCAGCCGTGCAGAAATAATTTGTCACCACCAGCTGTCTACTTTCCACATGCACACAGACACACACTTACACATAGATATGAAGAATTCAACTCAAACACAAAGGATGACAAGAGGAATTTAAAAAAGCATGCAAAAGGAGGGGGGGGTGAGAAGTCAAACAAGGCGCAAGAGACAGTTCACGTGTGGTTGTGACATAACTGAGGTCAAATTTGGGTTGGAGTGAGGAGAATTATAATTAATGCAAATATTATAAAAAAAGGGAAAATAACAACAACCAGGAAAGTCTTGCACGATTTTGTGTGTGTGTGTGTGTGTGTGTGCATGTGTGCGTGTGTGTGTGCATGTGTGCGTGTGTGTATGCGTGTGTGTGTGTGTGTGTGTGTGTGCGTGATTGTGTTAGGCTCAGAAGCATCACTTATTTTTAACTCCTCAACTAGTTGACTGTAAGTCTAGACCGAACACTGTATGCCTCCGAGTTCACTTAAACCTCCACTCTGTACAGTTTAGCTACTAAAGTCTGGCCTTGTGGCAGATCCGGGAGATATTGAGCTGATTACTAATTACATGAAGAGTAATTGAAAATAGAAATATAGAACAATGCTAAAAGCATTTCATTTAGTTATCAGGGAGTCCTCTCTCTGTTCTCAGCTCGTCTCCCCTTCTTATACTGAATCTCTGCCAGTTCCAATAGCATTCAAACAAAATATAAGAAACATTATTGTTGAACAACAGAAAATAGAAATCTCTGTTCTCCACACTTAATGCACGAGCACCTCCTCCGCAGAGCTGAAGGATTAGTTTATTTTTGTCATCAGATTTTCTCTCCTCTATCTTTAGTGGTTATTTACTGAGCCACTACACACATCATAACAATCTGCATGGAGTGAGGTGCTACATATTATGTGTGAGCTGAGTGATGACGCTCCTCTGACTTGGCACTGAACGAACAAATTATTTTAATCTACATTTACATTTTTTTTAATTTTCCTGGCATGCACCAGAGCCCTTTGGTTTCTAATTTCATGCTCATCTTTCCGTGTTGATCTAGGATGCATAAATGTGACCCAAAGTTCCATATATGTAACTGTATTCATTCAGTGACCTGAGAAATCTTTGTCAGGGGTCTTAATGTGATCTTCTATGTCAACCCCCTTCCATAGATAACTCCTGGCAGCAAGGCTGCGGGCGGCAGCATGACCCAGGGTGACATCATCTCAGCCATCGATGGGGTCAGCACCGAGGGGATGACGCACCTGGAGGCCCAGAACAAGATCAAGTTTGCCATCAACAAACTGTCACTCACGCTGCAGAAGTAAGCAACCAACACATTTGTATCCAAACACTAATTCATATAATTTACCTTGAAGTGATGCAAAGGGTACTTTTAAGTTATGGAAGTCATAAAATTTATACAGAGTGGAGGGATGAATCGCTTTGGATATTTAACAAGAAAATCAAAGTGATAAAAACAGCTGCTTAGTGTGTGTATCCAAATTTTCACCTCACACTTTTGTAAGTTTGAGTCTGGTCAGTCATTAGCTTTAAAACTAACTGCAGTTTCACTGAATCACATGTTGATTTTAGATTTTAGAGGAGCACAGTAAGACTTACTTCCTCAACAAATGAATGACAAAGGAGTCTTTATCAGCTGTTTCAACATGCCACAGTCATAAGAAACAAAACACATTTCAGCGAGGGAAGTTCTGTTTGAGGAGGTATTTTGTTGTTTAATCTACAGATCAAGACGTCCTGCTCCAGTTACCACAGCAACTTCAAGAATGGACTCACCCATGCCAATGATCGCACACCAGAAGGTAAAACCATAACCGTTATGTCACAACACACAAACATGCCAAATATCAGATACGATGCCTGTTAAACGTCCTAGTTGTAGGCTATATATGTTTGTAAAAGCTGTTTGTATTTTTGTCTTGTGCATGTGTGTAAGAGTATAACCGTTTGTGACGGTGCCATCAGGGCAGAGTCCTGCCGCCCTCTAGTGTAAAATATTAACAGTGCAACTGGAGAGAGTGCTGCAGGGAGGTCAAAGGTCTGCAAACTCCAACCGAATGACAGGGAAAAATAATTGAAAACAGCTACCCTTAATCTAATTTAAAAAAAATTCTATCTATACATCCATCTATCATGAAGTTCTCCCATTTTTAAGGAGGCACAGGAGGAACATTTTGCAGGAGAAGTTCAAATGGAGAAGCCAGGATCTTGTGGAATCCTCCAGGATAAAAGATCGTGCAAAAGAAAGCTCTTTCCACCCACATGACCTCCACCAGGCCAGCGGGGGCAGTACAGTTCCCCAGTCGGATTTTACTCCCCTGAAACGCTCAGCGTAATGGTGAATATTCAGGGCAAGTTAGGCCAGAGATCATCAACTGCTGGTAGAGTTTCTTCCCTTGGGTACGTTAGCACTTTCTTATCACCAGTTACATAATAATGACAGAAGAAAATTTAACTCCAATGGCAATCACCTAAAAGCAGCACCAAGGTAGTGTAAGAAAAAAGTCACAAAAATACGGCTTTTCAATTTAGATGAATGGCATCTCACCACCCCCCTTTTAATCACACATTAACTGAGCTATGAGGAGAAAATGTACTCATAACTTTCCATTACTGTCCCAGTGTTCATACCTCTCACACGTGGCACTATTTCAGGATCGTACACACAAACGTGTCTGGCCTGCATTCAGGTGACAGAATAGCAGTGGATTGGCCTACAGCGACCTGAAACTCTTTGCAAAAGGTCAAGTGGTCTGAGCGCCCCATTCAAACGTTTCAGAGGAGACTTTTTTGTGTTCTGTTTCAGCTCCCAATTAAATTTTTTTTTATTATCTTTCAGCAATTATACTTTCCCTTTTTTATTTTGACAGAATAAACCCAGTGCAGGGTTTTGTTTGTGTTTGAAGACAAAACTTGCTCGTATAGCCCTATTAAGGTTAAAAAATAGCCCACTTAGTTGCTTATTGGACTTAACCAGAAGTGGTCATTTGAGTTATTGGCTTTTTTTTTTTGTTCTTTCTTTACTTCCTGTACGTTCCAGGGTTTATTCTTTTTTTTTCTTATCACTTATATTATAGAACAGCTGTAATATTGGCATTTTTCTTTGAGGGTCAGGAGTCATAAAAAAAGAAAAAGTGTGATGGTAATGTCTTTTTGTTCAGCCATACAGATTTAGTTCACCATTACAGAAGACTACTATTAGACTAGTATAGTCTAATAAACTTATTAAAACTGGAGAAGATATTCAGTATTGCAAAATTAAAATCAAATTATTTTTTTCTCCTATTTTTCAAAGAATTTTGCTTAAACAATAATCTATCGATTACCAATCACAAATATTGCAAAGTAATTTTTATCTGAACCACATGATTAATCTACTGAGTTGTCATATTTGCTGTTACACGTTTGTTGAGTATAATTTTAAATGTAGCATATCCTCATGAAGTAGGTAAACTCTTGAAAGTAAGGATTAACGACTATAATCCATCGCCCTACTGTCATCCTGTGGAGTGACACATTTGGCACTCGTGGGTAATGGCATTAGCCTTAGATCATAAAATATATATACATCAGTAGACGTCATATGTGTTGGGTCACAGTAAACAATAGACATTTTTTCTGGTCTGCTAACATTGTGCATTGCGCTTTGAAAATTCTACTGCACAATTTTTTAACATAGTGATTTATTTTTTTTCTTAATTTACTCTGAACAAATTCAATAAAATATCAACAACAGTTAGACAACTTTATATGTTGCTATATGTTATATTATTAGATATTGATGCTTTAGAACTTTTTATGAAATTTATTGACAGCCAGAATAATAGGGACTCCCTGAAACACACACCAGAGCCAAGCAACTTCTTTGTATTACATTTCCACATATTGTATGGCACCAAAAGGTTTAGGTTGGCTTTGTCGGAGGGATAGCTAAGTATGGGTGAAACCTCAGCTTCAGAAAAGTTTCAGAGGTTAATTAAGGGTGTGACCTACGAGGACTCTGACATATCACATCCAGGTATCAGTCTCTGCTAATGTGTTTCCCCTCTGGACCGAGCTGCTTCGCATTAGCAGCCAAACGGTAAGTCAGGTTTCAGGAAACTCTGCTCAAAGCAGAGTGCAGGACGATGACGGCAGTGTCATGCCAGAGGCCCCACCTCACTGGGAACATGGAGACGCACACACAGGACAGAGCAGCTGTTGTCCGCGGTCATGGAATGTTCCGCTCCGGTTACACACCATCAAACTGAGTCCCCTGAATGCCAAAACCTGAGATAGGACACCCCCTTCTATTGGGAAATGTCCTATGTGTAGGATATTTCACTTTACCCACTGTACCCAGAACACATCTAAATGTTTTATAGAATGTATCGAGTGGATCTTGATAGATTAACGCAGACAACGAACGCAGACTTTTTACCCAATGTTCTTTCACTTTATCTACAAACAACAGAAATATACTAGAATGAAGGTTTTCCACACCACATTTCAGCCTTTCTCACACATATGTTACATGTTAAATGTCTAAAAATAACAGAACTAATGTTATATCAAGAGTGAGATTGGTCACTTCTCATTGTGTCATATCTGCTTTACCGCCGCTTGTCACTAAATTACAATTAGGTCAATACATAGTTTCTCTGCCACAAAGCAAAATGCTGTCATATACCACAGGCCATTTCCAACAAAGTAATTCAGTTGGGCAATAATTCATTAATATTATATTTAATTATTAACATAGATTTCTACAATATCTACAATAATCTTTCAACAAATTGCTAACAAACACTAAACAAGTAAATGTATGCGGTAAAGGTGAAATATTACAACTATAGTTTCAGTTAGACTATTGTTTAATTCTGTAAACCACGCCCAGTTTGAACCTGCTTTACAGAACTAACTTGTTAGTGTTATATGAGTTATATGGGTAGTTAACTAATCTAATGGTAAGCAAGTAATTAACACAGTGTTAGCTACCTTTACTATTGAGAATGTTAAGTTGATGTTATGGCTCAGTTTGTTTTGAGGCCAACTTCAGAATAGTGTTTCCATCTGTAGCATCAGCCTCTAAATTTATATCTCAGACTATTTCTACCTCTCAAAGCCAAATTCTAAACATATCTGCAACCACCTGCAAAAGAAAAGAAAAAGAAATCCTGAATTTAATAAATAACACAATTATCAATATAGTGGCTCATAACCACTGTTTTTGACTTTATAAAATAAGCATGATCATTAGTTTATTTAAATATTTGGCCGAAAGGAAAAGGGAATTGGATTTTGAGGGCATCTGGTTTCAGCACAGTGCAAGCTTTGATGGATCTGACCATCTTGATAAGGTCCATCTTTTTGCTACTTTAAATTTTTCCATCTCTTTCCTTCTCCACCAGATCTGATTATTTTTAGCCAAACAAAACAAAAGCTAACAAGGTAAAAACAGCAGTAAGTAAAGATACCAAGAGAACAATCCATACAAGATGGGACTACCATCCTTGCATTGCAGTGTGTTGCAACTCACTGTTGAGAGTGCTGCAGTGTTTTGATATCATTTGCAGCTGTTTTTTTCAAGTAAGATGACATGAAAAAAGTGACTAAATGTAAAGTAAATACAACTTTATGGTTGTTTCTCCACCAAGAATATATTTTAATTTACAACCCTGGTGAGGACAGTAACTCCCATAATCTCATGCTTCAACAGCTATCGTTTGTTCACAGCAACATGTAAGTTTCAGCGCCCTCAAAATGTGATTAGAACATGGGGTAAAATGTCACCATTTCTTGTTGGAACAACTATAAATAGAAAAAAATGAAAGTTTGTCAAATATAACCTTTAATTGTGGGATATCTTCGTATAGGTATTTTAGAAATGAAATATCTTACTCAGTTCCTTCCTCATGTAAAAGTGTGTGGGCCCCTGCAGACAGTATATGTGATGGCTTCTCACATAGCTGCATCTCGTGTTTTATGTTGTGTTTGTGTGTATTTCTGTCTGTTCTGTACTAAATGTGTCTTTGCAACCCCCCCCCCCCCCCCCGCTGTGTCGTGGGACTGAGAAGCTTCTGCTCTTGTCAGTCACTCCTGAGGATGAAGGGGGAGCAGGCAAATATCCCACTGATGATAAATGACTGCTATTCTAGCATGTACATGGGATGTGGGATTACAGAGGAGCACTGCAGTCAGATAGTTTCCTACAACAAATGCAGGGCTATTGTTATCCCCCATTACCTCAAGTGATTCATTGCATTCTCTCCTTCTTTGTCTCTTTTTGTCTGTGTCTCTCTGATGTGTTTTAGGTCATCGCAAACACAGCTGCAAAGTCAGTACCATCACATTTATCAGCATTTTATGTGTATGAAGTAAACCTCAGTAGATAGTGTGATAGTATTAGTGTTTAGTCTTCTACCAGGCGTTATAATGTTGTGGAGTGAAGTGTTCAGCATGGATTCATGCATATTTGAGCATAATGTTTACGCTTCCTCGTAAGCATAGCATTGATCACTTGTTTCCAAACTAACTCACGAGCTGAAAATGTTATTTGACTTTATTAACAGAATCTGGACCCCAGAAGTGGGAAATAAGAAAGTATAACTACTCCCTGGTAGTCAACTATATATTTTGTAAGACTTTGTACATTTCAGTGGAAATTATTGTACCTTATTCTTCAGTTCACTTCTTTTTAACTTAACTTGACTGTTGTTGGTGCCACTCACATCATACAACGTGTAAAAATGTTAAATACTTGAGATGGTCACAATATATGATATAGTAGGGTACAGAGATTTTAAGAAATAAAGTTACTTACACATTAAGCCATTTTAAAATAACTTAAAAAGTACTTTAGTTTTCCATACAACTAATGCTTCATTTCTATTCCTGAGATCATTATTTATTTATGACGTCTGCCCATGTTTTCCACCTCTGATGGTCCTTTTTCACAGTTTACAGTGTTTCACTGAATGTACATGCATGAGTGATGGTATTATAAATGCTTTTTACACCCATCTACAACCGTAGTATATATCAGTGATTCTGTGATTTTTCTTTGGACCTTCATATTATTTTAAATCGAACTTTTATTCTGTCACTAGAGTGTGGTCATTAGGCTTTAAGTCATGTTGGTGGAAAAGCCTCTGATTTTCAGTAGCCATGCTGTGTCCAAACGCCACGTGAAATACCAAATCTGTAGAATAATGAATGCCCGTGATGTGCATTTTATGTGCTTTGAACATGCGGCATTAACATATCTTGTGTGAATCTAACTATGGTCAATCTAAATGTTTTCTCTCTGTCTTTTCCTCCTCTCAATTTTGTCTCTGCTCTATAAACATCTCATGACTAAACACTTGATCCACTGACCTCTGATCCCACCCCACACTGACTCCGACAGTGTGGAGTACACTCCCAGCTTTAACCCCATAGCTTTGAAAGACTCTGCCCTGTCCACCCACAAGCCCATTGAGGTGAGGGGTCCAGGAGGAAAGGCCACAATCGTTCACGCTCAGTACAACACACCAATCAGCATGTACTCACAGGACGCCATCATGGACGCCATTGCAGGACAGTCGCAGGCCAAGGGACATGAAAGGTGAGATCCCACAGCCAAACTAATCCCCTCATGATTATTTTTCGTCTTTTCGTCACTCGTGGACTTGATATCACATTACATTCAGTCAGTTCACCCAAATTACAAATCTATTGTGCTTGTGTATCTATGCTGTGGTATTTAACTCACTTTTAAGTCTTTGGACATTACTACCTAGAAGATTTCTACCTTCAAAGAAACAGACAAACGTTTGAAAGAACTGAAAACACACATTTTGCTTTGCTATAATACATATGGAACTATTTTATCGTCAGATAAAAACCAAGTCAACTTTGTTATGATCAATCTATAACTTAACCATGTTCCTTTGGTGCTAAATCAAAACCACAAAAAGCAAATTAACTGATTTTGACTGATTTCATTTGCAAAATTTGGGTGAACTGGCCCTTTAAGATTCCAACCACAAACAAAATGGAGCTTTTCAGCACAAATCAAAGAGCCCATATTATGCTCATGTACAGGTTAAGAATTTTTTATTTTGGCGGTCCACGAGAATAGGTTTGATGTTTTAATGTCCAAAGAGAAATGATTTTTCAGGCAGGCAATGTGCAAACGTGTCACGTGATGATGTGAATGAGTAACAAAAGCAAAGATGGGGCTGCAAACAAGATGTTCAATTAGTTCATGAGCAGTTTCTTCTGTGTGAGGGAATAACTCCTTTTGGTGTGGAGTTTTTAAGTTTCAAGACATTTCTTAATAAAAAGGACATATAAGACACTGAAGATGAGGGAAAACCCCCAAAAGTATAATATGGCCTCTTAAAGCCTACGCTGCTACAAATAGGATATTTACAGTAGTGTATGGCTTTTCTTTGCTGTCTGTGCAATGGACTCCTCTGTGCCTTTCTCCCACATTCCTCTGCTCATTCCATCCAACCAACCACACTTTTTCTGTCCTTCACCCATCCCTCCCTATTCTTCCCTCCTGATCGTGACCTCAGTGAGGAGGCGGGCTCTCCTTTGGCGTAAGTACAGCAGCATTGCGTTTCCCTCCTGCCTCTAATCAAATACTCTTTTCTCTCATGACTTCATAACAGCTTGTGCATTGCTCTATACATCTTATATTTAAAAATCCCTCTGCATCCCTAAGTTCACTTTGTTATGTTTGTGTGTTCATTTGGTTTTCTGGTGTGTTATGAATCACAGTGTTTGATGGACAAACTTGCTAACCATGGACTCGGTTTCATGTGTGGAAGTACCTTCATTAGTACTTCGGCCAAAGTGTGAAGTGCAAGTCATATTTAGGGGATCTTTGGAAACATGATGGGATTTCATCTGATGGAATTTAATGGCATGGAAATCATCAGTTTGCGGGTTTTAAACAACTATCGATGATGGTACTGACTTACTTTCTAATATTCATTAAACAACACTTGGAGAGCACTGTCCAGTCACTTTGCTTCAAGGTCACTCCAATATTTATTGTACTGTAGACAATAGGTACCCTCCATCTAAGGGAGAGTCAACCCCAATCTTCTGTGTCATGGAGCAAAACTGTTGTAATTGACCATGATATTATAATTGCCTTCCACTACATTGTATCTAAACCTCAAATACTCTCATGTGACATTTAATCATTAAGAAATTATTTATAGAAATGTCCCCGTGTGCATGTCTAATGGCAGCCAAAAGTCTTGGCAAGTTTTTCCAAAGAGTGCGTCTCCTTATTAGGGACACATAATACAAATGGGAGGGAAAACTTTATATTTGAACAGTTCTTCAACTTCCAACAACTGCTTAAATGCACAAAAGTGAAGTTTTAGGCTACTTACAGTAAATATATTTGCTTGCTATCAACTTCCTAAAAACACTTCTAGCTAAATACATTCAGAAAAGATAAATGCAAAATAATTCCCAGTGCATCATGGATTCGTAACACTTTTTAGATATGTTTTTACATATTTTGTTCATAATTGTAATGAATACCACATATTCTGAGGTCTGAGTGTACCCTCTGCCCTCCAGTGGAGCTCTGCCCATCAAGGAGCCTGTGGTAGACTGCGCATCTCCGGTGTACCAAGCAGTGATCAAGCCTTTAGAAACGAACCAGGACATGAGCGAGTGGGCTCGCCGTGCTGCCAACCTGCAGTCTAAAAGCTTCAGGATCCTGGCCCACATCACTGGCACTGAATATCGTCAGTACCCAGATTCCTCTTTTTCTTTCTTTCTTCTTTTGTATTTTCTTAGCTGTTTGATACACCCCTCTGTTTAGTCTCACTTGTGTTTACTTATTCAGCTATAAGATCCTTATTGAGTCAGTACTAAATCCTCATTTCTGTCCATGCAGTGCAAGATCCAGATGAGGAAGCGCTTCAGAAGTCGAGGTAAGAGTGGTCTTTTAATGAGGAAGTGTTCAGCTCCTTGTTTCAGTCTGCATTTGTCATCAGATTAAATCAAAGACAATTCAAGAGGAGGATTAAACAAATAAGTTGCTGTGGATAACCATGTTTCATAAAGCAAAAGTTTCCATGTTTTGAAGAAAACTTAATTATATACTTGCAAAGAGGTTGATGAGAGGACTGATACCACTCTTGTATCTGTATGTGAACAATTAAGTCGTAACTAGGACTTGGTAGGCTAGCCTAAGCGTGAAGCCACAGGCCTGGCTGCTTCCAGTGGTAACAAAATGAGCTAAACAGCTCCTGTAAAGCGTATTAAAGACCTTTCAAGGCTTAATCACTCTTTTAAAGTAATGACCATCTGTCATACAGAGAATGATCACTTTTATGTTGATGTTGCTCATGGCTTCATTCACACATTTCTTGCACTACAGTGAGTGAGGAGTGAGGATGTATATGTGATATTTGCCATAAGCTCAAAATTTTACCGAACAGCAAGATATTTACAGTGCAATTCAGAATAGTGCTTGTGTTATCTCACAACACTATGTCACCACTTGCCCAATGTCTGCCTCAACATCTTCCCTTTGAGCAACGGTAGAAATGTTCTTTGACCTCAACATGGGATTTGTTTCCAGACACTTAATGTCTGATATATTAAATGCAAAGTGTAACAACAACACAACCAGCCACCTATGGAGACCTCCATAGGTTATTTCAGCTGTTGCCAAGAAAAGATAACTATTCATTTTTACACTTTGACCTTTTTGATGAATGAACAAAATGAATTGGTAGCTTCCTTTTCACTAAACCTGGTAGTAGTCTTTTATTTTGCTAAATTGTTTATGAAAAATGTTATGTTTGCACCAGATCTAACAGGCCTGTCTTCCTCACAATCAGAGAGAAGTTTGAGTCAGAGGTCAAAGGACCTCGCTTTGCCAAGCTGAAGAACTGGCACCACGGATTGTCTGCACAGATCCTCAACATCCAAGAATAAAGGAAGAAGGAAATGCAAAAAGAGGGAGCGTGACAGATAGGAGGAGGACCTGCAAAGATGGGCAAAAGCATAGGAGTTAACAGGAAGAGGCGGTAGATTATGAAGAGAAAAATGAGAAGGAGAAGGAGGAAACTCCTCAGGAATGTGAGATAGTTGTAGCCTAGCTTGGTAGAATGTGATATACTAAATGTTAGTATGAGAATGCTATGTGTTTATAAGTGTCATGTGTCAAATATATCTGTCTGCTGCTAAGACCTGATCTCACATTTGGTTTTTTTTTCTTCTTTGTTTTTTCTTTCCTGTTTATGACTTCACTGTCTCTTAGAATAAAGGGAAATTGTACAAAACATAAGTATTTAAGTGAAAATGCAGAAATTATGTTTATTTTATGCTCTGGAACCTATACCACATGCACAAACGTATGGATTTTGACACTTTGAGCATGTTTGTCAGATGTGACACTTGGAGAAATACACCCAAAGAGATATATCTACATGCACAAATGCAATATGTAAAAAAAATGCACTCAAAAATGTACTGATATCAATGTGAATAAACATTTTCTTAAATCTATATGGCCGAGTAAACTGTTGAGAACCCAACAAATGAAATAAGTGTGTGACATTCTCTATTTTAAGAAACTTGAAGGCACCTTGTTTGATTTATAAAGACATCCTTCGATTAACACGTAACACTTGTTGTAATTCACATTGCTAATAGATGTGTTCTGACTTTCCAATTAGTACTTAAATCAGCAATAAGCGTCTTACAGAGTAAAATTACTGTTTATTAGATGGTGGTGACATGGATGGTGACACAGCTGTGATTACAACCAGTAAACCAGTGCACCCAGTACCCATTTTGTTTCATTTAATTTAAAAATATTTTTTTTAGACAATTATGCTCTCTTCTACTTTTTAGCTCATTCTGATTGGCTCTTCACCTTGCAAATTAATGCAGGAGAAGGGAAGTCAATGAAAGAACTTAACATGCACGCAGTCTCTTCTTATTTAGCGTCTTGATTTCTCCAAAACTAGCAACGTGGTGTGAAGAATCAGAGGACCAACTGATAATCGTGATCAGGAGAGACCAGCTCTTTATGACATAGCTAAACACAAAGTACACGCTTTTATGTTAACATTTTGTTTGTTGGTTGATTGATCAATCTATGCAACATTGTAGTTCCATGAATCGATATACAGCGGGTACCTGTCTCCATTCTCCAGCATCACCTGATGCTGGTAGCCACGGGAAATAAATATGCAAGATACCATCATCAAACAAACCCCTGATTGACTGGCTCTTCTTCTGGTTGTCCTGCTGATTTCTGAGCTTCTCCATTTCTGTTTCATGAATTGTCTATCTGTCCTTCAACATGAGTGCAATATCGTCATTGTGGCTGTCAAGTTGTTTTTTCCCTCATGTTGGAGTGACGTCATACTGGATGCTACATCAACTCATTATGCTATATTCAGGCATAAATTGGTTGTAAACAATGGCAGTTCATAGCATGCAAACTTAACCTCTGTAATCACAGTGCATTCAAATGTCAGACTGGGTGTTGATAAGTTTATCCAAATTTTGAAAGTTTTAAAGAGTATTTCATGCAAACAATAATACATATTGTTCTTTTCATTGCTAATTGATCCACTACCTCTTTGGTTAGTTTAGGTTAGATGTGATTCCTGGGGAAAACAGCTGCACCCTGGGCCTGGAACCAACACTAAAGAGTTGAAACATTTTAAAAATCCACAGTTAGGGGGCAGCTGTGTGTCACTGTTAGTTTCAGCTGCAGTCGCACAAATCAGCAATGTGGCACCCTCTCATAGCTTTGTGCAAAGTGTGAGTTTTAAACTACTGCTTTTGAACATAACTGCTGCCAAACAATCAGAAAGTAGCTTTTTATTTCTGTGACTTACTATTTTCTTCTCACCATGGCTGCGCCCTCTGAGGAAATGAGACTTGACTAAGGTTACTTCTCTCGGTTGAAATACCAATAAATAACATTACAGAAACAGATTTTTTCAAATGGCATGTCATTCCAAAACACCGTTAGAAACTGTTGCTTTTATATCTTTTAATCAGCTTACTAAAATCACTAAAGCCTGAATAATCCCTTTTAATTCTACCACAGGGTCTTGTTGTCATATGTGCTGTGACCATCAGAAGGCAGTGTAACCATCTTTGTTTTTTCAGATTCACAGAGCAATGCAGATAGGATAATGACTCAGCAACAGATTTTTTATTTTGGTCCCCAGTTTTTTTTGTTTTTTTTTTGGGGGGGGGGGGGTTTGCTTCATAACTCTTCAATTAAAAATCTTCAAAATTTGACCAAATCTAACTAATTGTCTCAAAAAAGTGTCATCAAAGAACTACTATGCTGACAAGATATAGGACAAGAAGGGGAGTTGTGACCCATTCAGGTGGGAATGACGAAGCATTTTCTCTCTCAATACAACAAAACGGCTGCAGATACTGTCCTTGTCTTTCTGTATTAAATGAAACTCATCACATTGAGGCTTAACTCACATGGCATCTTTTACAAAAGACATGATGCCACTATGCCTAATATAAAGAATGTATAACATTGCCAACTACAGCACTGAGAACAATTCCATTTAGAAGTACTTTCATGTAGCAGAAGGAACTGCATCATTGGGGCAGGCCGAGTGATGTATTATAGATTACATGCCAAAATTTCACCCATTGTATGAGGTGAAAATAAATCCTCTTCGCCTCTTGTGCTGAAGCTGTGCTGCTTATGTAATAGTGCACAACTCAGAATCTAGACAGGTGTCCTCAGAGCAACACGCCAGTCAAAATATGCAAACAGAAAGATCGAGGCTGAGTATGAGTAAAGAATGATGGATGAGACTGGAGGGATGGTTGAGGGGCGGGGTTGCTGCATGGCTTGAAAAATGCTGCAGCATCCAGCTATCTCTCCTCCTCCTCTTCTCTCCATCTCGTGCATAACGGCTGTTTCCTCCTCCCTCTTTCTCTCAGTCTGCGTGCTGTGGCCCTGCTGTGCATTGCTCTTAGCCCTCTGTTGGAGCACCAAAGGGAGGAGGAGCCAAAAGCAAACACGCACTCTGACATCTCACATCATCTCTTCTGCACATTAACTGTAAGCACCAGCCAGCCAGCCAGCCAGGTCCATTTGGAGCAGGGGAGCCCAGCCGTCTTGTCACCCACGATGGATGTATTTATGAAGGGGTTCTCCATGGCCAAGGAGGGGGTCGTGGCCGCCGCAGAAAAGACTAAAGCAGGCATGGAGGAGGCAGCTGCCAAGACCAAGGAAGGGGTGATGTATGTAGGTACGTAACACCCTCTGTTTGTGGAACGGCAGAATAAAAAGAGACAGACATCTTTTGGGGGGGATGGATTCCGCTTTTTTGTGTCATGTGCAATTGCCTCGTGTATTTCTGCATTGTATGACGTGGGGTCCCATGGGTGTCCATGTCTGGGACTCGTGAGAAGTGAGAGGATCAGAGGGAGGAGGAGGAAGGTGGGAAAGGAGTGAGTGCCGGCAGGATACTGCTGCAGGACTGCTGCAGGGCAGGGGGTGTGGGATCTATAACAGTGATGGATGGATAGAATGGAGGGTAGATAGAAAAAGTTGTAGCTAGACAATAAGAGGTGGGTACTGGTTTATGAAGGATAGAAAAGAATCACGAGAAAAGAGGGAAGGAAAGAAGGACACTGCAGACACCTGCAATTGTGCTTTTATGACCTGTCCAGCATTATTTACAATCAATGGTTTGCGGAGCTGATTGCAGAGGGGGACGTCCAGTGATCGACTCAATGCAGCTAGGCCCCTGAAAGTCATCGACCTGACCTATATTTAAAAATATACTTCATGCATCATTCCGTTGGCTTCCCGTTTGAAGATAAATGCGCAGATATTTCAGAACAAATTAAAGTGTACCAGGGCAGATCATTCATATATTCCATATTTCTTTAGAGACGTTTGATGCTGCTTTGTGCATCTGCTGTTCTTTCCTGTGCTTTTATTTTAGCTCAAGCAGCAACTGCGTCAGATCTCAAGGTTAGTCCACCAGAGAGAGGGGGAGAGGGGAGGGGGTGGAAGTGGAAGTGGAAGTCCTGGTCTTCATATGCAGCCCATTCTTTCGGGGCTGCCACTGACGTCACACCGCAGCTTCCAAATCTTAATCATGATGATGAAGAAAATGTGCTTGTAGGAGTCAGTGCCAAAAGCTGAAAGAATAAGGAGGGGAGTGCTGAAGGTGCTTCACACAATGATGTAGATAGTGCAATGTAGACAAGGATCACTTGAATCACTTGAGCACTGCAGCAACTTGCTTTCCCACTCTTTTTTTCCTCCTATATTTGAGTTAATGCAAGAGCGTGTGTGTATGCATATATGTTTGTGGTGCTGCAGCATGCTGGATTTTCAGTTTGTGCTGGTTGACGGCAAACCACCATCGTCCATCCACAGCTCTTAGAACAAACCCCCACCCCAGGGAAAGAGGGTGGGATGCAGGGACATCGAAGAGAGAAGGGAGGGGTGTTATGTCACAAAAAGCTTTGAGCATGTAGTCCCGTGGCTCCTGAATGAACACATGCAGGGACAGGAAGAGGAAGATGGGTGACATAGCTAGATTACAGGGATGAAGGAGGTGGGAATGACACCTGGATGTTCCAGAGAATAGAGACCAGTGACAAGCTCAGGTGAGGGAGATGGAAGATTGGAAGAAATGAAAAAGCCGATCATTGGAGCAGGAAGAGAAGAGGGAGGAGATGTGATCGCTGAAGTGAAGAGGGTCGATGGCTGTGATAAAACCATTGTATCTGCCTGTAGCCGAGTGCACACACCAGCATGTGAATACACAGTAACAATTTCCATACCGAGGTGAGACCTGGACAAACGGCAGGTCATGTTCACAGATTAAATGAATATCCCTCATGGGCATGCAGCCTCAAAAAAGCTCCAAATCGTGTTTCTGTGGTGATTTTATTTGGAGTTATTGTGGAATGGTTTCTATTCATGTCTTTATTTTATGAATATTCATTTCCTGTGTATTGTCAAATCAGTAATCGTTAATCAAGGCTAAGTCTGTCTTTTTTTTGGATAAGCATTTAAAACACATTTAAAACACAGATTATGCAATTTAAAAGATTGCATAATCTTGAACAAAAGCACAAGATAAAAAATTTCTACGTGTCACTTGTGTTCACCTGACATCAATGTAAATTCCTTAGTAATTCAGTAGTACGCAGGGGGCTTTGTACAGGCCCTCAGCTTTTAAGCATTAAAACCCAGTAAAACGTACAATCTTCATTTCTCCCGGTTTATCATTTAAGACAAGAATTATTTAAGCAATTGTTTACTCGTCTGATCAGCAGACTCTCGTGTGTCAACCTTTGCTGGGATCTCAATGTGTTTATGATTTGAATTAGAGGAGATGAGATTGAATTTTACCCACAGGGGTGAATAAAGTATTTTTTGTATTTTTCTATTCTATTCTATTCTATTTAGATATGGTTTTCAAGAGGTTTCAGGCAGGGTCAGATATAGATATGGGCTCCCTCGGTTGACTGAGCAAAAGAAGCTGTGTCACTGCAGTGTGTGTGTGTATGTGCTGTCCTGCAGTACTGCTCTGTACTCAGGCACGTGGCTTGTGTACCACAGAGAGCGTGCAGCGAGATGGAGGGGAGCAGGAGGCAGCAAGGACGGATGGATGTAGGAAACTGTAAATGGTAGAATCCGCATCTGTGTGACAGTCCAAAGAGAGCATGCTCAGTTTGCTCCAAATGATGTTGTTCTGCAGATATATTCTCCCTTCCTCCCACTACTGTCACTCATCTTTTAAAGCACAGATTTCCCTCCTTCCACCCCTTTGACTCTGTCAGATTATATAACCACAGATTAATCTGTTAAGGATCATCCTACAATGAACACAGGACTGTGCGATGTGGTAGAATTCACAAAAAAACTGCTTTTCCAAGGAAAATGTTTCCAAGAATTCCTTTTTAAAGCTGTTAAAAACATAAAATACTGAGATATCATGGTTGAAAGGTGATGATGATGATGATGGACACTGCTGATCTGATGCTCACTGCAACATAATGTTGGTTAGTAGAGGAGTGTCAGCAGTTGGGAAATGTCCAAAAATACAAAGCAAATGTATTCACTTTTACCATGTTACTCTTTCTCAAGATTAGAAAAGAACACACTAATATATTAAGTCATTTGGACTTTGAAGCAGCTGTACCTTTTTAAGTCATGCGATGATTGTGTTGTGCAGCATATTATAGCACTTTTCATGACTAGGTTATCAACTTACCACAAATATATATTCTTAGGTGTAAGGATCGATAAAGAAAGGCCACATTCATCCCTGGTGGAAAAAACTAAATGATTCAATGAATCTCAGTGGAAAGCGGAAAAATGTCAAATGTGTCACTTTTCTCTCAAAGTAAATGAGTTCAGTAGATAAATGTCTTCTTTTTCTCTGGCCTGCAGGCAGCAAGACAAAGGAGGGAGTTGTGTCATCAGTAAACACAGGTAAGAAAAGCTTCATACTTACCTGTAACTTACTGTAAAATCTACGTTCTGTTCACATTAATCCCACAGCACAAATCCGAGGCTATTGTTCTCCACTGGTTTACACCCCACAGTTCGCCGTCTCTTGTGCATGAAAGCATAATCTATGAGTTCAAAATCAAAACCTCATGAGTCAGAATTTCCAAAAACAATTTGGGTCACTGAAGGTTACGCAGGGTAGAGAGTGCGTTTTGTATTTGAAGTGGGGCGGTTAGGCAATTAGTTAGGAGGGAATGGTACATTTCATTCCACTGTCAAGACATTTGGAAGGAATTCGTCATACCTTAGTCATTTTTAGCACCCTGTTTTGTTGGCTTCTAATTGACATTGTAGCATTTTTCAACGAGTGGTGTCTAGCAGATTAAAATTTGTCATGGTTGAGTGGGACTGTTGATGATAATCCAAGTGGTCATGTCAAAACAGGCCACGCCTTTAAAGTGATTTAGTAACTAGTCATTAGTTCAGAATAGGCATTTTTTTTGTTCATATTTGTCCAAATCCAGGAGGAGCTAGTTATTCCTCTCTCGCTCTGACATTTAGAGAAATGGAAAAGCATCTGTAACATCTGCACACAGACACAGGTTCTACAGACAAACATACAAAAACTCTGTCACGTTATTAATGACTAAATATTTAAAGTCATACTTAAATGTTATTAGTCGTGAATAATTCTATCTATCAATGTTGCTTATTAAGAGGTTGTTTTTTTTCCAAGTTGATTATAGGCATTTTGTATATTATTATCAACATGTTGGATTCCATCCCTATGGGTCAAATAAATATTGTGAATGGTGTTATATATATATAAATGGATTTAAATTATAATTGCACCTAGATGCCAGATAAAAGTTTACTATATGTGAGTTTTATTGTCCAATTAGTCTTTGAGTAACTGAGGAAAATACAAAAAGAGTTGCAACTGTTAACAGTCTCCCTTACGCATCAGGCTTAAAGTGTGTTCTCAACACGCTGAAAGATGTGGTTTCAAAATATTTCTCTGGTATATTGCTGCACAGAGCTACAAATTGAGTGCTCACCAACCGTCAGGTAAAATATAACTACATTTATTTTTACATACGTCTCTGATCTATATTCCACTGGAAAGTGTCCTCTTTATTCCACTGACCTACATCTACATGGCAGCCTCAGTTTATATATACCATGTAATTAAAATAGTTTGAATAATAACGAGGCAAAAGTGCTTGAATATATCCTTTGGTGCAGGTGCTTTGATGCATCCAATTAAAGTACTGCTGAAACGATTGGTTGATTAGTAATTTGTATTTTACAAACTTAGATGCACGTGAACACATCATCAAGGATGTAACCCGAGGTGTCTCGGGTTTTCTAACATCAGATCTGCCCTCTTAGATGACCCCAGCTCCTTCATGTATAGAGGCTATAAAATGTAAATGTTCATTTAACTCAGGTTTCAAGAATTACTACTTTGAAAAAGTAATAAACTAAATAAACAACAATTTGATACACATGAAGACAATATAAAGCTTCTAAAAACACCAACGATACCTAAGAAATCTACACCACTGTCTATGTTTTTGAATATATTCAGTGTGTTTACATTTTTTCTGCAGTTAACTGCCCCACCTGAGCTGCTGATAAAGTGGTGTGTGTATGTGTCAATTGTGTTTGCTCAGTGTGTGTGTGAGTTTAATAACTGACCTTCCTCCGCTCAGTGGCCAACAAGACCGTGGACCAGGCCAACATCGTTGGAGACACGGCGGTTGCTGGGGCCAACGAAGTGTCACAGGCGACCGTGGAGGGGGTCGAGAATGTCGCCGCGTCAACCGGAATGGTCAACCAGGTCAGTTACCATGGAAACACTGAATAATGTGTCCTGCTTCCATGTTTTCTTTTTTTTGTCTCAAATATAGAGCTGACTGTGTAGAAGCAAAAAAAAACAGCTATTTTCTCTTCTGACAAAAAAATTGGAAATCATGAAGAAACTCAGAGGTCTAAAGATACTTGAACTGCTATTTTGATATAAGCCACAAGATGGGGCCATTTTCCACTTATATAAATATTTCCACTTCCACTTATATATATATATATATATATATATATATATATATATATAAACATATTTTAATAACTTTTGCTTTGAGTAAATGGGCTTCATTTGGGCTGCACAAAACAAAAATATGTGCAAAATTACAAAAAAAACAAAAACATTTTAAATTAAGGCTGGGCAACGATTAAAAACTTTAATCTAATTAATCACATGATTTCCCTGATTAATCACGATTAATCGCATTTGTTTGCGAAATCCAAAAATGAATTCAAAAGTCGTATATAGCTTTTAGCATTTAGTTTTATTTTAAATGTGCTGCCATATGAATGAAAGTGCCATAACATTTGTTGTGCAAACACACTTTTAACATCAGCATCTTTATATAGCAGCCTCGCCCCATGTCTGTTTCGTTGAAGGATTTGCGGGAATAAATAGTGTGTTTTGCCTCAAAGTGATATTTTAGACTGGAACAGTGATAAGACAATTCAACTTGGCAGTGTTTACAGATGACTTTGGTTCTGTCGACTCCGCCGTCTGGAAGAACTTTAAAATGAAAATGGCCGAGTAAAAGTTCCGTACCCTTCTCCATGTTTGGTGGATCCGCCGATTACTTTCTTTTCCGGTTCCACAGCAGACAGCAACAGACTTTTACAAAATAAAAGCCTGTGAGCAACAGACTTTTACAAAATAAAAGCCTGTGAGCAACAGACTTTTACAAAATAAAAGCCTGTGAGCAACAGACTTTTACAATAATAAAATAAATAATAAAATCGACGTTAAATAATTAACGAGTTAACGCGATAATAACGAGTTAACTCGCCCAGCCCTATTTAAAATAGAGTCTAGTCTTAACCACAATAATTATTTCATCATTTGTGGATTAACAAATAATTGTTTCCCAAATATTCCTATAATTCCTCTTTGGCTTTGTTGTTCTTTCCTTCATTTCCTTTAACAGCTTCTGTGGTACATTTTAGAAACTGAACCATGTTTTTTTTTTGGCATTTTTAACATAAGAAGAGTGACATTAACTCTTAATAAACTATTGTTTGTGTCTAGAGTAAAGCTGCTCACCTGTGTCCTTTGAATGTGACGCACCCAGGTGCCTGGTGTACATGCATTGCTGTGCAGATGTGTGCGTGCAGATTCAATATATCAGTCCACCCAGTTGGGTAGGAAGAAGGAGTCCTGTGGTCTTGGAGTGTGTCAATACATCAGAATACAACAGAGAGAACAGTCTTTCCTCTGTCTTAGAATTTTAAAGGAATTTTCTCCATTGTTTCCGCCCTCGGTGAAGAGAATAAAACTGTTAGGATTACACAAGCTAAAAATGTATTTGCACTGTTTGTACTTATGTGCTCTGTTTTAAACTATGATCAGTTGATTTAATTGCAACACTTAACAGCTGATCATCTCTCTTCTGTTCTTATATGTTAAATGTACTTACATTTAACATTTGTGTCTTGCATGCCTTTGAGAGTTTTTCTATATTATTCCTTTTGTCTTGTGTGTCATTGCTGTGTTGTGCTACTGTTCTCACCTTTTGTTTTTATGTTGTTTGTGTCTCATTTGTGTTTTTCTGATAGGAGGAGCCTGTATACGAGGTGCCTATTTGACTGAGCAAAAGGGGATCATAGGTCATCCAGGGGTGGGCTAGAGGGAAGGGGAGACAGGGAGAGGATGTTCTGCATGCATGAAAACTGTTGAAACCTGTGAAATTCATTTCAATATTCCTGCAATACACCTGCAGAATCCTCATGTTTAAAGTTAAGTAGGGTGTATTGCAGGGTTTTTGCATTGGATTGCGCTGGTGTGCATCTGCTATAGTAATAGTACACAAGCAGTGAGCATTGGGAGGGGAAATGAGAGACAGAAGCTGTTGTGATGCTTCCTGAATTAAATTTAGTAAACTCCTGCAGTTTTTGTGGCTTCAAAGAAAAAGCTTACATCAGACAAGTAACCATTACAACATCCTTTACTGATTGTTGCAAACATTTTCCCCTCTGACGCTCTCTAACTTGTGTGATTTAGGCAACAATGATACTAAAATTCTCATTTCTAACCATATCGACCCAGCTGATCGGAGCAGGCAGTGATTATATTAAAAATGCTTTTCGCACAGCTCAGGCTGAATAAGGCCTATGCGCCTGAGGCCTTGCAGGTCAGGGTTTTTGTTTTACAAGCTACAAAGCTATAACAGACTAACTGACCTCTTATAGAGCATGTTAATGGGAGCTGATTTAATCACACAGCATGTCTTTTTGAGTGTGTGTGTCCAAACCGGTTTATGAAATTAAAGCTCGACAGTTGCTGAGGCCATCTGAGGACACAACGTTGCCATCACCTCATACTTTCATTTTTGCGGTCCACTCTACCTCTCTTGAGTATGTCGTTTGGTCTCATTCCTGTCCTCTTCTCCCACAGGGAGAGTACGGAGGAATGCAGCAGGGCGGGGAAGGAGGAGAGGTAAGACAAAAAGATTGAGGAAATGTTTTGAAAGCAGGAGCTTTTTATAATACACTTTTGGGAAAGTGCTTTATTGTTATGGCAGGTTATCAGAGGGTATTAAAGTAATGCATCTACTTATGTACAGTACATTGTGATCCTTACATGCTTCTATGCAAAGGTCCAGTAAGTTGGATTTAGTCACATCCAGGTGTAAAAACTTCCAATTGCAAACTGCTTGATACCCCTTACCAACCCTCAAACTATGGTGGCTGCGAAAACCGGTCAAACACAATATGCCCACTCTCGCTTGTGTTGGGTTTGTTCCTTCTGGGCCTCTGTACTGAGATGGCAGTGCTACATGGTGGAGGGCGATGTGCAGCGTCTTTGTATATAAATTGCTTGTTTGGATATATTTTTATGCAATTATGCGCAACTGAAAACGTACTTTTGAATATTGTACTTCTGCCAATAGCTCACCCTAAATGTTACTCTCTAAAACTTAACATTTTATGAAATATATTGTCAAATATATTTTTGAAGGAAATATTATTTAGTTTAGTAAATGTATGAGACAGCTGCATATAGTGATTCCTTCTCATACAGCAGATGCTGTTGACAAACAACAATTTCTGTTTATTAAGATCTAGTTTACGTAGAAATCCTGAAGTATATGCTGTTAAACTCCTTTTTCAGATCTGTCAGTTTTTGGGGTTTAAATCGAATTAACTGTGACCGAAAACTGAATTTTTATTGATAAAATAATAATGGAATGAAAAAGAATGACAACATAGATTTTTGGTTTCATACGGGACATGAATGCCACTCTCCCTGTGTGTGACTGCCAAAATGAAGCCTCAAGTTCCTCATTTGCCATCACGTTCATGGTCTTTTAGGAACCTCATTTGACTTAATTTGAACTAGAAGACAGAACTGGACACTGACACATCAAATTTGATTGGACAATTGTATGTCACTTATCATTGAGTCCAAATATCAACCTAATTAAGAAATTAACCACCAACTGGTGAGATGATCGGGATGTACTCTACCTAATGACGCCACAATTAAATATATTTTTCTCTTAGTACATAATGAGAGATATTGATGTAATTTGAGAATGAATAGGGAGTCAGAGAAGTTTTGGAGCCATTATCTAGTGGCCATTTTATTTATAATCAATTCAACTCTTACTGTACTGCATTTCTGATTTTTATTATTTCATGTTATTGTTGAGGGTTGTACTTTGTGAGTGAAGTTACCGGAGTCAAATTCATTGTTTGTTTATTCAAACCTGGCCAATAAAGCTGATTCTGATTCTGATTCTGATCAGTGGTACTATACTTTAAGGCTCCTCTTCACATTGCCGGATCAGTGGTTACACCGACATGATATGGTCGTTTTGACCCTTTCATCCACCCTTATCTCTGACATGGAGGTCAGATAAGAATTTGGAGTGAAAATTTAAGTCTAAGATCGGACAAAGGGCACAAATGTAGTGCTCTTCAGTAAGGGGGTCCTATCCAATCCTAATTTTGAAGGTTGTTACAGTTTAACACATATGTAGAGAGTAAGATGTACAATATTTCTCCAAAGAATTTTGTGGCATAGAATTAGTAGGCTGCATAGATAATAACAGATTATTTGAATACCTAAAAACTGTCTTTAAAACTGTATCTGCAGAGAGCCATTTTAACCACAGACGTATGTTTTTATTACTCTGTTGAATTTCTGCTTTATCGCTAACCTACCCCTTGTCCTTTTTTTTTTCCAGGGGTATTAATCATCTTCAGGACCCTCCAGCAGCCCCTCGCCTTCCTCCCCTCGCTGTACCAGACTCCAGATGTCCTACATATTTTTTTGTGACTTAACGGAACCAAAATCAACTAAAACAGACTCTTCCGGATGCTGCACCTCAGCCCCTCTCCCTGATGCCCCCCTCCCACTGCCACCTGTCCTCACCCTCTTCCCTCTCCTTCTGATTTCCTGCAGCTTGTAGCTTTTCCTCCACCTCCCGTCCAACCCGAGCCTCATTTGTGTGTTATTGTTGTCTTGCTATGAACCCCCATGTTGTTGCCAACCCATGCCTGCCAACCCATAGCAACATCTCAAGCACACACGTTCACCCAAACAAAAAGAGACAAACCTTGCTCAGGCACAGGCGTGAAACACTCACATACAGTACATACCATAAATGCCAGCACAGACCACACATTGGACAAGTGAGTGACAGGAGCTGAAATTCCTAATGTGTACATACAGAGAAGCCGATCCACAATGAAAAACAAGAAATCATAGTGTGCCTGAGGAGGGCTTGAGAGGGTGTGTGAGCTGCAGACAGTGTGTCTGTGCTAGTTTGTGTGCATGTGTAGCTGCTGGCGTACAAAATTAATCTTCAGGGGCTTGAGCAGGGAATTGTGCGCTGAGGACAGATATCATGTGCAGTAGTTAGTTACAGCAGACTGCATGAGCAGATGTTCGGTGTTGTTAATTGTAGAGTAGCAGCTGTTCTGTGTAGCTTTGTACTGCTTAGTGTGTGTGTTCTGCCGCAGCATTTAGAATCAGTGGAAGTGATGTACATTGCTCATTTATCTCAGCTGTTAGAGGGAATGTGCGATATGATACAAGAAAAAGCATAAGCAGTTTTAAATCCGTCTCTGTAACATTAAACATTTGAAAAGTTAAATTGGAATGAGAAGAAACATTTAACAATTAGATTTGTCTGAAAAGGGGGCTTCCCTGCAAACGGCCAGATTCTGATATCTAAATGATTAGATTTGGTCATTAATAACAACTAAAACTTTATCAACACATCTCAAATTCACATCAGCCAGCCAGTCAGGTTTCAGGTGTTTTGCTCAATCAAATGATTTAATGTTAAAGTTGACTTTTTGAATATAGACTCCTTATTGTGAAACAATTTATGTCACAAAGCGTATGAATGCCCCAAAACGTGTTTTTGTAAAGTGACAGTGACGTTTGAGGATCAGATTGTGTTCACTTTATCATCAGGTCCAAGTTAATGTTTGGTCAAAATTTGAAGAAATTCCCCCCAAAGGCCCCCCAGAATCCATGGACAACTTTTTCTTCTTCTTCCATATGAACCAACTCCTTGTACCAATTGCTGATCGACATATTTTGTCCTCAAAGACATAGAACTTTATTTATAATGCAAACATGTGGATAATGTTGCACAAAATCATTTTTGGTGCTGTACTGTCACAAGAGGACAGAATCTCAGTTTGAAATGTCCCCCGTTTTTTTTGTTTTGTTGATATTGAATATTACTGAAAAGGGAACTGTACAAAATACTAAACAAAGAGGCGAACAATGAACACAATGTCATTTAATGAGGAGACACAATCCCCTTTTGTTCTTGTCTGGTTAATTTGTGAAACTGGGTTGCGTGCTATGCAGAGAAAAGAGCAATTGGGGTGCTTGTTTGTTCGTTATTTAGGATTTTGTGATTTAAAAAAAGTGTATTTCATCAATGTTATGAGATGGCAAAAGAAGATGAAAGAAGGTTGAGTTTCATTATAGCTCAGCTTTGTGTGTTGCTCAAATTGTGGGCTACGTAGATGTTTTAAGGATACTTTTTAGTCTGACTGTTCTGAAGCTCCCACCCCTCAACTGTCTCAGCCAATAAGATGCCTCCGTTCTCCTGCCACCCAGTGTCATGCCACCTTTCACGGCGAATCTGCCCAGCGGCGTGTGTTTTCGTATGCGCTGTATGTGTGTGCGTGCATGTGTGTGTTATCATAGAACAGGTTCAGCCAGCAAAGTGTGCGTGTATGTTTGTCTTGAGCTGGTTTGTGTGTTTTTACTTTGAGGCCAATGGAAACTGATGACTGCATGTTGCCTTATTAAGCAATCTCACACTCCCGCACACACAGATAGCACACAACACGACACTTCTACTGACACAAGCGCACACCTCACTCGAAACGTGCAAACACTAATCCCTCCACAAATACACCAACACAAATCATGCACCATGTTCAAGTTGGCATCAAATCAGACTCGCTGATTTTATAAACTGTACCAGTGGAAATAAAAAGGTTTTGTTGAAATCCAGCAGTCGTGTTGGGGTTTTATTTAACAAGGTTTCAACAGACATTGCAACAGCTGATCTGAACAAGGCCGCATTAACCCGTGAGGGCAGTTCATTTTTTTCCTGAGCTCTGAAACCAGTGTGACTTTTTAAGACTTTCATGTTGCCCTGCCCTGTTTAACATTGTGAGGGTCACCCTTGGAGTCCTGAAAACTTATCAGGAGCACTTTTATGTCCTATAAGGTGGGGTACAGGGCCTTTCACAGATCTGATCGGCTTTTCCAGCACCAACAGATAATCAGACGGACTGAGATCTGGGAAATATGGAGAACAAGCTTGAACAATTTTTCCGTGCATAAGGAAGAATTATCATGCAGAAAGACACCACTGACATCCTAAAATATGCTTACCATGAAGGCATGTCCACAGTCTGCCAGTATTTAGGTTGGTGTTGCTCCAGAGTTCATTGTAGGTGTGTTGGCAGTGGACGGGGCTCAGTATGGGCTGCATCATGCCCAGCAAGTCTTTTTGAGCTCCAGCCACTCGATATACAAATGTTACCCTGATATGCTTATTGGTGTAAGAATGAATGAAGCATTGTAAAACTCTTTAAAGAACCCAAACAAAGATTAAGAGACACTATGAGTGCAGATTTTTCACAAGATAGCATTTTTGATTTCAGTAAAGATTGAGGAGCTACCTCCACACTCCAGTTTAAAAAAAAATCCGATTTCTAATGTTCTTCAACAGTCAAATTGGCAATTAAAAACATGAAAAACATACACTGCACTTTTTTTTACTTAAATTGTCAAGAGAGCCTTGAATCTGACCCACTTAAAGTGATAGTTCAGAATAGAAATCCTCACTCCATGTAACATGAACTTTCATTGAGTTAGCGCTTTTAACCATCTTTAAAAAAAAATAATTAAAAAAAAAGTCTAAAAACAGAAATGTGAGTGAAATGAGTATTATTTACATAGATCTGTACAGATATTTGAACAGGTCTACCTGTGGTACCGACAGCTTAGGTTAAGTTGAACTAAAAAGCAAAACAGAAATATGAAAGATTCATGGAAATAATTCATGGAAATAAAGGGAAATGTAGCACACTTTGCCAGCAATTTCCAACTGTCTCTAACAAAAAGTTATAAAACCACAGCTTTAACATCTCTAACTTTCTTAGATACAAGTTCTACATCTTATTTATTGCTTTCTTCTTCTTCTCTCAGAGACATATTGTTGTATTCTTCTTTGTTGAAATTGAAACAATTAAAAAAAAATGAAAATGAAACTGAAACTGGATCAACTGTAATTATATTTGAACAGTCTTTGGCTCTAAGGAAAAAAGACACTTTTCTAGATTTATAGAGGATTTCCTGACATCCTAAGTCTTCCATAACTGACATAAACGTTGTGAATAAAATGTTCAGCTTTTTCAACTTATTACACCAACAATAAATATTACATAACCACTCAAGGGACTAGACAAAAAAAACAAAACATATATGACGGCATTGTGTTGATATAAAATAAGTGATTGTCTTTTTTTAATGTTTCGACTAAAACTCTGATCATTTTTAACCCGTTCTATAAAAATCTGAATAATAAAACTTGAACAATTCATGTGTGCATCCCTACATTTTGTGTCATTTCTGTTCATTCTAAGCAGAAAAGAAAAAAAATAATACAAATTTTGGGAAAAACTTAAACTTAAATAGATGAATATCCAATCCAAAATTTGTTTTTAGGGTCTTCAAATGGGGGAAATAAGAACATGGACTTATAGAAAACCATTCCAGTCTATGTGACCAAAGTGCTTTTACACTACAAACCACATTCACCATGTTTTAGTCTGTATAATGTTACAAGCAACAGAGTGCTTTTTCTCTATCACACACATCCACACACCATCGGTAGGCAACGTTGGATTCAGCATCCTGCCCAAGGACACTTCGCCATGTGGTGCGGGACAGCTGTGAATTGAACCACCACCTTTCCAATCACCCTCCTGAGCTTCAGGAAGCTATGACAGAGGTTTGCATATATCATTGGCTGGATTAGGTAACATTTATCTGATAGCAACCAGTTAGTTTATGTGAATGAGAAATCTTCCTGACAGACCAGAGGGAGTCATGGACTTCTGCAGAGTTCGCTGCCTGGACCGACTCTTTGAATTTAGATGTTTCCATTAGCTGTCATTGGACAGCATGGCATACGTTCCCATTGCTATGCTGATGATGATACTCGGCTATACTCATCTGTGAAACCAATCAGTTGTTTACATTACAAGCATGTTTAAAATAATAATAATAATAATGATCTGGAGGAATTTTCTGCTTCTAAATTCAGAGAAAACTGAAGTTATTGTCTTTGGACCCGAGCACTGAAGGACCTTGGCTTTCAGTATTACAGTGAGGAACCTTGTCCTAGTTCTATGAGGGTGTCTCACATATAAAACAGGTTTCTGGGACTGCCTTTTTTCACCTTCAACATTTAGCCCAAAATTAAGAACATCCAGTCTCAGAGTGGTGCAGAAAAACCTGGTCCATCCATTGGTTACTTTGAGATTAGCCTACTGTAATTCTTTATTATTGGGCTGGCCCAGAAATTCTCTGAAAGGCCAAAATGATCTTCTTGCTAACTTCACAAGTGAAGCTGAAGAGGATGCACCTCATTTCCTGCTCAGAGAGGTTTCAGGTGTATTATGTGAACGAAAAAAAAAAGACAAGAGGGAAAAAGTGGGAGTTTTTCTGAACATTTTATTGGTTTCCAAAAAAAAGAAAAGACGAAATAAAAATAAAAAGTAATTTCCTCCAAAATAACATCAACGCTGAAGAACGGGACGGTTAAAACTGAAGAAAATTCCAGCAGGAATTGGGGGGCGCTCACAGCGACACCTCGCCCCATCGGGGGAGTCGGGGAGAAGCTGAAGATGAAGCGACGGATAAAGAGGAGAAACGAAGAAGAGCATCTACTGAGTGCTGACAGGAAAAACACTTGCTATGGAAAAATAGGTCTGGAAACTTCACAGCTAACCTTTACGTTGTAAGAGGGCGAGGACAAGCTAAGTTTACATTTATCTTTTATTCTCATCAAGTTAAGTCTTAATCCCTTTTAAACAGAATTAGACTGAAGAGGCCATCTCCCTTTAAGAGCAGATCTCCTCCTGAAATAAGGCATCTGTAGTGCTGTCAACAACTCCAACAGGAGGGTAACACGTGCATTCAGCACCCACAATAAGAGCGCCGTGAACATGGCTGCCGCGTAATCTCAAACATCTATACGGTGGCTGGGGGAGGACAGGGTCCTTCGTTCTCTCTGAGGATTTAGCTCTGTGTGTCATTTCAGGCAGAAACAAGAGCAGGGCGGCATCTAAACAGATTGCAGGAATAGAACAGCAGCACAGAGATCACAGGTTAAATACCAGGCGAGCCGATGTGTCGTTGCATGTGTGTAAAAGAGCCAATGAGCAGCGGTAAACAGTGATATGTTCTGAAGGCTGTTTGAGGAGGTAGAGGGAGAAAGAAGAGGGGGGTGAATAGCGGGAGGGTGGAGGAAGGGGGAACAGTGCAGGTCGTGATGAGCCATTTATGTGAAGGTGAGCCCAGCCTCATTGTAGACTTTGAAGACCTTCTCGATGGCGTTGACGTAGGCTGCCGTCCGCAGGTCCAGACCCAGGTTGTACTTGCTGGCCGTGCGCATGATTTGCTGCAAAGGCAGAAGATGGCACCTTTTAAACCATGTTGGCTCTTTTATGGTTCAGCTTTAAGGATAGTGGTGTAAAAGTAACATTAAAGACCCCGAATATCTGAGTTTTCTTACATAGGATCAGGTGAACTCACATTTATTGTGATCAAACCTACAGTAACTCTGGGTTTCTGAGATCAACATTTGGTGCTTCTCAACAAAACCAACAAATACGCTGTCGAAAGTCCGAGCTGTGGCAGATCCATGTTCACAAACATTATTCATAAATGTCACAAAACTCTGTTTCCACCATGATGAAAGCTGTATTTACGAAGGCCGGATGCCTCGTTTCTTTAGAGCCAGGACCATTAATTGAATCAATCTTATAGCTTCAGTGGAAGCATTTTTTTTTCTTTTATCTCCACAAACCAACAGCTTATGTCAAGTTGAACTAAAAAAAAAAAATAAACGAAAACATGAAAGATTCATGTAAATATTTCAAGGAGATGAAATGAAATGTAGCACATTTTACCAGCAATTTCCATCTGTCTCTAACTAGACTAACTAAGTTGTGAGTCTAGAAAAAGTTTTCTTAGGTACAAGTTCTACGTCTCATTTCTTACTTTCTTCTTTACTCGGACACATGTTGTCGTATTATTTCCACTATTAACTGGTGGAACTGAGTTAAATCGTGCAGGGTCACTTACCCTGGCAGATCTCTCCATTGTGTAGGCCAACCCAGAGTGAACAATGTCCTTCTCAGAGGCACCCTGCAAACGATGATTCCATGTTAACAACAGAGTCACTGAGAGACAGCTGTAATTTGTACAATCAGAACTCTGAACCAACAAAATTACATTCTGCCCTGCGTTCAGGATTCATGATCTCATCAATCACAGTGAATCAACCCTTTAAACCAAAGGTTTAAAACTGTAAAGTAGAGAGTGAACCATGTTTTTAAAATGGTAACTGTGAGCTTACAGATATTTCCTGGAGGCAGCACTTACAGGTGCACACATGATACATAACCAACTTGCAAAGAAAGAATCAGTTGATCCTTTTTGACTTGTATTTGTGTATAAATGCAAGTGACACTCACAGCAACTCTGGCCTGGAAGTCAGCGGTCGGTACGATGGGGATGGGTCCTCCCTGCTTGCCAAACTTCCTCTCTAAACTCTCCTGCACAGACACTGGATCGAAAGGAGAAATTAGAGTCAGTGACGAATAATATCATCTTGGGATGTTTTCACAGTTAACACCTGTCAACATGCCCATGTTCCACCAAGCATTATTCTGCCATGAGAACACACACAAGGCGAGAACAATATCATCTGCACACAGCACACAAATATTCCACCTGGGAGTTTAACTTTTTTAACTAGTTTTACAAAGCAACATTCTTCTGTTATGCTGCCATATATGGCACAAACAATTTAACCGTTGCAATTACGTTTTGGTGAATTAATATAATTACCATAAAGATCATAGTCTGGTTGAGGTCTGAAAACAAATCTGTAATGTTTTGTGAACTTTTAAAAATGACTTCTAAACCTTTTAGTGCTTCTTGATATTAAATAATAAACATTTTGCCTTGGGATTCTAGATTTTCAGTGGAGTATAGAGGATTTCCTGATTATTTTTTGTACTCACTGAGCAGGTGGTAGTTTGAGTCTCTCTCGTATTTGAAGGTCAGTCTTCCATAACTGACATGGTTAAGATTCTTCAGCCACTCGAAATAAGATACAGTCACACCACCAGCATTCAGGTACATGTCCTGAAAGAGGAAACATCATGAAGTCAGACATGTGCCCATCTGGAGCAGTACTCTCTCCTCTGTGGCTCTTATGACTGAAAAAGTGTCTTTTATACTTTTTATTTGCAAAATAAAGATGCTTCAGTAAACTAGAAAAAAAAAAAGCTTGTGTGAAATGATTATTGTAAAAGCACACATCAAAACTAAGAACAAGAATCCGAAACATAAACGTTGAGAATAAAAAACCCTGTTCTATAAAAACTTGAACTATTCGTTTGTGTATCCTTACATATTTTGTCATGTTTGTTCATTCTAAGCAGAGAGGAAAACAAAAATGTAATGTGCGTGTGTGTGTGTGTGTGTGTGTGTGTGTGTACACACATGTGCACTTACAGGAATAACCATGACGTTGTTCTGCAGGAAGACCTTGTCAGCATCTGGGGTGGTGGGACCATTGGCACCCTCAGCAATGATCTGACAAAAAAAAAAAAAAAGATGAAATAAAATAAACCCATTTGCAACTGCTACTATGTTTAAGTCTTCTATGGAAATCTTCATGAAAACCTAAAACCACGGAGACCTTTGGGAATAAATGCATTGGCTTACCTTGGCCTTGATCCTTGGGGCATTGTGGCGCGTGAGCTGCTTTTCTCCAGCAGCGGGAATCAGGATGTGGCAGTCAGCCTCCAAAATGTTCCCATCGTAGGGTTTGGCTCCTGGGAAGCCCACAATGGTGCCGTGTTGCTGCAGGAAGCGCACGGTCACACATAGGAGAACATTTTTAGTGAAAAAGATCAAAAGAAAAAGACACAGAAGAGAAGGGGAGCTGTGCTCGTACCAGTTTGTAGTCCTCCAGCTGTTTGGGGTCGATGCCTTCTGGGTTGTAGATGGCTCCATCAATCTCACCAATACCCACACATTTGGCACCAAACCTGTGCAGGTACCTCATGGAGTGGAGACCCACATTACCAAATCCCTGAGAAAATGATAACACACAGCGAGGCATTGAAAAGAGGGAAGAAACAAACAAAGAAATACCCTCAGAAAATAACATCAACAATTCTTAAAATGACATGCCACTGGAGTCATTACTCCAGCACAAATTCCTTTCAGATGTAGCACATACTTTGGTGCCGCCGTGTGGCCAAAGTAGGTTATAACACCGTCAACATCCATTTTATTCAGAAGTAAAAAAGAACCATCAGACAGTTGCCATATGGAGCCCGTCAGGTGAAGTGATCAACACTGATCATCTTGTTACAGCGCAGCATTCTGCTATTAAAACGTTTGATCCTGACAGGCATTTGGAAGCTACTTTAACATGCACCAACCACTTTAAAACTGCTCTCTTCCCAAAAACAATTGCACCAAAAAAAAAAAAAAAAAAAAAAAAAAAAACAAGAGAACACATGAACAAGAGAAAAACCTTGAGGCATTTACCCAGCCTGTAAGCTCCCAATATTCACGTGGATGCGCAGGGGGAGCAGGGCCACACCCAACAACGTACAGGGCTCAAAGGATCCACTGCAAAAGTGTCTTTCCCAGGAAGCCCAGAGATGTCACCTCTGTCTCTCATCTCTGACTGAATAAAGTGACTGAGGTCACCAATCTTCTCAGTTAACAAAGGAAAGGCTTTGTTTGAAGGTGAGCATACATGTGGATGAGTTATTATTTGCTTTATGTGACTACATCGCCTGGTTTGGGCTCTTAAATGCCATTATAACAATGACACGAGTAAAAACAAACAAATTCCTTACTGACTGAAAAAAAAAAAAAAAAAAAAAAGAATGTGTGACAGAAGAGTAAAAAAAACATGCTCTTAATACCACAGTAGAGATCAACTTTCTCCTTTCTCACTAATAAATCTCTAAGGAAATCTAATCCCAGCACAAAGTAATCCTCAAACATATAAACAGGGATTAGCTCTTTGAAAATCTACGTCATGATTGAGCTGTTTCACCTCTTCACTGATGCCCTTACTCCCCCTTCAACCCTCGCTCAAATACTCACTCCAAAAATACCATCTTCCCTCAAAATAACAGGTAGTTTTGCTTCATTGTTGCTGTGGGGGAAAAAAAGTCTTTGGAATCTTATCTTATCTTATCTTATAAAGGAAGGAAATTATGTTTGAGGGTGTGATGCACAGCCCTGTAAGAAAACAAGTGAGTGCACATCCTTTTTTTTTTTTCTTTAACATGTGTGAATGTTGTACAGCTGCAACTACCCTGACAGTGAAATGCATCACAGTACAGACAGTCAAGATATTAGCTTACAATGTTTTCAAGAAAAGCCGCAATTATAGAAAGCATTCTGGGTAAATGTCTCAGGCCCCTGCAGAGGATTCCCTTCCCATGTGTCAACACTTAAAAGTGTGTGTGCAGCGGCATGTGAGGAGCTCTCATGTGACCAGTGGAAGTGAAACTAACAGAGACTGCTGCTCTTTGACTTTTTGTTTCAACAGAAGCCCTTCTCCTTTCACAGCATATTTTAAGAGAGAATAGATTCTAATGTTCACTGTTCTTAAGTTTAATGTGATCCTCTTCCTCATTTCTTTATCAAAGAGATATTTCACAGATTATATTCAACCGTGAGCACTACTTAGATAAAAATAAATGTTTTTGGAACTAAAGAAAAAGCTGCAGGGATTAGAGTGGCAGAGCGGGCGACTTTCTGTTTACTGGTTCTTTCACTACTGAATCATCATTTTCCATGAGCAACGAGGGGAAACTACAGCTCACTGCGGTCTGGTAAGAAGAGGTCAGACCCAAACTAAAACAGATGGCGTGGCACTGATTGAGATGCTGCTTTAAAACCCTTCATCGTGTCTTTGCATGAAAATGTAAACCCTGCGGGTATCAGTGGGCAAATAATAGCAGTACATCTAACACGCCTTAAGGTCAAATGGTTGAACTAAACCAAACCAAGAAAGGGTGCGACTGCGTACCTGGATGACGAAGGTCTTGTCCTGGAAGCCAGGAGTAAAACCCAGCATGCTCATGTAAGATGCCTCATTAATGAAGTTCTCAATTCCGTGGAAAACTCCACGACCGGTGGCTGAGATACGTCCGTGGATCCCTCCCTGGCTGATGGGCTTTCCGGTCACACAAGCGTGGGCGTTGATGTCCTGCAGACACATGCAAAGAAAATCTTCAGATCATCTAGACCATAGAATACACACAATTATACATGCAACACATTTATTGTACATGTATTTTTGAATTAGGGTTTATTCATTGGAGACAGCAGATCCAACTCAGCCCTTAGCGTTTGCTCACAACACTGAGTCACCTCTCAATGAACTTAACACAGTATAAATCCTCCATTTTAAAAGCCCTAGTGACTCCAGTCTCTGGAATCTTGGCAAAACACCCAGTACAAATATAACACTTAGCCAAAACTTGGGCCCAACCTAAGTTTGGAAAAACCCAGTTCAGTTTATAGAGATTTTTAATTATTTATTTATTTTTTAAACATAACTAAACACAATACCTTCTGAATACAAATCTGCTCATTTTGGAATATTTTGGGATCAGCATCTAGTGGTCATCCGTGGAACTGCGTCTTCCCCTCCACATCACACAGTAAAACCTTATGCTGTTCCACCTGTCCAGAAAGTGTGGCATCTGACTGACGTCAGTATAAAACTACCCACAATCCTCTGCTCCAACATACCCAGTACAGCAATGTGTCACTCATTCCAAAGCAATGTCAGGGGTTTCTGGACCAAAGGGCACACGACTGAATAAGATAAAAGGAGGCAAGCGAGCAGAGCTGAATATGAACCAGAGCTGCTTTAGAGGTTTTATATAAATTGTTGAATAATTGGTGTCAGTTGGTTCTACATGAATCAAAGCCTCTATCTGAATGTAAGCCACTGCAAAGACATTCAGAAACCTGTTTAAAACAGTAATTTTCCAAGTGAAAATAATGAGAAAAGCAGCAAATGATCTGTTTTCTCATTTTCTCAGATGATGGGAATTGCTGCTGCTGTCCATCTTCTACCACTATCTATAGAGTACCAATAAAACAGTTTTTTTTAACTCACAGCCTCAGTTTTACAGTTTTAACCCTTGGTGATGTGCCAAGATGATTGTTTTGGCTCATTTATAAAGAGCAGTAAACCCTCACAATGGAAACAAATTATACTTGATTAGCTTTTTGGATTCAAGCTCTGATGAACTCCCATCTCATGTCTGGTGTAAAACACTGCAGCTCGTCTGTTCCCCTAAATTAGATGACCAAAATATAAGTCATGGGAGAGCTTTTGACCTTTTTAATTCGTAACTACTTGGATAAAACATCGACAGACTGCATGTGCAGAACGCACACTAGTGAATATATTCTGTGGCGAGTCAAATAAGCCCTGTTTGACGCATTTTTATAGGACAATGATTAACTGACGGCATAAAGAGGCCCGGGCCTCGGTCTGAAAAAGCTGCTTTTAAGGAGAGGTGGAATGTTTCCATGGTTGGCTAGAAAAGGGAGAGGCAGGAAACCACTGCTCATGGTTTACATGTGACTCATTCCTTGTTTTTCATTTGGCCCGTTTTAACATTTGTACCAAACTCGTAGCCAAGTCAGACAGACTGGTTATGTACTTCTGCATTATGCATGTCTAAGAACTCACAGTGTGGGCAATAGTGTTGGCATATGTGTCGGCGATCCAGGACATTTCCCTCTCTCCTGTGCTCATGTCAGGCGCAGGGACATCGATGCCAGGCCCTGGTGAACAAAGGCAGGGGGGAGAGGAAGGGAGGGGTTTTTGTAAACTGTGCAAGTCTCAGCACGAAGGCTCAAAACTACATACTTCACACACACACACAAGATGATTAATAAAGTAGAATTTCCCAAACCAGGCTTCAGCTCTAACAACTAGGTACCCCTGCTGAATCTAATGTTTAAAGTTAAAGTGTCTTGTTGAAAATACAGCGGTGGTGGAAATGCGAGCAGCAGGCTCGGCGTCCTTGTGTCACATGTATATGTGCCCTCAAGGGCCACTGAGCTAAAAACAGAAGCAGGCATGCGAGATGTCAGTGACGTACACAGCAAGAGGGCCCTTGTATACTTTAAATTACACAGTGAAACCTCACGAGATCACATAATTAATTCCAGATACTAGCAAGTAAACAGTGACTTATCCCTCTGCTGCGTTTGAACTAAACATATTACAAACATTGACATGCATCCTGGTAAGGGTGAACAAAATGTCTGTATGGGGGCTGTTAACCTGTCGAACTAGTGTACAATACATGTATGCTTATATGTGATCTAGCTTAACATAATTAGCAGTGATTTTACAGCTTCCTTAAGAACCTAATTCTATCTCTGCTCAATAACGTTATGTTCACCAGTCAAACAAGCCAGTGTTTGCCCAATTTAATTGTACACCCCGAGTGATAAATACCATACATGTGCATGTTGCCCCTACTGACCTTTTCATCTGTTCATGCACGGAGTTTGAACAGATGTCACGCAGCTGTCTGACTTCGACAACCAGCTATGTGACCAAGTAAGTTCTGTATTATACAGGAGTACAACTTCTTCCTAATATGTACTATTATTTCATTCTAATTTTGAGGCAAAATTCATTTCTTTCACACAACTACACTTATTTGATAACCTGAGTGAGAAGAAAAGATACTGATTACTTTGCAAACTCAGAGTGATAAAGATTGACAAATTTTCAATGCTAACTTTTACTGTAACAAAGTGTTGCTAAATCATGCTTCTATCATTACTTACTATCATAGAGCTGATTAATTCTCTTATCCCTTTATACATACAGTAAATGCACTGGGAAATAGCTTAGGGTTTCAAGTTTGACTTTTATTCCAGTCTCTTCTGACTTGCTGCCCTTTACTAATTGCCTCCTTCGTTGACAGAGACACACCCTGAGCCACAGCCTGAGCCACTCTGCCCTGAATAAATGGGGCTTGATGAAAGGAACTTCTGTGAATGGAAATATTCAACTTTCACCACTGCTCAGTCAGAAAAGTCAACAAAACCAGGTTGGCCTTTTGAGGTGTAAAAACTGGAAGATTACTTCTGACTTGTAAGTTCTAAGTGTTCCTACGAGCAATTGCAGAAACTTACCAATGAAACCCTTCTTGGCCAGCTCAATAGTGAATCTCCTGGTAATCTTCTCCAACTCATTGTCCTGCAACAAAGTGTAGATTTTAGGGAAAACATTTTTGATAACGCTGTACGCATCATAAGCTGGCTAGAGATTGCAGTTTGGGCCCTAAAAAAATTAAAGTACAGGGCGGGAATACTTAAGAGAGAAGTTTTAGCACAAACTGCAAATTACTTACAATTAATGGGGATTGCAATTCTTTCATTCTTTCCCTAATATTAAAAGGAGCTCGCTCTTCAGAACCTGACCATACATCTCCTGTTCCCCACTTTCTATCCTCCAACTCGTCCTTCCTCTCACTTAGTGCCTGAACTAACAAATACAAAATAAAATACCTTCATTTTTTGCATTCCAGTGAGACTGAATCATCCATTTTGTTTGGATAAGACAAAAACAGAGGAACACTGGAAAACAGATATCCCTCCAACTACTTCTAATCTTGTGAACGTGAAGTGCTCTTTCTGGGTCCGATGAAGTTTTACAGCATCTATATGAACATGTCTGTATATCTTTTAATGTGTGTGAGTGAGTGAGTGAGTGAGAAAGTGTGAGGGATGAAGATTGATACTGGAAGGCTTACAGAGTAATTCCTGGTGTTGATCTTGACTCCAGCTTTGGCTCCTCCAAATGGCACATCTGGAAGGGGATAATACAGCTTAAAAGAACCACAGAAACATACTTACACAACCAACACATGTATTCACATTCCATACTGTGTACTCAGTAAAAACGAAGCAGAACAAAAAGGTGTTGAGTTATTTTCAAGTATTATCGCGTGACTGGTGTCCAAGCATTTTGGCAAAAGCCAAAAAAGCAGTAATAAAACAGTGACCAAACGTATGCAGAGCTCTGGTGATAATCTGCCGAAAGCTTTGTTCAAATCTAAGACTGGAGTACTTACCAACAACGGCACACTTGTAGGTCATCAGTGAGGCCAAGGCTTTCACCTCATCCACAGACACATCCATGCTGTAACGGATACCTGGGCGAAACGCACAAAACGGGAGCAAATTACACATGGCAGTCAGCATATAAAAGTAAAACTGGAAACAAGACAAAAGCACAGAAGACCTATTCAGATTTGTATCTATGTTACAACACATGACACATGAGTTCGCATGGCACTGAGTGCCAACCATGTTCTCAGACTCCAACACGGGGGAACTATGTCTTTGTCTGAAGCTGCCTCCACAACAACTACTTAACACTACATGCATTATGGGCTAAAATAGAGCCATGTGCTGTAACTTGTACATACGTTTTATAACTTGTTTCAACATATTTGAATGTGAGAAAACGATTCTAGTGAAAATCAAATCTACGTGCGTGCAAGTATGGATCAAATTTATGCACATAAATCAGATCTTTAAGTAGCCAATGTATCCGTTCTGCAAGTCTGAAAATACAAGTAACTCCTGCAAGTACAAAGACAGACCTAACTGAAAACACAAGGAGGCCTCTCAGTTTAACTCAGTCAGACTAGTCTAATTGCTATAACCAAGTGCCATCCAGCAGCCCTTTTCCAAATGTTATCTTATAAGTTGGAGACACCTATATTGAATTTGTGCCTTTTTTTTTTTTTTTTTAACATTTTTAAATATGGTGATACAAATCCCAAAACATATGTCTCTATCTTAGCTCCATAACGCTTGGGCCAGAAAACATCCACTGTGTCTTGCACTTAATCTAAAAGTAATTGGCGGGCGGAGATTGAGTGAACCAATCCGAGCCCTCCATTCTGACCCCAGCCCTCCAGCGTCAGCCATACCTTCCTGTTGTCTAGAATTTACTACAGTTACCACAGTAACATGTGTGCTGTTACATGAGATCATAAAACCAAGCTGCATATGTCAACCCGCTCCATTTCATTGGAACAGTGCCTGTGAGTGAGATTGAACAGCAAGACTGAAAATAGCCCATCCAGAGTTGGCTTACTCAGAGAAAAACAAGGGCAAACAGCACAAAGACGAGACTGCAGGTAACAGAGGACAAAATTAAGATGGGTGTCTATTACAGTAATGTGTTCAACTGCAAGCAAAGAAACAGGAAGCACAAGTAAAAGCACAACAATGGAGTTATCTGTAAGTGCAAAGTGACAGCATAATTTTGTGCCCAGTTAGTACCATTTGTGTTGTAGCAGTCAGAGCCTTCCACTTAAAGTCTATCATTAAGTAAAAACTGAATTAAATGACAAGTCAAGTGCAAGGAAAAGATCAAACATACCACATAAAATAACATCTTTCAGAGTAATGCTAAGAGGCTCTCCCTCTTTCTTCATTTCAATTCATCCAAATATCAGCCGTGTTAACTTGGGCCCAAGGAGGAAAACTCAAGAGTTCACTGCTCAAATTAAAGGAGAAAAGGCCTGGCTGCCTAACCACCCCCCACCCTGCCACCCATTTATTCTCTAAACCAGCAGCCAACCACAGAAACAAGAACCGGAAACAATCTGTCAACACATTCCTCTGAAATGGAAGCCAAGATTTTGAGAAATATACCAAACTGGAATTCAGAATTCCTGCAGTCAGGTCCGTTTCATTTCAGGCCCGAAGGCTAAACATGAAGAGGCTGAAGAGCCATTTGGGAACAAGGCAACCCGACACAAATCCTACAAAGACTCATTTTAAAACAGTTTGCATGTTAGGACTACTAAGTGCACTTTTCCTAAAGTAAGTATTATTCTTTCAAGTGCACACAACTTTTACACATTATGGGATGACTCTCCTATATGTGCAATTTTTGACAAACTGTAGGATTTACTGCATAGTTCACAGTGAGAACAGTGACACAAAACATCCCGCAAATTTGTTCTACCTTTGCATAGAGAGGAGAACAATGCCAACCATTTACCAGACCAAACAATATTTGAATGGCCCTGTGGGGGTGTGCAAACAACATGCACACCCATCCAGCATTTAGATGTCTAGTAAAGAGCGGTTTTGTCCAGTCTGGCAGCTGTCAGTCTGGATGGGGTTGAAATGGGGTGAATGAGCACAAACACGTAAGTGCAAAAACAGCCTTTGCACTTTGTAGTTCGATCTGAACTCTGTCAAGGGGGTTACACACAATATCAATGATTAAACAACTTGAAAGATAACAGCTCATATTCCTATCCCCATTATACAAGGGTTTGGCATAAAAGATCCATCAAACTTTATCAATGGAAACTAGAAACAAGTTATCGGCTATATGAGTTGTAAAAACTCGTTTAAGCTTGTTTATCTATGTCTAAGTCAGTGTTTCCTGAGTTACTTGGTTGGTCTAGTGAAGCGTTGCTATTCTGTGAAGACATATAGACAGAGCAATAAGTCAGTTATCAGCTTGCTCATAGTTTTATTTTTCAAACCCATTTTGTAAATCTCTGTGACCAGAAAGTGAACACTTCTAGTAATTTGTGTACCTTGTTTGGCCTAATACTGGCAACATATATTTTGTAACCCCTAAAAATGACATTTAATGAAAGCTTAATGTGATTTAGTTCTGGACTGAGGAGATGTTTTGCTTACTTCAGGTTTTCCGCTGATAAATAGAGGCAGCAGACTCATTCATGTTATCATTATTTTTACATTCATGTCATCTAATTCATCAATACTAAATCCACGAGTTCCACGGTTAGCCAGAGTGCTGTAAATTCAGAAATAGATGCCATTTAAGTGTTAAAGCGGCACTATGCAACTTTCAGTAATACGGGGTTTGTTTACCATGCAATACACACCCCAAAGCTGTAGGGGGAGCTCCGTAGAAAATAAGGCGACAGTCTAGCCATATTATATATTACTACTCTAGAAGCTAACCGCATTCAATTTAGCCGTCGACAGCTAATGGAGAGAGGTGTGTCTTATCAGGCTTCCTGGCTCGGCTCAGAGCCCTTTAGACCTGCCGTGAAGCAGTAGTTCTCGGCTCTCGTGTGTCGCGAGACTTCCAGAGGTAAACAAAGCACGCGGCGCCACAGGCAAAGTTGCAAGCGCTGTTTCGGGCTAGGGCCACCAGATGGAGATGGAAATGTCACCGTTTTCATCAGAACGGGTCAGCCAAGCAATCTGATGATTGCCAAGCAATTTTATGACCATGAAAAAGTTGCATAGTGCCGCTTTAAGTGGTTGAGAGAGAGAACACTCTTCACATGCTCTTCTCTAGAGTCTTTATAAGCAGCTGCAGTAAGAAAGCTTTGGCATTTACGCCAGTTTGTTCAACATCCTTGAAACTGTGATGTGACTTGCCAGCTAACTCGAACATGTGGCTCTTCCTCCTGATAATGAATTTTCTCCATGGTCTAACCCACCCTCCCCCATCTGTCATACCACCAACAAATAGGAGCGCCTATAAACACATCCACCCCACTCCCCGGTGTCCATTCCTGTCTTTCTATACATTATATGACTATTTTACAATCTACCCAGGATGAACTGCGGCATTAGTCCATGAAGCCTCTGCTTTGAAACTTGAACTTGAACCAGAGAGCATTTGTCATGGTCATCATATATCCATAAGGCTGACACATATAGGACCTGCACTGCACATATTTGCTCTGCCCTTGACAGTTGGCTGCATTTACCTGGGTATGATTTCTCTGAAAAAGCAGTGCATGAGCAATAGATAGATAGAAAGATACTTTATTGATTGTAACTTAACATACATTAGAATTTAAAATAAAAAAAGCAACTGCTAATCGTCTATACAAAAACTATTTAAAAACTAGAAATTAACTGTAGAAATAAAAATGTTCTGTACAACTATAAACTATATTAAAAATATAAAGTGACTGTAGAAGTAAAAATGTTTTATACAAACATGAGAGAATTATAGATTGGGATAAATGGGGATAAACAGACCGTGTGCAATTAAATTAGGCTTGTAAAACAGATGAATGGATGAATAAGAACCTCATAGTCAGCCATGCATTATGTGCAGTACATTTGGAGATGCCCAGGCCTGAAATGCTAACTGGCATGACACCTAATGCTTTCAGGTCTGCCCTGTGATATACACATGATACGACTTTTACGGTCACAATATCAGAAATAAACAGGTACACCATCACAGTTTGGGGTCGTATCAAACCACTGCATTATAATAAACTGTAATCTGTGAGTATCAGCGTTAAAATAGACAGTTAGGGCTCGAGAAATATCACAATGCAAGCTGAACCCTAACACTAACGTTACAGTTGGGTGCTTCAGCCACAGGTGAGCAGGAAGGTCACTGCAAACTGTGACTTACAAGAATAAACCGAACAAATAATGGGCAATTGAGAATATATATGGACGTTATTCATTGTTCATTGGCCAAGGATTCAAATGTGTGAAGCTGCGTCGAACAGTTAACAACAGTAACATCTGTTGACAGCAGTTGTCTAGTACTTTTAACAAGCTAACGTCACTGCTAACTAATGCTACATAGCCGGCTAAAGCTAGCTGTCAAAAGGACCAGAGGAGGGGAAATTACTCTTTTCTTACCCCCTTTACATGGCGTTCTGTGCTGGCTGTGTTGGGCGCGGTACCCCTCTATCACCTCCCACTCTCCATTATCCCTCTTGATCGGGAAAGAGACGCTCAGGACATGATTACAGGGCTTAATGATGCGCAGGATGCCCCGCACACGGTGCCTCTTTTGCTCGGGGGTCTCCCTCGTCTTAAGATCCTCAACCAGTTTGTCCTCGACGATGGTGGCACCGCGGTCGAAGAAGCCCTCGACCATCCTAAAGAAGTTGGGGTCGTCAGGCTGCTCCGCTGCATCGGCATAGCGACGGACCCTCATCAGGGACGAGGACGCTGGGAGAGCAGAGTCAACGCATCCCGAGGCCAGGGCACTACCCGCAGAGCGGCTCAACAGTTCCCCGAAATACCGATACATGGTTGAAATAAGCTAACTGGGTGATCGAACTAATAAAAATGCAACTAAACAACAAGGACAATGGGAGGGACGACAGGAAATGGGGTCGAATGACAGATACAGCAGTTCCTCACTCTGTCCCGTCCTCTGGCCGAGTGGGAAATGGCATGCTGTGTCAGTTTGCTTTAAAAGGCAGTATGAGCTAAGGGAGGAATCGAGAGCTTCTCGAGACAGACGCACGCGGAAGAGGAGGACCAACGGAATCGGCGCGCGCTCCCGAGTTTTCAAAGCTACAGAAAAGCAGCCCGTTGATGTATTTCTTTTTCTAAGAACAGTTATGAACAATTCGAGCCACCTTTTTACTGTGTTGTTATTTTCACCTACATATTGAAATCACACATATTTAGAAATGAATCTTTCTGCAACGTAACACTTTTATCTTGTAAATTAAGTAAAAATCTTTATCTTTATCTTTACTTCATAATCGTCAGAAATATATACGTTATACCTACATATTATTCATCATTGTAATGTTCACACAAAATACAGTATGGTACAGTAAAATGTTACAAATTCAACAAGTCAACTCCATATGAAAATAGTAAAATTAGCTCGACTTTGACCTTCATTATGACCTCCACTTTGACCTTAATTTGTACAACTCAAATTCCCCCAAAAAGTTGTAGTGTTGAGTAAAATGTAAATAGGAAAGAATGCAATGATTTTCTTTTCTCGTGTTCGAAGATTTTTTTCTCAATAGAACACCGAAAATACATCAAATGTTTAAATTTCCTAAAAAAATTTGAATAATTTTTAATGTGATGGCAGCAAAGCATCTAAAAAAAAAAAGTTGGATGTGACCAAAAACAAAAACTGTACTAAAGTACTAAAAAGAAGCATCTGGAAGAAGATGTTGTAGCTAATAGATAAATGTAGATGTAAATGTAGATGTAGATGTTGTAGCTGTAGTTTTTACGCTGCTTTATGCTGTTCTTTTAAATGCATTGTCTTTATGTAAAGCACATTGAGTTGCCTGTGGTATGAAATGCGCTATATAAATAAAGATGCCTTGCCTTGCCTAATTAGGTTAACTGACAACAGGTCAGTAACATGACTAAGAATAAAAAGAGCTCCTGAGAGAGGCAGAGTCTGTCACAAGTAAAGATGGATGGAGTTTCAGCTATCTGCAAGAAACTGCTTAGCATAAAGTCTTGAAAATGAACAGATTGAAAATAGATACATATATTTACTAAGATCTTTATTTTATTATCATCGGTCAAGCGAACAAAGACAGCTTTAGAATTTTATCTTCCAGAAGACAAGATGGTTGCGTTACTTTAATGCAAAAGGGCCATCAATGGATTTAATATAATTCAAATATTTAAAGTGATTGCATGACAGACATGCAAAAATGAAGGAGAAATGCTTCACATTTATGCTACATTAAACACAGCACAATGTCATTTTGATTTTCAGAAGCATTAGCTTCCAGCTGCTGCATGATGCTCACCAGCCTGGTCATTCATTAGCTTTTCTATAGCACGGCTTGAAAGTCTTGTACTTTGTGGTTTGCGATCAAAGGGTCTATGCAAGGCCTGCTGTCATCAGCAGTTCCCTGACCTGTTGGGTGTGTCACACAGTTGTGAGGAGAGAAGGCAAGTCAGGTGGGAGATGCTGAGGAGGCCCATTATGCTTGCATCAGTCATTAACTTTCTTCATGGGCAGAAATGATTAACGAAGGAGATGACCTAGTTGCTGGAGTTTATGTTGGTATGTTGCATGCTATCATTTTCTGATAACAAGCAGGACACAGATTTTGTTAGTTTCCTAAAGGGTCCCATGAATTTCTTACAAACTCACCCAACAGCTGGTAAGACATTGGATTTAAAAGCACAAATGTCAATAGAAAACTTAGACAATCTGCAATTTTAGAGGAATTCATCTTCTCTGAATCATCAAAATGATACAGTTTGACAGACACAAGATAGTATTTTCCATCAATAAGGTGATTCCCAAGGAGCTATTAGACAAAAGCTTGGCATAGTGTGCAGTGTATTTTAAAGAAACTGTAGAAATGGGGGGACAATCTATCTAAGACGATCTACTGCAGGTAAACAGTGTCTCAATGTGATTTCTTTAAGAGACAGAAAAAAATCCAGCAAAGACTTGACACACAGGACCTGAGGGATGCATCTGGCCCTTGAGTAGATCCATTTATTGTTAACTAGAGCTGTTGAATGTTAAATGGTCTCCATTGAAGAAAAGGAAACAGGAAGAAAAAGCTGAGGTATGCCACAAGAACCTGGCTGAAAATCTGTGGAAACAGGTCTCATGGAGTGATGAATCCTCCCTAGAGAACCTTGACATTACTGAAGCAGGGTGGGAACAAAAGGCAGCCAACAGCCAAAGAGGAGCTTTGGAATGTCCCTCAAGAAGCATTTGGGCAGTTGTTGTGTCTAATCAAGAAGTCATAATTTTGAGCAGCTTTACATTTGTGGTGTGCATAAAATTTGAGTGAACAGAGGAACACCTGGAAAGCGTTTCAGAGACAGCTGCGATCAGAGACTATATTGCTATGATATCACTGTAGCCACAGAACTGAGAGGTTCTCTGTCTTTACTTTGATGTCAGCCACACATCGGTAAAGTTCAATGACCATCGCTTTTTAGTATTGCCCTCTTTGGTAGGTATCTACCAAAGGTATCTATCAACTCTTCCTTTGATGAAAACAATACAACTTTGATGTTGCAGCTGGCAAAAGTCAGAGTGTGTACGCATGTGTCTGTTTAGGTAGGGAAAGGTTGGTGTCTTTCTTTGGGCGGTGATGAGACAACCAAGATAGTAGCTCAACATACATTTCGTTAGAGGTTTTCTGACTCAGCAGAGGGGCAAAATATCAAGGGTACCAATCAGCCAATCAGCAGGGCTTTTTACATAGCCTTTATGCATATTACAAGCAGAATGTTTTCCAAAAAAAACGTGATGTCCCAGACTGTTGGACAGTAGACGCCAGCAGCAAATATCATGTAGGGTAATGTTTAACAATGTTTTCCAGGATGACACTGACCACGTAACCATGTGTCCTATCTATCTGCATGCACCGTCAAAGAACAGCAGAGTGCGTGAATGTTGCTTAACATTATCATTATTTCACACATATACACAAACGTGAACGCGTGTACATTGTTTACTGCTTGATATGTCAGAGTGCTGAGTTTGTCTCAATGAGGCCCTGACCGAAGCCTGCACCTGTGGACTCTGCACATGAGATAAGATTAAGTCTATTTCCTGGGATGCATGTACAAATATCAATTCATATGGATACACAGTAGTACAAATGCATACATTCTACATAGTACAGTATGAAGAGCAAGTTGATTAATAACTCAGCCGGTTGTAATTTTTCATACAGTACGCAGAGTTTTGTGGAGATTTGAGAATCAAGAGTAACCATGGCACTCATTACAAATGGCACATAATCAAGGCCTTCAATATACTAATGCAATAATGGTAGGGCTTATCTCCCAGTGTGTTGCGTACTGCCATGCCATATAACGGTTTTTATCAACTTTTAAAGCTGATATCTGTACAGCAAGTTGAGATGAAACAACTGTGCATTTGAAAGTATTCACTGTACAGTCTGAACATTCATATCCCTGTTTGTTCTCTTTGTTCTCTCAAATAGATAAGCACACAGCAGTAAAGATAAAGTCCGGCAAAGGTGCAAGACAAAAACAGCATGCAAAGGAAAAGGAGAGATTGTCTACATACTGAGAGTCAAGCTGCAGAAATGTTAGAATATAACGCAAACTGCAGAGATCTGTGATATCCTGGTTACTGGCCATACAAAAACGTAATTCCATACGATTGGTGCTGTGGCTAAGAAATGTGAAATATGTGCTCACATTTCTTTAATGTGAGCTTCGTGTCCTTATAAGTGTTGCATCAATTAAGTTTGAGGAAAACAGTGCTCAAAATCCTGGACAACCTCCCCTTTTCCATTCTGACAGCAATCTCAGATCAATAAAGATTTTCACACTGGAACATGCTTTTCAACACACAGTCAAAAACAAGCTTTATATTCTTTGTTTTGTACAGGTCCCTAATCACAGAGCTGTACCCCCAAATCCACCGTCTCTGTGATAAGTTTTCATTTTTGATCATTTCTTATGTCTTATTTTGCCTTTTGTGTTAATTTTCCATCCAATTGGGTTGTTTTATGTCACATTTTGGTCACTTTGTGCCTGGCGTTGGTCATTTTATATCTTCTCAGAGTTGTTTTATGACTTCAGCGGAGTCATTCTGCATCTTTGTGATCACTTAAGGACTCTCGATGATCTTTTTTTGCTGGCATTTAGTCTCTTTGTGATAATTTTGCATCCATTCATACAAGTCTGTTTTGTGTGCTATGTGTGTTCCTCAGATAAACTGTATATTCAATTTCTAGAATAGGTTGGGCAGTGCTTGGAAGGCCTTTTCAATACTGACAAGTTCTGAGATTTTAGTGTATATTTTTTATTAATTCAATTAATGGGAATATCAATTCCCATACAAATGTATGATGGTATTAGCACCATCGCCTCACAAGAAGAGGGTTCCTGGTACAAATCCCGGCTGGGGCCTTTCTGTGTAGAGTTTGCATTGTCCCCAGGAGTGAGTGTGCATGGTTATTTGGACTACTCTATCAGCAAAAACTAATTATAACTTTTGACAGCACAGCCATTGGATTATCCAATAAACCTAACACTTTGTTTCTGGAGTGATTATTCTTTTAAAGCTATAAGTATCTTGAAGGATATTCTTTTGATTTATTAAAAAAAATTCAGAACATTTTGTCTTTATTTCTTTTACTATACAGTTTGGAGGAAAAACGTCCATTGAGTCTCTAAAGAGACACGGAGAAAAATAAAGTAATAGAATAAAAATTAGGACATTAATTATGCAAAATCCTACATTCATTTCTCTCAAAGTAAACTATCTTTTATTCTCCAGCATCCCATCAAGGGCTCAGATGCTTCCAAAGGTTTCAGGAGTGAGACAAAAATGTCTACAATCTAACACAAAAGCAGCTTCGGCACAAGACCACCTTGCATAAAACTTCGGCCAATATTTGCGTGATTTTTTTTGTTTGTTTCTTATTTATCATTTTTAGGTTTCTTTTTATGTTTATCTCGTGTTTTTTTTCTTCAGTATTTGCTGCTGTAATGGTGCTACTTCTTAACATTAGATTTTCAGAAGAAAGTAAAAAAAGTAAAAAGCACTGTACAAAGAGCAAAAGCCTGTTTTTCTGTGATGTTAATCAGTTAAAGAACTTTGAACATGGACTTTTGGAACCGATATCTGTTAAGTTCAGCTCAGGTGTTTCTCATCATTATCATGTCAAAAAAGACCAGTTAGAGAAACTTTTAATAACTGGGTGGAAATAACCACGTGAAGGACGAGAACTTTAGTGCCTTGGATTATTAGAGCAATATATTTTCAATCACCACACCGGTGCACCAGTTTCCAGCTTGTGTGCTCCCGTTCATCTTTTATTCGTCCCTTTCGCTTTCTGTTTTCCTCATTGCACTGACACCCTTTGATTTATCAGGGCCTGTGTCAAAGGGTGGACACTGCCGAATCATTGGCTGACAGCCTGACAACTCCCACCCAATCATAGGGGTGTGACCAGGGGAGGAGTGCAGGGTAAGAGGGGGTATGTGAGTTGAAGTAAACAAGGGCCTGTTCAGCTGAGTCACATGGTGCTTTAAATGGAACAGAAAGTGTCTGTTGGATAATGTGGTTAAAGTTCTGTTTCTGCCCATGTTCGTTCCTTTTCTTTTTTAATTTCAGACCATCAAGCAATCACTACTGCAGCCATTTAAATCCACTTTATAGTATATTGCACAGACATGGTTGAACTAAAGTGATCAGGCCTCTTAAACAACATGAAAGGTCACACACTCCCCAGTCGCTGAGGTCATCCTGAGAATGAGCTTCAGTATCAAGATTTACTGGTTTTGCAGAGGGATAGAGGTAAATGATAAAGAATCTTTTTAAGAGAGAAGTAGGTTGAGGAGTTAATGTTAAACATGCGCTAGCTTCACTGTGAATAATCACTAGAGATCAAAGTTCAAATAATCTCTGAGAAGGATAAACATTTCCAGGTAATTAGACCCCAATACAGTTGTCTTACACATACTGCCAGGGCCTTGATAATGATAGAAGCAGCCTCAGATGGACTGTACGGCACATTTGTTTTTACAGAGTTTGGTGTGGCTTTAATACATTTCACCCCACTTCATCCCTTACTTGTGACCAACCCTCAATTAATCAACTAAGAGCCCCATGTGCCAGAGGACCACACCTCCATTATTATTCAGAACTTTTGTGTGGAAGGGTTCCTCCATATCAAATTTTTTGCCTAATCCTGATATGGGATTTCATCCCTAAAAACACAGCAGTTATAGTAGATCTATACTTCATTACAGACTAAAGCTCAAAGATTTAAAAAAAAAGAGATAAAGACAAAGAAAAGGCATTTTTGGTTCTATAGTTCTTGACACTCTATGGTATTATGTTTTTCTGTTCTACTCTACACAGTATAAATAGTAAGGAGCTGCCAGAGGACAGCACTTCCTCACACTAAAGACCACAAGAGGATCTGCATAACTAAAACGGTTCGCCAGCAACTTACCAACCATGCAGATAGTTTCACAAACTGAACAAATCACCAATACAAACTTTAAAAAGAAGCCCTGGCACAACCTCCCTTGTCTGACATTGTTACCGACCTCAAATGGAGCTCAGAAGATATCGCCTCGTTTAATTTGTATGGTTTGGTTGTTTGTTTCACAAAGCTAGTATTCTTATGATACATCTTTGACTCAATTGAACAAATATATTTATATGGTTAACACAATAAATTATTTTAGATGCTTCAATAAAACAACTTTTTATTTCTGTAGATGTTTACAGTTTTATACCTAATAACATGTATGTGCACGTAGCAACCAAACTGGTTATCTGTAGAAATAATAAGTGAATTATACAGCCAGAGTCGCTCAACTTACCTCTTTAGACTTCCCCTCTTCTAAGTGCTCCTTGGAAGAAGTCGTGTCTGACATTTCCACTCTGCTCAACCATGTAAAGGATGCTAATTTCAGTAACTACAGTTAAACACTAGATGGTGCAACTAGGTCAGTCCAACATGCTACTGTCTGGCTGCATAGGTGAGAGAAGATGATAGAAATCAAAGGAAGCCCTTTGCTTTAATGCCACGATGAGCTTCCAAAAAGTTGATACACATATTTTGGAGAACTAATAATGGATTCATTAGTACTGAATGTTATGCTGGATCATTAGAAATCTGACATCAACTGGTAAAGGATCGTTAGTAAATACATTTAAACATAGTGTATAATTTAAATTTCAAATCTCTACTTTTTTTTCTTTTTTTTTTTTATAGTTTTGTACCATCTTGACACAAGGGTACAATTTGCAGAATCAACGCATTGTTTTTAAAGTGATTGCTTTCACCACTGTGGAGATAAGGAAAGGGTGAAAAGTTATCTCAGACAATCAAGAGCAAATAGAACTCAAGCGTTTTCTATCGGCAGATTATCCAACCCAGCCTCAGGGCGCGTATGATAGTGACGTTGGTCCACAGCACAAAACGTTTGCTTCACAAAATCCATTTTCATTTAGGGGAGCTTATGTGATGATGTATAAGTTCAACGTCCGCCTCGCATTCTCTCTGCCTGATGAGTTTGTTTCATTGAACACTGGATTTGCCCACTTATAAGGACGCCCAGTCTGATTTTCCTACAAGAGACCACAGGATCGAGATCCAGCTGATGTTTTCAACAGCCCTTTCCTCGTTATTTATTACTTGTGAAAGCTTAGGGGAAAAACTGATTAACGTGATTAGGTTTAGATGTTTCTGAATACATGTTGTGTTCAACTGTTTGAAAGATAGAAATGTTTAGTGCTGAGATAGTCTAATATTCAGGCATCACCATTACAATAATAAACAAATAATAAAATTAGGACACAAGCATGTTTCAGGCAGGTACGAACACAGCTTAACATTTACTTGTAAGAGAGGGCGGCCAAGTCTGTGACTGTTCTGCTGAGTAGTTAAATGTGGTTTTCACCTCACTTGGCTCAGTAAAATTTGACCATGTTGCGAAGTATCACAGTGAGCAGAGAAGGAGCCGAAGAGTGGGGGAGAAGACTGACATTTAATGCCAAGAGCCACAATGTATGTTTGGTATGAGGTCACATAGCAAAATTTGATATTGTGAGTCCGTAATTCCTCATTTTCTTACAGTGATTATAGTCCGTCTGCATTTTGCTTTTCCATTTTGATTCAGTTTTACACCAGTCAAGTCAGTTGAACTGAAACTTAAAATGCTGTGTGTGTGTTTGTGTGTGTGTGTGTGTGTGTGTGTGTGTGTGTGTGTGTGTGTGTGTGTGTGTGTGTGTGTGTGTGTGTGTGTGTGTGTGTGCGTTCGCACTTAGAAACCGAGAGGTAAAAAGTTGATAAAGTTCCCACGAGAACTTTCCTATCGAATGTCTCTATTCAGGAAGCTGCGGCTTTGACTTGCGACTACTCACATCTCCTCATCAGCACAGAGCACATCACTCTGTGTGAACCCTATATGTACTACGCGTGTCAGGTGGCCCAGAAGGAAACCCCATAGGAAGTACGGTAAGGCTCAGAGAGGTCATGAAAAAGTCAAACAACCTGCTCACATAAACATATTTCACTACACCCGTCAACTGTCTGTCAACCACAGTCTACACAAAAAAAAGTTCTAGTTTTCTCTTTAGAAGACAGAAGTGCTACTGCAAAGATTATGCAACTGTGTGACACAACTGAGAAATGATGGGCTACTGTGTCTACCTGAAATATCACTGAACTTTTATTACAACATGTCTCTAATCTGCAGTTCAAATAATTGCAGCTGTAAGAGGAACACACAATAATCCACTTTGACTGAGAAAGTTCACATTTAATGAGAGTTAGATAAACTAGCAAAATATTAGAAATTTACTGAAACAGGAAGAGCAGATTGCTGTTCTTTAGTTGGGTTCTGCAGACTCTGCTTTCAGCACAGGTATCTGTTGACAGTCTGGTCCAAGGAGAGCTGCAGAGACGGCTCCTCCACTCCACTGCGACACGGGCACATAAAGCACACAGCATTAAACATTTGTAAAAGATGATACTCTAGAAACAACTAAAACCTGCTTTATTTGCAAAATTTCCACTGAAAAGCACCAAAACTGCATGCAACACGCATCTTATGCATGTTTGAGTGTGTTAAATGTAACACAGTCATTCTACAATGCTTTCTATCAGTCAAAAGAAGTATAGTAAAGCCAAAACCAATTTCTAAACTAATTTGGGCTATATATTAATTTTGATGGATATTCTCGTACTTTTTTCCACTAAAACTAATCAAGTTTGATCAAAAATACTTAAACTATAATGAAACTAATCTTTACTTACAGCCCTGAAACAAATACTTGAGTGCTATAAATCGCAGCATATCAAGATCAACTTCAACTTGCCTATCTGTGGTCCAGAATTTTTTATTTATAGTCAAAGTTACAATTTCACATTAATGAGCAAGCAACAGAAACTGGCTTTTGAAAACCGTCTTGTTAGAGATTATTCCAGGTCAATTAAAATCCAGTCGAACAGCAAAAGCGAAGAATATTAAAAAAAGATTTTTTCAAATTGAATTGGGTTCTTTTTTTGTGTTAGGCACGTTATTTAGAGTGAAAGTAAGGGGATTTAAGAGGAATTTTCAGGAAGTACTGAATGTCCATGGCTATTTTTCTACATTTCCAACTAGCAAAGGTAAAAAAAAAACAGAGTCAGTAACAGCCGCAAAACTGTAACAGTTAAATGACTATAGCTTTTTGGACAAGAGACACTTTTGAAACACACAGAGATCTATTGTCCCGATCACCATGACGGAGAGAGATTTCACAATGTGTCATGAAACATTGATATTACTAAACCAGTGAAAAAATGCAACTGAAACAAAAGGGTGATTTATGACTTCAGCCAGTCGAGTATCATTAGTGTTGTACAGTTCTAAATGTTCAAAACATTTTTCTTGCAGATTTGTCGTATTAGTGCAGTTTTAACTATCTGCAAAAAGCTTCTCGTGGAAAACTGACGTGAAATGATGCACGCACCTGAGGACATAAGTAACGCAGAGGATGCAGAGCGGCTGGTTAGAGCTGTGCCTGGACCTGGGAGTTCGGATACTGGGGATGACAGCACTGTGACTCTCCACCCAAACATAACCGCCCCCTCTCACCAGCATCCTGTACTGACCGCTGACTGACTGACTCTTCAAACACACTGCAGAGACAGGTGTAAAAGTCACAGGCGTGAACTGTGACAATGTGTGCAGTTTGTGAGCGTGTGGGTGCGTTGGCGCTTACAGTTGAGATGATTTTTGTTCAAACAGTTTGTGTCCAAAGTGTGACAGAGATCGTAGATGGAACGGCCCAGCAGCTCCTCAGGCCTGTAACCTAAAAGAGAAGTGACTCTGCACAAGCAAGAAAACATGCAGAAGAAGAAGAAGAAGCATTTGAGCATTAACAAAGCTCACGTTTGACTATTTTCAGGAAGTTGACAAGAACATAGGCAGCAAACCAAACCAGTTTATGGTTCACTGATACACGCACTCATAGCTCTCAACTTAAGTTGAGAAAGCCTCTCTAAATCTTTGTCACACAAAATGAACAAAACAAAATGCAGTTTCACAAAGTCTTGTACTTTCTTTAAACGGAAATAGACATATTTGGTATCTTTAGGAGGTCCTAAGTGTCGGTTTGAATGACGCTTGGCTGCACAGTATGAGCCTAGTGTAACAGATTATGCTCTGTAGAGGTTTTGTGTTCCAAACATAGATTGTCTACAACTCTATTTGTTTAGAACTGTCCTACATCATATTGAGTTATTATTTACTCAATTAACTATAAAACCACACCACAGCATATTCAACTTTTCAAAAGTATCTAAATCACACTTTTTTAAAGCATGAATGTGGAGCCTTGACACTCCCGCTGTACACCGCTACGCTGCTACAACAATGGTGACTTGTTGACCAGAATTGTGAATTCTGGTCCAGAACAGTTGATGTATGACGTGAAATACGTTTTATTTGAATGTTTTCATCCTTTTTTCTGTTCCATTAAGTATGGCTCTGCGTTAAAAACAGGAATACAGGAATAATGAAGTCCCGAAAAATACCATGAGTACAAATAGATAAAAGGATTGACCCACTCGATCTCCATTTAATTGGGACAGTATGTATTTTCACCATATTTATTCAACAATTCTTTGTTACTGAATATGTGTATCTTTTAATCTTTGTGTACACATATTGGTTTATTCATCAAGAAACATTTTTATTTAATGACTTTTTGTATTCCTGTGTAAACAAAGTGGGTGGTGCTCACCTCAGATGTTAACAGAAAGCTTAGGAGGGTGGGATTGTTGCGGCTCTACTTCAAACTGTTAAAATAGCTACTTTGTTAAAGAATTGTTTGTTTGAAGTGCTCTTTGGGTGGGGGAAAATAAACCTGAATGTGAAAAAAAACTCTAAGGCGCTCTCGTTTGGTGAAATCATTTAAAGTGCCTTTATTTTCAGGGCATACTCACAGTGACTTCTAAAACACTATTCTCCAAGCTGAGAATTCCTGTTGGTTGAATTCCACTAGGAAAGGACCTTGAACTCCATTAAATCGGTCTGACTTCTTGAAAAAGGCTAAGCCAAAACACGATGGTGTTTCAGAAGTCATTATGACTGTGCCTTTAAAAGTAAAGGCCTTTGAAATGTTTTTTTTATTATAAAGAGACTGCCTTGGAGTTTTTTGACATTCTCGCTACAGCATTAGTCTTAGTTTTCCATAGGCCATTTATCTATAAGTCGAGGACCATCATTCATTCAGTTTTTGTCAGGCATAGTGTGGAGTTAGGACTGAACACCTATTAACAAACCCCTGCAGAAATGTTGAAATAAATAAATGCATCAATGCATAGAAAATAATCCATCCATCCATCCATCCACTGCTACATATCCAGAAGCAGGTTGCAGGGACAGCAGATCCCCAAACCTCCGTCTCACCATCCACATCATCCAGCTCTTTTCCGAGGGGACGCTGAGGCATTCCCAAGCCAGCCGAGACATATAATGTGTGTATTTATAGAGTCACAGCAGACCCAAGATTCCCCAAGCGTAGAAATAAATAGAAGAAGTGCAAAAACAATGCAGTGACGTTTAAAGAGAGACGTGTGAGACGCCTCGATCTAGTTGACACGCTCTCAGATGGTTCACGCAGCCGTCTACGTTACTTTTTTTTTTAAACCAGGGTTTACAAATGATTGTTTTGATCTCGTGGAGAATTACAGAAAAAAGAAAGTGAAGAAAATTTCCGTCGTCCACATTGTTAACTTTGTTCTAAGTGAGATAACTATTTACAAAACGAACATGAAGCGCTGTTAAACAGGATGCGAAACTGGCTAGACTAGACTTTTGAAACCACAGGAATCGCCCCCCCTGGCCAACAGACAGAACGCAGATTTAGAGACTTCCTAAATATAATGCATGAAGATCCTATACTGTGAACAGTGTCTTTTTCTATTCCTAAAATGTGTGCATATATTCATTTGTGCACATGATAGCTTTCATCTTCCATTCCACAGAAAATTCAGCTTATTCACAAGTTCAAGTAACGCAGGAATGGAGGAGCTCACGTGTGTATACGCACCTCTGGTCACAGTATGTGAACCTCATGTCCATGCTGTGCTGGCTTGTGAATGTGTGTGTGTTGAGGAGTGTGTGTGAGAGGGGCAGAGGCCGGCAGGTCAGGAGTACACAGGAAACCGAAGACGAGGCCACACACATCTTCGCTCTGCCCTGACAGTGCAGGACCTGAAGTCACAGATCCCAGAACCAAAACATTAAAAAACTTCACCGGAATCTTTTTTGACACTAATGATGTTTTGAGGGGCAGAAATGTTTCAGTTTAAAGTTGCATTGTTTCTCTTCAACCTTCCAGGTCGCAGACTTGAGGCTGGTGCTCCTCCCTCTGTGCGTCAGAGCGCTTTTTATCCTCAAGACAAAGTCCCTCTTCTGACTGCAACAAACTTCTAGAAAAAGAAAAACAAGACATTTACTGAGCTACATGGATGAACCTGTGAAAATCTGCAAAAACAGAACACACAGACCGCTCAACCGAACTCCCCTGAGTGTTAACACACACACACACCTGCAGTCAGACGCAGATTATTTCGGATTTCCTCATGATCACAGGGGTGTGTATACTCAAAGATATTGTGCCCCATCAACTCCGTCTGTCAGAAAACAACGAGCAAATTTATCTTTAAATCCTGAAACATTATTCTTATACTGACTGCATGAGTTTAGTCTCACCTGTGTCAAGCCCATGTATTTGCTGACATTATCTGACAGGAAGATCATGTCTCCCTCAGTGGACAAGACCATCAGAAATCCCTCCAGAATCCTCAGGTACATGTTTGACTCCTCCGACAACATGAGTTCCTTTGTCTCTTTCTCCTCCTTATCCAATCGTCCATTTCTATTCAGTTCCTTGGCCCCTTCCACCCCTGGTAGATATGTGTGCCTTGTCCCTGCATTTGTCCCAGAAGTTTCTAAAACAGAGAAACGTCGGATTATCTCCAAAAAACAGAGTTTCTTGCTTGAGAAACTTTTCTATTCCATATTTTGTTTGTAGTGTTTGTAGGAACTATAAATACAGGAGAACAAAAGGCTGTGGTGTGTTTTTATAATCACTGCTCGCATTGCCTGTTGCAGGTGTTATAAAGGATTTCCTAAGTGAAACTACCAGTTAGGCACCATTGTTTTCAGAAGAAAAAATACCATTTTAAAGTGTATTTTTACATGTCTGGACTTATTCTAAATAAACACGTTGGGCGGAAATAAGAATTCATGTATGAATTGCTCCAGAACCTTTGGAGGGTTCATTGTGCAGTTTTTAAATAATTTTTAGGGCAGGAGAGTTTTTTTTTTTTTTTTACATCTGTGATCTGTAAAACTAACTCATCTTCATAATGTATTGATTAGACATAGCAAGAGCACATGCACAGACACATTAAAAAGGCGTTCAGTGGAAATTTCATGACTGCATTTGTCTTACATGAAGACATTGGGTCCTACGCATTCTGAGATTTTTCAGGTGCCAAATCTATAAAAAAAAAAATGTTTTGAGCAAAAAATGAAGCAAGTGAAAGTGAGAAAGTGCTGCCACAGCATATGTTACATATGTTTTATATGTTTTACATTTAAATGCACCTTTTACCAACATCTGCCCGATTCTGAAACATACTACTTTTCCTACTTTTTAATCTCCTGATCTAGTTTGTTGAAAGTACAAATAACCAGAGATGGTGTTGCTGATCTCTTTTTAACAGGTACGACGTCTGTTTTCTTACCTTTGAGCAGCGTGTGCATGCGTATGTAGCTGAGGGTGAGGCGGATGATAGAGGGTTTGTCCATGTGAGTTTGGACAGAGGGCTGCAGTGGCAAGAGACGAGATAAATCTCCAAACACGTCAGACTCTACTCGCCGTCTCCGTCTGGCTGCCTCACGGCTGATGGCTCTACGGAGAGCAGAAGTCAGGAAAAAGAAAAAAACGACAGTAACTTAACAGAAATAACTGAAATAACAAATGCACTGTACACTATCAATCTTTTAACTTGAGATTTATCTACATTCATGTGATGAAATTACAATGAGCACTTTAGAGGTGAATTTACTTCAAAGCACACCTACAACGTAATGATACTTCGCAGAAGTGTTTTCACTTTGTCAGAACTTTAGACTATTTTAGACGATAATATTTATCTCTTCCAGTGCACCTTTGCCTTGTACTGTTGTTACTTTGCAGATTTGGATTAAGTTGTTGGTTAGATGGGACCTAAAACTGCAAAAACACCATGAGTGCATGGTGGTTGGGGGGAAAAATAGCTATTTAAGTACTTAACTTTTAATGTTTCAACTTGATGGCACAGTGACTTTTTGACCTCAACTAAAAGGGTTTTAGAACGTTTCTCAATACGTAGGGAAGCATGTCCCACTTCTTCAATATCCAGTTTCAGCTTATTTTCATGCCTTTCCCTACTTTTACTAGCACTGCTAATACCGTTTTGCTTTAGATTTTGATTGCACGGCTTTAACTTGTACTTTCCTCCCCTTTAAAATCTTTTTTTCTCAAAAAATATTTTCCAAAACATGAAGTTTCTCAATGCAACACACTCTTTACCTTCTTCTCTCCTTGTCAGCCGTCATCGTGTCCTGCAGGAGTCTCCAGGTGTAGGCATGGTGAGAGCTGGCTCGGAAAAGTTGTGATGGTTCACAGCTCTAGCGGGAGTCCAGAAGAAGCTCCAAATCGCACCATCACAGGTAGCCTAATTCATCGGTGAGGCAATTAGTGGTGTCATGTGTCACAAGGCAAGTGCTTCCTGCAGCGCGGGCGATTTGGGCTGACTCCAGTGAGCGTCTCCTCTCCCCTCTGCATGCAAATCACCTACAGGGTGCAGTGATAGGACAGCTGGCCAGGAAGAGCATCACACACCTCCTCCCTCCACTCTACCCTCCCCTCTCTAACAGAAACTTTTGAGCATCCCTCAGATTTGCCTCTGTAAAGCAGGGGCAACACAAAAAACACAAAAAAAGAAAGGCAAAAAAGACACAGAAGCCCCTGGGATTGATGTAGACAGCTCAGTGTTTTATTGGAATCAGACCAGACAGGACTAGCCCGGCTGTTGCACTACATTTTGGCACAGAGTAAGATAGTGTGACCAGGAACAGCCCTACCCCTGGGTGCACAAAGCTTCACTACACACCGACTCTACTGCACAGACAGCAACCAGCTCGTCTTCTCATCACTGTACAACAGTCCTTCTCAGTGTGTGCATGTGTTTGTAAGAGAGACAGTGAGGAGGAGGGGGAGGGCTTGAAGAAGAGTCTGTGTGTGGTATTCGGTGTGTGCGTGTCTGAAATGAGAGGTAATTCAGCTGCTGGTTCTCCACATTTCCTATCAACCGGCTGTAACAGACCTATAATGGTATAGTTATAGTAATATACATAAAGGTTTCCTCATGATACACTGTACAATAATAATAATAATAATTATAATGATAAAAAATAGAGAGCAAAAAGAAATAAAAGCCATTCTTGAAAAAAAGCTAAAGAGAGAAAAGCAAGTGGTTTTGGCAAAGAGAAAGAGAGATGGCTGCTGGAGGTGGAAAAAGGGAATTGGTGCTTTGGAGAAGGGAAGCAAAGGAGGGAGGCTGAAAACACTGATGGTAGCTATAGAAACAGAAATGCTGAGGACAAAAAGTCACAAGACAGGGAGGAAAAAAAAGAAAGTTCACACATTCATGCACACAAAAATGTACATTCACGATTTTATTTTTATTTAAAAAAAAAAAAAAAAAAAACAACCACGGGCCAACACATTCACACCAGTAGGGCAGGCATGGAGTCTGAAACGAGCAGATGGATGAAATATCCGGACACTGAGCTTTTCACTGCTACACAGGCCGCCTGTAACGCTCTGCTCCACATAATTAGTTCAATAGCCTGTAACATTCACTTTATATACACAGGACAGGAGGACAGAGATTGTGCGACAGTGAAAGAAATATTTCAATCCCACAAAAAAAAAGAAGACATTTCAAAGAGGAAAAAAAAGAAAACACACAAAAATAAACACATGAACAAACAAACCATAAAATATATAGATAGTCATGGTATTGCACAAAGGGAATTTGGCCCTAACTGGTCCACAATAAGGACAGTAATAACACAGGTAGGGTGCTTGTCCATGCGCCACGACGCTCCTTTACTAGCAGACAATACCAACACGATACAGCCATTTAACACAGGCTATATACAGGCCTCAGCACCCAGCACCTTCAGTTCACATGTGTACAGGTGCCGGAGAGAGAAGCAGTGTAAGTGTGAGTGTCTGGTTGTCTGAGCTTGTGGATGTCTGAGAGCATCTCAAAGATTGTAGTGTTTGTGTGTAAATCTGCGTTAAAAGGGTGCGGGTGAGAGTGTGTGTGAGAGCGTGTGCAGCTGTGCATATTCATATTTATTCTCATAGTCATATTCATAATAAACCCAGGCAACAATAACAACACAATGCAAGAAATAATATTCCAAAAGTAACAACAACCAATAGCTTCAAAGAAAAGGAGTGACCGTGTTTATGTGTGTGTGTTTTGTACATGGAATTACGGTTCTACTGAGTGTAAGCATGTGTACGTACGAGCATGCCATGTAAAGTGTTGCTGATCAGTGTGTGTGTGTGTGTGTGTGCGTGCGCGCTAGGTCTGCGCCTCCTCGGGGGCGCAGTAGGAGAAGTCCTTGAACTCTTCCTGGTTGATCTGTCGGATGATGGCCTCGTCCGTAGGTGTCAGCACCGGGTCCTCCTTGGTGAAGTCCTGGTCAAAGTTATTCACATCTCGCTTGGTTTTCTGCCGGAGCACACACACACAAATAAAAGGGGAAGGAGTCAGAGAGAGAAACTGCACAACAATGTAAAGACTTACAACTGACATGTATACAGCGACACCGTCTGACCACTGAGACTTACTGCATGTTTGTCTGAGTACAACTGAAAGACTACAACAGTCGTTTCCGTCCAGATAACATAAAACAGTACTGACTGCAAATACATCTAACAACGGCTTGGAAAATGTTTTTCAGTAATAAGGACCAGTAAGAGAAAATGTGAAGTTGACACCAAGCCATGTAACTGGGTTTGTTTATGCACCTTATTGTGAGTCGAGTCAAATTATTTGATATGGCACATTAAAAAGCTGAGGCACAACGATGACACTGGCAATTAAAAAGACTATAAAAACTATAAAAGTTAAAAACAGAAAGGGAACAGGTATACAATCAATTATAAAATCAATTAAAGAGATGAATACCAGAGTACATAAAATGCTAAAGACACTGAGAACTTGTATGTCTTCAGATGTGTTAGAATGATTTCTTAAATCTGTAAGGACACCACCAGCTGTCTTTTATATGGGGTTCTACATACTGACCTCAGAGATTTCCTGTAAAACTAACCTTTAAAGTCTCAGTCCATTTCTACTACACTTAACAAAATGATTAACATCTATCTGCAAGTTAAAAATACATTACAAAAGCAGTTTTTAACTCATTCAAAGACTATAGCACGTCTGTATTGACTAAGACTGTAAAATAAAGAAACAAAGGAAGGCATTTACCAGTGGTATGATTGGTTTATCAAACGTTGATGTCATATCGTGTCATATTTTGCCAAGAATCAGATTTTAGTATGATACCATCTTCTTAGATAGCAGATCTTACACACTATCACCTCTGGTGAGCTTGATTTCAAACTCGCACAAAGATCATCCACTCACCCCAAAAGCAAAGTTTGTAGTGTGATCAAACACAGCGGGAGTCCCCACCAAAAACCATGCCAACCATGCATTGGCATTACTCCCATGACCCCAAAGGCGGCAACCGGTAAATCAAAGTCTTTGAGTTGGTGGAGTGATTTGTCCGGTTAATTCCGATGACAAACCAGACTCCGGCATGCTAACCAGTTACATGACCCCGAGATGTTGGCAGCAAACCTCTTAGAGGGAAAAGTGGCTTTCGTCCAAACGGGATTGAGCAATTGTGACGCCCTTAGATGTCCGGGGATAGTGGATCAGCGTCTGTCTACCCTTCACAGAGAGGTGCGGCTAACCCGCTGAACACCACTGGTGATAAAGATTAGGTAGTGCAAGTTTTGCCCATGAACGAGGAATTACCAGAGACACGGGTCATAAGCTCATGTTGAATAAGTCCCTGCCCTGTGTTCATCCGTCGCTACAAAGCAGGAAGTTGTAACAAGGTTTCCTTAGGTGAAACCTGACGAAGGATCATTAACGGTTTGTTGGGCCGGCCCGCCCTGACATACTGGGACAGCAGTTTAGCTGTTATTTTCCAGATCATGCCAGTGGTCTCCTGCCTGGTCTGTTGCCAGCGGCACGTGGCTGTGATCACTGATAATCCAGACTGTCGCTGCCTATGCCTCCTTTCTGTCAATGCAGGTACCCTCCTGAGGCCTGCAGCCAGGGGGGGTGCCATGTCCAGACGTGCTTTCTCCCTCTGCGGTCAAACTGTCCTAGGCTGGGCTACGCTACTCCCTGGGAACACTGCTGTCTTCAGACACAAACAGCGTTAACGCTGCATTTCAGCTGGTGCCTCTTTTGCTGTCCAATCAGACTGTTTTCCTTCATGCAACCAGTCCTCACAAACAAGACTGGTCAGGTCTTCCCTGAGAGCAGACTTATTTTAATCTAGGAAACATATTTATCAAAAGACTGTTCATTTGTCACTTTTGTACATAAACAATAAATAAATTAAGCATCTGAAAGTGAGGTCTTAATATTAGAGTGTTTTTGTGAGTGAGTTCTTACAATCCGGGGTTTAAAGGGTGGTTTCACTTTTCTTTGCTCCAACATCACCCAATCAATCTCTCTGAAGAAGGGGTGGGTCTTGATGGCCTCCTCGCATCCCTGACTCACCGCACAGCCCAAACGCTTGGCTGGGTTCTTTGTCATGAACTGCACACAAAAACACACAAGTTTGGTTGGAATTAGCCTGAAAATCAGCCCCTTCATGACGGTCTACTGTGGTATCATCCATAAAATAGCAAGGACAGAAACAGAACGTTTGTTTGAGCAGAAAACATTTTTGGAACTAATAATAGAGCTGAGGCATTAATGGCTCTGTGGATGGTTTAAACTGTGACGCAGACATGGCGCTGTTCGCATTGATTTCTTTGGACAAGTCAAAAAGAGTGAAGAAACAGTCATTTCTAGCCTCTTGAAGAAAAAAAACTGTTTTGAAAATGGGTTTATCCTGCAACAGAACTAGCTCTGTACATCCCATATCATTGGAAGAACATTTGAGCGGTTGGTAAATTTATTACGAGTGATGAAAGAGGATTTTTAGGTAGACTCAAACGCTCAGCTTCATGAACCAAGCTATAAAAAAAAAAATTCAATCCAGTTTTAATTTCTTTTGACTGAAAAATCAGCTAATAAATGATAACTAAAACATCAAAGTTTTAAAAAAAAAGAAACAAAAACGTTTTAAAGTCAATTTTAAACAGTTTAGCAAAATTAACCCATATTGGCCCATAATGACACAGGTGTAGCAAATAATTGAAACTACAATAAAATGTTGGTACTTGAATGTGATATATGAGGTCCATTTGGTCGGTTTCATATTCCCTATAACTTTTCTTTAAGGACAAATTGGGTTCTTATGGGTTGATGCAATTCAATTTGCTTTACACCCTTCTCTAGCTCAAGGAATCAGAAGGGAGTCATGAGCAGAATTTATCAGCTCTTCAAACAAAGAAAAAAAAAAAAAGGAACAATGATGAAGTTTTTCTACAGTGAAGTGACGTCACATACCGCTCGAAGGATGGAAACAGCTTCCTTGCTGAGCCACACAGGATAGAGGACGTCATCATGGAGAATCGACTCAAACAAGTCGTCTTCGTTATCAGCTTCGAACGGAGGCTGTCCAGCCATCATCTCGTACATCAGCACCCCCAGTGCCCACCAGTCCACCGAGGCTCCGTACTCCAGCTCCTGCAGGATCTGAGAACAACAACACAACACAGGTCAACGTGGAGGACAGATTACTCACCTTCTGCCCCAGAGATATTCTGCAGCATTAGGCCCACTGAGGCAAAAACGTTCACTGGAGCACAGATGGACTCCAAAGTACAAAGATGCGACTTGTGTCACATCTGAGGCCTGATTGATGTCAGTTGGCAGAATGATTCTGGTTGAAACTGCATTAAAAGTAAATCGTTGTGTAAATTGAGGCCTAAACATTCGAGTGAAATCAAATTGGCCACAACTATTTAAAAGGAGACGAGGTCTTTAGGTAAAAAATGAAAGTGATTTGAGCTTGGTCATCTCTGGTTAAGAGACAGCCCCTGTCTCCAATGCGTCTGCTGGATGAAAAAACGTCCCCCCTTCAGAAATGACAGAAGGACACACAGAGGGAGAAGAGGAGGAATGAAGCAATGAGGGGAAAACGAGCCAGTCTGAACGGTGCAAGAAAAGTGAGAGTGAATGTGCTGTTGCGTTTCCTGGAGACAGGGCTACAGGAGTTAACTCCAGACCCCAACATTATCATTGATAGCTTTCAGACGGTTCAGGAACACAGTAACGAATGAGAGAGGAGAAAAAAAGAGGTGGATTTGTTGATCACAAATAGTAGCACCATCCAACCCTTCTGCAGCCCAGATGCTGAACTGTTAGTCATGGAGCTGCGTCCACACGACATACGGGAGAGCTTTCACATGCCACCTTAGTTGTTGTTTGCATTACTCCATCTGCTCACTAGGCAACGGCATGCGAGACGTCCACCTTTATAAAAGTATGAAGTATTTTTCTTCCGTGAATTATTAACTAAGGAAAATTATTTTGCAAATCAAGGTTAGAGCTAAAAATGTTTGTCAACAGTTTCTACATCTAAGAGAGGTCTGTTTTTTCCAATTTGTCCTAGGAGATATACTTAAATATGCATTCAGCTAATGAGTCGGGTCAGCTCTTGCAGCCTCTGATTCATCAGTGTTTCATAGGAAGGTTCAAGTCCACCAGTCTCCAACATGTGGCTGAAATGTATGAATACGAGAGACTCAGCTCACCTCTGGAGCGATGTAGTCAGGTGTGCCACAGAAGGTGGTTGTGGTCACCCCGTTCATGATGCCTTCTTTGCACATCCCGAAGTCTGCCAGCTTACAGTGGCCCTCTGCGTCTAAGAGGATGTTATCCAGCTTCAGATCCCTTTGAGAGAGAAAAAACACAGAGGAGATGGGGTGGGTTAGCGCAATCCGCCTCCCACAACTGTTTAAATTCATTGGGAGAAATTAAAATGCAACATATAAAAATGACCAACTACTAATCTGCATTCCTGGTAACTTTCACTGATAAGCAACTTCCTCAACTAAAATATTATTAACTTCTCCAAGCAGGATTTACCTCAAAAAGAGAGAAAAAAGGATGTGAATAGGATGATTGGAGGTTTTATCAGTTTTCCTGAGACAGCTTAGCGTGTCCTTGGGTAAAAAAAAAACCCCATAAAACCAAAGGAGGCATTGTGAATATTACCTGTATATGACTCCGTTTCGGTGCAAGAACATGAGGGCAGAGGTGACTTCAGCAGCGTAAAAACGAGAGCGAGACTCGTCAAACTTCCTGGATCGCTGTATCTGGAACATCAGATCTCCTCCATTCACATATTCCATTACAAAGAATAAACGGTCCTGCAGACGGAACAAGAGAGGAAGATGTACGAGACAGAAACGCAGAGAAGAACCTTTAAATGTGCATTCTTGTGTTGTGGTCCTACCCGTGTCTGGAAGCAGCAGTAGAGCTGGGTGAGGTAGGGGTGGCGGCGGGCGAGGGCCAGGATGCGCTTCTCGGTCATAGTGCAGTCCACGTCATCGTCCTGGAGAATCACGTCTTTCTTCAAAACTTTGACAGCATAAACTTCCTCTGTCCCCTTAAGCTCTGCCAACATCACCTGGAGAAGAGGTGGATAGTATGAAGTCACGTGTTCATTTTTCTACCCCTTGCATATACAGTTCCATTTTTGAGAAAATTCATTGCATTGAAGAACTGCAGACTCACTCCCTCCTTATATAAATATATAAAACTAATTATGTGGATCAAGCTGTGTACAGAGCATTAACATATCAATGTATGATCACCTTATAAGGCTCGTATTACAAACACATCAGCACATATTTGCTCGATTATACATTTGGAAGTTTAAAATCGTCTTAAGTCATTCTTTTGTGAGTCATGATTCTACCCATGCGGCAAGTGTTAGATCAATATCAAGTCTGTTTTAGCTCCGGTTTTGGTCCCTTTATGCACAAATAGAGAAAAAAATCTCTTTAGCAGCTAAATGTTCCACGATTAGTTACCTGCAGCCTACAGCTTTAAACACCAGCAGTTTTACGTAAGGGCTGATGGATGATAAGAGTGGAACCGAACCGCAAACCTGTGGGGCGCAGTGTGGCTAAACTTGTGAGCAGGTTTCACATGTACAGAGGTTGAAAGTTCGCACCATAGCAGACCCAGGTTCAAGTCTGGCCTGTGGCCTTTTGCAGCATGTCATGCCCCTCTCACTGCCAGATTTTCCACTCTCCTTACACTGATAATAAAAGCCACTAGGACCCACAAAATCTTATAAAAAGAGCAAATCTGCAGGCCAAGTAGTAGAAACAATGAGGTGAAAGAAGAGCCGAAGGGAACTACAGTCAGGTGGTTTAGTCACTACAAACAACCCACTGTGAGCTTTCACATCATATCCAGCGGAGGGTTAAAGTGAAAAATGTGAAAAACATCTCTTCACTGATAATGGAGCTGCTGGGTTGCCAATGTTAATAGAAAGCCATTTAATTATAAACATAATGAGCAGCAAACTAATAAACATCCCCCTCAAACGCCTCTTCCATGCCGCTGCACCTTGCCGAAGCTGCCTTTGCCAAGAACTTTGATAAAGTTGAAGTCCTTCAGGGTCCTCCTCTGGCTCTGTCCGTTCTCCCTGGCCGCCGAGGAGGAGGACGAAGAGGAGTTGGTGGAGGAGGAGTGCTGGGGCCCCTGCTGGTCGAGTGACAGCACGTCCTGCAGGCGATCTAACTCTGCCAAGTCTGTGGGTGTCATCGGAAAAAGCAAATCCGACATCAGTGAAAATCGTCTGACTGCCTTTTTTCTGTCAACTGTGGTGTTCTTTTAGAAACACTATTTATTTCCTATTGATTCCTCTTCAATAAACTTGAAAGTAAAAAAAAAAAAAAAGAAAAAAGAAATAATCAACAAATGCTGTATATCAAACTTGGGTGGGTTCGGTAACAGTATGCCAGGGCAGGGTGATAAAATAACAGCAGAGATCAGTGTTGTCATCACTGCTCGATGAAATACGGGAAAAGTTCGACAAAGAAAAAGTTAACTTTCCACTTCTCAGCTTGCAAAGTGTGATGAAGTGATGACTAACTGTGACAAACCAAATGGTGGTGGGCGGTGCAGGATTGTTTCTACAAAAACACACTGATGTACTCTTGAAAGGAGAGACAATGTTGTATTGAAATCAAATTGCTGCCTCTTACGAGTTGAATTAACACATTCAAACTTCATGCTGTTTGGAACCCATCTCCGAGGACCTTGAAAACTTTTTCAATAGTGCGTGTTTGCGTGTTGTGTTACCCTGCTGTGAGGGGGAGGTGGGAACAGCTGGCTGGCTGAAGCTGTTCTCCTCAGATTGAGATATCTCAGGAGGAGACTGGGGAGGGTCCTGCCCTGGAGTCAACTAGAAACAGAGAGAAAACATGATCATTCCTCTATAAATCTTTTACTTGCATCATGAGTCAGAGATCTGTATCTCTGTTTTCCAGCTAAAGCGTGTGACGCAAGTGAAACCAGCACCCCTGTAGCTCAGTAATTATCATGTTAGACGTATATTCCTGCTGCGTGAGAAAACTCGGCACAAGTCTTCAGAAAGAAAACAAGCTGTTGGGGATGTTTCTGATCCAACTCTTAAAAAAACACAAGAACACCTTCCTGACTCAGATCTCCAGTATAATAAATGAACTGCATGCTTTCACGTGATACTGACTCCTGTATTTTTGTATATATTGTCTGATATAACCTGCAGATAAAAAGCCATTCAAACAGATAATGCACCAGTGTCTACGCAGGAGTGATGAAAAGAATGTCTAAAAACTAAGGAACAAGATACTAAATAGTTATCATTATCCTCAACGTTGATATTGATCAGTCCATAATTTATCCACATACCTGCAGTCTAATTCACATGCAATGCCCTTGCTGAGCCCCTGGCATATGCAGATATGAAATACAATGCTTTTACTTGTACGTGTTCACTGGGCAAAATAAATCAAACACTTCAACTCACATGTAAAACATGCACACGTGATATAACAGTTTTTATATATTAACACTATACTCGAGATGCACAATATTTCATTTTCCTACACATCAAATATGCCGATAATGTGTTTCAAAGCTTTTATAAAACATTACAAACTCTGTGCAGCCCAACCAAAAAGAGATGAACATATCTAAAAACAAAACCACGAAAAAATGGACGATTAAAAGAAGAACCTCATTTCCAGTATCATGAAGGGCTTCATTGACCCCCAAATAATCAGATTACTGGCTGATCTGCAGATCTGACCTGAACATCCTCTGCATCTAACTTTCCAACAATAAGATAATATTCTAACCTATTCTGACTTGATGCAACATTAGCACAAAAGTACCTTTCAGACAACAAAACAAACAATGACAATAAAAAATCTATTGTTTTTTTTTTTTTTTTAGTTCACATTAGCAGAAAAATAAAGATTTGTGATTTTGGAATGCCCTTTTAACAACACCTTTGTGAAATGAATGTGTTGAGTAGTGGATTTAACTTTTAATTGTGATGGGCTGCATTTTGCAGTCCGTCAGTGGGACTCGTTACCTTCCTCCTGCGCTGTGCGGTGTTGGAGATCTTGTCAGGCGTCACCCCCAGGTCTGACAGGACCTTAGCGATTCCGCGGGCGTCCACACCACAGTTTGGAGCTACGTTGGTCTCACACCGCCTGTGCACGTTCATCTTACACACTGATAAAACAACAAGAGCGCATGAGAAAAATCTATTTTAGCCAAAGAAGAGGTTCGGACTCAAACAATGGACTTCTGTCGACAGAAAGGTGCGCTGGCAGGCCACAGGTGTCCATTAGTGTACTGTAAAACCTTTTGCTCGTGACATTTTACCTCTGGACAATTTTGTCTGTGACAATCCAGAAAAGCCAGTTCTTTCATACAAATATATTTTAGTCACAAGAACACAGGTACAGTGTTTGGATCTTCAATAGTACACAATAGCTAGAGAGCTATGAAAGCAGAAGGGTGATAGCTTGGCTGTGATGTTAATAAGTCTGCGACTATTATGACTCATGTTCCCTTTGACCTTTCTCAATATACAATATTATTGCTGACTATAGCTCTAAGTGACTGAGGTTATCACAAAATAAAACAATTCATTATTAATCGGTTCCAAGAAAATAAAATCCACTCTTCTACATATGAATCACTTTATAATCTGTCTGTCTACACTTTTCTACACTCAAATTTCTACATTCTTTAGCCTGTTTTTCAGCCATTTTTAATATCTGAGTACAAACATCTACTGGTTTTGAAATCCTGCAGTGAATATGTATGATGTTTTTTTTTTATCATGTATGGCATCATGTTCACAAATGTTTGTCAGACGATTGTAGCTCACACAAGTGAATTATGACCAAAATCAACAAACAGAAAATCAGCAGCATCACTGTCCAAGGAGAAAGCAAAGCTAACCTGTGCTATTGGTTCTCCTTTGACCTCTGCTTAACATAATGAATTAACAATATTGCAGCTTGTATCTCTTTTTATTAAGAAGAATCAAAAACCGTTTCTTCCAAAATTCAATATCCATGATGATCGCAAACTTTTCTACAACATCAAGCTCACTCAGACCTTCAGGGCTTCGCAAGCTGCCTCATCCAACAACCATGAAAAACCATAGACTCGATAAAAACATGGATACAGCCTCCAGACTGGAAAAGTGCCATTATTATGTTGCTTCCCTTGATTAGACAGCAGGGGGCAACACAAGTAATTTAAAAAAAAGAGGGCAAACTGTAGTTGAGATGGCCCTTTTCATGACATTTCAGTCGATTTGTTACCTGATTTTCTAATGAGTCTGGAGTATTAATAACTAAGTTTATGTCCTCTTCAAATCAAAATATTGTGAATTTAAAAAAAAAACAACTTTGGCCCCATTTAGAGTAAAATCAAAAAAGCATGGTATGATGCTGCCATACAATTTGTTGCCTTTGGGAGAAACTTGGGATTTATTGTCTTGTCCAAAGACACTTGAAACATATGGAGAGGATGTGTACTGAACCATACCACACTGCAAAAGAACCCTGTATAGTGCTCTGCCGAGTCGCAGTGAGTTCTCTGTAAATTCCCAGCTGTTCGTGAACTCACCTTTGCACTGCAGGCCCTGCCTCATGAGGCCCCACAGCAGGGAGCCACAGTGGTCACAGAAGGTGGGAACTTTGTAGTTGTGGATACTGAACTTATGGGGCATGTTAACACTGAACCGCTGCGAACCCACCTACAGAGGGAGACACACAAAAACACACACGCGTGTGTGGCGTGCGCACGCAAACAGGTCTTATCAGCATGTGGTTAAAGTGTGAACGCTATCTTAAGTAGGAAATTTATTCATGAAAACTTTGAATGGTGTTTCTGTCCAAATGCAGTTGTTCCAACAGGACTTCAAGATAAAGTTTGCATGATTTCTAATTAACCGTCTATCAACAAATAATGAATATCAAAAAGGATACATCCATCTCAAACATTTCCAAAGAATATTTGCATGTTTGCAAGCGTGTGCGTGTCTACCTCTTCAGGCGTGTCTTCCTGCTTCTTCATCCCAGCGCACTTTGTGATGATGAGCTCATGGCAGCGCTTGTGGACGACACACGTGCACACTGAAAGCACCGACATCACAAATATTGTTCAGTTCAGTCAAACAGAAATTTGCCTGGACTGCAGAATTTGAATCATGGAGGGGAATCAAATCTGTAATTAATGCTAATTTCAGTTTTGCAGCCAAACACTGCTTTATCCTAATTGAAAAGAACCCTGTTTTTTTTTACAGAAGCAGCTTAAAGGACTTTATACTGTACATACAATAAACTTTAAAAAGAATGTGGGTATATGAACATTCCTTAGAGTTCTGTGTTGCTGCAGTCTCTCATACATGAACAGGAAAGTTTACTGATTACTTGAGAGAGACCGAGGGCACTGATACTTTATTGTGGCTGATAATTCTCTTTATCACGGATCCTTGCTGGGAGTGAGAAAAAGTGAAAAGTGAATTAAATTACTATCATGACAACCATTTACGCTGTCTGAATTCCCTTTAATATGCCTTGAAAATGGAAAATCATTTTAAAAACAAGCTGAAATTTTCATGATAATATTGTTAGATGCTTCACAGCCATTATAGAAGAAACGTAGCACGCTACAAAACATTATACTAGACAATGCTGGAAACTTCTCAATGTCAATTTGTTAGAATGTATCATTTCAACGCTTTAAAGTCACTGCATATACTGTAACTTGTTAAAAATCTCTGGAAGTACACCTGCTATAGCCATCTTTGCCTCTTGGTTTAGGTATGTATTGCATAAAAAGAGAATATGCTGTGCTGATACTTTTTCAAGTTTTGATACTTTTATCATGAAGTGACACCTGAAAATATATATTTGTTTTAATCAATCATTCCCATTCTCTTGCAGTATATTTAAGAAGTGCAAAGAAACATTTTTCCTATGTTTTTTTTTCTCAGTGGGGACATTAAAGGGTTAAAGTGTTGTTAATGTAACACAGTCTACATGGATCTCAGAGTGATGAGCAACATATCAGCAGGACGGTCACTCAGGCAGCTTTAATGTCTCCTCTCAATCTACACAACTTACAGATTTGACCTTGCCAGGGTCCGTGACATCTGTTTGTGGCTGAAACACAAAAGTGCCAACTTTTTTTGGAATGCGTTGCTGCCATCAAATTCGAGATGAGCTAATCTTTTTCATTAAATGTCTCACTTTCTACTGTGAATAAAATATTGGTTTATGAGGTTTGGAACTGGCATTGTATAGTCCAGACAGTCCAGCTGGAATAACTGAGAACTGCATTTAAAGGCTCGTCAGAGGCCCAACTACTTCACCAAATGGGTTCTTTTAATACTCAGAAACTTTGGGGATTCTATAACTATGGTGTGTTTCATTCAGCTCTCACTGGCTGACCAGTAACAATTTCCAATAACACACCATCATATTTTCCAGAGCTGCATTCACTGCACATCTCTTTGCATGTGCAATGAACCTTTCTATTAAATGTACATGTTGTTCTACAGAGCTGTCCAGCATGAAGGGAAACTCTTGAAGCCTGGGCTGAAAAGCAATAAAGCACCTCAGCTTTAGTTTGGTAACATTTTGGCTTCCAGCAGAATTCTCAGGATGTTTGCATCCACAGAGAAAAAAAGCCATCTTGAAGTAATACTTGTAAAAAGTTTAATACTGTTACATATTCTGATGATTGCTGGTGTGATATAGTAAATGTATGATGCGGGGTGGTGGTTTGAAAACAAATCACAGCTGTCACTCAGCAACACGTAATCCCTCTTGTGTTCTTGTGCTTGAATAATGAATGAAGTGCAATGTTACTTGAGAAATTAGAACGTGCCAAAGAAAAGTACTCACCCTGACACTGGTATCCCTGCTTCCCCAGCACACCCCTATCAGATCACAGACAGAGGAGGCAGCATGTCAGCTGGGTTGGTTGAATGAAACTTAAGTGCAGATACTCCAAGTTAGGTAAGCCAGATGTGTTTGTGTGTTGCCTACCAGATAAAATCTCTGCAATGTGAGCAGTAGGTTGGCTGTCTCAGGTAGGTGGCCATGAACTTGTGCCCATTGACTTGATGAACGCGCCTTCGGACGGCGCCCTGCCGCCGGCGAGGACCGATTCTCTCGCGAAACACCCGCTCCTCATTTTCGTTGGTTCCCGAGGCTGTAAACGGATACAACAACAAAGATTTATGTGCAAAAAGGAATTTCTAAGTTTATTCTAGCTGAGTATTCACACACATACTTTCTTACAGTTTTATAAAACAGTTTTATTTCCATATATAGTTTGTAACAATACGGATCATTTGCATCATGTTGCTCAGGATGGTTAATCATTCAACGGCCTCTCATCTTCCTCTATCCCCCCTCCCGCAAACCCACACCTACCAGAGGCCTATACATACGTATGCGTGCAAGCTATTTATACTCCATGTGTGGGCACAAAAACGAAGGACAGCATATCAAAATACTCCTCCTCAGCGAGAACCGTCCAACCAGTCCTTCACTTCCTTTCTGCATCTCCCCGGGAAGATAAATGCTTTCCGAGGATAACCTTAAGACAAGAGAACCACCTCCACTCTTACTCCCACACACACTCCTTCTCTCTGCGCTCCTGTCCTATTTAGCCTTTCTTTCACTCTCCCAGCATCTCTCTCCAGGGTGCGTTGTACATGTGGTTACTGCTGAGCCTCTCCAGAGTTCCATTACAGACAGAATGTCTAGGGACTCTGGATGTGTGTGTGTGTGTGTTTGTGTGTGCGTGTGTGTGTGTGAAAATGTGAAAATGTGGGTTTTTTGTGCATTAGTGTATGCAAGATGGTGGTGTTGGCTTGAGGGGAACAGCAGCTAAACAGGCCATTACTGGAATCATATTGTTTTACATAATACATCATCCATCTGTCTGGAACACACATATACACAGAGCACACTGACAAGGAAAGGAGATGAGGCATAACAACACCCAAGAGTTATCGTCGTGGAGACAGATGTACTCTGGACCGGATGAATGACCAACTGGGTGGTGGTAATCCAATAAACACTCTCAAACACACACAAGTTCAGATTTGTCATAACAGACCAGTCGACAGTGAGGACCAAGCAAGGAAAGTACAACAAAAGTAAATAACAATACAACCAGGAGAGTAAACCTTATGCATGACAAATAATGGATGAGATGATATATTCTAACATTTGAAAAGCCTTTATTTTCTATTTTTCTAAGCTGTAGAAAAGACAGTAACAGCAGAGGATGGGCCACTTACCATTAAGCTGTAGCTGAAGTTAAGTTATGGTGAAGTAATAACCTTTTTGTGTAAAGATTAAGAATAACAGAAAGTCAAACATAAAAATCTGTTCGCTTTTGGTGTACGTTTCAAAAGTTTTTTATTGATAACAAAAGGATACTTTGTGCATGGAAATCATGAGACGACAAGTCTGAAAAAAGGATTCAGTCCTCAGACTGAAACAGGATAGTAAAGAAGACATTCAGTAGAAGCCATCTTATTGCAGGTATTGGTAGAGTGGTCGCCCCTTCAGCCGTAAGGTGGCTGGTTCAATCCCCAACTTGGGTTGATTCTAAATCTAACATTGCCTCACTGGTATATCACTTTGGACAAAAGCATTTGCTAAATTAATCTCATATAACACATTAGAAAGGCATACCAATCTACAAAATAGAACCAAATTTCCAAATATCACTATATAAAAGTTACAGGTTCTTGACAAAAATGTATTCAAAGCCATCTCAAGTACAGACTGTAGAAATAATGCCCCAAAGGATATCACTGCCTGATAAAAAAATTTAAATTGCCCATTGAGAGTATTATTTCCACTCTGCAGACGTTCTGTTTTCAGCTAGGATGCACTTGTAAATAAATCTGTGTAGATCAATTTACAAGGCATGTGAATAATTTGATAAAATATTTCATAATTAATACCAGGTCTCACAAAACTCCAATGGATAAACACGAGTTTGCAGTGAGACATGTATTACTTCAAAATGAACACCCATCAAGGGCCAGTGTTTGTTGATGTTTTTACTATAAGAAGAGTGGTAGTTAAAGTGCACTGATAGATCTGATGTTGTGACGCTAAAGATGAGTTTACATAAGAACAAACAAAAGGTACTTTTGGTCAAATAATGCATGATGCAATTTTATGGTTGTTGAAAGGTGCATTTTGCTGTTTAATAAATGCTGCACGTGTTTAATAACTGGATAAGCTTTTAACATTTATGTTAAGAAAAGATTTTCTGGAGAGGCTTAGCAACAGATCCAATAATACATCAACTTTTAATTTGTCCAATATCGAGACTTAATAGACATAAACTTTAAGTAGCACTGAAAAAAGACGTACCGAGCAGAATTGAAGCGTGCCCACTCCTTCTAAGGGGAAACATCTGTTCCACTGAAAGCAATCATTCTTAAAGGCTTTAATAACTGAAGTCGAGGCTTCCAGATTCACCGCACTTTTAGTTGCAGTTAAAGTCTGAAGCACAAGAAGATGAAGTGGCAAATAACAATCAGATAATAGATGAATATACTTGTACAATAGACGATGTGACTGAATCACAATAACCTGAAGGAAAAACCTGTATGTTTCTGTTTAATAAAATAGTACGCCAACATTCTCGAGATGGCAGCAATAAGTAAAGAGGACCTGAAGACACGGCTGACTGTGAAGCACTGAGAGAAGTTTAAAGGTCAATTTAGCAGGGTATCAAACTGGTTCACTGACTGATCACCATCCTTTCAGCATCTCTTGTACGTACTGGTGAAACTCTTCTTTTTCTTTTCCTGCTCTGAAGAAATCAGGTTAAAACTAGATCGGCCTCAGTGCTTAACAGCTGTTTGGGCTCTCATTGTGAATATCCACATTGGACATACAAGTGCAAGCTAAGTGACAGATTTATTTATTTATTTATTTTTCACAAAGCATATAGAAAATATGGACAATATGTGCAAAAGCATTAACTATTGTCACAAAATGATTTCAGCTCCTTTCTGATGAATAAGAGGCACTGGTTGACATCTTCACTAATTTATTATCACCAAGGAAAGATTGATCCTTTATCTCTTGGATATTTCAAGATTTACTTCTACCTTAATGCCCATATGGTAACGGCTGGAGTTGTGGAAACGTTATGGATGGGCGTTGAAAGTTGCATCAATGCCTGCTATATGGAAGTCTTCAAGCTTTTTAATTCTCATTCTATATCTTAACTGCATTGTTTTTTGTTTCTTTAGGAGTTTACAAAATATTTCATCCGTTAAAATCATGACATTGCACTGCAAAACAAAATTAAACGACTTGACAAACACCTTTAAATGCGAGTTGGACTGAGGAATCCCAGTGCAGTTTTGAAAAGAAACAAAAATGAATGAAGAAAGTGAGTACAGGGAATGCAGAAACGCAGAAGGAGAGGGTGCAGATGGTCAGATTAGGTGAGATTATTGTTATTCACTTCCCGAGACTGACAGATGCAGCAGGATTGAGAGGAGCAAAGAGGAGAAAAGAAAGAGAAGAAGGAGAGGAACATGTACTTCCAGCCTCTGAAGCTGCAGAGAACAGACTGCACCAAGGGGAAAAAATAAATCTGCTAAAAATACCACCTCTTCCTCTAGTTCTCACCCTCCATCTCTCCAGCCCTCACTGCTCTCCATCCCTTCTATTAGCACACACACACACCATTTGTTTTTATCAGCATACATTAACATGATGAGCTCTTGAGCCAGCTGAACTACGGGAGGAAGTTCAGGAGTGGGCGGAGAGTGGGTCGTGAGGTCACAACAGAGTGTCCAATCATCGATGAGGAGGGCATGACATGGATGCCTGAGTCTGGTGTGTGTGTCGGTGAGTGTGTGTGTGTGTGTGTGTGTGTGTAATCCGTAGCTCAATCTCACCTACTATTTTGAGAATCTACTCACTTTCTCATCTCTCTCTACTGATCCCTTTATCCATCTTTACACAGAGAAATATACTCTGCAGTGTTCTGCTGGGCTTCTCTGCCGCATTCACCTTCACTCAGGCTATCCCACAACCTTCACACACACACACACGCATATATATATATATATATATATATATATATATATATATATATATATGCATGCTTTCACTGCAGACAAAGAACTGTTTCTATTTATAACCAGGTGTGAAGCTACACAGATGCAAGGTAAAATCACTCTTATCAGGCAGCATGCGAGTGAGTGACTAAGTGTGGATGGAGTGGCGAGCAAACAGAGATATTCTGGATGTTTCCATATCTAATCAATGCAAACAAACAGAGGCAACTGGAAAAATAGAGCACAACAGAGAAAGATCAAGGATTTCTTCGGCTTTCTAGGAAAACACGACAGCCTCAAGGTTCATGTTCTGTTCCATCGCACCCCACGGCTTCTACTTTCAAGCAGTAACCTGGCAAGGATGCACATCAAGTGCGCTTGTTCAGCTTGTAACGTCTAGCCACTTGGGGGCAGCGGAAACAAGCCGCGGACAGAGCGCTGGCACATCATCCATTATCTTTTAATACCATTCCTGTGGCTAACTTGTTTTTTTTTTTTGTTTTTTTTTCTTCACAGAGTCAGCAGTTACAAAACAACAGCATTTATTTTGAGTTGTATGTCTGAGCCCCTGGCAGATGAAAGTCCAACATTTGCTGTCTTTTAGTTCTCTTTTAGGTCTCGACTGACTCCTCAGGGAAATATCTTGCTGTTTAGCTGCTGTTTATCATGAAGTCTCTACCAGTGTTTGTCAGATATGTGGTGTTGGACAGGTAGTGTAAGGTGGTTCTTTAAAGGTTTTTCACAGACAAGAACCCTGCATAAAGCATAGTGAGACTCGAGCTAAACAACAAGCTGAAAGAATATAAGATTAGATTTAATATTAACTTTTTTTAATGATTCAGGGCTTCCTGACAGCATTTTTCACCCATACAGGGGAAGAAAACTTATGAGGACAGAATTTCAAATGGCGAAATATTAGATCTATTTTATGATTATACTGCACATCTATTGTAACAGAATTTATATTTAGGCTTGTTGTCACTCACATCCGCATGAACAGATAACTAAACGGGCTTTACAGGCACAAGAAGTTTGGTCTCATCACCAAAATAGACATAAAAAAAAATAAATAAATAACACACAAAAGAAACCACAAAGAGACAAAATGGCAAAGAAGGCACAGAGACAGGCAGTAAAAAGATGCAAAATTAGATAAATGAGACACTACATAAAGCACATAAAAAGACAGCGAGGAGACACAACGTAGGTAAAAAGAGACAGTGAGTCAGTTGAGCCAAAAAAAAGAAATTACATGCAAAATTAGCAGTGAAGACAAGATGTAAAATTACATAAATGGAGACAAAAGAGTTTAGACTGGCACAAAACAAATTAGACAAAAAAAATAAGAATACCCATATTGAGACTCATCATAATGCATTTATATATATTATATCTAAGACACGCAGGTGGAAACGCAGAAACCGAAACTTTTGCATGTTTGAGGCCATTTCTAACTTTCTTTGAACTTGTTAGAAAATGTCATGAGGTTTAGAAAAGATGGCTGAGAAATTCTTGCGCACTTAGGAAGAGATGACCACGCTACAATAAGAATTTGTCCAGTGACACTAAACTGTGATATTGGTCTGCTTTTGACATCTTTTTGGTAATCATGGACGCTGCATCCTGTGGACTTAAGATGGGAACGACCATCCGACTTGTTATCAGTTCAAAAGCCTCCATCTCTGATGGTGTGGGGGTGCATTAGTGCCTATGGAACTGACAACTTGCACATCTGGAAAGGCACCATCGCTGCTGGAAAGTACGTACAGACTTCAGAGCGACATGTACTCCCGTTCAGAAAATGTAATTTTCATATGAGGCCTTGCATTTCTCAGCAAGACTATGCTTAACCGCATACTGCATCTGTTACAACAGCATGGCTTCGTGGCAGAAGAGTCCTGGTGCTGGACTGACCTGCCAGAACTTTAGCCAACTGAAAACTTTATGAACACAAAATAAACAAAATCTTTAGTATTTTATTGCTCTCTGTGTTTTATTATGAGTCTTTGAAAATCACTTGATTCCATTTTTTATTTACATTTTAGAATTAGGATTTCATCTGAGAAAAGTCATGATCATGCCCTGCATAGCGGCTGCAATCGTCCTAAATAAATTTCCAAACTGTTTTCCACCATTTAACTTCAACTTTATTGTTTTTTTTCCCCCCTTTCCTGTGTTCTCACTTTGTCAACTAGAGGCCCGTGTTTGCTGACATGTTGGCAGTACTCTCTAATACTGCTTCAGGTCTAAATGAGGCACTAACGCACTATTTTCCGATAACAAATAATGTATTCACTCAGAATTCTGAGCTTAAATGAAGTTAAATCAAACTGTGATGAGGTTCAAAATATGCTCGTAGAGATAAAATACTTGCAGCATATCATTTCTAATTAATCCCACCTTTCCAGACCTTTCGTTTCTGCATTTTCTACCTGCACCACACAGTTGTGAAACTAGGGGCCTTTATGTACGCATGGCTGTTTTTATGGCTGTCATGTGTGTTGTCTTTCTGTAACCGTCTCTTAATTTGCACCAGTTAAATGGTCTTGCAGTGATCTTACCCTCAGTGGAGGATCCGGACAGATCAATGACCACGTACACCTTCCCCTCTGGCTCCAAGTCAATCTGTGGCACACAAAGACGGAGAGAAACTCAACGTAAGTCTGTGAGAAATAACACAGCTGAATAGTGCGTTCATCCGGGGGCCGTCCTCCAGCGCAAACAAACACACCAGCACACACACACACACACAAGAGGTCATTATCTTCTCTGGAATTACACTCCAAACCACCACTTGTATCATTATCACCATTAGCATCCCTGTTTTTATCACCGTTTCTCTAACAGCATTACAGTCCCCATTTACTCCTTGTATTGACTGCAAATCTGTATCTGATGTGCTATCTGGATTCTTTGCATAATTCTTTGCAGGCACATCTTTTATTTAAAAGCTTTCCCATTATCTTGATCTTGCTCTTTGATCAGCGGAGCTGACAGATTTCACAAGACAGGTGATAAAAGTCGCATTAGTTTAACTTAAGCCATTTCCACACATGCACTGGCAGCCCTGAGATTTTCCAGACATAATTATCACCTGGAGGAGCTGTATGTAAGGGGGGAAAAAAGGGGGGAGAAAAAGCCCAAATGAAGAAGATTTTGTGTTTAGTCTGTTGGCGTCGTATTTTAAGGCATGGAAAATGTCCGAGTGAAGAACACGTGAAATGTCAAACATTACCAGAGTTCAGCTTGTAAACTGTGGGGATTGGACGTCTTATGAAACACATTTACAATAAATACAAACACACTCTTTCAGACTACATAGCCGAGCATTACCTTCACCGCTGTATATAAAGCATCACCAGTGGAACACTTTTGTCACATATTTCCACCATTATTATATCATTACAGTCATCCTAATGTTAAATCATCGGTGGCTGCATTATCGCTGATATTTGATGCTTTTTCATGGTCAATTTCAACTCAACAATACTGATGAACTGCACAAAATAACATCTAGTTTAAATCTTCACGTCTCCACGCTCAGTTCAAGTCTTGCTCTGTCGTACGTTTCTCACTTTTATACATTTTAAGGTGCAGCGATTTATCAAATCATGTGCAAACATAAACAGAATTACAGTATATAAGGTGAAAACAGAGTTTGGATACTTCAAATGAGATTGAAAGTCAATATTTGGTCTGAGCATCTTTCAACTTCCACACAGTCTGAACCCTCTTAGACCATCTTTAGTCTTTAGTAGTCTTCAGGAATAGTTCTGCAGGCTTCTAAAAGGACATCTGAAACTTTTTTTTTGGATGTTGGCTGCCTTTTGTTCCCTTCTCTGTCAAGATGATCCCACACTGCTTCAATAATGTTGAAGTTCGGGCTCTTGGGAGGATTCATCCCTCCATAAGACCTGTTACCACTGATTTTCAGTCCAGTTCTTGTGTCATTTGGCACAGCTCAGCCTTTTCTCTGGCTTCTTGACGGCCACCCTTCCATGGAGGTGATGCAAAAATATAAAATTTTTGTCTGTTAAACTGAATGATCTTTGCCATTTTTTGTAGATGCAACAATGTATCAAAAATGTACTGTCATCGTGATATCAGCGTGCACAATAACAATATTGCAACAGACTACTTGGACTGCAATAATTGGTAGGCTGAAGGCCATTTCCAATGCAGACATTTTGACTCGAAACGGATGGATGACCACACACTAGGGATGCACCGATACCGATACTGGTGTCGGGTATCGGGCTGATACTATTCTAACATACTCGTACTCGTACTCGTTAAAGTTAACCGATACCATGAATCGATACCAATTCATTTAGACCGCGATCAGAGGGTGTCCAAGTCCTGGTGTGCAATATACAACTACACAAAAATAATTATTTTTTAATTTACCATATTAGTACTTTGTATGTACTCATTTCATAATACAGAGGAAAACTCTATTCCTAAAAAAATTATTTAAAAAAAAAAAAAATCCTCAGACAACCCCACATTTCGCTGTTAGCGCAGTTGCGCAGGTGGGAATTATGAGACTGTGACACATCAAAGGCTGAAGGACAACATTAAAACCACCAACCACCAGTGCAGAGACTGCCGACAACCCACCACCAAAAAGAAAAGGAAAAAAAAACAATTGTCAGCCGACAGTATCATGAAAGTTACCGTCTTATGGCTTCAGTTGGACCGGGGAATGTCAAAAATCCTCAGCCCGAGTGCGTCCTGTCGGGAGCAGTTAGCTAATGCTAACTTAACTGCTAGTTAACTAATTCTTCTGCATCCAACTACCCAAGCATCTCCCACCACGTGATTGAGCAACTTCTTCCTTTCCCCGCTACCTGCCTGTGTGAGTTGGCGTTCTTAACCCTGGTTCACATGAAGAACAACAGGAGGTCACGGCTCTCTGTTGAACAGGACTTGCGAGTGACCCTCTGCTCAGTACCACCAAGGATTAAAGAAATCTGACAGGCACATGTATCTCACTAATTTGTAAGTAGGCTAAATATTTGCAATAGCACATGTTTCAGTGATTGCTGAAATGTTGCATTGATAATTTGTAGTTCAGGACCATGGGCAGTGCAGCTTCCTTGCATTGACAGTTCTCTGTGCTGAAATTCTGCGTTCTGAGTTTCCTTTGCCTCATTTTTAATTTTGTGACCTCTGGTTTAAATGAGTGTTGCTGCTTTGATCAAGCCTAATTTGATAAAGTTTCAAATTCATTTTTGAAATATTTCGTTAATATATAGTTGTCTTTGTCACATTTTATTTGGCATTAGTAAATAATTATGCACATTTACAGATATTTTACATGATATGAATGATAACACGTGTTATAAGGGCTATTTTGCACAATAGGTGCACCTTGAGATTTTTACTTGTCCTTTGGTGTGCCTTGCCAAACAAAAAGTTTGGGAACCACTGGGCTAGTGAAACCTGTCTTCCAATTCATTGCATTTTTTTGTGGTAGAAGTATCGGCATCGGTACTCGGTATCGGCAAGTACTCAGATCCAAGTATCGGTATCGTATCGGTTTGAAAAAAAATGGTATCGGTGCATCCCTACCACACGTATCAATGAGCCCTGCATTCTCCTGAAAGGAAGTTCTCCTTTTTTGCATGTTCTACCACTAACCCCATGCCCAAAAGGAGAAGTGGAATGTGGCCTCTGTTAATACATCTAACACCATATAGTCATCGCAATATTGATCAATGACTTCACGTTTAGCATGTTTTTATTAATGTTGTGAAGCTCTAGGTGCAACGAAAGAAATGAGAACTAATAATGTGTCTTTGCAACAGGCTGCTAGTTACAAAGTGCCAAAAAAACCTCAAAATTGGTTCTTTGCTAAGTTTTCTTTTATGTGTAGACGCAGCACTGCAGCACTGGTTCGTTACTTGAGTTCAGATGTCGTCTTTATACCTGAATGATTCATAGGTCACAACAAATGGTTTCACAAACAAACAAAAAAACGTTCCTCTCAAAACGGTACAAGGACTGGAGTGAGAATGAGTGAAAAAGCTTTCAGGAAACCTGGAGAATTGTTGCTCAAAACCACATTTAAAAGATTTCAGCTAAAGTCTGGATCCATGGTGACGTAATTATAATGAGTTGGACAGAATTCTTAATGTCTGAGCTCTAAAACTAATCTGTTCATCAACAACAACAAAAAAAAAAGTCTCAGTCTTCTGGTAATCTGATTTGAGTAATTTCACAGGAATCCTGTTTGCTACGGCTGCTGGTAACATAAAAGAAGCCTTTCGCTTATACGCTATAAGAAAAGTTTTCACTGACAGGTATTTTTCAAAAGTGCAGATTTATACACAAAAAAATGGCGGCCCTTCTTAATACGGCCCCATTCTGAGTGCAGACCCATTGTGAAGTTTGGTCTGTCGGTCGACAAGAGTCCCAAAACCTGGACTTAAACTGGGAAGATAAACATTTTTGCAACTTCTAGATGTCTGTTTCTTAAAATGGACTATGTCAATATAACTGATAACTTGAGAAGCCTAATTTTACTTCCCAAAAACAGGTTATGTCATGTATTCACTTGACCTTCCAGTAAATTGATTACAATCATTTCCTGTAACTGGTGCGCTGAGAACACACATAATTTTCATACTTAGATTAATAAAGCATAGAATTAACTTTCTGTATATTATCATAGTGGAAACTATGCTTTCATTAATCCTAGATGCAATACAACTGTTAACGGCAGCTTAATACAGTATACTATCTCAGTTAGTACTAGCAGGCTATTTAAATCCCTCTGCGATAGAAAGTCAGATCAACTGCTTGGCAAAATATTTGTTTGCTACGAGGAGTGAGCGGCCAACAGATTTGCAGAGCTGTATGTTGACAAAGTAGAGTCTCATCCAAATCTCTTATTTCTAGATCGTCAGTGAAGCCAGTCCCCTGTTGGCTGAAGGACCTCAGAATATTGAAAATTAAAATCTACATTTAGGGGAATGTGAAGAGTTGCCAAAACTAGAGGACGAGGAAGCAAAGCTGCCTGGATAGAGCATGATGGAACTATGAGATGTCTTGTGGAGCATCAATGATGGACCAAAATTACCCTAAGAAAAAAATAGACATGATTTGAATTCCCCTGTATCTTAAATGCTGCCTCCGCTGCAAATTTTGGGATATTTTGAAGGTGAATCAAGCTCGTATTAGCTCAATCATATTTTTGTCTTGTATAAAGACTTTTCTTTGGGTCTCATCCATTCTTTCGTGAACAATACAACAAAGGTGGTTCAAACACACCAAACAAAAAAAGCAGGTGAACACTATATGCAACTATATCTTAGTAACAGACGGTGTGTATTTAAGCTATTAAATATGTCATATCTGCCCTGTGCGATCTTTGTTTTTGAGCAAATTGAAAACTAATTCTCATTTCAATATTCCACCTCTTGAATTGATTCAAGAGGAATAAAATTGTATTGACAATAACAATGATAATACTAAATTAATTACTAATATAGTGTTATATAATGCAATACAAACATAATCCAAGTGATTTTGTTTCTGCTGTATTGACTGCAGATGTCCAATGTCTATAAAATGTCTATAAAGTGATACGGTTTCATTTTGAACACAGTTTGCTCACAGACTTTTCTGTCTTTTCAATTCCCTACTTGTATTTTGAGTCTGCTAAAAAAAAGAGAGATTAAACACATTATGAACAAAGTTAAATATTCATTCCTAAAACTAATAGTATATTTTATACTTTCTGTAGATTTTAAGATCGCTCCCATGTTGAACTCTTTTGGGCACAATAATCATAATCATGTAGTCCTTATATAATCCTTTTGAATGGGTCTTCTTTCTACAGTGTGACTTTGTTATCAAACTATTGTAAAACAATCTCATAAAATGAATAAAAAAGGCTCATCAACTGGGCCTGCATCACACTTACTATAAACAAAACTCAAAAAAATAATCCGTTGATTTAAGAACCCTTGATTCAGAGTAAATACTGTGGATCACGAAAAATCAGCAGCTAAAAAGTTAGAGCGTGTTGCCTTTGAATTAATGAGCCACAATAGACGTTTCACATCCTGCAAAGTGATAACTGCACACGCACCCATCCCACTGTTGGTGCACAACTATGTTCTGCACAGCTCTACAACACGGTACGTATGTTTAAAATCCATTTATACAAGACATGATCTCTACAGAAAGTCCTTTTTCTTTGCTTTCACCAGCACCAGGCAGTGACGCATTACTCACTAGTACCGCAAGGTGGTGATAATGTCCAGAACTGCACGCCAACCGCCACAAAACAACAAAATTAAAAGAACAAGTCACAACTGACTGTTAAAATGTGCGTGGGTCTGTGAAATTAGATACTACTGGTGCACAAGAAAAAAAGTTCAGATGGAACTACTCTGCCAGGTGAGGCCAACATGTCGTAAGTGCAACTCGACTATTTGAGAGTGAGGCAACCGAGAGAAGGTCCGAGTAAAGTTGGTGTTTGACGTTGAATTGCATCACTAAAGATTGTGATAGCAAAAGAAAAAAAAACAAGCGTTGTGAAATTCACGAAAAGGAACACGCTCTCTCTGTGGACATTTTCAGAGATGAGACACAAAACGTTCGTGGATTCATCAGTCTTTTTGTATGCAATATTTGCATTTTTCATTTGCATGTCATTTTGCCATAAAAATTCATGACAAACTTGCAGCAGAGGTAAAATAAAATGATTGGAGCAGCTTAAATATTAACATTCAGTCAGAGAGCAGAAGCTTCAGGTGCAGCTCAAGCGCCGTTTAACTGCCTTCTCTTGGTCATTTGGCTCAGTTGCTGGGGAAAAAAAAAATCACAAGATAGGAGCTGCAGGTAATTATTCCAGGTAAAACCCCGAAGAGGGTAAGTTTGGACAGCACCATTATTTATTCATTCAGGATGTATTAAGTGAGTAGGTTTAAATGGTTGAAAAATTTCCATTTTTTTTGCTTTAAACACATGTATACGTTTGACTTTTAGTCATTGAGAATAAATTATTAAACCACCACAACAAGCATTACACTGCCATTACTGTTTTGCTATTTATTAGCAAAATCACAAGTTATGACGAGTTCTACTGAAGTCTGATTTCACTTTGTACCACTGAGATGGAGGCTATTCCAAATGCAAAAATTTTAATAAGAAATACAAAGTCCGTGTACACACAGACTTTTTCAATGCATAATGACACAATCCACCTACAATATACACGCAATTAGAGAGATTAGAGAGAGCAACGGAGAGCGATGGAGAGACAGACGACACAGGAAGATAGAGGGCAGGAGAGAGTGAGAAAGAGAGGTTTAAATCCTCCGTTAAGCTCTGGGACAGCAGCAGATTCTCTTATGCAACAGTCAGACTCGCACACATTCACTTCCATGCATTGCTGAACATGACACACAAAGAACACAAACAAATACAAAATGAACTCTACACCCCCCCTCTCCTTCACTCCATCTACCCCTCCCCCGGTCCCTTGACATGCAGGCCCACTGCATGCAACCCCATTCAGCAAGAGAGGCATTCACAGAACTCGTACCTGCATTACACAGTAATATGCAGTGAAATTAACTCAACATGAACACGCCTACAAATAAACCTTTCATATTTTCTATTCTCTGGCTGCCTTTTCCTTTATGGTACATGGGTTTTAAAGCTTAACGTTTGCAAATTAAGATCAATGACACGGATAAACAAAAATAGTTGCGGTTTCCTTAAAAATGAAGGATTTTTATTTCTCTTTTTGCTGCCAGCTTCGTATCACTTAATAGTTTGATAATGTCAAGTAAAGCTAAAACGATCACCAAAGCAGAAGAAATATTCCGAAGTTATTGCAACTGAAAAATATTCAGTTGCTTTACGCCTTTTCCAAGCAGGAAATCTGCTACTTTTTAGCCTTATTTCATCATACTACACACCATGAAGTCAAGCAAAAACTGTTAGCGCACAGGTATCCTTTAGTTGTAACTGTATTATAAACAGCAGAATGGATTTGTGACCTATAAATGCCATTCAATTCTTGATGTCTACCCTTGAAAATTATGTGCTAATCCCTAAATGTAACCTATTGCATAACAGCACATCTTAGCGAGGATTTCAGCTGAAAGATGGACTCAGACTGATTTGGAATAAAGTGGAGCAAATGGGCACCACCATCATTGATTCAGCGCTCAGTTTGTGAGGTAGCACGCCAACCAAAACCTGGACTGTTTCCACGGTGCCAGTTACTGGCCACTTGAAAGTATTTTAAGCCATTGGGGGAAGTCTAAAGCATATTTCTTCAAGGCAAAAACAAGTTGCATTTGATCAAAAATACCGTATTTGTGACATTTACATTGATTCTCACCGCATGACTGTATAAAAAAAAAGTATTTTTATTCAATTTTCTGCCTTCAATTTGCTGCCTTTTACATCAGCAATTATTAACAGAACAAAGCAGCAAAAATAAAAACAAGATAGTATCAGTTTTAATATGATGGCTTGTTTTATTGAGCTATAGATCCTTTTTTCGGCCGACCCACATTGTTGATGGTTTATTCAAGCCCCTCATACTCCTTTTTCAACAGGAGTGGTTCCCGTGCGGGTTCAGTGCCCCATCTCAAACAAGTTCTCAGCATTTGGATGGCCAAAGAAGCAGGTCTCAGCAAAGAAAACTGGTTCCACGACCAAGAATAGCTTACTGGAGATTGGATTACTATGACCACCACGGGCAAGTAGAATCTCGTAACCACCATAAAAAAAGCAAAGTCAGAAAAGTGATGTTGATGTTGCGGGTTATGTTCCTCTACTTTCATAGTAGGCTGTAATGGCAAAAGTTTGCAAACCTGAAAGTTCTGCGCTGTATCTAACACAGAAGACACAACTGGAACGCAGCACAAAAATGGGTTAATGCGGATTATCTTCATCTTGTTTAAGGCCATAATTGTGAATTAAAATCAATTCAATTAATCGCCGAGCCCCATTCATAGACAAACTGCCTGCAATTTGGTAACGTGATTGAAAGCAGAAGATTAGCCATACTGGATATTTTCATCTGCTTTACCACCGAGTTTGTTTTCAACACACTACATACTCATGATAACTTGTAATATATATTTCTCTACATTTGTTGCATCATTGCTGATCAGTAAGGAGAGCTTCATTTTGGTATATATTTAAGAATAAGGATCAACTCGATAAGCTGATAAGTACTAAGTACTGTACTTCCTTGAAAGGAGGCCGAGGCCTTTATGTGTTTCAGCAGCTTAGAGTACCGGGACTGTATTTCCAACTGTTATTGTTATTGGTATGACTCGTTTCCACATACTGTGGACATACCTGTGTGTACGTATGCGAGTCAACCAGAAATCCATTCAGTTCTAAATGCTGAAATCTTTCATCTTTGGTACGCAAGTTGTCATGGCTGGTATGTTTTTTTTTTTGTCTTTCCTTACCTCCTTCCTAGCCGACCTGTATTAGGAGCTGGATTCTATTTGTTTGTGTACACCCCACCCCTGCCGTTAAAAAAGGGCTGGTTTTTAATTTAATCTCATTGTTTATTTGAGGCAATACAGTATCTTGATTTTTTTTAGGTGTATAATACAGTCAAAAGCTTTACACTTTTGGGATTTCATAAAACATATACTTGAGGTAACTATTTATGTACTGAACGACTGGTTTCATCATTAACAGTTCAGTGTAAGAGCATGGAAAAGGGTCTGATGACAGCATCTGTTGTTCTTTAAATTTCTGTCACTGATTAATCACCTCACCGTTTCAGCAACAGTAAAATTACTTGTACCGTGATAGAAGACTGCACCCACCTCACCACCCTGTTAAATGGATTGTAACGTGACTTGGATTTAACCTGCTGTGTGTACAGACACACACATACGCCGAGGTTCCCCCGCCCTGACAACAAAAGATGGGAGGAGGGAGAGCAGGAGAATCTAGTTTGCTTCATTAATCTTGTTAGGCCAATTAGGACACTGATACAGCCGGGGAGACCTCACAAACCCTCCCTCTGTAACACACACAGGGAGCAGAGTGTGTGAGTATTCAGGGATTTTAAAATGTACTTCAGAGGGAGGTTAACGTGAAACGCACATACTTGCTTAACTCTCGTACATTCGCTGCGCCTGATCACTCTCCAAACATGGAAACGCACACATGACTGACAGAATAAAACACACCATATGCAGCAGAGAAGAGAAGCACTCAACCAGGCAGACAGGCCACTCAAAGCTTGCATTATATCAATACTGTGAGGCTAACCCCCTCCCACTCTCCGTCCATCTAGCTCGCTATCGCTGTCCAACCAGACAGCTCTGTGTCTCTCTCAGCAGCGTTCAGTCTCAGTGACAGCCTCCCACATCCATCTGTCAAATGACAAATTTTGGCTTCGAGAGAGCTCGACCGCGTCCACACGATAACGTCTGTGTGTGTGTGTTTGTCCCTCTTTCTATCGAGCAGCAACTTGAGCACACACAGGAGGCCCATGCTGAGTGAGACAGCGTGAGAGTCATGCATCTTTAATGTAACATCACAGACGGCTAATAATGTAAGAGGAGCTGAGCTGTGTGGTGGTGGGGGAGACGAAGGGAGAGGCCAAATTCTCATTTGGTGTTTGACTGGGGGAGAAAAAAAAAAAAAAAAAAAAAAGCCCTGCAGTGTGTACAGGACAGGAGGAGAATTAGATTTAGGAGAATGGACATTCCCAATCAAATCATCAAGCCTGTTCAGTCATCTTGGAGATCACAAACACTGAAGACGAGTGTGAGATCCACAGATGGACTGGCAGAAGGCCTGATGAGAAGCCTATGAAGATCAGTCATCGTGGTCGAATGGAAACACCGTTAGCAAAAATTGGAGCTGCAGAAGGAAGCCGAAGATATTAGATACAATTCTATAACCAATGTCATAGCTTTCCTCATATTCTTTTATTCAATTCTGCCCCTGTATCTATTAACAGCACAGATTAAAGCACTGAATGCAGTGCTCAGTGTGGTTTAAACATCTTGAGTAGTAAAAACATCTGGCAAAGATGCAGCTGTTTGGCATTGAGGTCTTTTAAACCAGCTACAGAAAAATCAAAAACTGCTTGAACTTCTCAGTTTTTCTATAATAAAATGAGGTGTAACATTCTATGACAACAGCTTCGTGCTGTAGGAATGAAAAAACTAACAGGGAAACCGGTCTCACAGCAACAAATCCATGTCTCGATTTCTAACTTCGAAAGCAAATGTCTGACATTGCTCACTTCCTGGCTGAGAGATCAGTGAGGAGCTCGATTATCTGTCTGGTAAACAGAAGGTACAGAAGGGTTGTTGGCGCAGGCTTCACACTTTTAAAGTGCACAGAGATGGGAAAAAAGCCTAAAGAGCATCAACAGCGACAACAATCCGAACATACGGAATGACTTCATAGTTAGACCTAACCATCATAAATCATTAAACAAACATCACTTTAGCCTTTATACCGCTTTTAAATTCGGGTTATCTTAATTTAGCATAAAATTTGGAATCAACAAAAAGACGAGTATCCTGTCCTCATTACACCATAAAAACTAACCTTCTACCAGCACCTAAAAGCAATAAGTTCATTCATTATATCTCACTTGCAGATTTCATTCAAAAAGCACCTGCAAGAATGAAAATCTGCTGTTTTTATGGAGGCAATCTGTGCTGGACTGTGGATTTGTGCAGTTGCCAGGCAACCAAAAAAGACACCAGGACATAAGGACACATATTGCAGGATGTCTCAATTTTTGCATCATTTTTCTTTTTATGGATCAAACAGATCATTTTAGACACGTAATAACGTGTCCTCTTTAAACAGCTGTGTGCTAAACTAATCTAACCGGCCTCTGGGTGCACCTTTAATCTGCAGGATATGACTTTCCACTGCAAATATCAAACTATTTCTTTAAGTTGATCAAACTAGAACAGTAATCTAATATCTATAAGTGTCTACCTGTAGGATACCAACTTCTGTCTATCATTTATGCTCATTAACCATAAAACTAACTGCCTACTATACCTGTGTGAGAACGACACAATGACAATATCCTGTTAATCTGCAGAGGTTACAAAAAGACTTTCTTTCCCCGACTTCTCTCAAAAAAATGTTCGAGAGGACAAACCTTCTGCTTCTTGTCCAAATGACTGACTTCGCCCTCAAGGTAATCAATATAACTGTTCAAGTCTTGAAAGTGACATCTTATCGAGTCTCAAAGGTAAAAGCAAAACGCAGCAAACAAGGCATGTCCCCTGGATGGCCAACATAACAAGTTGTCGTTTGATCATAAAAGCTTGATTAAGGGCAACTGGACTTCTTTTTGGACTTGAAAGAAGTCCAGTTGCCCTTATTCAAGCTCTTATGATGACCATGACCTGGAAGACTGAGAATCTTCACCAACAAGTTGTCGTTTGGCCTAAATGCACCGTTCTAAATCACACATAAATCAGCCCTCAGAGACTGTCCCCTTTTAGTCCCCTGGATAATGTTTTCTTTTTGCACCACTTGTGTCGGGGAATATCAGGACTTCTCTGGCTTTCATTGGACACATAACATTTGTCACTGTAATGATGGCTTTGTGACCTTGTAGCAAAAAGTCGAATGGAAGATAAATGGAAACCTTACACAGCAACAAACGTACAAGAGACCTTTTTTTTTTCGTTTGCTGGGACGTCGCGTTAGGTCACAGTGGGTTAAGAATAACCTATGAACACTTGCTAAGTCATTGTTGAATTAACAAGAGGTGGAAACATTCAAGTGTAGTGCAAGATAGAATATACAAAAACCCTTATAATCAAATTTGAATCTATGAACTTCAACTTAGCTGTCATTTTCAGTTTAACAGAAATAACCCTGCACAACGCCCTTGACTAAAATAAAAGACCTAAATTTATCTAAAAATGCCCCTTATTTGGACATACAAAAAGAGAGACCACAGGGGCAAGAGAGAGAGAGGAGGGCAAAATGTATTGATGTCACCTGTCATTCCTGAGCTCTCAAATAACCTCCCATTTCTTGCCTTTCACAGAGAACTAAACGCCCTGCAGCATGCACATACATGCACACCCTGGGTTGACCTGCTTTGGCAGCACTGGGCAGAGCACCATGCTTGTCTCTGCGTGTGTGAGCGGGCGCTTTGTCACTGTGACAACAGCACATCTTAAATCCAGCCTGTCCTACTTAACCAGTAGGTCACCAAGGGGTGGAGCTCATGATGTCATTGTCCGCCGACTTGCCATGGCGAGGGAAAGGAGTCTCTGGGTCAGGAATAAAGTGGGGAATGATGGAAATACAGCTGTGACTACAAGGGTAATCAGAATCATGACAGAGGATGACAGTGGCACCGTGCTGCCCCTCATACGAAAGTATCATGATGCTGGTGGATGATATTTTTAAGTCTACCCCGTTCCTTTTCATAGTGGGCAGTGCAGGAAGTCAAGCCCACAACACCAGACCATGGATGTCTGTATCATGCATTCAGGCTTGATCCCTGAACTGTTAAACCCGTCATTTTCTTTTTCTTTTCTTCATGCTCATACTTTGGCAGAGGAGGCTTTAAAAAAAAGTAGATGATGCAACACAGCTAATACACAAACTTCCTCTATTTTTGACTCTGGTTCTCAGTTCCCTCAAAGGTCAGCACTGGCTCTTGACCTTTTTACTACTGTGAGCCAATCCCCCACCCTCTTGAGGACAAGAATATTTTCTAGCCACCCAACCCGCCGCAGGAAAGGCAAAAGCTAGACATACTCAATGCCACAGTCACCAACTGAGAAACACTGAAATAAAACTCAAAGCTCTATGTTAAAGTTCTTCAAAGTTTAACTAAACACTTTAATTTCACCTGTGCGGTGCAACCTGATTTAATAACCTGTGCATTTTGAAATTAAGTTTAAGATTATCACTATGACTTCTGAGGCACGTTTGGGGCTGATTCCTGACCCCATATGAGCCTCGGTGTAGCCTGAGATCATCTGGTGCGTCCGTCGGGCATTCCAAGATTGAAAACGATGAGGTGCGCCACATCTCTGTCCTAAATCTCTTGTATAAACTGACTTTTGTTTTTTCTTTCTTTGCTTTCACTTGGTTCCTGATGTGGTATCTTAGAGTATCTAAATTCTAAGGTTGTGTCATTTTATCAAATTTGATCATTTATTTTTCTAAATGTGCTAAGCATGTACACGTGTATATTTAAATGTATTTTGATATGCATTCATATGTAATGGATACATGCATGTATATGCATACATGTATTGTTTTTTTTTTGGTTATTTTTGCAATGCATTTCTGAGTTACTTTTTGGAGTAGCCATGGTAACAAACTGGCAAACATACCTCAGCAGAAGTTTGAGAAAAAAAAAAAAGTGTATAAGACTAAAATGAACTGACTCAAAATACATGGTTTCTTTTACTCCAAAGAGGCCCCACGTTTTAGTTCACACATCTGAAACAAACATATTAAAACTGGTTAAACCAGTTGCTTTAAAAGTTTGGTAGCTGGTAACTTATCATAGCCCGTCAGTCACTACACCTGGCTGCTGTGTATAATAATAATAATAAATTTTATTTATAACGCACTTTACATTTACAACAAAATCTCAAAGTGCTACAGTGGGATAAAAGACAAATATTAAGATCAAAAGCAATAAAAGTAGTGAGTCCTTTAAATGCCAAAAGAAATAAAAACAGGACAGAGCATTTAAAGGGAGATCATTAAAAACATTGGGTAAAAAGAAAGGTTTTCAGGGCTGTTTTAAAGTGTTTCACAGTCTGTGGAGTCCTCAGATGTGGAGGCAGAGCGTTCCACAGCTGAGGGGCAGCGCAGGAAAAGGCCCGGTCTCCCATGGTGCTCCCGCACCGAGTTCTGGGAGTGTGAAGAAGGTTGGTGTTGGAGGAACGGAGAGAGCATGAAGGACAGTGAGGGGTGAGAAGGTCTTTTTAAGTAAGATGGCGCATTACCATGCAGGCAGTGGAAGGTGAGCAGAGAGATTTTGTAAGTGATCCGGGCAGAGACGGGAAGCCAGTGAAGAGATTGGAGAACAGGGGTGATATGTTCATGTTTACGCACTCTCATCAGGATCCTGGCAGCACAGTTCTGAACATACTGTAATCTCTGTATGTCCTTGCCAGGAATCCCAACGAGAAGTCAAGTCTGGAGGAGACAGAGGCATGGACAAGCCTCTCTGCATCAGAAAGAGAGAGTAAGGGCCGGAGTTTTGCAATATTTCGGATGTGGAAGAATGAAATTTTGCAGATATGCTTAATATGGCTTTCAAAGGTGAGCTGTGGATAAAAAAATAACACCAAGATTGGTGACCATACTAGAAAGAGAAATGTTCTGGCTAGAGAAGGTAATGTTGAGAATTTTTTGTTGTTGAATTTGATGTAAAGTACCAATTTGAATCATTTCAGTTTTTGAACTGTTAAGATGGAGAAGATTTTGCTGCATCCATGCCTTTATCTCCTCCAGATAAGCTGTAAGTGTGGAGAGAGAGGATAATTGGCAAAGTGAGGGGGCTGGCAATGATGAAGATGGAATGGGTTGGGTCTCAGGCACATTGCTACCTTGCTTAAGGTAAAGCTGAGTATCATCAGCATAGCAATGAAAAGAGACCCCATAGCTGCTGATAATGCGCCCAAGTGGGACCATATACAGATTAAAAAGAAGAGGTCCAAGAACTGATCCTTGGGGCACACCACAGGAGACAGGATGGCTCAGTGATCTGGTACGACCAATGGAGACAAATTTGGATCTGTCCATCAGGTATGATCGGAACCAGTCCAGGGCCATGCCAGTGAGTCCTGCAAGGTGCTGTAGGCGGTGGAGAAGGATGTGGTGATCAACAGTGTCAAAGGCTGCTGACAAATCAAGAAGGATGAGAAGTGAAGAAGAGCCACGATCAGCAGTCATCAACTGCAGGATGGAGGAAAAGAGTACTTTGGAGTTACCAGGGTTATCTGAGACAACAGATGAATAAAATAGTGATCGGGATTTCTTGAGAGACCTTGCATACATCGTGCGATACTCCTGATAAGCTAGCTTGTGGACTAGCAGACCAGAGGCTAAAAAGCGTCTCTCGAGCACTCGACCAGCTGTCTTCATTTTCCTCAGCTCAGGGGTAAACCCGGGGGATGAGTGTGAAAAGGTAACTGTTCTCTGTCTAACAGGAGCATGATGGTCCAAGATGTTAGCGAGGCTGGTGTTATAAAAGTCAACTGCATTAATGGATACTGGAAGGGAGACAGGAATATGAATATTAAGGTCAGTAGCTAGAAGTTCAGAGTTGATCTTTTTCAGATTTCTAAAATAAATCTTCCGCTTTGGATTGGTGGCACGGTCCAGAAAGGGAAGCTCCAAATAAACAACTTTATGATCCGAGACTCCCGTGTCATAAACAGAGAGATGTTGCACAGTTAAGGAGTTTGTGATGACTACATCCAGAGTGTGTCCACGAGAGTGTGTTGGCAATTTGACATGTTGTTCCAAGTTCAAACAGTCCAGAAGATGAAGGAATTCAGCTGCTTGATGATTGGTGGGGGTATCAACATGGATGTTGAGATCCCCAAGTATGAGTGTGTTGGAATTTGTGGAGCAGAACATTGACAGGGTCTCAAACATCTCAGAGAAAAGGGAGGAATGAGGTTTGGGGGGCCTGTAGATGAGGAGCACTGTCATTGAATATGGTGGTTTGGAGCAGAAAGCCAAGCACTCGAAGGAGGACAGCTCAGGCAGAGTCACAGGAGAAAGGTCCAAATGATCTTTAAAAATGACAGCTAAGCCGCCGCCACGACCTGAGCTCCGTGTTCTCTGGAGATATTTATGTCCAGGAGGACAGGCCTCATTGAGAGTAAAAAAGCTATTTGGCTGATGCCAGGTCTCTGTAAGGCACATAGTATCCAGATCCTCATCCTGGATGTGCTCTTGGATGAGGCATGCTTTATTGGACAAGGATTGCACATTGAAGAGTTTGATTTTAAGACGAGACCCAGACATGTGTCTTCCAATAGGCCTGAGAAATTTAAAGTCCACTCCGCGTTTATTATCCGGCGCCCAGAGAGAAGGAGGATCCGCTGTAGAGCCACAGCGCTCTGATGACGTGAACGCCGTGCGCCAGAGCGCCCAGCTGACCGTCACGGATGACCCAGTCCGATGGATAATAAATTTTATCCAGGAGCTTCTGTGGACATAGGGAGGTCGTCGAAACAGGCCCAGCCTTTTGATAATGGAGATGTCCAGGGGACCGTCAGACACGTTGCCGTTATTGAGGCTCAACAACTCCGCAGCAGAATAGCTTAGCATCACGCTAGCCGAGGAGGGAGATTCAGCGTCACACAGTGGCACCTGGATGTTGAAAAATAATGTCCCCCGAACGGTTAAACCAATATCCAGGAACGCAGCGAGGTTCAAAGACAGCAGAATGTGTATCAAACACAATAAAAACAAAACGCTGTCATTCAGGCGGAGAAGCGGCGAACATATCACGCCAGCGTCCTCTCCCTGTTGCCCAATGAGCATGTGAGTGAGCTGATGCCAAGTGTCAACCAGTGGCTGGCTGACTTCTGATGCGGCCTGTGTCCCTGCGAAGAAACATTACACTGAGTGGTCATCGTGCCTCAGACTGCCAGTGGCTTCTAGCAGCCTCGGGGCTTTCAACCTTCAGCCTGACGTGTTTACATGTACACAGAGCTTACTTCTACACCTCATGTGCTGCTCTTTCACTCTCATCACTTTTTTCTCTCCTCTGCTCAGCCTTTCCCTCTCGCTCTTTAGTCTATTCTGTCTTCTTCCCTTTCACCTCCAAATACCCCCTTCTTCTTCCCTGCAAGAGGGAAAGAAAGATGATTCCTGCATTTGTTTTTAGTTCTATTTTACTACAGACAGTACATCAACAAATGCTGCCTTAAAGAAGGCATCTTTTCCAGGATGCCCATGCGTTTTACAAAAAGACAATACCAAAGCGCATTCTGCACACATTACCATGTATGATTGCGCTCTTTAAAAGGTATTTGCAGTAAAGAAATTGGACAATAACACACACAGCCACACACAAAAAGGAACAGTTAGACAAAATGAAACGTTGCAATGCTGCGGAACATCTTTTCATTATATGGGAGGCATAGCAACGTAAAAAAAAGTGGTAGAAGTTTTATTTCCTGACTTCTTTTGAAATGTGCTGCAGGTTGGATAACATGAAGTTTAAACGAGGTGTGAGGAAAGAGTCGTACGGGCTGAGATGTGGATCTGCAGCTCTGAAACTACAGCCGATGCTAATGCTGCAGACTCATCACTTTGTTTTACGGAGGCTGTATCTTTGATCATGTAAGATAATGAGATATAACATCAAATACTACTTTTTTATCTAGACGGTAAAGAAAAAATGTAAGGCAAAGCGAAGGTCACTAAAGTGAAACATCATGTTGTCACAGACTCTTCCCACTCGCCCTACTGTCCTCCTATTTATCCTCATGAATCCCAGGGAATTCAACTAGGTAAGTATAATTGTGGGAGGAGATAGTAAAGAAAGCACTTAAGCTCCTTTCCTCAAAATTTAGAGAATTTGAACAAGTCTTTATCGTCGCCACTTACACATCTCCAGGTCGTTTCAATGAGTTAAGAACCTCCTAAAGCAAAAGAGACCACTCGACCTATGCCCTGAAGAAAGCGAATCAGAGTAAGGCTCCGAACGCGTTTTGACTGAAAGGGAGCAACAGAAGTGTGACAACGATGATGCCTGCTGGGATGCTAATGGAGGGTGAATCAAATTTTGTGGTGAAACGCATGGTTTAATTGAGCATCTGTTTAGCGTTTTTGGGGAGCTATGAATGACATCACATCCAGGCTGAGTACGTTCCACCTGCAAGCACAATTTGTACCCGACCGGGCTACGTACAAACGCCATAGGAACTTTCACAGATGGACAATGCTGTGTGTGGCTGATTTAATCAGGTGCAAATTGACTGAAGTGCTAACAAACAGTCTGTTACTGAACTCCAATTGACCTCAGAGGTCTAAGTTTAAAATTTTCCTTTGTTCCTTAATTAGAATATGTAATAATTTGTTATTTAGCTGTTGGCTTGTTATTCCCAAACTGACGTGAAGATCCGGTGGTGACAAGAGCCCCCCAACGGGCATCGGTAGATGTTTTTGATGTTGATGTATGTTTTGTTTTTCTGTCACGTCAAAAAAAGAAGCTGGACTCTCTTGAGCCATGACTATCAGCTGGTCTAGAGTTTCTTCACCCCGTATGGCCACAGTGTTGTGAAACTGTTTGTTTTTGATAAACGAAGATAACAAATGGGAAAAGATTGCATGTGATATGCTAACATAGTCGTTTGTTTTCTGTCGTCACTGCAATCTTCCTTCTCGGGAAGTAAGTATATTAAAAAAAATCTGCCCGTTATAGGATCGTTTACTTTAATGAAAGAGTTGTGCACCATATCACCTTTTGATATTGTCCCTGTCTGCTTAAATAAAGATGTATTATATAAAATGTTCTACATTTAGTTGTTATATCATCATTATGCCAAATTTTACTGACTGGGTGCATCTGCTTATTAAATAAATATATAAACAAACACAGCAGCTAAATATAGCCCATTTTTACAAACATCTTATTTGAAAAAATTAAAAGATGAGACCCAGAACTTCGACTGTACTAATCATGGTTCAGACACTAACATACCCCAACTGCAACAGCAATGAACAGCTTTCTCTACCACCTCCGTAAGGGTATAATAATTCTATTTATTTCACTAAAAGAACTCCCTTAACCTTTACGCTAAAACTTCCACAACGGGTAACGTGAACAGAAAGCATGCGCGTGAACTAAACTGTTTGTACTTATATAAGGTATGTCAAGCCAATGTTGATCTAAAAAGCAGCTGTGAACTGTGCTGGATGATTATACGGGACATCTGATGGTACAGTGCTGCAAATAACTGAGTAAACCAGTCCAAGGTTTGAATTACGAAGCATAGTAGATAATTCTGTTCTGGTGAATACCTGCATACACCATCTCCACAATTATGATGGTGAGTAAAGTGGAATTTCCCTTGAAGAGCACCATACAAAGAAACCTTTATAGTGTCTCTATCTTTAAAGGCCATGAATTTCAAATCATTCTGATTTCTTAAAGAACCAAAGCCACTTCTGCTCTTTTCTTTGCTTTTTCCTTCCCCCAACTCTCACCTACCCATCCCTCTCTCTGGTGTATCTGTGGGTGAGAGGCTGTCACCAAGGGGACGGACTGTTGCTGTCGCCATGGGGATGGGCTCCGTGGAGCATCTCAATTACTGAGCGGGACAATTAATAAGCATCAAAGCCTGGTTAATATTTCACCAGCGGCGCACAGCAGGAACTTGCGCTTGGGTCCACAGGAGATGGAGAGGCGGTTGGAGACAAAAGAAAACGGGTTGCAGAGGGGATGGGGATGAGGGCTGAGACGAGAGAGATGGAGAGAGATGATGAGATGGGAAGCGAGAGGCAGCAAACGGGCGGAGGAAGTGCGAAAGCCTCAGTGTTCATCTGAACAGCAGGAAGTGTACCATTTGGCTGGACTCTGGGTCTCACTGTGGGTCCTTTCTTGAGTTTATGGCACCATGCTGAGTAATGTAATTACTACTGTATTAAGAAATTCTCATATTTATTCCTGTACATTTCAGTTTCTACCACTTTTCTTCCTTCTGTTATGCAGCCTACAAAGTGTAATTAACCAGCTCAAATTAATTTTTTGTGAGCAATTCAGTCTTTTAATCAGCAATTAACAGAAAATATGGCTGAGCCACTTGGAATGTCATAAGTCCAACTGTAAAATTGGTAACATGTGCCTACACGGTACTCATTTCCCTTTGCACACTGTGGCTATGTAAGCAGCAATTAACCAAATCCACTAAGGACAAACAGTTCAAACAAAATAGCTTACTATGCATAACTAAAACAATGCAAGAAAACAAAATGGTTAAATAAAGTGTGCAAGGTTACCACACTGATGCAGCTCCAGGAGATGAACACTACAGCCAAGTTTAAAGTTCCCACTACACATCTGATCTGCAACATCGTCTGGCTGATTTCTATCAAGCAGTTCAAGCCGTCATGAGGATAAGTCTCTCTTGTGTCATTAACAATACACTACACACAACACCAGCAGCTCCTGGCGAAACAATCCGTTTTGCTCACCTGCTTGTTGAAGAAAGTGATAGTTTCTCTTTACGGCTTCTCTCTCTCGAGTCTGTCCTCTAACTACAGACATAACAGAAACTTGGGTGTTTTAGGCAACATTCAGCCGCTCAGTTTCCTGTTGTTTCTTTATCGTGCTCTCTGTCATGTTGTTGTACGTTTGTCTCTTGCCTTTTCAAGGTCTCGTGTGTTGCGTCCCCTGACCCCGTCTCTGGCCTTCTCATTGGCTGTCGCTCCTCGCTGAAGGCTCACTCACGGCTCCTCCCTGCCAGCTAATTGAAACATGCTACACGCTCAAGTCTGAGATCGGGATATCTCTGGAAGCCTTTCATGCCACAACTTTAAAATATTCACCCAAAGCGACTAATGCCCGCCGACTTAACCACAGATTTGCCTCAGATCTGGGCCATTTGTCTGCAAAGTTCAACACTTTCTTTGCCATATAAGAATCAAGCTTAAAATCAAGAAAGGTGTGATAACAAATTATAACGACGTATATAGTTCAAACCCAGCCCAGCGCTGACTGGATAACATTCACATCAGGATGTTTATTTTAGACGGTCAATATAAAACCTCAGATGACCGCTGGGTGTTCGGTAATAGCATCAGAACCTCAGTCCAAATCAAACCGCAGCAAAATCAACGGCAGAACATGAGCTGGAGTTTATTCACTGAAAGAAAACCAGAAAGTTTGCTCACTTCGCACTAAACCTGAGGGGACTCGTGTGCACAAACCTATTTGTGTTGTCAGATTGACTTCAACAACACAGAAGAGATGAGCACACAGATTATAACACACAGAGGGAGCGTGACTCTACTCTCTGGTCAGAACATATTCACGCTGCTATCTCTTCACTTGTCAAATAGTTGTTTTCTCCTACATTATCAAGATGCGCATGTTGAGTCATTACAAAATTACCACAGTGAAGAAAAAGAGTGAATTTAGCGTATCCGAACATGTTCATATTGGACAACTTACTACTTACAGGTCTTTTTTAATTTTTGATGCAATGTTTTTTTTTTAAACTTGACAAAGAAATCTTTTTTTGATGAAAAAAGAAAAAAAGGAAAACCTCGCTGATTTGACCGCTTCTAAAACAACTTATTAAACAACTGAAATCCACATCCTTCCCTCCCGACAGGAGAGTGAAAAGTAGAAGAAGGTAAAAGCATGGGGAGGAAGCAGATAAAAGAAGATTTTAAGGCACACAAGTGTGGCAGGAAGGGGGAGATGATGGTTAGATGAAGAGAGCAGGAGGAGGGGGATAAGTGTTTATAAGATGAGAGGAATTCACTGTTGGGGAGGGGAGGATGAGGGAGACACGGGAGGCATGAGTGGTGAGTAATGGAGTAATGAAGGGAGGAGGACGGAGGGGAAGTGGGGGGGACTGCGTCACTCTGAGGCAGATGTATTGACATGCCGACTGGCTGATCAATAGGATGTGGTCAATCAAACAGAGATCCATATTCTCTGACCTTACTCTGGTTGGCTGAGGGACGAGGTGCGTGCAGGTCTATTTATACATGCTTACGTATGCTGATATAGCATATGGTTATCTAAGTAAATATCAATTAAAATCCCATTAACAAAACACACTGTTTCTCTATGAAAGCATACACACCTTTACAAGCTCACAATATGATTCTACAGTACTGCACCATGGAAATAAGCCTCCTAGGACTTCAGATTTGAGATCATATGTGGTCATATGTAAATCAAGCTGGGAGCAAGGTCTCTTATTAAATACTCTGACCTTTAGGAGTCTTATCATGTCATAAAAGTGCCATCTGACAGAGTAATGCTGTGATTAATGTGATGATTAAAAAGTTTTAAATGTTTGACTTTTAAATGTTGTGGTTAATAGGTTAACATGGCAAAAAGTCACTTGAACCAATTATTTTCTCCTTTTTAATGTCAAAGGTTATAATAAAGGTATTAGAATACATTTGTATTGACCGATGACAGGTTGAAATACTATAAACTTTTCTTTTAATGCCTAATTCATTGTTTCCCTGGCCTCAGAAGGAAACTAAACATCAAAAACAATCTGCATCTGCCAAATGATTATATTATATTATCATAAATTATTACAAAATGATTGTAAAAAGACAATATGTCCAAGAAAATATTATATTATTATAAAACATTTACATTACTTATAGGATACAAATTCTGAATCGATTCACAAACGTCCAAATTTCGATTATTTAAATAAAGTAATACAGACGGTTATAAAATGAGGAACTAAGATCTCCGGGACATTATGGGAAGATCACCAGGAGCGGACACGCCGCACAGAGGAAAACAGTGAGATCGCAGTGAGATACGAACAGCTCCTTCTAATTGAAAAGAAGACGTGTGGAAACACTTCGGCTTCTACAACGTCGGTGGCGCAAGAGAACTGGACAAGAGCCACATTATGATGACGTTTTCAAGGTGTAGTGCAGGGAAATATGATCCTCCGTGAACACGCTGCCTTTCATTTTCTATATCTGCTGCGGAGGCTCCGCAGCCAGCGCCGCAGCTGTGACGGAGCCGGTGGAAGCACAGTCATTGATTAGAACTGAAACGTATCAGCTCCGCTGCCGTGCTGGAGCACAGACGCAACACACACGCACCTGGTGGAAATTAGGGGTTAACTCGATTCTGCCCGACGCAACTTTCCAGTTTGCACGCATTTCCATTAGTTTCATAAAACATGATGGAAATGAATTCAACTCTTGTTTCTTATTACAAATGCACTGTTTTTCGAAATTGAAAGTTATGAATGTTTATTCAGTGAGACAAAAAGAAAAGTTGTAAAAAAGTGCATCAATATACATAAATTAAGGACCCATCAAAGACCCGTTTTATAATGAAATCGTAGCCCCTTAATCTTAATCATAATCGAATCGTGAGGTGCCCAAAGATTCTCACTTTTAGCTAGATGTAGACATATGTTTTGTTTATCTTTAATTGGATGTCTTCAGCTACCACAAAACTGCTACTGAAATCCTCCTCATCAGTCTTTTATTTACTATAAAGCAAATCGATGTAAAAAAAAAAGCGTAAAAGTGGAACCAACTCCAAACAAGCAGCTCTTTCTCCTCGTACACACATATCTACATGTGGTCGTCAAATTTCACAGTCCCAGGAAAAATCGGGGCATGACCACCAACTCTTATTGCTCAACATCCTTGTTGTTGTTTTTGCCATACAAGTTTAATTCCATGAAATAAAAACAAGGGCTCCTCTGCTTGCTTACGGGAAAAAAAAAAAGCCAGAAAGAATTTGAAGAATTGAGGATGACATCAGGTAAGAACTGAGATTCCCAAATCAGATGAAATGCAAGTCCAAACGTCTCCGTGTCTGAGAAAGACGCGGGAAAAGCTGCAAGATGTAAAACTAGATAAAACCATGGTCTCAGGCACATATTGGCGTGTATGAGACATCCAGCGGACAACATTTGGTGACACTTCATGTCTTTTTCAGACACCGAAGGGCTTCTTTTGAAGCATCATATGACCGTTCTGCAAATAGCCCGACATTAGCACCTGTTGTCAAGTTGGAAGTCAGTTGAAAGTGAGAACAGGTTGAACAACAAGAAGCTCCGCGCGGGCTTCACAGAAGTGGGACGACGATACAAGACAACATTATCAAAGTAGATCTAACTGAAGAAGCGCGCAGCATCTCAGCAGAGTTTGATGACAGTTATAAACTGGTGCACTGAAACAGAAAGTGACAGAGGGAGGTAAAGGTAATGAAAGCTGAATCCAAAAGAGCACAGAACAAAGGTAAGGTGAGAGTGCGACTAAAGGCCCTGAGTGTGGATGCTTACACGCAATCAGTCAGACTGTTATCGGTATTTATGTTCGTGTGAAATCACTTGCTCCAGTGATTAATGTCATGAAATTCAAGGATTCCCTCTTTCAGGTCAATTAATTTGGTATTTGTGTTAGAGAAACTCTTACTAGTGCCCATTGTGACACCACATATGAACCGTTAAAGCATGCACACTGTGGATAAAAGTCCATTCCACCGCCAAAAACACTCCATCAAATGTACTATTCAAACTATCTATTGAGCCCTGTACGTCATATGGCTTTTTGTGGTTAAATCTGACAGTTTTGTGCCTATTGTTTAATTTGCACATGCAAACCTGTGGCTGTCATTGCCCACACACCACTCGGCGTCAAACACATACCCAGTCTTCATAGTGCCTGGTTCCATTCTGCAGCAGGTCTTCCAGCTGGATGGTGCAGTTGGCAACAAAGTCATCATACCCAATGGGAGCATCATGGAAAACAGACAGCTCCAGGCTCCTTCCTTCGCGAACCTCGGTGCAGAACTCCTGGTGCCATGCTGGGCTGTTTGTCTTGGTTCTGGTGGCAGTCTGGCCAAGACGAGTCTGGTCCAGGTTCAGGGCCAGGTAGGGGTCCAGCAGGAAGGAGCCACTCTTCCCCACAGCGTGACGCAGGGCCCATGGGGTGGGCTTCAGGTCCACAGCCTCACACACTCGCACCTTCAACAGGCCACTGAACACAGGCATGGCTGCAGGGATACGTGTATGTGGGCGTGTGTGAGTGTGTAAAAGGATGAGGATGTGTGTGTGTTTAGGTTAGTCTGGCTGTTCCTGCTCCTGTACACAGAGTATTTCCTTCCAATGAGCGGGGTCACAGCACAGTCCTGCTACATCCCATAATGCCGCTGGCTCCTCAGACTCTCAGTCTAATACAGCCATATCAGAACACCGTGTTATCCACGCATACACACACAGGCGCTAACAGTGAAGCTAATTGATTTGTAATAGGCTGAAAGCTACAACGCAGACTCACACCCTTCTGAGTTTGCCTGCTGAACGCTCTCCCACCCGAGCGGCTGCCTTGTTTGTTTACGGTCGGTCCCGTGTGTGCCACGCAAAATTCCCGTTTCAGCGGAAACAGGCCAGGGATAGAAATGGCACAGAGGGGAAAATGCAGGTGAGGCGGCTCACATTCATGTGAGGTCCCGGAGTTTCGCCACGGTCCTTGTGTGTCTCTCCCGGGTCAGGGAGGGAGAGAGCGCGAGCAGCCGCGCCTAGCCATCCGAGATTGGTGCACCGTTTCCAGCCCGTCTCGGCTCGCTCGCTCCTCTCCGGGATAATCTCCTTGCTACGACCTCGCGCCGCCGCGATATCTGAGTGTCCTCTTGGAAAAGCAACACCTTTCCGCCTCCCTATTCAGTCTTTGTTGGGGCTCACGAGCACCCCAAACACATTACAGTGTTTGTCGTTCGTTTCGCTTTTTTCCTCCTTTCGGTCCATGCGCGCGCCCCTCGCTTCCCGTCCCCTCTCTCTTGAATCCGTCAGTGAGCGCGAGCTGCAGGAAATGCGCAAAACGCGTCACACGCGCTGCCGGGCTCTTGCGCCGGATGAGAGAGAAAGAGGCTTTGTGTTCGTGTGTCGGTGTGTGTGTGTGTGCGCGTGTGTTCAGATGGAAGAGGTATTTTCAAGAGACGTAGAGGGCGGATGGAATTCACCCGCAGGCATGGAGTGTGTTTGCGTGCGTGGAGTGTGTTTGTGTGAGCGCGCGCGTCATGGCCAGACAGCCAACAGTGGTAGTCAATCAGTCAGTCCTTATGCATGGTCACAGGCAGCCTCAGCCTCATACACAGAGACAAGAAAATCAGTCTGAGCTGACTAATCTATCTATCTGTAGTACTTAGCAAAAGTCTCGAGCCACCCCTTCTTTATTTATATCTTGCTTTGGAGCAAAATCAGCCAGAGTTTCTTAAAAAAAAATACTTCAAAGTGATATTGAACAATAGTTCTCCAGGTTTTCCGAAGTTTTTCCAAGGTTTTTTTGGACATTGGCTACTTTTTCATTCATTTTAAGTCTACTCCTTGTACCTGACCGTTTTCAGAGGAATGTGTTTCTTGTTTGTTAGGTCGGTTGGTTGTTTGCTGAGCCATTTAACACTGACTTATCAGCCGTCTAAGAGTAAAATAGGCCCCAAAGGTTAACATAACAAGAAAGCCTGGCATGGAACCTATTTGAAACTGAATCTCTCTGCATTTTGTTACTATCAGCTAGAAAAATCTACAAAAAAACCCCCAAAAATAACACAGTTTGACAGTCATTAAATAGTATTTTTTACACCTAAATGATTCCAAAAGAGCTATTAGCTGAAAACTTACCAACTCAGCATGGTGTGCAGTGTGTTCTTAAGGAATTGAGGAAACTGGACAAGTCGCCTCCCAGAAAGAGGGTTACTAGTTCAAATCTCAGCTGGGGTTCCTGGTTCGACCCCTCCTCTTGCCCCCTGCCCTCCTGAGACCCTGACCTGGGTTAAGCTGTGTAGAAAAAAGGTATGCCAAATGACACAAGAACTGGACTGAAAATCAGTGGCAACATGTTTTATGGAGCGATGAATTCTCAACATTACTGAAGCAATGTGGAATCATCTTGACAGGGAACGAAGCTAAAGCGAGTCAATGTCCCAAAAAAATAACTTTGGACTGTCCTTCAAGAAACCCAATGAACAATTCCTGAGGACTACAAAAAGAAATCAAAGAAAAAAATGAAATGATTTTTCCGGTTTTCCTGGTATAAAGAAATGGGGGATGGATGAAGACATTTGCACAGTAGGATCTATCTATCTTTATTTTTTTTAAACTACTTTGTTGCATAAGTTCTTCCTTTAACAAGACTTCCTTCAACAAGCGGGAGCCTAATTTTAAAAGCAGAAAGTTTTCTGATAACTGCTTCACAGTGCAGTCTAGCCTTTCTCACATTTTTATCTGATAATGTTGGAGGTGTTTTCAGTGGGGGAAAACTCGAGACAACCGGGTGTTTTTGGGGCTTTTTTTTTTTTGTTCGTTCGCTTTCAAAGAAGCATTCAGCTGTGCTCTGAGAAGCGTTCCTGATCCCATGCAGTGATTTTCTCTACAGAGTCAACTTTGCTTGTGATGCAGTGGCACCTGAGGGCCCAAAGATCACAGCCATTCAGTGTAATTTTCTGCAAGGACCCCCACAAACAGACATTTATCAGATTCCACAGGCCGTAAATACATGATTTCAAATGGATGATAAAATACTCAGATCTGTTTTTAGTGTAGCTGTCCCAATGTTTACTTCCAGAAGGTTCAGTCTCTCTATGATAATCTTTGATAACCTATTATTTTTATTATTCTTTGCCAGTTAACCTAAAAAAAAATTTTGTCAGATGTTTTTATCCGAAGCTTTTTTAAACGATAATAATAATGACAGAAAAGTACAAAACTTCCACCTGAACATGAGAGGTTGGTCTTCAGTCTTGGCCAGCAGCGCCATCTGTTGGTTCAAGGAACACATCGCCGACGCGATGACGCCATCGGTTTGTGATGTCACTCAATGGCGCATTCAAGTGGTCCTCGGAGATCAGAGGAAGTGATCCGTTTTGGTGCAAAAAGTCATTCACGCATTCGGCAGTGTGTCGATTGAAAGGCGATTCCCTTTTAAACCAGCGTCAACAGATGGATACCAGTTAAAACACGCAAAAACAAAATAAAATATCATTTTATCTCATGTTTTTACGTTGATTCAATTGAACTTTTAAACCACTCAACCATCCATCAAACTGGGTAAGAACAAAAACTATCAGTTGTTAGTCACAAAAAGACCCGCCGATGCTTTTTTAACAACTGGGTGGCGCTGTTGTATCTTATTACAGTAACGGGTCGTTTTCGGAGTAGAGTTTGATACTCATTTTAAGTCGGTAAACGACAAAAAAATTACAGACTGTAATTCACATGTTCTTTGTGTGGCACTTTAAAAGCAGTAGCTGAAATTAAGCGTGTTGTGGGGGTTTTGAAGCCTTTTAGTTTTTTTTGCAATGTTCTGGGAAATCCACCTTACTCAAAATCAAAGGAAATCTTTTTTTCATACTTTTTTTTGTCTTACGCATTTAACTGGTGTCCAACATCAACAAATTCAGTACAAATATATGAGTGTTTGGATGTTGTTTGTTGGAAAGATTTTTGCATAGTGTTTCTGTGTGTCTATAGATGGATCAGAAAACATTAAAACCTACATCTCTGGTAAATCCTTTTCTTTCTTTCTAAATGAACACGTGTAACACTTGCAAATCCACACCTGAATCATTTGCACTTGTCCATGTAATGAGTGAGGACAGTTTCTTAACACACTGCGAGGATTATTGGGATGCCTTACATCAATGAAAGATTCCAGCGGCATTAAACAAGAATTTGTAGCCATAGATACTATCATCAAAGTCTACCGGATCATCAGAAATATTTGTTTACATTAAAAAAAAAGGAAAAATAACTAACAGCCACAAAGTCCATGTGGCAATGACTTAACCCTTGTAATAACAGGGTTCATTCTTAGAGGACAAAATCCACATCATGTAAGATGACCTACACACACACACACACACACACACACACATACACACAGCCCTTAAAGAATAGTTCACATGACATTCTTGTATTAAATAATATTATTTATATAAAATACCAAAACATTTATTCAGCATCAAATTGAACATGACATTGCTTGACACAAACTGCACGTTGAACTTTAAATAAAGTTGAGGTGAGGGCAAAGAGACCAAAACAACTTTTGAAAACATACAAACAGTGTTAGACAAGGTGATGGGGGACTGATTGTCTATGGCAGAGTACATCCAAAGGTCCTCCAAGAGAGGAACAACTAGATTGATTTTAAAAGGTGACACATAACTAGAGGAAAATGAGAGTGATTTGCTCAGAGGCAGGTTTCAGTCTGTAAAAGTCCTGTTGGTGGTGGTCCTTGGGTTAAAGTCCAAGAAGATTCCACGTTGTTAGGTTGTTGGTGTACGCTGGGTATTGAACGGGGAGAATATTTAAAATTACTCTGTTTAAAGCCTCGAATATCTTTTGCAATACCAACCCCTGACCAGCTCCCCCCCAGTGCATCCTCTTTCTCAATCTTTTAGATCACGACGGACCTCACAGGCCTTTAAAAGTCCATTTCATCGAACAAAAGTTTCAGACATCCAAGTCAGAGTCACTGTCCGTCACTGAGAGGAAAGTTTCCCCATCAGCGCGCTCTGCGCTACCGTCCGGGCTGCAGTCTCCTCTGCTTAGTGCTCGTGAAGCATCTGGACACGTGCGGTGGTGCTGCAACCTGCAAATTAAGTGAAAATACAGTTTGATTGAGAATATGACACTGCGAAGTTGAAAATGATGGTGAAAAAATTGTGTATTAACCCTATTTAAAGTCTATCAAAAGAAAAACAAAACTCAGATCTAAATGTTAACTTTAGAAAACTCCTTCGTGTCATAGTGAAGTCTGCTTATTCACGGCGCGGTAAGCAATTTGCACCCGTCTGTGCACGTTTGGCTTTCGTGAGGATGACTGACCCGCACACTGACCCTGAAGCAAATAACAGGGAAAGGGGAAGATCGACCAGGTCAAACCCACAGAAAGAAAACAAAAACCTACATGCTGAATGGCTGTGCACTTTTACGCATGAATGGCCCTTTACGCGCAACACTGGCTTACTGTGGAGAATTGCTTGACGAAAAAGTAGGCTATATGAGTGACCAATAAAGAGCCTCGTAGCTTTGCAATGATTTCATAGCGGCACCAAAATGTCCAAATGCGTTGCAGACGTTCATAGGACATCTAACAAAATGTTAGAAATGGACACTGTGGAGTGCAGTAATTGGAAATGTTTCCAACTGACACTCATCAGGCAGCCAAGCAAAGTTCTGATATGTCAAGTCAAAGCCACTGACCTGTTTTTAGCTGCTGCAGCACGGTCCCTCTGTCTCCGGTTTTTGAACCAGTTCCCAACTTGCGTCGGTGTCAGTCCGGTGGCATGTGCCAGCTCACGCTTCTTCCCCGGGTTGGGGTATGGGTCCTGTAGGTACCACTCTCTCAGCAGACCCCGAGTGCGCTCTTTGAAGCAGTGAGTCTTCTGCTCTCCATCCCAGATTGTCCTCGGTAACGGAAACTTCTTCCTCACGCGGTACTTGTCCACGGGTCCAAGGGGCCTCCCTCTTAGCTTCTCTGCCTCCCGGTAGTGAGCTTCGAGCCACATCGCCTGCAGTTTACCGTGAGAGGCGCGCGTAAAGCGATGCGTCTCCAGGATGCGATAAAGCTCGCGGAAACTTCCCGTGTGGTATGCCACCACTGCGCGAGCCCGCTGCACGGACTCGTGCTCGGAGATGGAGTCGCGTCCGTCTGCGGTCACCGGGAGTGACCAGAGAAAGCGGGCCAGCCGCTCGATGTCTCCGGTCTCCTCCAACGTCTCGCACACGCTGGCGATCTGCGAGGCGGAGAAGCACAGTCCCGGGAGAGCCAAGGGAGGGCAAGCGGTGGGAGGGTCCTCCGGTGATCGGGAACGAGGCAGAACAGGGGGGGCATCCGCAAAGTGCGGCAGAAGGAGGTGAGAGGCTGAGAAAAAGTCGAGCGGCGACCTGAAAACCATCTGGATGTCAAAGTTAAGCCAAACATGAGATGAAGAGCGTTTCTCGAATAGACTGACTGAAATCTGCTGAAGACTGACTCTATAGCTCACCTGGGAGTCAGGGAGGGATCCTGGATTTGATCCCTCATTGGACACCCTGAGCTGATGGGAGGTTGTCATGACAGCGCTGTCAATCAAACTCAAAGGATTTATCCTTCTACTTATGCACAAGCTGGACACACACGAACTCTCATCTGAACTGCCTCTCTAATGTGACATATTAATCCTGCTTTGTTCTGTTATTTGATATTTCACAGACTTTGCCTTTCATAATGGCAACCAAAACTGATCAAGAAAGTAATTCAAAATGAGTGAAAACTGACCACAAACACCATCTCCAACACAAAAAAGGCAGAACAGATTATCCAGTTCCACATTTTGCATTGAAGAAAACGGTTTTCAGATAACCATGCTCTGTTGGAATCTTCAGGATTAACAGTATTTAATACTGTTACTGACTTCTCATGATTGAGTTTCGTGTCATTAGCCAAATAAAGGCCCACAATAATGCTGGATTCTCAAGTTGCAGGAATTTTTCAGTACAGTCCTGGTACCTGACCATTTTCAGGGGAATGTGTTTTTGTGTTTGCTAAGCAACTTAACAATGACCTTTGAACCATTCAAGCATAAAAAACCACCTAACTGAAGGGATGAACCATTAATATCAAAGATAATGCAATTTCACAGACATAAAATAGTACTTTTTTCAACAAATAGGTGATTCCCTAAGAGATACTAGCCACAAACGTGGTATATCTAAGCATAGTGTGTGACATTGGACAGGTGGAGGACAAAAGGAGAGGTGGCATGCCTAAAAAAAACTATCTACAGCAGATGAACAGTATCTGAATGTGATGTCTTCAAAAAATTGGAAAAAATCCAGCAAAGACCTGACACAGGACCTGAGAGAACGGAACAAAAGGCAGCCAACATCCAAAGAGGAGTTTTGGAATATCCTCCAAGAGGCCTGGAGAAGTATTCCTCAACACTACGTCAAGAAATTACAGGAAAGCTTGTCAAAGAGGGTTCAAGCTGTACCGACGAGTGAATGTGGGCACACCAAATACTGACTGTTAATATCATTTGAAGTGTACAAACTCCGTTTTTGCCTTGCATACTTTAT